>NC_064028.1:2528211-3160264 GCF_917208135.1 Athalia rosae | reverse complement strand
ACTTCTTCTATCCTTCTCATTTTATTTGGAAAGGGAAAAACGGCTGTCGCGATAGACGCGAGGAAGCCAACATTTACGCCCTTCGTATAGCGCAGTCGATGGGTAACAGCTTGTGACTGAACGAACCAATTTCATCCAACTTATACTTCGCTCCTTTATTTTTCAACTAATTTCTACCCGCTAGATTCAACTTCTTCGAACGTAAGAGCTTGGACGAAACGAATAGCGCCCTGTACAATCTTCTTTATTTTGAGATCCCTTCAATATGGGGTGATAACGAATTCAAAATATTGAATCTGCAGGGCGAGAGAGCGCTAACTTATTTTCGGTCGAATTTTGAGTGCGCGCCTACACGGTGTCAATAATTTCACGGCATTTAGTCACACCGCGTGTCCGATTTGACAGGGCTATGAATTGCGTGTGAGAAAAAAATGGATCCCGATCTCACGTAATGTATTCATCGGGGGATTCGATCCAGTGTCATATAGAGATGTCACGACCCTGACCGGGGGAGGGTGACGTGGACATTTGTGTATTTTACCGGTATATTATTTAGGCAAAAATATTTGCCGATCTTGCGCTCGATTGCAGCGAGATACATTCTTCTTTTCGTCCGCCAAATATCAGATGGTAAAATGATTTTTTACCGGCCTCGTTTCACCCCATGGCCATGCTGAAAGACGTTGCATCGGGAAAAGAATTGTTGAGGCTGTGGGAAATCGATAGAAACAGTCGTAATAGCCAATAAATAACGATAATCGTAAATACAATGGGAGATTGTTCGGTCTAGTTGAAGCTACTGTGTCCTGAAATTTGTCACGGGGTGGTGTAGGTCGATCCAGAAGAAAGGGTTAACTAGTTTCGGACGTTTGGACGCGTACGGAGAACGCAGGGCGTTTGCAGGCCCGTATTATATCACATAGAACGTGCCGGATAGAAATGTGCCGGTAAATATCACCGTGCCGAATCGAAAGGGTTATAAATGCCATAAACGCTGCTGCAGTCGGGTGTTGGAATATTGATGGGGCGTTGCACCCGAGACCTCAGATTGTAGTCCGTACGTAACAACGCATCGCCGAAAAACTCGAAGGCTGCACGCGAGGTTTAGGTGAAAAAATTGTATATCCTCCGATACGCGAAATGCGGCGGCTCGAGAAATCGTGGTACGAAAATAAATGAGCAACCAACGATATCGAATTCGATGAAATTGATGATTCATTAATAATGTAAAAACGGCCAATAATGTTTCTACGGATATTTGATTTTTCAGGTACGTGTCGGTCGGATGTACAGCCCTGAGATTAATCCTACGTAATTTTTCACCTGTAATAAAATCGAACGTTCAAGCACCTCTGCACACGATCGGAGTCGATGTATCTCGAGAAGAAAGGTCAGTCGGTGTAAAAAAAAAAAAAACGACGAAGAACGACGATCGTAATCGCAAGGAATTTGAATATAAATTTTCCATTTTTTCCAATCAATTCGCAGGTACCACAAGTGCGTGTCCTGTTATGAGAAGTTGATGTTGGTGAGATCCTTTCTATTGACGAAGCAGAACATGCCTGGAAAAATAGGGACGACGTTCAGAGAACTTGGGGCTCTCATGCAAGCCCTCGAGTAAAAAAAGTCATGGTGATCTCTTTGTCCCTTTACAGGCTAATTGCCCTCAACGACTCGTCGAAAACTTGCTTATATTATCACGGACCAGGTGCGGCGACCGAAAAAATCATCTGTGATGTTCAAGAGAAGTATCGATATTCGATATTTGAAGATTGAGGAGACATATTGGAAGAATTAAAACTAAAAAAAACCACCAACAAATAAAGCAAACAACAAACAGACTGTTGATTTCATGGTAGGCGTTCGGCATGTATTTACTTAAAAAGAAAAATATTCAAACAAAATAGAAATTTTCACCTCAGAATACTCGCCTAACTTCGCGTTCGTTATAGGTATACGGGCCAATTCAAATAGCGTACAATTACGAGGTAAGAATTTATTTAGGGTACAGAATTGACCCGAATTTGATGAAGAGGTTTTAGTTAAGATGCTTAATTGAAATTTTTTTTAATAATCTTAATATACCTTGGGTTAAAGGGATTTTAAATTCCATATGTGTTTCCACATTTCTTTCCGTTTTAACTTAGTCTGAATGATCATATGAATTCAACAAACCGAGCTTACTCAAAATATATTGTAAATAGACATGTTTCCTTTTTTTTTTAATTTTTTTTTTGTTTATCAAATAGCGTATAAGTGAAATCGTATTTTTGCAATGCAGTGTTCGTGCGTCCGGTTTATACAAATTATTATCAAGTATTAAAACAAAAATAATAATAATAATAATAATAACAACAACAACAATCTGTAATTACGAGTACTCTGTAGTATAGTAAAAATTTAGACCTCAAATTAGTAAAATTAAAAAAGTAAAAAAGTAAAAAAAAAAAAAAAAAATACTCCAAGAGTATAAAATTGATGTGAGAGAATTTGAAATTCGCGTCTCTTCGGAACCTTGTTGGTACATGGTACAGCATTGAATAGCTCATAATTGATTTTAGGTTTTCCCCTAATAGAAATTGACACGTTCTTTCGATTCTCTTATATCTGGCCGAAACGGAGTCTAAGAAGAAAAAAAAATGAGAAAAAAAATAATTAATACACGCTGTGAATTTGCTTATTGATCACGTACACATGTATAGTATGCAGATACATGTCATATACCCGAGCAAGAATATTGGAGGAAGTTTGCTCGTTATATATCAGTTTTACGATGTCTTTTTAAAAAAGGTACAAATACTTATGGATGACTTAGATACCCGTTGCGAGTACAATAGCTCTCTCTCACTCTCATTTTACACGAAATTAAAACCAAGAAAAAGCAAAAAAAAAAAATATTTATGTAGAAAAAACATGAAAAAAACAAACAAAACAAGATGAAAAAATTACTTCGGGCTCCGTCCAATGTATTTTTGTAAGCGAGAATGTTTTATAAGACTTTTATATGATGGAATGTCGATAGGTTCTGTAATAATCTTGTGTGTATTTACAGTATCCACAGGGTGTCCAAAATTCCCACATCCCATGCGCCCGTCTTCAGAGTCCTTTTCCCAGAGAAATCGAAAGGATTGTTCCCAGACACAATTCACGACATTTCTACTCCACGCTGTTCCTCCTACATATCCGTGAGTTGAATTGTTTTAACAATTTCTTCATCGTTCTTTGACTTTTCAACAGATATTACCCGCCTTTTACTCGTTATTCCATAATCTTCCTCCGATCGAAACCAGCGAATGATCATTTTTATCATACGCATTCATCAAATTTACAGAGTTTTAATTAGTTGCAAATATTTGTACGTGTGGTCGTATTGTTGAAGAGGAAAAAGAGAATAGAATAATGAAAAAAAATTAATATTCACGCCCACGCACTCATATAATTATACGTGTAAGATATTCGTGCATGTGAAAAAATAATAATTTATGAGTAAACTTGTTGATATTCGTTGTAAAGAAATCATACTGGCACGCGCGTTGACAGACGTATCTATATAGTGCTGAGAAACATTCTCTTTCCGTTTCTTTTTTTTGTTCGTTTGTTGTTTTTTCGTTTCAACTCTGTCTTAGATAATTATTCATGTGCAAATTGAAGATTCTCTTTCTCTATAATTTAAAATCGGTGCCTTTTATCGCGCTTTTTTGTTTGTATAGAAGGTTGCGATGTGCGTTACCTCGAGACATGATTAAAACATACAAGAAGATAAGAATAAATAAATAAAGAATTGAATAATATAAAAAAATCCTAACAAAACATAACGTAACCATTTTTAATAACGATTATCTCGATGATAGCAATGATAATGATAATAGTAATAACAATTACGATGATGATAATGATAGTAATAACATAGTTCTACGAGCTTGCCAGTTTTAACAGTATCGATATTTATAATACCTATACATTTTTATCGTATCACGAACATCTTCTGACAATATGATTTTGAATGTTTTTTCCTTTTTTTGTTTGCTTGTACCGTGATTGATAGAAGAGAAAAAAAATAGAAAGAAAGAAAAAGGACTGGACTTAGATCTATTGTAATTTTTATTATATATATCCTCTTTTTCCAGAGGTATATATGTGAAGTCATATAATAATATCTGTCTAATGAACGTGTAAACTTAATCATTTCGAATTCGTGTCATATACAGTTTATGGTATGTAGCTAAGATTACGAGATCGAAAACTGATGCTTCTTAATAATTATTAATATAATATAAATATATATACATAAATTACCTTTCCTGATTGTGATAAGTTTGAATTTTTCTCGTAGTTATTTTTTTTTTTTTTTTGTTTTTTTCTTGTTTTTCTCTCCCCTAATAATTTTATGCTGTTAATTCGTTGTTATTGTACTATAGTTATATAAATAATTATTACCGGAAGTAAAGGATTTTTGTGTTAATCGCGATTTTAATGTGATGAATGAAAACTGGATAAGAAGGAGAATAAAAAAACCAACGTTGATTCTTAAATATATCGTATAATATGCATTAATATAAGAGTTATGTAGAATATGCAATTTTTGATGCTAGAAGAGAATGAAAGAAGAGAAAAAACAAAAAATACATCATGCTAAACAAGATTTTTTATCAAAAAAAAAAACAAAAAAAAAACTGATTCAACAACTTTAATATTTTAATCACCTCAAGTTCTGATTCCACACATCCTTTTATACTAACTATTGAAAAAAAGTTACATGAAAAGACTAAGTAGATCGTTCTACATATGTACGGTGGGCAATTATAGAATTCTTCGGTTACATTTTTTTTTCATGTTCATTTATTATGAGCGATTTATTGAATTTTCACAGTATATAATACGAATCGTATGATACTCGGGATGATAATCGTGAAGAAGAGCTTCGACTTTTTGCTGCCCTCCCTTTTTGTCTTCTACTTTTTGTTGCAGGCAACACGCTTTGATGCACGGAACATCAAAATGTAATTTCGTCCGTGACCCGTGAACGATTACGTTCTACGGGTATTCGAATAGCCGGATTTTCTACGATCACCTGGGAGTGATCGAGCATCGATAATCGACATCGACGCAGACGCTGCGGCAAATTACCCAACTTCCGGTCCACGATCTTTACTCAAAATTACAAAAACGAAGAGTGCTCGGGTTCAGTTCCTTTTAAAATTAATCAAACGATCGATTGTTGGCGTTTTCTTGTTTCTCTATACTTTTTCATTATTTTCCTGAAAAATACGATAGTCTGCAATGCAGTCATCCGTCGAATTCGTCAGCATAAGCCCCGATCGAATTCAGTATTCTTGTACTACATCCTTCTAGATTTTTCTGAGTGTTCTTTATTCCGTGTTATACCCTGTGCAACGTCCGTTGCATTCTTTTTCTTCGTCTCCTTTATCTTTATCTTCATTTTGTATAGGTATACATATTATACCTTTTGTACATAAATATTTTACTACAGCCCGCTCGTATAACTCGTGTTCCGAATGTCGGACATGTTGCGCCTGATCTGCGGTTTGTCTTCCGCCGACTTAAAAGAAGGGAACAAAAAAGCAGGAAAGAATGAAAAAAATTAATATAACAAAAACAAGAAAACGAAAACAAGTTACGGTGTTGCGGCTGCAATTTTATCGTAATGATATTTAAACCGTCTGGTAAAAGTTCCTCGCTCTTTTGCTGCAGCTTGAATACGCATACGCAAGTCATTTTTCTGAATTATTTTTTCCGTTTGAAGTACAAAATGAACGGAAAAAAAAATACATAAGCTCTGATAAGGGCGATGAAAATACATAGGTATGTATGTGCACGTATCATGTACTTTAGATTCGATCATTCATCATCCATCACGAGTCCCTTATTTTTTGCCTCCATTATTTTTCGGCATTGGCGACATCGTTTATTATAAATACAAAAAATACACCATAGACAGTGAGTCATGAGATTCGATGGTGAGGAAAATGAAAAAAAAAAAAGAGGGCGTGCATATCTCGATATAGATATCGATATTGACATCGCGACGCGTGCAAGCCTTTCGCGTAATCTATGTTGTTGATTTTTTCGACGTTCTTTTTTTTTTTTCGTTCGTTCTCAATCGATCGGGGTTGATATTTTAACGTGATATCTTATTTCTGATCGCACAGAGAAGGGAGAAACACCCCGCAGAGAAATTCATCCGTATCGATACGCGCCAATATCGATGGTGCAAAAGAAAAGGTAAATGAAGCTTTCAAAATAGTACGGACCAGGATAGACGGACATTGCGCGTTACGGACGCACGCATTTAGCTAGGTACACCGTACGTGAGTACCCATCACATAGGTATCCCTGGTAATTATTCAACTCGGTAACCACCTATACGTTCGAGCATAAAATTACGGGCATCAATCTCAATCCTTTTCGGAGGCGTGAAATATCGAGCAAATATTCAGGAAACCTCTGTATAATCCGTGAAATATATCGCAACGGATTTAAATCGGTTAAGTAGGCTGCCGCGTGCCTCGGCGGGTTGTTTGCCAAAGGATTACGTATTCATAGGACCGCTGCCAGCTATGGCGGGACCCACGATGCACGTACGCTCACGTGGTGGTATACAATGTATGTATAAATTTTCATGCGAAAAAATAAAACCCCGTTTCATGTAACGTACACGGTGCACAGATTTGCTCCCGCATCGCGCCAGATATCGCACGAGCCATAGAAACGCGATGATATATTCGACATTTTTTCAGGTGTCCCATTGATAGAGGAGAAAGTGGAGAAGGTTGAGGAAGAGAAGAGACGCTCATAGACGGGGGTGGTGGTTGTTCTCCCTTGTTTCCCTTGGTGTTTGTGTTTTGACGGAGACGAGCCGGATCCTCGTCGTCTTCTTGTCGTCACCTCGAGCGTCGAAAATGCTGTTTTCTCACAAAACTTTGGCACAATAACGCCGACAATGAAGGACTACGACGCGGGCATCGTTTCTCTTCAGACGTTAGAGAGGATTACCTGTGTGCAGGACGTAATCCCTTTACACATATACCTAGGAGGTATACCTGAGAATAAACACGACTCTTGTAAGGTACGTGTACACGTATAGGTATACAAGCTACGCGTCGCACACGTTTCAAAAGTATATGAGTAAACGATATTGTACACGTGCAAGTATACATATACCCCGTCCATACACGCGTATACGGTACATAAGAAGTATAGTATATACTTATACCGTTCATTGTTGAGAGAATTTGAAGCGCTTGATCCTATATCATCTTCTGTTATTGGCTCTAAGCAACTGTTAGATCGCCTATCTTGACATCTTAAGACTTCCTCTTTCAGATCCCTCCAACGTTCCTCTGTGTGTGTGCGCGACGCTTTTGTATCTACATCTCTTATGTAAACGTCCCGAAGAGCATACCGAGTCCTCCTCACGTCTCTTCATCGACTCCCTCGGATCATCGTGAACGCCTGATCTCCCTCGATTCCTCCGTCGCGCTACACCATTCCCATATATTCAAATATATCGACAGCGAATCACCGAGTGGGATACAAACGAGGTATGAACGAATAATCGTATAGAATTAAACGTATAGGTACTCGTGCGATATTCTATTTAGGGAAGAGAGATGGATGGAAAAAAAAAACTCTTCGATTTTGCTTCTACAAAGGCGTATAACGGAAATATGTACAGATACCTGTGTACGTATACTTTGCGTCGCCATAGGTGTACATTAATCCCAGTAACAGATTGTGATGTAAATCACTCTACGTATGCCTATATACATTCTAGAATATTGTATAGAATACCCCCCTTCGGCCCCCAAAGTAGGCCGTATTGAATGACGTCACCGCCTCTCTCCGCGCATTACAGTTATATAATTGCATAACGCTGAGTACAACGTACACGTACGTATATACACGTACATATATACATCGGATATTTTTTCTCTCCCCTTCGGCAGATCGTACACACGCGACGTTCGCCATTGGCTAATAAAGGGCTCGCTCACCCCGTAGTCGTCGTCGTGTATATATTATAAGGGAGAGAAAATGTACCCTGTACTGGGCAGGGGTTGAAACGTATAACTCTGCGAAGAAATCGGATTGGCTAATTACGGTATATACGAAGGGCGCGGGGACGCGGATCTCGTGACGTCACGGGGCGTGCTCGTTCTCCGATTGGCTCAATGGAGGGTGGAATCTGCGCAAGGGCGTCTATAACCCACCCTGTATATTGGTACGTATGTGTCACGCGCGCACCCCTGCGTGTCGTCTAATTGTAAGTACGTATGTACGTCGTATGTCCTTTGGGTGGATACGTACGTATGCGCATATCAAGTTACCCTGAAGGAAAAATTGAAAAATAGGGAGCCAAAAAACTAGGAAATTTTCGAAATTCCATGTTCGAAGTTTCGTTCGAACGTAAAAGGGAGAGCGACGCTGCGACTCGGACGTAGGAACGGGACGTCGCAGAGATTTCAGATAGCTCGAACCGACAATTGTCGGTTATTCCATCGGAATGAGGTAAAATAATAATCTTTATAATTTGAGAACAAAACAGCAGCTTGAACGCATTTTTACGCTGCGAGGTTGCGGTTTTCGTAACGCTCGCAATCGCGAGCTTCGACTTGGCTCACGTTAAACTTCGCCTGTTTTTCCTGCCGCGTTTCATCCGTGCGGCTTGCGGCTCGCGCATTTCCGGTCACGAAGACGACGCGACGTAATAAAGTCGTACGTAGCGTGGCCAGGCCGCCGCTGTACAAACGCCACGTTCAGTTCCTCCGTTTTCGCGAACGTTGGAAATATGAAGATTAGCTCGAACACGTGATACGACGGAGCAAATTAAAATTCGGAAAATTCCGAAATATTCGCCTCGGATGCAGAAATCCGGATTCTCTCGCTAAATATCCGAGCGGATATCCGACGCGCCCGTCCACCGCACTTATACTCGTTTCATGCAGGATAATTTCTCTACTCACGCAACCTTCGTTTAGAAATTAACCTTTGAAAAGGGCATTATATTCCACCCGAACGACAATGAAAACTGACAACTGAAAACTACGCCATATGGGCCCCGACGATGATTAGCCGCTGAAATTTTTTCATAATTCTCAAAGTCGCGCGCGCGCGCGCGCAATCCAGCTGCCGTTCAACACTTTTTTTTTTCCCCTCTCTCGTGATTCCGTTATACATATATCCATTTATTTGTTATTGCCTAATTTTCTTTTTTCAATTATATTCAAATACTGGTTCACGTGTAAAAATTCGAGTGCACGTCGCACTTGTATTTCACACATAAATGTACAGTATACTTATTTCAGACACAGGTAGATACAGAGGAGACCTTGCGTGTGCCTCGAGTCTTGAGTTACCTCGTACAGCCCCCATTGATATCAAATTATACGCGTCTTGGATCGATGTACATAAATTGTAAAGAATTTGTGGTTTGATATTTTTTTTTTCCTCTCAGCCGTATACGTTCGGTGGTCATCCGAGAGCGAATCTGGACGATAATACCGCGCTCATTATGCGTATAACGATAAGATATTCCCGAGGAGCGGAATGAATCGCGATATTCATTCGCGCGCGTTCGCATCCGACGAATTTTCGGCGATGATTTCCGGACCACGCGGAGAGTCGAGATTCGTCCGGCTTCGAGGAGACGCACGTAATGAACACGTCTGTTCGCGAAAGTCTCGTTACGGTTGCGGAACGGTCAGTTGAACGATGGAAAGAATATAATCGCTGCGTTGCTCCGGGCTTATTGCAAAGTAACCGTATAATTGAACGTATCCCCGTTTCCGAGGACCGCTGAAGGACCAAGCCTCCGTAACGGAGCCTTTTTATACTACAATGCGTAGCGTCTTACAATATTGCATTACGCGCGTCTTCACGGTAACAACTATTATCGCTTTCTATTGTTGCTATCTTCGCCGCGTACGAAGTTCTCATTGTATACGTTTTTTCCACTGTACATATTTACCCTGCTCTACGCACATTTATTATTCCACCGCTTCGAGGTATACCCGTATGCTTCTTTCACCGAACTCGACATTTTCATTTCTTCCCTTTTTTTTCTCTTCTTCTTCTTCGAGATCCCTAACGCGTAGCGCGGAAATGAACATCTGCAAATATAATTGTTACACGGCGCTCGTACGCGTTTCCACGTTCAGGTCTACCCAGTATACAAGCGCCCTCCGGAGTCGGGTATCCCGACGGTTTCGGCTGCGCCGTATACCTCTGGACGAAAAAAAAAAAAAAAAATAAAAATAACCGAGACGAAAATTTAGAGGAGGTCTCCTCAAGGGTCAGCCTGAGCAAACAATCGGGCTAATAAATAAGCGGTAACTTCCGGCTCGGCGTGCGTCGGGGCGTCGGAGCGTCGACGGGGAAAGTCGCCGACGGACGGGTGGGTGGGTGGTTGCCCGGAGCCTCGTGGAAAACGTGTGTCCCGGAGAGTCGCGGCGGCGACGGCCACCAACGGACGGATCCCGGTCGCTTTTTTTCGCCGAGGTTCCGAGGAATCGCGGGGGTCCGAAGGAGAGAGTCTTCCGCTCGCTTCCGACAGTTGGTCGAAGGACACCGTGTGGAGATCCGCGCGATACGACGACGTTATCCTTTTTTTTTTTCTGGTTTTTCTCATGGCCCCCCGTCTCTCGTTTCGTTTCAGACGACGAGGATCCGGGGAAAACGCGGAACGCGAAAAAAAGGGGTGACGAAACGACGACCGGACGATTATGATCATTTGGCAGTTTTGTCCGCAGCTACTCGCGCGAGGGGTGGCGATGCAAAGACGCGGGTCGGGGTGTCGGAGACGTCAGGAGGAATTAAACGAAACGATGCAGCGGTACGTACGTACGTACGCGCTCGTTCGTATTATGAATAATGTGCGGGGGCGCTGGCGCGTCAGTTTTGCGCCATTTAATTTTTTCAATTTATTCAAACTAACGTAACAGCTGATTAAGGGCGATGAAAGGGTCATTCTCTGAGCCGCCACCCCCACCCCCCTCCCCCCCGTGACAAAAGGCCGGCCCTGGTGTGGGAGAAACAATGGGCGTATACGTATACCCATCGGCGACAATGAGCCGGCGGGGCGTTGATTAAAATGAAAGAAATTAGGGAATTAAACCTCGACCCGGGTAGTACACGGTCGTATAATTGCGCGTTAGACGCCCTTCTGTCGCTCCTCGTTCCACCTCTCCGGGAATATCGCTATCGTAAAACGAAACTCCTTTCCTCGTAGGCTCGACTTTCCACCCTGCGAAGAATATTATACGTATTCTTTCGTACTTTGACGAATTATTCTTACCTACAATTTTACGACCCTCGGCTCACCTTTTCTACGTTTCGCTTTACTCGGGCCGTTTATAGTCGTCGATCTAATAATAAAATCAGTCACTGTCCCCATTCCCGCGAAGCACAGGTACCACCGCTGTTCGAGTTCATGCAAAAACCCAACACAATCCTCGCGACTTATTGGCCAAAGAATAATATTCTCACAAATTTTATTACACCTACGATATTCGCGTACTTTTATAAATTCGGTCGAGCTTCGACGTCCCGTTATATTTTCCTTGACGAAAAGAAAAAAAAAAAGCGGAAGTTTTTTTTTTTTTTTTTCTTCGGCGATAACCCTTCACCGCAACTCCGTTACTTACTCGTACTCGCTATCTGGGTCCCCCCTTCGTTAAAAATTGTCCCCGATAAACAGCGGTAACGGGTGCGAATTACGAGCGTCGAATCCCCGCGAAAATTGTTCTTCATTTCATTTTTTTTTTCTAATATCGTCGCGTATCCCCGTGTCCCCGATTGTATACATATATATATATATATATATATAATAATAATATATATATATATATATATCGGCGAAGTCAGAGTTAATGAAATATGAGAGTAGATGATATTTTTCCACTCGTTCGTTCCGTAACAAGATCGTTGTAACACGCCGACGGTGTATTTGCCACGGTGAAGTCGTTCGTCGAACGGGGGTGAAACTGTTGCACGCGGGTGCCCCCCCCCCCCGTGTTACAACGTCGGTACAACCCTTGCAGCTACGGCGTCCCCGCTCGTTCGTGACGCAAACAAATTATCGACCTCCCTCGAAGTTCTTTCGAGAAGTGATTGATGGTCCGACCAGGTGATGCCCGAACGACCGCTTCGGATAAAGGTTCTGACTTGTCATTTTTTTTTTCTTTTCTTTTTTGGCTCTTTCTCCGATTTCTACTACATTTTTAGATATATTTTCTCGCCTGTGAGATGACTCGCCGAATTCGTATCACACGAATACCCCGGATTTAACATTGTCGGAAAATTCGTCGCTGCGCGGATAGGTGAAATTAGAAGAAGAAGAAGAAGAATGAAAAAAAAAAAAAAAACGAAGAAGCGAGAAGAATAAGAATAAAACGAGCGAAACAGGCGATATCGGGACTACCGAATCTGTACGGAGACGCTATTCGGATAATAATGTGGCGTGTATATCTCAAAATAGATGAGATTCTATTATCTTAACGGGTTCCCGGGAGGCGGTCGAAATCTCGTGGAAAACAGACGGTGTTTCCCGCAACCGTTGCAAGCAAGGCGCCGGGGGCGTCCCGACGCCTCAGTAGTTCGTCGTCGAAAAAAACTCCAAACTCCAATTGTGTAGAGGCTGCCGACTGAGTTTTCGCGTCGTATGGGCCGACGGGGACGTGGCGCGGGGTGCCGAGAGGACTACCGAATAGCCGGGGCAACCCGTCAGCCAGACATCAGAGGCGACGGGAAGTCAAACAAACACGTCCGCGCATACGACGTACGTTTTATTATCAACAAAGTCGTCGCTTTATTACGATGAGTTGTTTGCCTTGGAAAACTCGGCTACCTACCGATTCATCCCGACGACTATCGCAGATATCGCCGCGGTACGCGCGCGTTTACCGCCTCGCTTTGACGCGCCGACGACGACGACGACGACCACGACGACGACGACCACGCCGACGCACCGGGTCTTTCGGATGGTCGCTATCGAGCGATTTTCAACCGTGCGGGTTCAACCCGGGTGAAAAAAATAACGTTGTCTTACGCGAGCTTTTTCTTTTTTCTTTTTTTCTTTTTCAGATATCGCTATATTGGACGTCGAGCGATATTATTACCTAGACTGCGCGGTAGAAAAGGGTGGGGCGCGTCGTGCAGCTGTGCGCTCATCGTTGTGCGGAATTGTATAATTGATAAAAAGGAGACACGAACCGCGGGAGGGCCGGGAGAGGTTTGCTACCCCCCTCCCCCCCTCCCCTATAATTCGATCATGAACCCCTTTTGCCGACGGACAATGGGGAGATTTAGTTATTTTGACGTCACGCTGAGATCTTGACGACTGTGTGCAGTAGGTACGTGGTACGTGGGTAGTACACGACCACCGTACCGTGTACCTTTCGAAAAATTTTTCTACAAGCTGGTGTTGAAGTTCCCGAAGCCGCACAGCCCTTGAATTCATCACACTCCTCGTTGAGAACCCTCCGAAATATCCTCTCTCCGCAACCCTTAACTTTTAGGAAAGAAAAACAGATGGAATTAAGAGGGGGGTGGGGGGGAGGGGATACGACACGGTCGAGGGCGAGCTTTTTTTTTTTGTTTACCACTCGCGAAGCTCGTAAATGAAAGAAAAAAAAAAAATCAAGTCTCTCGAAACGGAATATGATGTCAGTATTCGTCGGACAGTGGCCAAAATCCCGCGCCCGCGTGTAGCGTTGTAAATCTCGTTGAATTATAGTCGCTAAATAACTGGCGTGAAATTAGCGGTTAGCAAAAGTCTGAACTCCGATGCGCGGCTGAGCCTCGTAACTGTCTTCTAGGTGCTAAATTTCATCGCGAAATTCTCCCACCCTCGCCCCGGTGAGCGTATAGGTAGGTACGTACAACGTGGGTTCGTCCCGGAGTTCTCGCTGCCCTGAAATTTAACAAAGGGAACAGAAGAAGGGTCCGTCCTCGCCCCGTTCCTTTGTTTCTCGGATTTAAACAATTGACCGACCTCTTCCGAGGACGAGGCGGAACGGATTTTTTTATACCTATGTTTTTCGACGCTCGTTCACGGAATCTCTTCGCGTAGTTTCAATCCTCACTGCAGGCTAACAGCGGTCCGCGGTACGAACCTTTCCCTCCAATTTTAGGGGGCGGGTGACCGACGCTCTCGTTTTATTTCTTTATTTCTTTATACCCGCACCGACCGACGACGACTTCTCGTACCTACCTACCGAAAGATTTTCGGTCATTACCGAAAATTACGGTTCGCCGAGCATCCCGAACGGCCACCGCGTATCAAAAATTGGTATCCCCCTCTCGCGCGGTCTTTCCCCCGTAGCGGTATTATTATTTATATACGTATACAAATATTAACTTTCTCGGGCTCAACTTTTATCCGCTTCCTCAATCACTGGAAAACAATTTCAAACTCCGTTTATTCCCCCGAGGATAATTTTTTCATCCCTCCTTCGACTCTCGTTTCGTCGTCGTCGTACGAATTTCCGAAGAGTTGTCCGAAAAAATTTTACGGGGGAAGAACAGGTCTTTCCGTTCGGTTTCTTCGCGGTGATTTTTTGCCCCCGGTTGAATGGCACCGCGTGGAGTCCGTCACCTGACCCCGAAGTAGCGGGGGAGGGAAAAATTTTTACCTCTCTGACTTTTCGTTTGCAATTTCTCAAACGAACGAAAATGGAAAACTAGAAGCTAGCCCCCAATTTTTTCCCAAGCTCGTTTACAACGATTTATGACGCAAAGAAAACATCCCCTAACGCTTTCACGTATTTATACTCAATTCTTACAAACCTGTCCCCCATAGAAATCGGGAGCCGTAGCTGCCGCTGCTACTACCGAGGCGCGTAGGCGTTTCGACTTTTCAATATCAAAATAGAAAAGACCTTTTTCCAAGACGGTCGCGTATAACGTCTTTATGAAATCTCGTTTTTTTCTTTCTCCTATCCGCTTCCTGGGATTACGTAGGTAGACCGCGTTATTCGCTACAAAGGGAGCTGGATCGGAAATCGAAATTCGATCAACGATTCCGAGATGCCATTCATCTCTCGCCCTCCTCTTAGCGCGGACCTCGAAAGCGTTTATATCGGAAAAAATATTAATTCGGCTAAAATACCGCGTCCGATTCGTATCGCCCAACAGATCCCGGATCGAGCCGCGTAAATCGTACTCTCGTAAAAATGCGGGCACGCTTCACGTCGCCACGTATTCACGCATACCAAAGACGACGAATTTACAATGGAACACAAACGTGCGCAACAATTAAAACCGAGATATCGAGCGTCGCGTTCGACCATTGCACTAATTGGACTCTCGTTAAATTCTTTTCTACGTTTTCCTCCACCGCCGTAGCCGAGTACAAAGTACGTACACCCTGCAATTATCCTCCCCGCTGTTTGTTGTGTAAATATCTGGCACTGTTATTATTATCAGCGTTATTCGTACCTCTGTTGGTTTTAGTTTCGTTCGACAATCTTTGTGCATGAATATTTTAAATGGTACCTGCGGTACCGAATGAAATTGGCGTGAAGTAGGTAGGGAATAATTGTAAGGTGAATTTTGTTGCAGGCGACGATTTGAAGAAGAATATTCACGTTGCAACGCGAGGAAATTCCGTAATAAAGGGTCGCATGGAAATCTGGAGGGTGATTAATGACGACTAATACTTTTGGTGATTTACGTATAGAGAGGGGGGGAGGGAAGAAAGACGCGACGTTTCGACAACCGGGACACAATGAGGGAGACATCGTTTGTTGTACGTAGACTGCAGGTATGTGTATACCAGGTACCGTGATTCAGAGAAAACGAGAAGTCGGGACAAACAAATTTATCTTGCATGGGGCAACGAAAGGCGATCCGCCGCTAGAAGGACCGCGTAAATTTTTCACTTCGCAATTTTCGAAATCGTCGCATCGTTATACGATCGGGTTGTTTTTTTTTTTTTGTTTCACGCAGCCCAATCCGATCTTCCTCCCTTCCGCCATTTCGTCGGTTGGTTCGGCGAGCGTCACTGATTTTTCCGAAGGATCTCGACGAGCGCAGCGAGCTGTCAGAGGATCACCGGACAATAGGTATATCCCCCGTGTGCAACGTGCACGTTATTATATATTTCCTAAAATGCGCAAATGCGTTGAAATGCAGAGTCGAATCCAAAGGGAAATCGAACGGTTGAGGATCCGTCAAAAATTTCTTTTTTTTTTTTTTTGTTACACTCAACGAAATCTGACAAGCGCACAAAAGTCAAGGGCCCTTACCGGCGGACGCGCGCACCAAATCCCTATGTCTCTGTATACCTTTTTCGAAGCCCGTAATTTTTACCGTACCGGTGAAAACCTATATGCCGGATAAATTCAAATTCACGTCGGCAAACTTTTTCAAAGTGGCATACAGTGCGTATCGGGGGGTGGGTATAATAAAAATTGGTAAATCACACGGGTCAGCTCACGTCAATGCCCATCAATCAATCGACGCTCGAAAATTCTCTTATTCCGATACTTCGCTACCGATACAGGTAACACACCGTTCGACCTTCGTTCGAACGATCCCTCTTCACTTTTAGCACATTTTAGCGAACGCAATTTTTATTCTCTCGGTTTTTCACCCCGCTTTCTTCGTAGGTGGAGATCGCGTTATGAGGAATCGCAGAAGTTGCACTCGTGTGACGAAAATTCTTCCCGCGGGGCGAAGAATCAAATGCCCCGCGGAGGATGAAGAGGAAAAAAGAAGAAGAAGAAAAAAGAAGAAAAAAAAATGCGGGGGATATACTTTCGATGCCCCGGTTCAACGGAGTCTGCGGACGGAATCAGCGGATTAGAATTTCGAACCACCGAGAATTCGAGTCTACCGACGTTGATCCGAACGCGGCCCCTCCTCAGTCGAGACATCCGGATCACGTTCGCCTTACTTTTTTTTTTTCTACATTTTTTTCACATTCCCTGCGAATACCTGTGCGCACGGACCGACAAATTTCATCGCAGTATTGAAGGTAATAACGTCGGGGGATTCCTCCGCTATTATATCGTAGGTATGTAATCACGATACGGGGGCGGGTTCTGTTTACCCTCGTGTATATTTTTGAGCCTGCCTATACCTCGGTGTTTATACCCGTAGTCGAAATCAGCCCCGATGGCCGGTCTAATTTCGACCTTGTTTGTTTTGAATCGTGAAGCCCCACTTGGACGGGCGCGCGTGATATTTCCAAAGTTTACAACCGGGGTATACGCGAATCGTTCGATGAGGCGAAACTTCAAAAACAGAAGCGATAGAGTGTTCGTACCATTTCGTCAAACTGCGTCATCTCACTTTTGTCGAGCTTCGTTTTTATTGTTAGTGCGATTCGGTCAAAGGACGCCGCGCCGCTCGTACTCGAGCTTGAGATCTCCATCGCCTTCTTTGTAACGGATATACCGTACTCGAGAAAAAAAGCAACACCCGGTTACCCATAGTCGGAGAGCGTCCGACCTTACGCGTTACATCCACGTCGCTTCCCGAAATCTTTCATCGCCGATTCTTATCGCCTCTGCTCCGGAGCCTGCGGATCGACCCTGCGCACTCCGTGCGCTTAATTGCAACCGTGAGTTCGACGAACGAGAAAAAAAAAAAAACCGACCGACGCGACGCGACGTCGATTTTATAATAATTGATTTTTTATTCGGTTAATCAGGTTACCGGTCGGCGCCGGTACACCGTTCGGGATTTATTTTTCGTGCGGTTTTGTTGTCCCTGTATGTCAAAGGAAAGCAAGCCCTTTCGGCTGCCATTGACGTTATTTGCAGTTCCCATACATAAAATTGACGTGTTTTCGGAAACACCATAATCCGTTTGCTATTAGGGACGTATACTCGGCAAATACATTTACGTTGCCATAGAGGCACGTTGACGGTCCAGATTATCGTCAAAGGATTGACACGAGACGTTCCATTGGCCGAGTCACGGGCCGAGGGTTCACTTCGCAAAATTGACGTTTTGACATCTCGCCACACCGTTTCCGACCGAGCCCTTCGCTCCACCTACCATGAGACGAAATTCCGTTCCTCTAACAAGGTATTTTAGTTATACGGAATATTAGAAATCAATTTTCCCCATTTCTGATGGCTCAGTATTTTTATCGACAGGTGTACCATATATATTAACGAAATTCAACACATTATTCGATATCTTTATACGTCCCCATCCGTCACACCCGTTATCCCCCTCCCCCCCCAAGTTATAACGATATATATATACTCGTTTCGTTTTCCCTATAAAAATGGAAATTTTACAAAACGATTTCCTACACCAATATCCGTGCGTGTAATTTTTTTTTCTCTTCACCTCGATACGATCGACACATGTTTCGTGCGGGGGTTTCTTTTTTTTTTGGTTTTTCGATTTTTTGCCTCACGAGGGAGGTTCGGATTCACCCCGTTTTACCCCGTTTTACCCCAAATCGACTTGCGTAGGTCGTAAATCAAATAGCGTGAAATCAATTACCGCTTATCGTAGGTTTTTAACCCTATATAAGAATTGCGACGTGCGCGTGCGGGGTGAAAAAGAAAAAAAAAATATCCTGTACAAAATGTTGAAATATCCTACATAAGTATATAGTAAATATATATAGATATATATATATGTGGATACCGATAAGGGATGGAAGAAAAATCGCAATCGGTTCGAAGAATTGATAATTGTTGAGCGAAATTCTTTCGAGTTTTTTCAATGTGCAAGGGATATGTAGCTGTTACGGTCCTAATCCTCAGCAGCGTTCTTTTTCGGCGCGCCTTCGGGAGTTTATGTGCGCCGCTTGTGTGATATTATATCCCGTGGATCCCGGCGTATACCCTTCAGGTTCTTCCGCATGGCCGCCCGTTCGCCCGGTGACCTGGTCTACGGTACTCAAGCCTTTATTTTGATTTATTTGATATTAACTCGCATTGGTGTTCAACGTCTCGCACGGGGTCGTGCCTCCGAATAAAATGGAATGTAACGTTCACAGTTTCCTGAGCATTGACTGCGCCGTGCAGCTCTATAACGCGTCGCTTTCAGTTACCGTTCGTTATTTCGATGCTCGGATGAACGCCTCGGTTAAAAATCACTCCCTCGTGTCGGCGCATACCTATGTACCTACGTACCTGTATACCCACCTCCGTTCGCAACTTTATCTGTGTGTGTGTGTGCGCGTGCATATTATTTTCCTCAAGTATCGTTCGACGAATTTTTTCCGTTCCCTCGATGAACAAAACGTAACTAACCCCCTGCATATTTGTCTATGTTGCAGATGAGAAAACGCGGAATTTGGGGCGTCGCGACGCAGGCGCTTGTACAAAACGCCCTCGCGTAGTCAGCCATCGCTGCGTAGTCATGGAAACCGTGGATAAGGTTCCGGAGGATTCAGAAAGCGCTATTGATCAGGACGAAGAGGAAATGTATCAGGTAAAGCTGCGGAGTCGCGGTGCGCCGTTTCCATGATATGTGTATCGATAAAATAAAATGAACTTCGGGGATAGGATACAATCGTTCCGGCTATCGACGCGACGGAGTTACGCCGAAAAAAAGAGCATCCCGGTCGCTCGCGTTACCATTCTTTGATTTTATAATCCTTCCTACGGCCAGATAATGCGACGAAAGGGTTGCGGAGCTCGAATTCATTCGTTTATATATATATATATATACACATACGTATACTCAGATATCCGTATACCGTATAGTATTCGCTCTGTCGCATTGTGCCGTGTAATTTAGTGTCTGCAAACAGACGGGGTGTGAATGTAAAACATCTGCAAACACATCGAGTCCCCGGATTATGTTCCTGTATCATTTCTATGAACGCTACCGGATTTATTTCGAGATGAATAAAAAAGAAAAAAAAAAAAAGAGGAAAAATAGAGAGAGAGAGAGAGAGAGAGGAAAGAAAGCGTCTTGTTCAATTGAGTTGTATATGGGTTCTTCACCCCAACAAGCTCACACTGCGGTATAGGTGAAATAAAAATCCGTGTCTGAGATTTGGGTTGCAGGGGGATGAGGGCGAGGCTCGGGGAGGCGCGGGACGAACGACTGCGTGGAAGGAAAAATAAAAAATGCTTCAATTTTTCCCGACGCCTAAAAGTGCGAGAATTCAATAGATGAAAGAAAACGAAGAATGGGGAAAAAAGTAGCCACGGATCAAAACTGGCTATACGATGTTGGGGCCACTTTTGAAATCCGAGAAAATTTCACGCGTTACCGTAAGATTTTCTGGAATTTCAGTCCCGTGCACGTTCATACTGTACGTGAAATATGGGCCCGTTGAAATGATTTCAATTATTTTCGTCGATTTTTTAAATCGGTCGAAAGCCGACGCGACAGCGAGGGGGGATACGGTTGATTCGGATGCAAATAAACGCTTCGTCGCGCATATACAATACGATAGAAGCAATTTTGTACACCGTGTGATTTTACACTTGTCGTCGGAGTATTCAAATTATATCACGGATCATCCGTTCCGTTATCTCCACTCGCGGATCTCGGTTTCAATTTTATCCTCCGTACTTTCTATCCGGGTACAACGGCGAGGCGTCGCACGACGTCGCGATCGATATGCCGATAGAAAACTCTTTGTTCCCCGCGCCCGCCCAGTTAGGATCAGAATTTTCCCCGCACAGAGTACAACGGGGTGCAGCGGCGGCGGCGGTCTATTTTTCATTTATTTTCAACGCGGAATTCAAAATACCTGGAAAGGCTTCGCTCGCACTCATACCCGTACCGTCATACCGGTAAAAGTACCCAGTTCACAGGATGTCTGTATTAAATTTCAAGATCGTATTTACGAGCTTACGTACACACGCGACACTTCCAATTCTACGTCATGATCTTAACGCCACTTCCGACTCGATTAAATCATAAATTTTTTTTTTCCCCGACGCGATATCCGTTACTATTTCTAAACGACAGCGACTCGAGCGGACGCCGGAAAACAGAGGAAGAAGTAAAAGAGATGGTCAGAGCTAGTCTTTACTCGATTTATTCTACTTTTTTCGAAATGCAAATTTTTCATTTTCTATTCGCAGAACTCTGAATCCTCCAACAAAGATCACCACGGTATAGAACGTGACGTGTAATTAAAGGGAGTTTCGGGAGGCGCGTGGCTCGTGATCCCCGCTGATGCTGGCAATTATCGTGAGCTTAGTTGACAGTCGAGCGTTGACAGGGAGCGTGCCTACCCCTCGTGTAAGGTACCCAGCTATACGTTCCGATTCTTTTTCCTCCTTTTTCCTTCCCTTTCTCTTTTTTTGCCTCATGAATATATTCCAGCTTCCAACGCCGCGGTGCCGACGATGTACGGAAACGCGTCCGTGAGGGCCCAACGATCAATTCGATATCGCGCATCGCCTGTCCCGCAGGCCAACTCACCCCGAGGTGAGAATTTTTCCCGTTACTGTACCCGTACCGTTTCGACTCGTGATTCGCGAAGGCGCAGGACCCGCGCATCCGTTGAACGATACTTTTTTTTTACCCTCGTGTGAATTTCGGTTACGAATTGATACGACGATACCAAATATAAGAAGAAATTGAGACCGAAATATCGAGGCGCAACTCGACGGCTGCCGTCGTCACTTCGAAGGGCAGTATAAAATATGGGTGGGAATTGTCGTGAAACCCTGAAGAGATATCGTCTTACGTCGTGTCGACCGACGCGTAAGATGAAATGAAAGAAGAAAAAAAAAAGCGACAAAAGAAACTGGAAAACAATAAAAAAAAAAAAAAAAAAAAAAAGGAAGAACAAGGCTGCTGCAGGTACTTATGGGAATCCTATAACACGGAAATTTAGCGTCCGCACCCCGGAGATAAATAATTAACCGGGGCGAAGGCGGCCGATGTTTGCAGCGAATGTAGATATTTTTATTCCCTGAGAGTTGAAAGCTAACAGTTTCCGAAAATAAACATCTTATCCCTCGGCGAAGGACCGTCACGTCGTCGTCCTACTCTCCGTACGATTCTATGCAGTGAGAAAACTGCCGGCGCTGCTAACTGCCACCGCTTTTTCCTCTATACCGATGTCAACAACGCGCCGTAACCGATCACCCAAGTTTTGTGCCTGGGGACGTGTCAGCTGTCAAGATCTTAACTACAAACATACATGAGGTATGTCGCATACTTCTTACTCGCGTATCACGTTTTACATTTACGATTCGAAACCAACGACTTGAGACGATCGTCTGATCGGAACACGACCTTCTTACGCATCGCCGAGTTTCGCCTCCCGCGGGACAGACGGAATACCGCGCAGCGATCGACGGCCAAGGAATAACCGGGAGGTAAAAATTGATCGTACGTACGCAGCAAGTCCTCGACGACGTTGACCAAAATATTTTCCATAAACAAATGAATCGATCGACTAATTTTCATCTTGCAGGGATCGGCGATGGAGTGGAAGTGGATCGCTGCACGCAGGTAATTCTCAGTCCTAAAAATCTTATGGAATTTCAAGCGTTGGATCTGTACCGCTGCGGGGAGTATTTCTATATCCCGATTCTGAGTCCCTGTAGGTATACAGGGTGGTGGTAGACGACCTATGATAAACATTAAACGTTCCTCCTCCCCCAAACATCCAGCTGCACTAATTGGCACTAATTTTTGAAATCTGTCGGGTCATTATTGAAGTGAAATACAAACAAATGTACGCCGGTAATTCTGAAGCCCCAACATCGCATTGAATTCGTGCTTATATTGACCCTTGAATGAAACGCGTAGAAAACATCCGTGTACTGAACGCCGACTACTCCCCCGCATTTCCCATATCGCTAGCCATTGACAGCCAGTCATTAACGTCGGATATGAAAGAACCGAAGGTAAACCGACTGGCGGGGAATAGTTTTTCTCCTCTCCCTTTCTCTTTATTATCCGGAGTCAGTTACCGAGCTCCCTCAATTATATATATATATATATATCTAAACTTGACTGACTGATGACTGACTTTTTCATCTAGATGGCCGGTGCGGTAACGCGATATTTGAAAATCGACAGAAAAGTATATTTGAAAAAATGATTCGAAACAGAACGCAACTTCCAGATTCGATTTGATTGATGGACTCGCGAGGTGAGGAGACACCTGTTATTCACGTTATGAGGTTTTCACTCGGCCGGGCAGACTCAAATTTCGCAAACGTCATCCCGTAAGGGTACACAGCCGTAAACGTACGTACACGGTTTATAATACAGATTTAGTTATAGATACAAAAAATGAATATGACCTGTCGTTTTCGATGCTCTTTATATATCCTACTCGTTCAATCTATGAACTTGTATAAAACAAGGTCAAGTCATCGCATATGCGAGGCATTCGACGTTATAGAAGTACGTAACGTTAAAATAATGCACCGTATACGCTTATACGCACCATATGCGAACTATACGCACGTGGTGTACGTCTGCATCTCTGTGTATTCGTTCTGGATATAATATCCACCTATGTATACGTGTGCTTGCACGTTAACTCGTTTTACGAGGGGTGGGTCGCAGACTGATGGGGTGACCGGGATGAAGACGTGAAGATAAAAAACAACGGGAAAAAAAAAGTGTTAATTCATTCCCGACTCGGAATCAACGTCGCATTATCATATCAGTGAGTTGACTCTCCTCGATTATTGTTATCACCATTATGCTACATGAACCTGTCCTGCGTTTTGCACTCGTTGCATTTTCCTTTAATTTTCTGTGTTGATTTTTTTTTTCCTTCGTTTTTTTTTTTGTTTTTCATAAAAAGAGGGTCGATCCGCAGGGTGATCGAAATCGTGTGTACATAATCTGTACGATCCGTATACACAATATGCAGATGCCTTTCGATAAGCGGAGAGAGATCCATTACCGTATCGTTTCTTTAGATTATTTTTTTGGTTTTTTTTTTTTTTTCTCCTTGCCCCGACAACGCGCACCGCGTGCGAATATTAAGTCGGATTAAACTGTGCGTGAAACTTATCAAAAATCATACGTCGATCCGATCTCTGAACCGTCGAGCTTTAAATTATAGAGTATATTTATAAGTCCTGGGCAAACACGTTGTACGCACAGTGTGCATAATTTCTCTTTTTTATTCCATCGTAAATGGGAATGAAAAAATGAATAAAAAAACAAAATTGGTCCATCGATCACGCGGAGTGCGATGAATATTTTGGAAAGGTTGACGGCGCAGTTTCCTAGACTTGTTGAAAGAGAATTATTTTCTGTTTTTTTTTTTTTCTTTCAAGAGCTCGTCCATACTCCACTGCAGTCTGGCGCGTCGTCGGGACCTTTGAGTACGATTCAGAGCCGTTAAAAGTCGAGGAGGAACCTTTTGTTAGTGACGGATCACGCGTCACTTTAGTAAAGCTATTCTAGAAAACGAAATAACTTTGTTTACAAAATATATGCATAGGTATACTTGTATGTATAGGTTACACTAAAAGTAATCGTGCTCTTCAAAGACAACTTCGATATCCTAATCTGAGCCAGGATGTTGTCCGTACAATTTTTTTTTTATACGTCTAAGCGTACGTTATAATTTGTCCAAACTAAGAGGAAAATTGTATCGGTGACTTTTAGCTGCGCGCTTACGGGCGCGTTTCAATTACCGTCAATTTGTCAAACGATGAAAAAACGAAGAGGAAAAAAGAAGCCGCGTCTCGTCTCCGTTCCGCTGTACTTTGCAACGTCGTTATATCGAAATTTGTCGAATTCTGCGCGCGATTCTCCCATGAGCGTCGCGGCTAGGATCAACTTGGGTTAATATAGCGATGTGGCAGGCTTTGTGCCTTGACGTTGATTTGACGTAATTGGCACCAGGAAGGAGCCTCGATACGGGGTAGGAATGATTGGGATAAGCCTGGATCATCCGGGCGTCGATCCAGGGGAGAATTTCAGCCCGGGATCAAGGCTCAAGGCTCAAGGCTCTGGCTACTGCCTTTTCAACCGGGTCCCGGCGCCGAGGGTCGTTCGCCCCTTTCCGTAAGCCTGTTTTATTGATATCAATTTAACACCAGTCTGAGTTCTTTATGCGCCGTTACATGGGCACAGTTTTTTTTCTTTATTTAACTTTACAGCGTCGCCGTCGATCGATGTCTCGGTATGATTGCGGAAAAATCTCGGTGAGAACGTGTGTTCGTATATTCATCGATAAGTTTCAGATAAATTATTCGATCGACGCGACGGATGAAGAACAGGTATCGCTCACCGAGGCGCCCGCATCTCGTCCGATCCCCGATGGAAATACCGTAACTCGAATTTTCCGATTCGAAAATTGCACGTCCGGTGGGAGAGCGAACACCTGAGTATGCGATTCTCCCCGGCCTGCCCTGCTTTTAAACGCTCCCGGAATCCTAAGCGCACACAATCTGAAAGCCCTGAAGGACGTTCGACCCTCGTTCGAAGCTCAAAGCACCGCCTTCCCATCCTCCTACGAACTGCCTGGATTTCTACTACCCTCCGAATTCAAATCCAAATTACATACTTTCGCTCTCATCCCCGCGTATACATCTACCTTATACCTTATATTGTTCGAGGGGTAACAAACCCCGAGGGCAGAGCGACGATAGGAGTTAACGGAAATTCGAGGCGTGGATTAAAGTGTTAGTCGCATATTACGAGATTATTCGAATTTTTCGGAAAATTCCATATCCTAAACTGATAACGAACAAACTGATGATATTCGAGCGATAATTAATATTCTGACGTTGCTATTAAAATTATAAAAAAAAAATTAAAAAAAAAAAAAAACAACCAAAGAAACAACTTACCGTTGGGCTAAAAATTTCACGGTGCAGCGCAGACTATTTGCGGGGAGGTTTTCAACGCTCTTCATATAACTAAAGAAGAAGAGCGTGTATAACTTTAACAAATGTTCTTTCGTTCGACCCTAAATAACGTACCCCTTTGCCATAGTTACGCCGCATTATAAAAGTGACATGCTAATCTCATGGCGTTATACTTCTCTCTAGATATCTAGATTTTATTTGAAATTTGCCTTACGTTAGTACAGATTCGATAGTACATTTTACTTTCAACTGTGGAAACTGTGCTTCTGAAAAGTGAGAAATCATTCAGCCGATGGTTGACATCATTCGTCAGAATATTTGAAATAGGAAACAAAATCTGTTTTTTTTTTTGATAGAAATGAGGTTTAGTCAAAAGTGGAGTATTTTTTTGTAAACTTGCTGCAATACTAAATATCGTAGGGTAATTCGCAAATATGAAATGTAGACGGTCCGTAAAAGAGGCGTTGAAAAAGTGTCAAGTTGATCATTTTTTTTGCCATACGTGTATGTATAGATTCGCTTTACGGGTTGTCAGTGAAATCGGTTGAAAATTTTATCGTACATACCTTGGTGACGTTTATTCCTTTTCGAACCGGGTGCGGATCCCGCCCCATTTTAGTTCCAGAGTTCTTCTTGTAAATGCGAACCCGAAAAGGGTTACGTTCGAACGTATATACGTGACCCGGTGATTCGGAAGTTTTTATTCGACTTTAACAAAAGAATCAACCACCTGAAAACTGGTACATCATTTCGCCAGCATTACCCTTTTTTGCTCCGTCTATTTGAAATTTTTTTTTTCTTTCTTTTTTTTTAATTTTAATTTTACCTCTAGCGTCTCAATTAATCCCGCGTGTCGTACAGTGAATCGATTTCAAAGGACGAAAAAAAAAAAAACTGCAAAAGAATTTTACTCGGATTAATCATTTTCGCCAACTTCGGGGATATACATATACACGTGTACGAGATGGGATTCCGAAATGGATTACGTATAGAAGAAACATGATCAACCGTTTTTCACATATTTTCAGACGTTCACCTGAGATCTTTTATTTTTATTCTGACGAATTGCGATACAAATTTGCGGTACTTGGAGATGTATAATGATATACATAAGATGATAAATACACATGCAGATTTTTGGTATATAGCCGGCAATGCCATATTGCCAAGTAACGAAAGAAAAATAAAGAAAACGAAGAACTGTAACAACGGAAACAAGAATTATATTATACCTAGGTATAATAAAGTAGAATCGGCCTAGTTGTGATGACCGTGACTCAAGTCATTCTTCTTTCTCGCCTGTAAAAGAAAAGGTAGAAACACCAAATGAGCATCGTTTATACCATATCCTTGTTAGCATATTAACATGATTATTTACGAGTATGTAGATCGCGTATAATAATACTGTTGTTTTTTCGTTCTCTCTTTTTTTTTGTTTCGGTTTCCAGTTCCTAGCAGCTAGGCGAACATTTTTATACACATACAATAAGAACGCGAGCCAGCAGCTGGTGCCATAAGAAAATTCTGAGGTGATAAATGGGACGGGCGAACCTGGACGTAAAATAAGAGTTCAAAAAAAAAAGAAAAAAAAAACAGTTAAATCTAAGAAACAAAAAACCAGTCACACATAGGTGTGAGAAAGAAAACTTGAACGAATGAAAGTTACAAGATAAAAATTCAAAAGAAACTCAACCAGGGATGCGTACGGTACGTGGATCGGTATTAATATGAATTAGGCTTTAAATTCGGTGTAACTTTAAATAATAGCGGGCGAGTAACAGCGACGTCAACAACAGCAAAGGCTGCACGACCGCCCCCGTTAAATGCAAAACAACGTGCGTTTTCAATTTGTACGACTGCAGGGAGTTCGTAGGACTATAAATCAAGATAAACATGCACATGTTACTCTCTTCTATCGCGGGCTCAAACGAAAACTATTAACACCGTTAGACACGAAGCGCCCGTTAGGGTACCTCATAAACATATAGTAGTGCCTAGTGCGTCCTATTATACTCCTAGTATATTCGGTACGCACATTTTGCGTCAAATAACGTGGAAAATCTAAGTGCCCAGTTGCCTCAGGATTTTCGAAAGGTCAGAAAAATATCGCGTACAATCAATTACCGGACGCGATGCGTCGATTCGATATATCCTGTATGAATTGGATAGTTCGAGAAAATGCATCAAAAATTTTCTCTCGCTTTTCTTTCCTTTTTTCTCTCAATTTACATGAGATGATTATTTTGTTTCTCGTGTTCCGATATACACGTTTACACGCGTATAGACGTATATTATATTATTTTACACTCTCCCCCCCCCTATGCCCATGCATTTCATAGCCATAGATCAAGAAGGGAATTATATTAAAGGGTGCGACCCGATTCACAATGGTTTTGCATATGCCAGAATTTTTCATGCTCCATTAGACGCAGGTCAGGTGTTACTCGGTGTCCTGTATACCGTACAGATACATACATATACGTAATACGTGTACAAGATAATATATCACGTGAAATTATTTTATTTAACAGTGAATTTAAATTCGGTGTAGTACGGTGCAGAGCTCTATGTATCTGCGTATCTACTGTAGTACAGCTTGCGCGTATCTAATACAAGTTTATACGAATAGAGGTATACCTATGTGTAACGAACGAGAAAGATCTTTCGCGATTTGTCATCGTCGAAATTCTTGGATTCTGCGTAACTATATTGTACTTCTTTTATTCGTCTCTTCGGTTTTTCCAAATACGACAATTACGCTGAATTCTATATACACGCGAGTGGCGAAGAGAAGAAAAACCCGAGAAAGAAAAACGAAGAAAATAAACAAACTGCGTAGCAATAAAATAAAAGTTAACGTATAATTATAAGGGCCTTCACCGATCGCTGCACATCTGGGCACCGGCGTACACCTATGTACGTCTACCGGTTCGCCGCGTTATGTATTCAACGTATAAGTATATATGTAATACTATAAGACGCGTAGTATGTTCAATTTACATCGGTATGCGTAAAGGACGTGTGTAGGTATACGTATTCGCGTGTATGTCGTTGTAAAGCTGCACCGACCAAACGGAACGTTTGGCAGCGGCGGCAGCGACCGATGGAGTTGGGGTTGTTTTTATTAATTCACTCCCCTGTCGAGCCCCCATAAAACCCCGTAGTTCCTGCTGGCCCTGTTTCATTTCGAAAACTAATTGTTAGTCGTAGAAAGAAGTAGAGGAGAGCAAAAACCTCTGACGAGAGTGGGTGGTCGGCTATTTATTACCTAATTGGTTAGAATTCGTTTAAAATAATATGTATATACGCGTACATAATTTTGTTTGATTAATTGAAAGTATATATATATATATATGTATGTATGTAGAAGCGTGTAACGGGGAGGGGCGAATTCCGGAGGGCGAAAGAGTAGACTAGGAATTGATTTTTTTTCTTTTCTGTAATTTATACGGTATAATTGTAAAAATGATCCGCGATAACGAGACGTAGGAAGTTGACGATCTTTTTCGACAATTCATAGAAAAAAAGAAAGATTCCACTCGACCCCGGACACATAAATAAAGTCTTACGGTATATATTCCAAAAGTGGGCGAACCATATTATTGCATTCATACGAGGCGATCATCCGTGAAACGCACTTACAGCTTGTTTGCACACATCGTAATAATACATAAAATACGCACACACACGGTATACGTCCTACGTACGTGCGACGTACCCCCTCGTTATATGCATACGTATCTACGTTACACTGACTGCATTCGTATATTATTGGAATACACGTATGTAAAGTTTTGATCTAGAATTCTGAAGTTAATGTGTGTGAGCTTGGGTATAATAGAAACACAAAGATCCTCGTTGACGATGATTTTATGTTGGCGTTCAGCCAAACGTGCTGAAAATCTTTGAGCCGTTGCACATGCAGCACTCAGTTACTCCGAGTATCGCAGATGTAAAATATACGCCTGCATGTCAGAATTTTTGCTGTACATGGTAGACGTGATACCTGAACAAAATAACCGATTGGGATACGTCTCGATAGAATTTGAAAAACTAAAACAACGAAAAGCAAAATACATTCGATTCTCGATATACTCATGATTGGAAATTTCGTACTTGCAGATTTGGCTGAAGACCGAGATGACGTTGATTTTGACCCGTGTGGCACCTAGCGACCGCTGCCGCTTGTTGTTGTTGCTGTTGTTGTTGCTGCTGCTGTTGTTGGTGTTGGTGTTGCATTCCCAATCTCAGCTATAACACGAGGTAAATGAGACAGGAATCAATCACTTGTAAAATACATACCGATACATGGAGAAGCTCTTTTTCTTTTTTTCTTTCACGGGTACATGCGAACGAGAATCGGGATCCTCTATACTTTTTCAAGGAGAAACTGGAGGGAAAAAAAATTTCTGTCAAAGGTTCCCGTGTAATCCACAACCTGCGACAAAATGATTACCGGCTTACAGGAAAATAGGCGCCGTTTGACAAGATTTTTTTTTTCTTTCTCTTTAAACAAGTCTACAGGTTCCCATATATCCAACTCTCCGTAGCTCGACTACTGTAAGTATACTTTTTCCCGTCCTAATTCTCTTCATCATCATCCCCCCCGATTTTTTCCCTCGACGTAAAATTCACCGGAGGGTATCTCTGCGTGTATCTATGTGTGTATACACGTATACGCGTGTAATAACTTTGTGTACCGGGGTACGGAGGCAAGTAAAGCCGATAATCCTGTAAGAGTAACTTTCTTTGACGGGAGAGTGTCTTTCGTGTAAGCAATACCGACGATCTAGGATCTCTCGGGTCGAGTGTAACCGATTTCTAAAAGATCATGTTTGCCGATTGTCTTTTTTTCTCATTCTTCCTTTTCTCCTCCTCTTCATCTTCCCTTTATTCTTTTTCTTATTCCAGTCTCTCTAGCAGGATCCGCTTCCTTCTTCCCTAGCGCGCGAGTACATATTTCTCATGTTGTATACCTAAGGACCTGCAGCGTGCTGGTTAATTTTTCATAACTTTAGTCTCGAATACCGTTCACTCTTTATCGAAAGTATCGTTATAAAATTTCTACATTTCCTCGCAGACTTGCTAGTTCAGTTTATTTTTATGGTCGGCTATGTAAAAGAGAAGCTCTATCGGTGCGTTCGGTAAGAGACTGTACAGTTTTATTTTTCGATGGACGATCGGTCGTCAACGGTGCACCGACGACGTCTTGAAAGTCTTCCTCCGAAACAAGAGAGAATAAAAAAGAAAAAAAATAAATAAAACGAACGAGAAGAAATAGAACGGTTCCGTTTTCTCGCTCGAGCTAGTTGTCAAAATAGTATATTAAAACGAACCCGACACTCACCCCTGATCCTTTGAATATTTATCACCGAATACCTACGTTTATATACTTAAGCTCGGACAACATTCGACAAATAAATGTAAACCCTCCGTACCGACCCGAAAAACTTGTGACAAAGTTTCATCCCGACCTTTTTTCTGCAGCGCAGTGTTACCCGGAGCCACTCGTAAATCGGTAGAGAATTTCGCTGTGCGACCTATGCTCTCGAAATGTATTATTTTCATTTCCATTTTTTTTTTTTTTTTTTTTTTTCTTTTTTCTCCAGAGCCACGTATTTATGGGTATTTCTATTTATCATCGAAAATCTGTAAGAAGAGGAGGTGAATATTATATGGGCGAACGAGGGGAGCGAAAAGTCATCAATTATTATTGAAAATAAATCGAAGGCAGATGTGACGAGTGCCTACAGGGATCAGCGGGTGGCCAATTCAGACACACGTCGTTCTTACGCTAGAGCACCCCACGATTCCGACAATACTGTTTCTACAAAGCGATACAAGGCGATGAGGAGAACACCGTACGGGACGGGGGACACGCGGGGGGGGGGGGGGCTCCCCTCACACTCTAGGTATACGTGCCTCGTGTGCTCTATTAGAGGACCCGACGATCCGGGGAGGGCGCGAATATTTGAAAGGCAATTATATATCAATAAGTTCAAGTGCTCGCCAAACGGCCTGCGTTATACATATACTTTGGGGGGGGGGGGGGGGGGGGTCGCGATCTTCGACTTAATTCGATCGTTTGCTTCTTAATTATTGGACGAAATTTCTACGTATGTATATGCATATTTCCACCGATTCCTTATTCCGCATCTTCGAATACCTATACCTAGTATTTTTATATATACGTACAATAATATAGTTGTTGACCCGTAGGAAGTTCAGATAAAGTATATTTTATTTATCTGACCACCGGAAGTTTGAAAGTGTTGGCTAGGCGATAACGAGGCTACGTACACTATCGACTTTGCTTTGAACTATAATGTGAGAAACTAGTCGCTCTATGTACACAGAGGCATACATAGGTGTACACATATATACACGTACACCTGTGCTTATGTATTACCACAAGTTCAGCGATTATCAGAATTTAACTTGGTAAAGGTCGATTCTTTCAACATATTGCTGCACCGCAAATTAACTAAATATATGTATACCGAACGCATAATGTGCATATACATATGACTACATGTAAGAGTAATTTCCCAAGCACGCTTATCGCAATTCTTATATCTCTCAATTTATATTTTTTTCATATTAGATTTTATACTTAATATTTTTACTTTTATCAGCTTCTCAGCACCCGTGGGAACATATTTACGTATACCCAATGTACGTAATGCGTGTACTCCGCGTTATGACGTCGAAGCGAGGAAGAAGAAGAGGAAAATAAAAAATTCGAGGGCCTCAGGAGGAAGAAGTAAAAAATAAGGGACACGAGACTCGAGGTGCAGCTATACATATGACTTACCTATAAGGTTTCTTATAAGAATTCCAAACTACGTGCGGAATATATCATCTTACAAACTTCATCGACTCGGGAAACTCGCGATACCTCTAAAAAAAAAAAAAAAGAACCAAAAAATAAATCAAATAGAACGACACAAGAATCGATAAAATCGAATGAGAAACGGTAAGAAAGAATAAGCCTAGAGAAATTGTTTGTTCGATTTTATTAATTAATTATGAATACAGATCTAATTTTTCGCGTTTTATTTTATGAAAATGAGCGTTCGTCTAAAAGTTTCTCGCTGATGGAGAAGAGAGAGAAAAAAAAAAGAAAAAAAAATCAATGAAAAGAAAAAAATCAATCGCGATAACAGAATCGCCCGCTGCATAAACAGATTATAGTTAGGACGTGTATTTCACCACCCTCCGCATAGGGGTAACTAAGCCGAACTGATCCCCGAATCATCGGTCTTAATTTAGAAAATTATTTGAACTCGCTGAATTATCGGATCATTTAAAACAATACCGGGGGAATTATACGGGTTGTGTATATCTTGAATTATAAAGATATATACCGCGCATCTTTTTAGGGGAGGTTAAAAAAAATAGAAACCAAACAAAAATTATAAACGAATAAAAAAAAAAAATCGAGACGCACGTTTCGTTAACTATTATTACTGTTGTTGTTTTTTTTCTTGTTCAACAAGATATGCCGTCATTTCCTGTATAATGGGTGGAATTGATAACAATAATAACAACAGCAACAACGACAACAGCAACAACAACAATAATAATAATAATGTAATCGATATGCCAAAACGTATATACTATATTCTATACACGTCACACATAAATTGGAATAGAATGATAAAATGGTTAAATAATTTTGGTAAAAATTATATTTACTTAATAAACTCTTTACAAATATTTACATACAACAAAACATCACTATACAGATATAATATTCAATTGAAAAGAGAAGAGGGAGTAAAAAAAATTGAAGAAAAAAAAAATAATTAAAAAGAAAAAAGAAATAAAATAAAATGGCAAAGAAATGTCATAATACACGCCTAGCTTCTGCAGAACATCTTCTATAATATGTATATATGTATATATAATCTTAGATACTGACGGATATCTTCCTTATTATACTCTATAGACTCTCGCTTTATGTTCGCAGCTCTCTCTCTGACTCACTCGCAGTCTCACGGACTCGGACTCACAAGACTCAGTCAGTCACTTAATCGAATGCCTGGAAATAATTCATCGCACGATGACGCATAATACGTCGTACGGTTCTCGAAAGAGGAATAAGGACACGACGACGAGGAGTTCCGAGACCGCGTCACACATAACCGAGCGTCATCTCCACAGCATAATTACCCACGTAACGTAACACGTACGATATTTCGACGACGGTACAGCTATACCTGAATCTTGAAAACTTCGTATGCGTACAGGTCGGTATGTACCGATTGATATCGTACATATGTAATACCTGCATACGTGTATGTATACGTTAAAGCCATGTAGCGAGCTGACCTCTTATTGAGCCTCTTTTTCCCTCTATACATATGTATAATTCGGTGTTCGCGCTGCCGATTCCCTGAATTTTGTATACATAGCTATGTGGGTTAATTTTTTTATATCTATCGTCATCGTGATAATAATCTTAATTAATCACTCTTCCGCGAATCCGTTAATCATCGACAGTGTGTGGATAAATTTTTGTCTTCTTTTTTTTTTTTTTTTTTTTTTTCAATTATAACGAAATATTCGTCACTATTAGCGCGCTTTTGATATTCCGCACGCTTATTTTGACCCAGAGTCACCGAATCGAATTGATATGTATATCAAAACATTTTACACAAATGACGGATCAATGCTGTAGATAAAATTTAATTCATCGAATAATGATACTATTATTTAAAAATTCTCATTAAATTCTTATTAATTTATAAACGTATATTACAGGTAGATATTCGATACACGTCGAGTGGAGGAACACGTGCGAGACAGACTATAGCAGCGTATACATACGTATGTTTTACGTATGCTCCATATGCAATTGCTTGATCGGAAAGAAGAGATGAAAAAAGAAATAAGAGTTAGGAAAAAATCAGTAAGTAAAAAGAAAATATACAATAATAAGATAAATAAATTTTTGAAACCACAATGACGTATACATACATATAATAGTAACATTCAGAACGATCAGCCAGGCTTAATTTTCTATAATATTACACGAGTCTCGAGTGTACACATATGTAGGTGCGTACGCACAGACGTATAGACGTATAAGCGTTCAAGACAACCCTTTTTTTTTTGTTTTTCTTTTTACTGTCGTCAATTTGACGAAATTCGTTCGATAATTAATTTTATAGAGAAAGCGGACGAAAACGAAAGGATTATACGGTTCCGGGCTCAGTAGGCCCTTAGCCTGACCTCCATCTCGGGATCGCGATGGGCCAGATGAGGTTCGACGCTCGGCGCTCCGCCGGACGACACGTGGTGACCGTGGTGACCGTGATGGTGATGATGATTCAAATGGGAGGCTTGAGCGGCACCCGTTCTGTAGACACGCTGTTTATCGTCGAAGTCGCGGAGCCTTCGATTGTATCCTTCGATTTGATCGCGCAAAATCGCGTCTTCCTGGGCAGCGCGTTCCTCGTCGAGTTCCAAACAACCGACACCGTCGAGACGCTCGAGGTCCAACCATCCTCGCCATCTCACGCACACTCCGTTCATGATCAACTGGGATCTGAGGTGAACCTGGAAAAAAAAAAAAATACATTCATTCGTTATCTCGATATCGACGCTTCAAGGACGATACGCTTTGGGAGATTTGTTGTAACGCGCGAGTCGGAGAGCGGAGAGAGGATAGTAGTTTTTACCGATCCCTGAATCAGGCTGAATTTTAGTTTTTCTTCATTGCGAAATCGCCTTTATTTCTCGGAGTTCAACGTGACGTTTCTTTGCACAGTACGCTACAACCGATGCTTCGGTGTAATCGGTTACTGGCTTATATCGCGGCTCGGCCACGATCTCCCGCGTTGAATATATAATCAGATGAGTTTGTGACCGGCAATTTTCAACGTGAAAAAAGAAAAAAAAAACGAAAGAAAAAAAAAAGACGAGGGAAAATAAATGCAAACGAGTTTTGAAATTGAGACCCCGAGTCTCTGAGCGCGGGTTGATTCATATTATTTCAGCATTACTCTTCGTATCCGCGATATTTTTGAAACTTCACATTTTTAAATTCGCTCCCCGAGCCGCTGTGCCGTTCGCGTACACGGCGCGTCGACTCGGTGTAAATAAAATTATGTTACGCAAAGTCATCGCCACGGGTGACGATTCGAAAGGGTGTCGAGGAGAGTCAGCGCGCGTACGGGTGGTGGTAGTCGGGCGATGGTCGAAAGGGTTGCGAAAAAGGTGAACAGTTTAATTTTGATTTTTAAATTTCCCGTCGTTCCTGCAACGGGGCGTAGAGGCTGTAAGGTCCGTGTAACGCCTACTCCGCAGGAGTTATAACGGGAGCGCCGCGTTAAACTCTGAAAATCCCGAGTAACCCCGGCGCGTTCAATTATAACCCAAAATCGAATCCCGCTAAGGCGATTCTTTGTTGCTAGTTTTATAATATTCTTTATTCGAACTCGACGGTTCGGTGCAGTGCAGCTGTAACGGTGACTGACTTCAAAGCGTAACGATCATTCTCCTCGTCCTTTACCCTCCTCCTCTTTTTTCCTTTTTTCTTTTTCCTTTTTCCTTTTTCCTTTTTTTTTTTCTTTTTTTTTCTCTCCTCCGTACTCCGCTTTCTCTCGGCGTATTCCCCGGTACGCCACGTCTCCCGGCAAGCCCGATGATGTTTTTGTAAATCTTTATTGTTACGGAGGCGTTTTTGGGAAGGTCCAGTTCGGGCTACTGGTACCCAACGTAACCGTACACTGTGCGGGGAGTAGGCCACTTCTGAACTGACCGTTCGGAAGCCAATTTTCAGAGTTAAGCTCTTTGACCATTGCGCATTATATCGTGAAGCCTGCAAGACCGGAAATAGGGCCATTTGCAGGAAATGAAATATCTACTTCTCCCTCAAGTGCAGGGGGATGTAAGGGTGAACGTACACGTATACTTTATACGTTCGATCTCACACGTAAGGATCCGTTACGAGGGGGAAAAGAACGCCGCAAGGTGTCTATACTTTCTTAGAACAATTCAAATATTTACGATAATCTATTGTAATTCATTCTATACGTGCGACGAAGAGATCTCAGAATTAACGCGCGCGTGTTTTAAATCTTTTGTATTATTTTTCGTTCGACGACGGGGAATTTCCCTAACTCGATGATTGCGCACAAGCCGCATGACGACGCGAGCGATATTTCTCTTCGAATTTTCCTCCGCCGAGTTCGGTGAGAATAATTTTTTCTTTTTTTTTTTTTTCTCAAACAAAATTATACTTTGCTATAATTGTGCATTGTAAGTCATGTTTATTCGACGCGAACGTCATTTATAATTCATATTTTTCAATTCAACGGAATGTATCGTATACCTAATTATTTTTACATCGAATCTTCATTTAATCTATTTAGGAATCCGCGACTGAATCAGTCGCTTTTGTACACACGTATTACATACGTATAGGTACAATATATACCAGCTGGATAATGATGGTAACTTTGGGCGTAACCCATTAGACTTGTAATAAAGGTAGGAAAAAAAAAAAAATTAAAAAATGATTATTAAAATTACGTTGCAGCGTTGAGGAACCGCGACAGTTGCCAGCCGTGAAATGTTTCGAGGTAAACTACCCGTCGAGGTTTAACCCTTTAGTTTCGACCGATTTGCATGGAACAAAAAAGGAAGAAGAAAAAAAAAAAAGGGAAAAGAAAAAGGCTACGGTGGTCGGTTTTCACCAAACGAAAGGGTTACCTTCGCCGCATCGCTGAGGGGCGCTCGAAGGGTTGGTATACATACATATATGTATGTATATATATATGAAAATAATAACCGGTAAAGGGCCATGATACAAATGACACCTATTTCTCCAATGCATTGTTTTAGTGGGCGTATCTGACGTTTGTTTCTGCCAGGGTCCAGTTCGGACAATGCGAGGATATTTGTCACTTTGAAAAATCTACATGCGCTGGGATACATTTATATTCCGACCAGAGCGTACGCAGCCCGACGCAACACACACACACACACACACACACACACAGGCATCGCGTGACCCGAATATACGCAGGGGTTGAAACTACCCGCGTGACATAAAAGACGGCGAGCATCGGGGGAATTTTTTAAACAATCGTGATTTACGCGGTACTGAACAATGCGCGTGAAGACTGAGGTCAGTACGCGTTCCATATCTACCTGAAACAAAGATAGAAATTCGGATATTCTCTTCACCTCGTATCCGTGCATTTCGGCGAAGAAGGTTGCACGCGGAGATTTGTTCGGTGACTAAATAGTATACCGTATATACCGTAAGTATAGAACGGTAAATAAAATGGTGTTAGCCCTTATACAGTCCCGTGAGAGGTGGCAGGTGCCACCGAAAGAGCGAAAAGGACGGTAAACGCGACGTGGCCACCCTCGGAACATTTCCGACGTGTTTTCCCTGTTTTAAATCCTATTAATCGCACCAGCTAGCCGGCAGCTCGCTAGACGGCCGACACGCGTTCAATGTTTCGTGTCATAACACGGGATTAGTATACTGTACACATCGTACACCATATCTCGTAGCGGGAGTGGAGAGGTCTCCCTCCCTCTCTTCATTTTTTTTCGGCTACTTCGATAGTTCGTAATAATTCGTATCGAATTCGCCGTGTTCTATTCACGCTCAACTTGTCTTTTATATATACATATATCCATGTACTCCTCGGTTACATATGTATTTCACGCTACAGGTGAAACTAAACTCGTCACGAACGATGACCACGCGCAAAAGCGGCGAACGGAAGCTGACACCAAACAATTTACCACCGAACCCACCGAGCGTGACAAGATCATCGCGCTGCTCCGACACGCCGACCCGGGCTCCGCCGATCCTCGATCCACGCGATTCGTTTCATTTCATCCGCGTCGCGTCTGCAGAAATCAACCCTACCAGCCTCACGTGTGAAAGTTTGCAGAAAAGATTGCCGAAAAATCATCAGGATTACAAATCGAAGAAAAGCGCAATATCGATGCGACGCTGGCCCCAGGTACGGTATACCAATGCGTAACGTTTATACAAGTATACACACGCCACGTAGGCATATTTCAGGACACGGATACGCGACGATAGAGTCGTCAGGCTTATCTCGATGTCCTTTATACAGATTCAGTTGAACGCGAAAGGGCTGGTACACGTATAACGCAGCGACGGAATATAACGAGGGAGGGCGAATTACGGGCGAATAACGGAGGCCTGTACGTCGTGCGTCGCATTGGTCCTGCAGGAGGTTCGGGTTTGTTTATCAGGCGCATGGATCTACCCGTAATTATTGCCCACTGCAGAGAGGGCAACAATGCCCGGCACGTGTCCAGCTGAGCTTTGTGAGCATAAAACAAAACGCCGTGCGTTCCGTACACGTTGGAACAATAATTGATCTTTACATACGCATCGGGATATAATTTGGAGCAGGCGATCTCGCGCGGTGCAGGTTTTTGAATTGCGACGATGTCGATCTTTAGAGAGAACCCGCGCCGCGTGGGCTCCCGATGTCCGCTATCGATCTACTGCAAATCTAATGGCAAAAAAAAAAAAAGATCCGCGGCGAACGATCGTCGAAGACGGAGCGTGAACAAAAATTGCGTAGACTCGTCATCGAGTGGTTGAGTTTTGAATAGATACGCATATATCTGTATAATATAATCCTTGAACCCTGGAGTGATCCACTTAAGCCTCGGGAGGGAAGTTCGGTCACGAAATACCGTTTTCAAAATCCTCGCCTACCGTAGCTAAAGATTCGTGTGTGTATATACCTATATCTGTTTCCCCCAACTCCGCTGCAGCTATCCTAATTTTTCCAGGTCCCGTTTGACACGCGGACTATACCGTGTACATCTACTGCACGGAGAATCGCTACCCAAGGGGCCAGCGGCCAGGTCGACTTCCGAAAGATTTACGAGCTCCTCTTTTGCCGCAGCTCTCGGTCCGACTCCACCGTGTTCATACCGTTCGACCCACGGTAAACCATCTGGCGTCAGCGAATGTCGTGTACTTGTACGTACACTATACCACTTCGGGGGTGAAGATGAAACGAAATACTCTCGGAGACGCTAATTGTCCATCTCCAGTAAGTATATATCGTCCCGAATGCGGTCAGTCTTCTAAAATTCCTATTTTCTCTCTGCTGTTTTTTCCACCGTTTTCCTTATCGTCTTTTGCGTCGTTTGACCGAGGTTGAAAAAAAAAAAAAAAAAGTTTCGGAGGACGATCGGACGAACGAGCGTAATAAAAAATCAGCTTCCGAAATGGCGTCCGTACCGCGTACAACGCGCTATACCTATACGCGTCGGGCGTCGTTATTGATCGCGATGGCGTCGTCGGGACGTCGGGCGTCGTTTTTATCTGGCCAGCGCAAGCGCCGTCTCAAGATTTTCAAAGACTTCTATATATATCGTTGCACTTTGTGATATCGAACGAAATGGCGACTGCGACGCAGTAGCCGTACACCCATCGCTTTCGTTTCATCCTATACGCCGTACCGGTGATACTGGCTCAAATCGACGTTGTAAATAAATTATTCGTCCGAAATAATGGCCGCGTTGATAGAACGCGTGAAAAAAATATGTACGTCCGCCTTCGTAAACTGGGCTAATTCTCATTAACGCGTAAAAGTAGAAAATTTTAGGGTGTAGAAAATTTCTATATCGTCAATAAGAAACGGTACAAAATGCGACACAATGTGAAGAAAGCCAACTGTTTCTATACCTGGTAGGCACATATAATATAGGGCCCAATTTTTCAGGTCGTTCAAATCTTGATGCCCACGCGGAGGAGCCAGACCCCCAATTATACTCGTATAATGGGCATTGCAGCGGTGGCACTAATAAACCGACGTTTCGAAACGTCCTTGGTTTCGTCCCCGTAGTTTTCGGGCTCCGGATAACTCGACGGGTAATAAATTTACATGTCTCGCAGGCGTGATAAATATAAATACGGAGGGGTAAAAATTGCAATTACGTTCAACGCGAACACAATGGGTATATATATGTATATGTACGCGACGCGATGATCGGAAAAGCCCAACGCTGCAGCATAATTACCAAGGTTCCTAAAATCGTGTTTATACGACCTTATATTTGCAAAAATCCGTGCCGAGTTATAACAATGCTTCGTCTCTCCTTGGGCCACCCGATTCGTCGGCAATATAATTTTTCTCGTACAGGTATAATAATAATATCCGCATACCTAGCTTTACACCGTACTCGAAGACGTACAATAATATGCAAAGCGAATATCGCGCATCGCAATTATTAATAACACCCGATCGGGGTATATGCAATAAATGTTATGACCCAAGATGTAAAAACATCGCAATATCACCGTCATCCGGACTCGGGATTATCTGGGCTGCGGAGAAATATCTGGTGTTTATAAAATATGATCTTACCTTTCCGTGTTCCTTGTCAAAATCGCACTCTCTCGGATCGCCACCAAAGCCGGCGGAAGCGGGGGTAAAAACTAGTTGAAGATTCGTCCCGGTTGCTGCGAAAGCGATTTCCGTGTGACCTTCGCGACATCCGTTTTGAAAACGACCCTGTCGCTCCTCCGAGGGTCTGTCCCGGTACCCGGTGTATCTGACCTTTGAAAAATCAGACGAAAAAACATGGATATTTCACAAAGCGTCACTTCGTACATTTTTATTATCCCGCGTATACAGTATCCGTACGGAGGAGTGAGCAATTATTAATTATTGCTGCGAGCTATAAAATAATTAGTTGGTATTGGCGGCGGCGCTTCGCGCGCTGATTCATCGCGTTCGTAGGGAAAAACCGATCGCGTTGGTCGACGCGTGCTGACTGCTGTTGATATTGTTGCGTAATTTACCATATTTTAACTGTGTTATATACTTATAAAAAAACTTTTGACATTCGTGTGTATACGTATAGACTTGTACAGAAGTCTGACTTTCCTTCTTTTTTTTTTTTTTCTTCACATTTCAGTTCCGGAAGGGAGAAATTCTTTGACTCTTGGCTCACCGTTCGTAATACCTACGTCGAGATATAGTTTTGGGAAGTGGGCAACACCTTTTACTACCTGTTGCCGAGCTATCTCGCCGTCTGTAGGTCGCCTCGATTCGCTACCAGCTAAATTATCCGTGAGGTCCGTTCAGAAGCAGGTAAAAGATCGTGTAAGACGATATCCGAGAAGCGCACGCAGAGAAAATTCCAACAAAACGCTCGTCATATAATATATTTGACCGAATCTAATCGTTCGCCCGTATTAATTGTAAATTTCTGATCACAGGTGATACGAATAACAAGGTGGTACCTACCTCGCTCTCGCGGCTGAGTCTTCTGAACAATTCGTCGGTTTCGAATTTAGTCTTTTGTTCCGGAACTACGCGTGGCATCTTGAAGACGAGCCTGGGTCTGGGTTGCTCGTAGAGTCCCATCCCGTCGAAGGGTAAAACTCCGACGCCGAGACCACCGGCGCCGCCTGCGTGTTCGCTGCTGCTCATCGACATTTGCATCATTTTTATTCCGGGGTGGTAAGGATCTACTTTGGTCGAGGGGTTGTTATGCTGCACTCCGAATGCACCGGCGAACCAACCGACGGAATTTATTATGCGATTTGTGTGGCGACGATTCGATATCAAGATCTTCGCACCCCCTGCGTCACTTTGTTTTTTTTATAACGCACGCGGACGTACTCGAATTCCAGCCCTTATTTCGCTACGTTGTTTCACTGAATCCTTGGCGGTTTATTTCTGCGGTATATCGACGGTGTTGACGGTAAGCACCGATACTTTTTTTCTCTCTAGATCGCCACGCGGACTATTCGACTCCGTTCAACGTCCCAGTGGAGACTGAGGTTCTTTAGTCCTGAACATCGGGTCATGCTCGTTTCGCCCCGCCTTTGAACCGCCCCTGAAACCCCCACCCGATGACGAACACTTCTCATTTGCCAGTAGCCCAACCTACTCGGATAAAACCCGCAGCTATTCGCCGGGGTCCTCCACTCGAGGCTCGGGTCATGTACGTAGGTAAGGGAAAGAAAAAAAAAAACAAACAAAACGGAGATAATAGCTGGAGAGACTCAACTCTGCGTACATATTTACTTCGATTCACCCTCCGCGATCGTGTTGCCGCCGCTGCTGCTGCCAGAGACCACCCGAACTGAAAGAGAAACGAAAGTATATAGATTCTTTTTTATTTCCATTTTTATTCCTCACTTTTAGATTTTTATAAGCGCGCATGGGGCGATGAAATTCAATGCGGATGTATATATAGGTACCTACCTATATGGGAAGATTTGGAACACCCTGCGTACCCTACGAAAATGAGAACTGGTATTAGGTATACATATACGTGGAAGGAGCGATATTTGTTTCGCGAGGGGATGGAAGTATAAACGCAACCCCTACGAACCCTGGCCCAGGGATTTCGTCGACAGTCGTTTAACAAAATATTATACTGCACGTCAGCACCTGATCTTTTTTGGATATCGTCGTCACATATTATACGTATACGAGATTAAGATCTGCAGTATCGTCGAATATCTACGTATACATAATACATAGGTACGTATTATTACATAGATACCGTTCAGTTTTGAGTATCTCGTTTCGATCTATACTACAGTTTCGTGTATAGTTGAAAAAATTATTTCAATGCATTGAAACTATGTTTAGAAATTCTTGTATGTAGCTATTTATACATATAGCGACGAACCAACGATATGAGAATCTTATGTATAATATCTGGAGTTTGTCACGATGGGTGTATATTTTACAGCTGACAATTGGCGTATACGATAACGAGGAGTGCAAAATCTTGCTGTGCCCACTTAACGCACGTTACCTTGTGATATACGAGAGTCGGTTTCACATGGTCGTTCGCAAATTTAACACGAATTTGCTCCATTTAACCGGCTCGACTGCACACGCTGCAACTCTTACTTGTACACCCGCACGCGAGGCGATTCACTTTTGATGCAGATAATTCAAGCGACATGAAATTTATAGCGAAGTATAACCATCGGGAAAGGGGAAAAGGTGAGGTGTAGGATGTAAATTATATTGATATACACACTTGAGTTTATCCGGGAATGATCGTATAATGTTAATTCACCACATGTGCAGCCGAATCGCGCTGCCGCATGCCGCGCGTCCGCATAGCTTTCACAATTATCAGCGGCATGAGGCTATATAGATGCCGAATCTGCAGCACGACACGTCATTATCGAATAAAATAATCCGATGTACATATATGATTTTGAAAATTTACAGTGTACGACTGAAGGATATACACACACACGTGCCTACACACACGCGCGGGATTCCCCTTGATTAAAACATCGTGCAGTGACGTTATGAGAGTGCAGCGGATTACTTCATTACGATGTACAGGATGTATTCGAAAGTAAGTCATTCAGCCGAATGTTGTTCGGATCAAAGTTGTAAGACAACGGAGATACCAGAGATGCAAATTTTCCAAATTCAAATATGCGTTTGCTAAATGTTTTCATGTTTTTTTTTTTACCTATGTCTCACTTGTGTATGACTTTTTTTCCATACTGTTCAGTATTCTTGTAAACATGTTCTTTGTTATTATTACTGTAAACGTTATAGTTTCATTGTTGCATATTATCAAGTTGAATTCGAATACGTCGCATCCCTGCGGTATTTATTTACGTTATTATAGTATATCTTATACGACTTGTACCTGCAATTTGATTGTAATTTTATCGATTTTTTTACTATGAATTTTAACGATATACTAATTATCGCGATACGTTCAACGAATTACTTTCATCGTCGGGTATATTGAGAATGGAACCTGAATGGAAATGATTAATAATTCCTCGATCGCAAGGATATTGGGATGTTTGCGCGGTAAAAAAAAAAATTCATATACATATATAATGCGTCATGCAGCAGTGCACGTTGTGCAGAGTCACATGCAGTGATTCCTTGCACATATAAACGATGTATGTGTATCATGACTAGAAACTACATATTCTGATGAGGAATTAATTCGCCGAAACTTTTCTCCTCGCGACCTTGAAAATTTGTAATCCTCACGTTTACATGTGTATAATATAATTAAAAACGCACACGACTGTAGTTTGTACATAATTTATAATTAAACGACGCTCACTTATGCTGCCGCGCGGACTAATATCAGAATTTTAGTCACATAGACAGGCGGCAGGTGATTTCGTGATTGCTGCGAATGTGAAGGTTTACTATTATAGTGGGTTTTTACGATGGTATTTCTCAACAAGTTATGATACACGCGGACACTAATTTTACCAAAACTTGTCTCGCTGTATACCTGTATAATACATTCTCAGGGTAAAATAATCTGGGAAAATTTTACGATCATCCGGTAATTCACTGTATTATATATTATGGGCATATTAAACACGGATCCCGTGTAGTGCAGTTGATTGTACAACGCGCTTAATTCATCACCTAATTTGCAGTGCCATGGCATCATGCAGAAGGATGGAATTGCATGTGAACAAGGAGAGGAGGAAACTAGCTGAAATAGAAAACGTCATTTCTTTATCGGCATTCTCCAGAAATTGGGGTGTCTAGAGGTTTATATGAAAGGACAGCTTTTTGGAACGCCTTCGTCGTTTCCATTGGTTTAGGGTAACAGCCAATCGCGCGGATTGTCGGGTCTCTATACATACGGTAGGACGACTATACAGCTTAGGTATGTAAAAATTGTACACCCCTATGTAAACTTCACATCCCCTCTTTCATGCTCTGTCGGGGTACGATGTGATATACATGCTTTTTCCCCACCCCACTGCGTCGCGCTGTGCAGACAGCAGTCGCTGCAAATCCTCCCTTTTGATGGTATAGTTATGTATCTTTTTTGTGAAAGGCATATCATGACACTGAAGAGTAGAGAAGTACTGTAACGTAATCGCTCTGCATGAACGTTTACATGTATACATGCATGTACGTATACATATTACGTATGTATATCTCACCTGTATCGAAAATAACCAGAGAGAGCCCAGTCATGGATTTGATTGAAACAATGTAGAAATCAAATTTTTATGTTTTTCAAAGTTGGACGCTATTTTAATTTTTAATTCCCGTTTTACAATTAACTAGAGCAATATATTCAATAGAGGCTGGCGTTTATTCTTGTTCGTTGTTGCCTTTTGTCGGTAGCACGGAGCACAGATCGAACAAATTATCTACCCGGTAAATTTCGTGGTTGCTGGACATTTATATCGAACGATAGGTGTCACTGTACGCTCTTGCCTAAAGTTTTTTTCGGCAGTAAGTAAAGCATTCGAATATCGAGAGTCGGTCAGTTTCTCGGTAATTTGAATGTACTTTAGAGCCTAATTTGAATACTGATGGTAATGTTTATTTTATTTATTCAATACAGCGGCGATGGTACTTCAGTCTGTCTGTATCATGGGTATGAATTACATTCATTCAAAGGAGTAATTGATTACAGTGATAATTCAAATAATATTAAAATAATTTTCTATGAACTAGTATTTTTGTTTTTCACAAATCTAGCGATGTTATCCTTCTCCGAATCAAACTTGATGAGTTCTTCGAGCCCGTTATCTTTGGCTTCTTTTACTAGCTCTTCGGTAAACCTTGCTAAGTCTTCCTTTCTCAAGTCAACCATAAACTTTCGAGATTCAATTATTACCTTGGTGCCCAGTTTCATCAGTGGTACAACGTGTGGTAGCTGCTTTGTCATGTTGTGTGCAATCCATACTAGGTCATATTTTCCCAGGAATTCCTTTTTTTCTTTGTATTTATCCAGATTTGATATCGGATGAAATATTACCTGAAAGTTTTTAGAAATTTATATCACCCTCAGAGCTATTGATGCGCGGCTAAGTTTTGATGGTGTGACTGTTTTTATACTTGAAAGTCTGGAACGTCTATCCAGTTTATTTGTTCTCTACGATGTTTGACAAAATCATCTGCTGACCATTTTTCCTGTTCTATTTCAATGTCAGGTATTTCTGTTACTATTATTGCATTCAGAAGCGACGGATCTCTATGAGCTGCTGCAGCCTCATCACACATTGGTTCCTTAGTTCTGATCTCATGTATTGCTCGCATAACTTCTCGTTCCGCAATATCAGTAGCTCTCAATTTTCTGCACATGGATTGCGAGTGAATTTAGTACAACAGTAACTGGAATCTATTCAAATGTTTGATGACATTACTCAGTTTTCTTTTCTGATTCCAAACTCCATGTGAAGTATGGGCCGGTGTTGATATCTCCCATGTAGGCATAGTGCAAAAATCCTTTGCCATAATTCACAATGTTATTAATCAGAGTCGGATTGCACCTTGCAGGCTCACCTTCTAACCACGTGAAAGCAACGCCATTGCTTCGCCAAAATCTACATAATTTCGTTTTGATAATTGGAATTTTTCTTGTTAGTTTGTGATTAAAGGACTCAAAACAACGTTGACCTGTATTCATGTAGCAACAAGTTCATCTTTTCTCTTGACTTCAGGACCATATGGAAATCCCAGTCGAATACACCTTCTCTATAATCGTAACGCTCTCCCAGTGCTTTTCTAATCCTCCGATCCCAGTACTCTCTGATTGGTATTCCTTCTCGGGCTGCTCTTTCCCAAAACCTTTGGACAAAAATGTAGCAAGTATAACATAACGTCATGAGGAACCTCGAGGCGTTTACAACACTTACTTGAAAATTGACTCCAAATTATCTCTCTCTTTATATTTAAGCTTCTCAAGGTTCAACCAGGGGCAGATTATGCCTTGCGTAGGAATGTCAATCAGACTTTGTGCCCGTTGCACCAAATACTTGGCTGTGGCAGGCCTCAATAAAGTATTTCCCATCAACTCTAGGTAATATCTCGTTGCTTCTTGTATCCCTTTAACATGAAGTAAAATGGAGTTTTAGTGATCTGAGTTCTAATACTCTCAAATCTTATTCACCGTTACCTAATCCCATTTCTAAAGTAGTGCTCAGAAGTAGAATAGATCTCGCAACTTGTTCCAAGAATGGTTCCATCACATGGAAGTTGATAGGACGCCTCATATGTTTGTAAGATGATGCGAGGGTCTTGACAATATGCCGAGCATCCCCGGAGCCTATAATTAAAATCTCTATAGGTATACTGAAATCCGTGTCCTTGATTTCTTTCAATTCCTTTCGCAAGTCCAACGGCTGACTGTAACCCCACCACATCTCAGACTTGTAATCTCAAGCTTCGGCTTATGATCTGACAGCAAGCAGAAGAGAAATAAAAACTTGAACTATCAACTTGTTTATAGCAACCATTAACGGTGTCACAAAGGTTTCCATAGTTACAGTCCGGCATGAAGGGTTATAAATAAATGAAAACGATATAACTTAAGACATATAAAACCATGTTATTTATTTCTTTTAATATAGATTCTATTTGACAGAATTAAAAATATCGTGATTCAACCTGATCTGCGAAAAGGTTTATACTTTAACAGTATTAACAGTTGTAGTACTCACAATTTACGGTTTACACTAGTTAGGATTACTTGTCTCTTTTCTTGTGAGTACGCTTGTTACCGCACCGTTGTAAAATTTCGGTAACATGACCTTTGTGTTGAAAGATCGCTACCAGCTGCGTTCTAGCCTCATTCATTCCTTCGCTAATCAAACTGCTCCGTTGCATGTTGCCCTTTATCAGTTCGTTAGCACGTTCTAACGCTTCTTCCTGTCTGCCTCGACCGCCTTGTTGCGATTCGAGCATGGCTAAGGTTGATTTCAGTTTTTCGTGTACCTAAAAGCATTTATTTGATTCGATTTTATCATCCTCAAAAGTTCCCTTAAACCGTTACGCAGGCATCCACTATTTTGGCAGTTTGTAAGAAGCAGTAATAATTGAGGTACCTGTTTTTCCAGGTCTGCCAAATCCTCCATCTGCGTAGTAAGGTGATAAACTTTCCACCCATTCAATTTCTGTAATACGTGTTTTTGCTGAGCCAATTCCGCGACTGTCGGCCTACGTTCCTCACGTGGTCGGACGTCACTTGGTCTTCGATAATGATGTAATCGTCCATCCCACCGGTTCTTCCACGAGGACCCTTTCGAATTCAATAACGAAAATAACCAAAAAATAAAAACAAAGAATTTCGCGGGGAGTTCATACACGATATTTTAAAAGCGGCAATCAATCTTACCTAATAAAGATGGAGTTGGCCGGCTTCTCACAGGTATAGAAGTTTGTTGCTGCATATTAAATGGATGGTCCTGGGGGTTATTAGGGGCTTGTTTCTTCTCGTGATTGGTCTTGTCTTTAATTTCCGTTTTGATTTCTTTCTTTATTTTCTCTTCAGAAATGAACTGCATTTCTTCTTCCGTGCATCTCGGCTCTGTTAATTCGACCCCGGTAAGTTGTTGTTTGCGCGGTTTTTTCCGCGGTGACATTTCAACGGTGGGGTTTATAGTGATCCGAGATTGTTCAGGTTCTTCGTCTAGTCCTGGAGACGAAGTTGCGGAAACGGTAGTAGAGCCAGAACTTTGACACCCTCCAGGATCTCGATCCCCTCTCGGAGATCCTGGTGGACTCGCTGCCTGTATCACAGGAGGTAAGGACGCTAACACTGGCACCAAATTCTTGGCTGCACCTAATCGGGAAAGTTAGAGAGGAAGTAAAAAATAGTAATTTCAGGATCGACCGTGGGATTTAGATGTCTGCAAATATCTATACTCACTTTTTACTGGGGAAATGTCGTGGTCACGTTTTCTTAATATACTTGGTCTCGGCGAGGCATTGGGCTTGGCGTGAGGTTCCTCGTAACTAGGATCTACCAAAAGTCTGACCGGTTGAATAGAAGTCTGACGATATTGAGGGTATGAACCTGCGACGATCAATAATTTGTAAATCAATTCAATTTAAACACCACCGCTAGAGCTCAATAACTTTTATGTTTCGAATATAACTTTCTAAAGCAAAAGGTACCGAGACGACGCAGTCTATTGCACTCTGAAATTTTGAACTCCTTTGCCTAACATACTTACCAGAGGCCTCAAACGAGTAATAAGTAGTGGTTTGTGGGGTGTGCAAGTATTGACCTTGAACTGAGTGTGTTGTGCCAGTTCCAGTTCCGGTATTGGGAGTGCTTGTAGAAATTCTCAGACCAGGTTGTTGGGTAGGAGTTTTCAGCTGAACCGTTTGAGGCATGGTTGTTGATTGGGTGGGTTTAACAATAGCTGGAGTAACTCTCGTCGAAGCCAATGGTAGAGGATGCAATGACATGACGCTTCCAGATATACGAGCAACCGGTGCAGGATTTTGTTGAGTTGGACGGGGTGCACCAGTTACATTAGCTGCCGTTGTAATGACGCGAGTAACTGCTCCGTGATTAGGGAGAGAAGTTACCGTCTGAACGACACGAGGGGGGCATTGTTGCGGCTGGTGTTGTTGCTGCTGGACCTTATAAAAAAAAATATAAAATAAAATTGAATGCAATCAAATTTAGGGGGGCAGCCGGTCGCGCCTATTTATGAATCTCTATATCTTGAATGCTCACCTGTTGCTGGGGAATCATTATCCGACTAACTGTGCCACTTTGCGTACTTGCAGCTGTACTAATTCCTAACTGCCTGCCAACATTCGGTTGGATCGATACAGATGCAGCTGTTGCTATTCTGCTACTGGAACTCATTACAGGTGCGGCCACAGCTATTCTATTAACTGTTCCTGGCGTTGTCAGAGGTCTGCCAGTTTGATTTGTCTGCAACAACCAACACGAGATTTTTATGATCTTTGTATGATCTAGGTAGAAACAACTATCTGTTAAAATTATCTACACTTCAATGCAATCGACATTCAATTCAAGTATGAATAACTACCGAAATCGTTTGTACTGGAGGTCTGCCAGATTGTGCGGCTACATTGACTTGGGGTGTTGGTGGTCGCCCGTGGGTAACTGGTAATCGGGTAATGGTACTGCTGGTCGGTAGAACTGGAGTCACTAAACGTGCAGGGGTAGCTGAAACTCCAGTGACTACGGTGGCCTGTACAGGCCTACCTGGCGGAGGAGTTATGAGCCTCGCTTGCTGGGTGGAATAAACTGGAGTCACAGGTCGTGTGACTCTGCTTACAGGCGGAGCGACGTGTCTTTGAGGCTGAGCATATACAATGGAAGTTGTTTTCGGAGGCCATTGAGCAGTTGAGGCTGTTGTGTTTGGGCTGAGATAAAAAGAAGGGTTCAAAGTCAGGTTAACACGCGAAGAAATCTTTTGGAAAATATGTGGACTCTATAGAATAATTAAAAGAAGATATAACAAGTGCGAACCCAGTTCTTGATATTGGTACTGGCTGACCGGTACTTGCTCTCACAATGGGAGTAGCAACGGTAGATCTAGGAGCTGAAATATTAGCGACTGCAGCTGGCCCTCGTGGCACGTGATAAGTTGCAGGTAAATTTGAAACAATTTGGGACGATTGCTGCGGCTGTTCTCTTTGCCTATCTACTGTGCTCAACATGCCAGGGGATATTATTCGTACCGTGGAACCAACTGGACATAACTGGAACGGAATGATATCGACAATGTAGTGTTTTTGTTACTTAAGTTTACAGAAGAAAGTTAGGTCTTACTGTGGTAGTAATTTTGGCTGCTTCGGTCGACGATATGTTTCCAGCTTGTCCGATAGGTTTCATCAAAGACAGTTTTGGATTTAGATCCAATGAAACTGATTTACCGATGAGTCCTGTGGATGTTCCAACTATTGTCTGCTGTGATTGAATGTTTGACGCATTGCTTTGTACGATGGTTTGGACATTCTGTATCGCTGTTATGGTTTGCAGAGTTTGACTGACTTCTGGTGGGTGCTTTTCGACTCCACCCCCATCCAGGGGATTAGTGCTTGGGTTCATTACTGAGTACCTGCAACAGGCGTAAGTTAAAGATGTGACTGTATTGATGATATATTCATTAGCCTATTCGATTAAGTTTCAAGGATGCGAATTTGTTTTCTTTCTAGATTACTTTGGATGGGTTCCAATTGTATGAACTTTGGCTAATGTGTAGTCATTGAGCGATTAGCTAGTTACGACAACGCAATGTTATTTCGAATTTTTTTCTCATCTTTTTGGATTCAATGTGTTTGTATTAAATACTGTAAACTTCAGAGCATATTCAACTTAACAGTGACAGCAGTTTATAACGAAAGTTTTTCCAAGTGAGATGTAACGTGATGCGTACCTTCAGGGTATGGCAGAATACCCTAAAAACATTACTGTTTTGTGAAATATTACAATATAACTCTATACGAAGGAAAAGTGATGAGATTTCATTGATTCTTTCGAAGAATTCATCTCGCCAAAATGTTACTCGCCAATTAAACGAAGCAGCTTGTAAAACGTAACCCTTACGCGGCTGACCGCCAGAGGCACTCGGGTAGAATTGCCTTCATTTGGGTTCATAAAACTGCATGAACAATACTGCGCCTGAGTTCAGCCTGTCATGATTCTCGATTATCGTATCGTACCATTGCAGTCGTAGAGCCAATCAGAAGAATGGCTGGAAATTTACCCATCATGCATTATTTCAAACAAATTTCGGTTGACTGTTTACGTTGAGTCAAAAAGTGGAGATTGTCGTTCACGCACGTGAAGACTGATCCAAAGAAAGTTATTGAACTGTAGACGCTCGGTGTGATATTATGGAGGATAATCAGTTCAGATATAAAAAAAAGAGGCCAGGGTTCGGAAACGTCCAGGTAGGACGCGTTTTAAGAGAAGTAGCACAGCAGGAAAATCGTCGGAAAAGACGTTCCGCCTTATACAATTTTGGTCGAGGAATCGCGGAATCAGCCTCTCCTGTGCCGGTCATTCCAGCAGCTGAAACTCGAACAGGTAAAATAATTGATTGTATTCAACGTTATTTATTTTTCACCGAGAACTTTCTTCACATCCTATCTTCATATCTTAGAATCTCAAATTCTCGAAGATGACAGGAGAATCAAACTCCTAAGATGGAAAGCTGAAAAAGAATTACAAAAGAAGATGCAGGTGCAGTTTCGGAAACCGGTGTTCCGTGCAGGGGTTTATCATCACAAACTGAATTCCCCGATATATTTGCATCAAGTACGACCAGCAGCTAAACAATCCAAAGTCAAATCTCCAGTCCGAAGAATTACCAGAGCTACTGCTAAGAGACTTGCAGCAAAGGCAGAAGGCACTTTGCATCCAACAGCGCCCACCTCAGTTTCAGTTACTCGTACCGCCAAGCATCGTGAAGTACAAAAAAATTCTAGGGCACCTTCCCCAAAAACTCCGCTTGAAACTTCGTTTGCTCCAAAAAATCATCAGTTTAAAGCCCCAGATGGGCTTCCTTGTGTACCGTTGTTTGGACAAGCAGCTTTAACTAGTTTTAAAAAAGATTCCACCAATGTCTCCTATTTCTCTCCATATGTGGTTGTAGTTCGTGGTAAAACAGCTGCACAAGAGGAACATCCTAACCAAATGGAAGCATCAATAACTGAGTACCTACCCAAAGAAGAGTTGATTGACGATGCCGATTCACAAAGCACAAAAACATGTACTGAAGAAGTAGGGAATACGCCATCGTACTTTATTCGTATGACTGAGAATGTAATAAGTACATTAAGAGCGATGTGTTCTTTATGGGAGGTGGTACGATCGGATACAAATGTTCCTGAAGAAGCCCAGCTACTGATTAATCAAACTATTGGCCAGACCAATTTATTGATTGATAAAAAATTTAAACAATTCAAAAACTTAGTTTCTGACTGTGAGAGTGGACGTGGAGAGAAAAAAGTAACTTGTGAAGATCTGCAGGGATTCTGGGACATGGTGTACATGCAAGTTGAAGATTGTAACTCTCGATTTGATAAGCTTGTGAAATTGAAGGATCGAAATTGGGCAGAAGAGCAGGAGGAGAAACCAAAAAAAGCAAAAAAAATAGTAGTGAAAAGAGCAACGTCCAGGAGAAATACAGTGTCATCCAAACCCAGTTCTGTACGAGATATGATACGAGCTGCTCGGAAAAAAAAAAAGGAATCTCAGGATAGGAACGAAGACTATGAACCTGTAAGTTATTTAAAAAATAGTGATCCTCATTAATTGGACTTATGTTCCATGTATGTATTGTTCATTCTGTAGGCCGAAGAAAACTCCAAAGAAAATTGTGATCCAAGTACTCCGGGACAGAGAAAGCCAAGGAAATCAACCAGAAAGAGTGTCAGATTTACAGGTAAAATTACTGTCATTGATTGTATGTAAATTTTAGTATTTAATAATGACAATAAAAATTCTCATTTAATTTTCCACTTATTTTACAGGGGACGACTGCACCGCGTGTTCGGAGTTGAAACCGGTTTACAGTATGACACCTCGCGTGAAACGGAGTTCAAAAAAATTCCGTGATAAGTCTGAAACTCCAAAAAAAAGCGATCGAAGTCGGAGAACCCCGGCGAAGAGTGTTGTCGAAGATTTGATTGTTTTCGAAACACCAACAAAACGTTAGTAACAACAGTTTTACTCTGATAATGGTCAGAAATTAGAGACGAATATTCTGTACTATTTCCGTTGCTGACCATATTATTTTCTCAACAAGTTTTCTTCATTTTGTTCCAGCACCACCGAGAGTGAGGAGATCTGCCAGATTACAGAGCGCTGAGATATCAAACTGATTTCCATATTTATTACCGCATTAATGCTATGTATATTTTATGATTTGCTGGATTACCATATAAAATAATTTTTATCAAAAGTCACGGTGAAGAGCACAATGAATTACCATCTGCGCATAGAATCATTCCAGTGCAGTAATATACTTGTTAGTTATGTTTCTTGTGGATCTCAGATACGTCTACATATTTGATCCAAAGAACTATGCAGAAATAAATGGGTAATGATAGCCAACTGGCGTTAGTACGAGTACTACGAATATTATGCCTAGTAATACTATTGAAAATGGATTACCTGTCTATTCTCAATGATACTACAACTACACCCGTTGTACTGGGTCTATTATTTTCTGGACCATTGACTTTTGAACGATATATTGGCGATAACTTGGTCAATGTTCTTGATAGATCTATTTGGCTCGCAGATTCAGATTCCTGATATCAAGGTACATGAGAATACCGTGGAACAATCGACGTATTGGTTACAATGAGTTTTTATTAATAAATTAATTATTAAAAATACATATTGAGACTTTGCAATGGACAATATAAATTCATTTTTGTATACTCATGATTAATGCGTTACAAGAGTATGGACGATAGTTTCATTTCAATTAACATTCAATTATTCTTTTCTTGTTCTCTAAGATACGAGACGTATACATTATTATTCATTTCTACATAATTATCCACTCGGAACACATAATAAGTGGATGTATAAATCACCAAGCTACAGGATATTGTATAGTCCAGGGGTGTCAATACATCGAGGATAGTCTTGTACTTTCTATGCAGGTACGGTACCACCATTACTTTAAAGACTGTCCAATGCTCTCCTGGAAATAAAAATGAGAGTTACGTGAGGAAATCTTTTTTCCTAAGTTTTTCTAATTTTTTCTAATTTTTTCAGATTTTTTAATTAATTATTCAATTTTCCGCCAATTTCTGTGGGCGCCGCCATTTTCTCTAAGCTCCGCGACCGCGAGTACAGCTAGCGCCATGTGGCGGAATTTTCGTGAACTAAAATCCCAGGTTTCTTGCCCCTTGACGTCAGGCAATGTGATGCGTGAAAGAGACGTATTACGTGGTCAATAGTTTTCCGGTTTCAGTTGAAGAAGGGTCAAAACTTTTGCCTTTTTCGCTCGGGAAGGTGGTCAATACTTTTCCGGCTTTGCTCAAAGAAGGGTCAAAACTTTCCCGTTTTTCCCGGGGTTAGTTCACCAAAAATCCGCCACATGGCGCTAGCTGTACTCGCGGTGGGCGGAGCCGAGAGAAATAGTGGTCAATACTTTGCCGGCTTTGCTCGAGGAAGGGTCAAAACTTTCGCGTTTTTTGGGGGGAAACCGGAAAACTATTGACCACGTAATACGTCTCTTTCACGCATCACATTGCCTGACGTCAAGGGGCAAGAAACCTGGGATTTTAGTTCACGAAAATTCCGCCACATGGCGCTAGCTGTACTCGCGGTGGCGGAGCTCAGAGAAAATGGCGGCGCCCACAGAAATTGGCGGAAAATTGAATAATTAATTAAAAAATCTGAAAAAATTAGAAAAAATTAGAAAAACTTAGGAAAAATCAAAAAAAATCAGAAAAAATCAGAAAAAAACGGAAAAAATCAGGAAGAATCAAAAAAAAAATTGGGAATGAATGTGGGATGGTTTAACTTCAGTTGCATATCATGAAACGCATCCAGGAACAGAGGAAGATGCGTCGATTGAAAAATCAAAGAAAAAAGCGAAAAAACAAGGAAAAATTAGGGAACGATTCTGGTATGATGCAGCTGGGTCGCATTTGTTGGCATTTTGATGGTCCCGCTCGTTCACCCTGACGTCTGGGGCTCTACGCGCAAATGACGTTTGCAGGTAACCCCCCAGATCAGAGAAAATTGAGAGAATTCATTCAATGTACAATTTCTAACGCTTGACATGTGCAAAGTGCAGCGCACTCTACTCTCCTCCTTGAATCTCGAAACATTCTCCAAAAGGTCGTACAGAAAGCCACAAGTTCGAATCTGGCTTGCTCGGAGCCCCACAGGTGAGCTGAGAAAACATTCACTTGTGAGTCAAGAGATAAGAATCTTGTTTTTCCTCTCACTGATTTCATTCTTTGCATTCCGATACCATTTTCAGGTTACCTGCATCTCGGAGCCCTTAGTACAGCTCTGTGCAACTATTCATAGGCTCAGGCAAACCAAGGAATTCTTATTCTACCCTTAGAAGACGTGGATCAAACAGAACTTGTACCAAATGCTGCCGGTAAACTCCAAGAGCCTTTATTCTGGGCTCGCATCATTCCAGACAAACTAACGATGTACTCGTGATTATATTTAATTAAATACATCGGGTATTATTGCGAACAATCCAATTAATAATTTTATGTCAAGCAAAATGAAAGCATTGCTCATAACATTGTAAAGCAATAGTCATAGGAATTAATTTATACATATTTGGAGATGAACCTACCCATAATATACGTACATTATGATGTCCCGATACATGATTTCTTCTAATTTATTTATTAATAAACATATACTATCAAAATATCGATTGTTCAATTACTATTGATTACATCATTGCTCGCATCATTCACTAACATTCGTAGTTAGCTACATATCCATACAGACATGATTCCACACATGATATTACCATTAACCATTATCGCATGCTTGCTCATCATCACGCTCTGACTGAAAACACCTCCTCGCCTATCCTGTTCTCCTGATACAAAATTTTATTTTCGGCGAAAATTTTTGTTTCCGAATTTGGAATACCTCCTCGGGTATCCTGTTCTCCTGATACCAAAAAAAAAAAAAAAAAATTTCGAAAGAGATTGAATACACATGATTGAAGGCAAGCACATGATGAGGCACCAGGTCTAGGAATACCTCCTCAGGATTTCTGTTCTCCTGATACAAATTTTTATTTTCGGCGAAAATTTTTGTTTCCGAATTTGGAATACCTCCTCGGGTATCCTGTTCTCCTGATACCAAAAAAAAAAAAAAAAAATTTCGAAAGAGATTGAATACACATGATTGAAGGCAAGCTCAAGATGAGGCACCAGGTCTAGGAATACCTCCTCAGGATTTCTGTTCTCCTGATACAAAATTTTATTTTCGGCGAAAATTTTTATTTCCGAATTTGGATTACCTCCTCGGGTATCCTGTTCTCCTGATACCAAAAAAAAAAAAAATTCCGAAAGAGATTCTATACACAGGATCGAATGCATACACAGGATGAGGCACCCGGTCTCGGAATACCTCCTCAGGATTTCTGTTCTCCTGATACAAATTTTTATTTTCGGCGAAAATTTTTGTTTCCGAATTTGGAATACCTCCTCGGGTATCCTGTTCTCCTGATACCAAAAAAAAAAATTTCGAAAGAGATTGAATACACATGATTGAAGGCAAGCACATGATGAGGCACCAGGTCTAGGAATACCTCCTCAGGATTTCTGTTCTCCTGATACAAATTTTTATTTTCGGCGAAAATTTTTGTTTCCGAATTTGGAATACCTCCTCGGGTATCCTGTTCTCCTGATACCAAAAAAAAAATTTCGAAAGAGATTGAATACACATGATTGAAGGCAAGCACATGATGAGGCACCCGGTCTCGGAATACCTCCTCAGGATTTCTGTTCTCCTGATACAAATTTTTATTTTCGGCGAAAATTTTTGTTTCCGAATTTGGAATACCTCCTCGGGTATCCTGTTCTCCTGATACCAAAAAAAAAAATTCGAAAGAGATTGAATACACATGATTGAAGGCAAGCACATGATGAGGCACCAGGTCTAGGAATACCTCCTCAGGATTTCTGTTCTCCTGATACAAATTTTTATTTTCGGCGAAAATTTTTGTTTCCGAATTTGGAATACCTCCTCGGGTATCCTGTTCTCCTGATACCAAAAAAAAAATTTCGAAAGAGATTGAATACACATGATTGAAGGCAAGCACATGATGAGGCACCAGGTCTAGGAATACCTCCTCAGGATTTCTGTTCTCCTGATACAAAATTTTATTTTCGGCGAAAATTTTTATTTCCGAATTTGGAATACCTCCTCGGGTATCCTGTTCTCCTGATACCAAAAAAAAAAAAAAATTCCGAAAGAGATTGAATACACATGATTGAAGGCAAGCACATGATGAGGCACCAGGTCTAGGAATACCTCCTCAGGATTTCTGTTCTCCTGATACAAATTTTTATTTTCGGCGAAAATTTTTGTTTCCGAATTTGGAATACCTCCTCGGGTATCCTGTTCTCCTGATACCAAAAAAAAAAAAAAAAAATTTCGAAAGAGATTCTATGCACAGGATCGAATGCATAGACATGATCAGGCACCCGGTCTTGGAATACCTCCTGGGGTATCCTGTTCTCCTGATACCCAGAAGATTTTTTGGCCTAAATTCTTAACTCGGGGACCGCTGTTCTAAATCTAAAAATTATTCTTCAGTTTTTTTACGGTCGATTTATTGAATAAATGACTACACAGGCAGGCATGTAGTTAGTCCTGCAAAGAATCAGTCGCTGTATATCAGACTGGAAATAATCATGAAGGATTGAATGCATGCACTTGATGAGGCACATGGGGTCTCGGACCACCTCCTCAGGTTTCCTGTTCTCCTGATACAAATTTCCACTTTTGGAGAAACTTTGCATCTTAAGGCCGGTATTCCAGAGCTCTACATTATCATTTCCGGTTTATATGTAAGCATGATTGAATTATTGAATATACAGGGAGGCATAGGATCAGATTTGCAAGCTACTAGGTGATGTCTTGATCATACGGCAGGTGAGTGATGTTTTGCCTATCAAGGATGCTTACGAGTGATGAGTGCAAGGAAGAATTAAATGTCAAAGCAATAATATGTAATGAATTTTCACACATTTTTCGCTACTATAGACATGAATTTATTCATTCGAAGGCATGTGTTATTACAATCAACGTGTTACAGTGAAATTTACAGATGTTTTCAATTAGATCCATATTTATCATATTCCAGGGAGTGTGTGATCTATGGCTACATGATAAATAATGTATGTAATCTCATTCGGTTTCTAAATGTAATAATCCACTATGCAGATATACCGGGCAGTCTTGTCATGTAGATTCAGGGCGAAGTGGTTCCAAGGCTGCAAATCTTCCTTTTGTCACAGAAACGAAGGAAGTTAATAATCATGAACGAACTGAATCGCAGCGTTATCGAATGATCAAGTTATAGTTAACTTTGCGTTCCGTGGGCTAGAGTTAAGAAATCTTGATGGAGTTCATTTGTAGCCTCATTTTCAATGGCGTTAAACGTATTCCTGAGACCAAAGTACATGCATACAATGTAATTTCATTGTTTTTTTTTTTCGGCACAAGAATCGAAAAAATCCAAAGCCAATTTAAATTTATACAACTTTTATACTGAATCAGCGGTGCATGGCTTTTGTCGGATTCCTAAGGAGAATTGTCCAAGTCACAAGTCGGGCTTGCGAATCTGTTTTTGAAACAAAAATAAATTCCTATGGGCTCGAATGACAGAATTTTAATTTTTAATATGAATGTAACTTCGGATGGTGAATTCGCGATCAAAATCATCGCCCATGGATTCCACAACTCATCCGAACGTCCGTGACATAATTCTGAGTGAGGGAGGTTTTACAGTTCTGTGGATCTTCTGGCCGCAGTATTTTATCGCGTCGAAGAAAGGTTATTGCGGTTTCACTATGTGCAGTGGTACACAATACGCGAGCAAGAATCTCGGTGGTCACGCTCTTGCGGTCAGGATTTCATCCCCGATCTTTTTCGACCGACGCATGCTTTCATAGTCTCTAATTTATAGTCCGCCGTTCGACCACAAAACTAGGCGTCGCACATTTTTATTGACTCCCGTGAAAAACTGTGTTTAATAATGCAGCTCTATCATTCAGAGGTAGAAAGAATGAATGAAAGAATATGACAATGAACTGCTCCTTTTTTACTTCGCGTATTATTGACCTGTCGTAATCATTTCTCAGTCAAACTCTGAGGAAAGAAACTATTGTGTTTTCTCTCCGCTGCGATTCTCGTCCCCCGTCGATGCGATATATTTCTCCTTACCCTATGCCATCGAAATCCCATTGAAAAATAAATCTCTAATCTTACGGAATGTGTGCGGACATTCGGTTTGCGGAAAACGGAATGATAGGTAGCCCGTGATAACCGATGAAAATATATTCATTGTCGCTGCTGTAAAATTTAACTTTACCTCATATAATTCAGCGAATATTTATTCCTCGGTAACAGGACGATACAGCTATTGGAGTCGAAGTTGAATTACTCATTCGTTCTATCATCGGGAATAAGTCGAGACGAAAATTCGACCCGCCTATTCATTGACCCGGTCTTTACGGAGGCTCTGTGATCCTACGATGATACACCGTTGAACTATGACTCTGCAGAGGCGATGAATGAAACCGAGTTGCCTCTTGGGGCTGACCACTTCTCGTCCTCTAATACAATAAAACGACGAGTAGAATAACCAGGCATGGAAAATTGTACGCAGTAAAACTACTTAGCGTACACGCAAGCGTGTACCTTTCGCTGCAACAAACGCCGACCGTTGACAACTTCCATCGATGCCCTGACTTTCAATTCTCTTGCAAATATCGCCGAATGGACTTCCATGGCGAAAGAATTACGAGCGGTCCCCATTGTCCCGCGTAGCTGGTCAAGCGAGAACTGTGCGCTATTTGGCTATGGGAACCACCAAAAAATAGTTCTTCGCCCCCGGCTGTCATAGAAGTCAGGTGCGCTCAATTTTTTGCCTTTCTAGAACAAAAAGTTTAGAGAAATTGAAGAAGAGAATCGTAAGTGAAGAGCAGGTGGGAAATTTCGGTGAATTTATTCTTACTTTTTCCCCTTGGCTTTTCCTCCTTTCCCCTTCTCTTTTTTCTTGCCATTGATCGTTGTCGCCGATTGATTTTCGGCGATGATATCGTCGGGAGATGTCGATTCGGATGCTGGCGGCGAGGCGAGCGGACAGGGGGGCATCGGGGTCCTCAATTCGAGTTCGATATTCCTCTGCTTCGGATCCATAGTGTCTCCTTTTTTCTTAATGCGTAGCAGGAACACGTCTCTGTTCCCTTCCTGGATATGGTCGCTGTGAACCTCCTGGGATCCGGGTCCTCCGAGTCGCGGTTCGACGGTTATCGTCCTGCACTGATCGTTGCTGTGAGGACCCCCTCTGCACGCGCCAACTTTGTAGGCGATTGTCTGCGGCTTGTAGTTAACGTCGTCCTTGGGTATTTGAGGATTTGAGAATACTTTGAAAAGCACCTGATTGCTGTCGCCGCCGTTGATTATCTTTGCGCTTTCGGCGTTGGAGGACGGCCTCCTTATTTCAACCATGTCGCAATCGCAAGGCGGATCCCAACGCCCTCGCGTTCTGTTCCTCGATTTATTCTTGTCTTTTTCCACGCGAATAATCAAGGCGTTTCCGATCATCTCGGTCGCTATCTCCTGGTAAAATTTTCCATCGGATTCACAGGGTGTATTCGGAGTGACGGGGCCGAACGAATAAGTCCCTGGGGTCGTCGGTGAGGACCTGCAGCAAACTGACAATTTTGTTTTTACCTCATTTACAACGATTTACCAGAAAAGAATCTCTCGATTATTCGCGTTTTTCTGTAGCCCTCACCGTTTGCGTTCGAATAATATTCCTGCATTTTTATTCAGTTTTTTTTTTTTTTTTACTAATAATTTTGACACCGAATTATATTTGGAAAATTTTGCGAATGAATTCTTCTTAGTTCAACGTCATCTTACCGATGTAATTACGTCATGAAAAAAACTATTTCCTACACGTATCGTGCATTCATTTGTCACTAATTCGTTAATTTTTCGATGCACCATTTCGCCGACTATAACCTGAATAAAAAAATTTCAAAAATTTTTCAAAATTACTAAATCAGAAGCTCAAATTAAAAAAATTGTTAAACCGACTCACCGACGCGATGCTCTGCTCTCATATCCGATAAGTCTGAATTAAAATTTCCGAATGATCGCCACGCCGAAATCTCCGACTTCCTCCTCGCTCTGCCCCCCGCCATGTACACCATCTTCGGCGGGTTCGAGCCTTCTTCGAAGAACACCGATTGATAAAAACTTCGGGCAATCTTCGCGCAGACCCTTTGAAAGTCCGGTAGAATCTCCGTACCTTTCCAAAGAAGACGAGGCAAAATGTCCCTGTCCAAGGGCTGGCGATCCGGACCACGAATGCATGAAGGGTAAATGCTCCCCTTGCTGCGCCGGAGTTTTTCCCAGGAGTAAAGTCGTCTCTGAAATAGTAACGAACGGTAAACCGTACAAGGAAATCGAGGCCATCATAAATGACAATCACATGGTGATCCGAATGCAGAGAGAATCTCCGGAATCCGAATGGGAACCGCCGTGCGACTGCATCGAAGATACGAACCGGGGTAACGAATAGCCGAACGAATTTTGATTTTGCGAGATAACATCCCTTCAATTTTTCGACAGGTCGAACGAGACTCGGAGGCGGCGGTACCGCGAGATCTACGCCGAGGCAGTGCGGGGAAAACGTGATATTTCAAAGGGCTGACAATTCGGGAAATAGCTGTAACTTTGGGAGCGAATCGGGCGCCGGAATCGGGGGGGAATTCAAGGGTCAAAGTTGTCGTACGATCGAAGTATTTCCCCATCCAGACGAGATCGCGGCGAACGACAGATCGTCATCGGCGTCGCGTCACGAGGACCTGGACGAGGATAAAAAAAATGTCAAGAACAAGGACAAGCACGACAGGACGTCGGAAATGGCTAAGATCATAGAGGCGGAGGAGAATCCGAATATATTTTTACTCAGGATACGCAAAAGGAGCGAGAATAACGAGAGGAAAAATAACATAGAACTTGAATTTCGTACACCGAGACCCTGGAGAAATTTACCGAAGGTATCATCGAAACCCGAACCTCCTGCACCGATTCCGGAAGCGCAACAGCCGAAGAAAAAGAGAGGAGAAGAAAAAGGAAGTAAAAAGAAGAAGAGAAAGAAATGACCACATCCAACTTGTAAGAACGTGTGGCTAATTCGATTCAAAGTTTTACACCCCCCTCTCCATATAGAGCAGTGAATAAAACGTAACATATTATATTTCCACGTAATCGATTTGTCGAACAATGGTGTCCTTTTTTTCTTTTTGTTCTGTTTTATTACAGGGTCTAAGAATTTTGAAGAATTTCATCTTTACGTTCATGAGACTTAAAAGCGACTGGAACCAACGTCCAATAGATTTAGGCATATGTACCTTTTTTAGGAAGAAATTCCGAGCCTGCATAGGAGTTCACCTACAACAATGGTGGTAGGTGTAGACGGGGGTCAAGGTTAAAAAGCGTGCAGTAGGTTTTTTAAATTGAAACTCGACGGTCAGCTGCGTCGAAACCCGTACGGCGTTGAACGTCGCGTTATTTCTTCCCACGAAATTCTCCAAACGATAAATTCAAATTCCATAATAAATACCGAATCACGTAATTGACAAAAGAGGAAAAAAACTAACGGTGAAAATCAAACGGACGACAGACCTTTCGACTCCGGTCAAACGATCCGACGAATCAGAAGAGATTAATAATGATTGCATCATCGGTGAATTAAATTACTTTGCATTCGACGAACATGCGACAGGTTTTTTTCGCATCGAATCAACTCCCATGATTTCCGATCATAGCTGGTGGTATTTTTGAAGCAAAACTGTACGACGCAGTTGACAAATATGCTTTAGCAAGTTAGGACGTTTAACCTGCACCCCTTGGCGTGTTCTCACGGCCGACGTAAGCGAGACTAGATATGAATGGATTTGAAAACCCATTCATCCGATTCATCCATTGAATAGTTTTTCTCCCTCGCACAGCCACCCGCCCACTACGAGCCCATTCTTAAAAATGCAGAGGAGAAGATGACCGTCGAGAGGGACGAGAGGACGGGGCGTTGGCGTCCAAGAAGGAGATGAAAAATGGGGACAAGTTCCACAATTTTCCCATCAGCCGGTGCAACACCACCGACTATGTAGCTTCCATAAGTCAGAGGATTTTTTTCCACCTTTTTTTTTTTTATTCCTCCTCCTCTTTAGTAAAAGAATTGTGCAAGCTTATACCCCGAGCGCTCTCCGTCCCTCAATTTCTGACCCGTCGTCCCATTGTACGGGCGTGAATAACGTAATGATGGCCGATGGAACTTGGGAGGAACGATTATTAATTCCACGATTCTTTATATACCCCCTCGAAATGGGGATTACGGAGTAGGGTTCGATTGTCGAGGGATGATCGTGGCGAATCACATCTCCGCTCCGTGGCAAATGAGGACATGCAGCTTATAACGCCTTCCTTTAATAACGAAATCCTCAAAAGCAGCCGCATCTCCCACAAGGCGTACCTGTAATTATGAAATAATCGAGGCGTGATAATTCACGAATATGTACAGGTAGACGTGTGACAATATGACATTAATTTACGCGTACTTATAGTTCTTTGTTTGAACGAATAACGACGGTAAAAATGTGTACAAACGCGTCAGCGGTGTATAATTTTTATAACGTATCCAAGTTTGCGTAGGTGGTTGAATAATAGAAATTACTCGTTACGCAATAATGTGCGGTATTAGCGAGGGAAATATGAAAAAAGTAAACAACGATGAAAAAGACAACAAGTTCGGTAACAACATCTGCGACAACTGTTCGTTTACATAGATTGACGTTGTTGTTATTATCTTCTATTAAAAAAACGTTCGTGTCACTCCCGAGATAATAATAAATTTTTTTCATTACGAAACCCGACAAGATTCCGAGGCATTGCACCGCGAACATGTACGTACATACTTACACGCGTACAACGTACGCAAAACGTTCTGCGATAAGCGAAACGTACACGTAACAGTATCGCCGATAACGTCGAAACGACGCGAATACAATAATTCATAAACATTTAGCAAAGATAACGGTATGAGAAAAAGTAACGGGAAAATCCACGAATCGAAGCTACGCAATGAAAAAACCCGAGTTGTCTCTGCACCGCTCTTCTAAGAGCAGATGTTCCATACTTTGAGTTTACGTCAACCGTGTCAAAGACGCGGAAATACATAGCTGCAGGTGATACACATGCACACGGGTCGTACACCGTCGGGCTATGAACAGGTGTGGAAAATATATCAGCAGATATCGTGTTCCCGGAAATTTCTGAAAGGTAAAACATCGAGCATCGTCGTTGATAAACGACGCAGAGTTCGGGGGGGAAAAAAAAAGTCATGAATAAAGTGCACGTCGCACGTTCCGCTTTGTACATAAGTATTGGCGAGAGGGCGTAGGAGCGTCCAATTCCCGATAGTCCGTTCGCATTTTCCGAACGTCGAATAAATAACAATCGTCGAGTGACAAAATTTCTTACCCGCGACATGTTCGTCAAGTCGAGAATATCGTCCAGCCCGTTTCTCCTGGCCCTTGCTGGCTGCGCGCTCGTCGGTATCGCGGATATATCCACCTCCGCGCAAACCGCCAACTATTGTTCCATTTGCAACGGGATGCAAACTATGTGCCGATATCCGGTGAGCCGCTCTGCGAACAATAAAACGACGACGCGAATGAGTATCCAGACCGTCGAACGGGTTGACGGTTTCAATTTTTACCCGACGTTTTTTTTTTTTTGTTTATTAATTGTTTTTTTTTTTTTTCAGAGCAGCGCTCCGTCCAAAAGTTGTCAAAAATACGTCAACGAGCCGCTGACCGCCGGCGAGATAAAATCTCTGGTTAACAGGCACAATGAGCTTAGAACAAGGGTTGCGGAGGGTCGAGAAACTGCTGGTAACTCGGGACCGCAGCCTCCCGCCACCGACATGAAGGCACTGGTGAGTCTCCCTGTCGTTCTTAGAGTCTTGAAACGGGAATCGACGAATATGTGGTTGTTTCGCAAGAATTCTGTTCGCAGGCGTGGGATCCGGAACTGGCGAGGGTGGCTCAACGGTGGGCTGACCAGTGCGCGGAGAACGCTCACGACGATTGCAGATCAGTAGGTGAGACGACGACGACGACGTGGACACTGAAAAATAGAAAACTGTCGTCGAACGTTTTTCTGATAATCCGATATTTTTTCTAGATCGCTTTTACGTCGGTCAGAACGTAGTGACCGTCATGACTACGGGTAACACGTTCGATCCGATCGTTAAACTGGTGGACCCTTGGTACAACGAGGTGAAGATGTTCAACCGCGCCGATGTCTCGAAATACAGGTAACGAACGGATCTTTCGCGAGCGATGAAAAATTTACCCGACACCTGACAAACCCGACGTTCTTTCGTCACGCAGATTTGAGAGCAGTACGGGTCATTACACGCAGTTGGTTTGGGGGCAGACGTCCTCGATAGGCTGTGGAAAAGTCAGATTCTACAACGGCGCACGTGGGATGAACACCTTGCGTTTGATCTGCAACTACGGACCGGGGGGTAACGTGATAGGACAGCGAATTTATACCGCCGGAAAAACCGCCTCCGGCTGCACAAGGGGCAAGAGCAAGGCCTGGCCGAGTCTCTGTAATTAGTAGAGTATGGAAAGAACGTTAAATTTACTCGAATAGTTGTATGTGAAGTCCTTAGAAATAGAACGCAATGATACTTGAAACAATCAATTTCTTTTATCGTACCAATTTCTCACGAATCCCAACAGCAGATACGAATTGAGGTAAAGGGGTGATCGATGGGTCGAAACTGCGTCTGATTTTTGTTTGTTTTTCTTAACTCTCTCGACGTCTCCGATTCTCGGAGCTACAGAACCAAATGTCATTTCATCGATAGCTCGGTCGGACCGTTGATTCCTCCTCGGTGTCCCGAACCTCCTTGAAAATAATAATAACGTATCAGGTGATGAGAAATTCGATATCTGGCCAGCTCATCGAGGGGTTCGAAGAACGCGAAAATATCTACCCTTATTGTTTTTACAATTATGAAAACGAACCTCCTTCTCGCTTGATGTCAGCTTCGCGAAAATTGCTGAGAGGTAAAAAGTACCTCATCGATAAGCGTCAACCTAGCAGAGGAAAGTATCGCGAATAAGATTCAATAGGAAGTTGGAATTCGTTAAATTTTTCCTCTCGGAATTGCGCAGCGATTACTGCGATTGAAAAATGTTCGTTGGATCGAGAGCCTCGCCCGGTTTCTATCTTTTGAGTTTTACCTGCGCGTTCGTTTGTACATCGGATAAATTTACCCGGACAGAAGCCACCGATTATTGTTCGTTTTGCCACGGAGCGCATACGATGTGTCGATACCCGGTGGGTGATTTGAAACGACGATTGAAGGGCTCCGCGAAAATATTCAATTCCCGCGACCCTGACACATTTGTTCCAGAGCAGCACTCCTTCGAAAAATTGCGACAAGTACGAAAACGAGCCATTGACGAGTAGCGAGATAAAATCCTTGGTGGACAGACACAACGAACTGAGAACGAAGGTCGCCGAAGGTCGAGAAACGCGCGGAAGCCCCGGACCTCAGCCTCCGGCCAGCGACATGAGTCTATTGGCGAGTCCAGCGGTTTTTATTCCGAATATTTGAAGAAGGGGAAAAAAAAAAAACCAATCAATTTCCGCACATCATTTTCCAGAGTTGGGACGCGGAATTGGCGACAATCGCCCAACGATGGGGAGATCAGTGCGCTGTAAAACCCCACGACGATTGCAGAGAAGTCGGTAAAATTAAACGAAGAAAATAAATAAAACCACTGAAGCATCGTTTGAGTCACCAGCGAAAGGAAAATGGATCTTTTCTTCCGTTTTTTTGTTTAATTTTACTTTTCAGAACGTTTTCAAGTCGGGCAAAACGTGGCGACCACCTGGAGTAGTCAGAAAATAACCGACCCGATCGAGAAACTGGTGGACGGTTGGTACAACGAGGTAAAATTATTCAGCTGTGCGGACGTATCGCGATATCGGTAAATACCTGTATAAATAAAGTCGAATAACGCGCGTTTAACTTTGACTCCGCCAATTTTACGTTCGCTCAGTTCCAGGCACGCCACGGGTCACTACACGCAATTGGTATGGGCTAAAACTTCCGCCATCGGATGCGGGAAGGTAAAATTCTGGGACCGCAAATATCGTATGAACACCATGCGATTGATTTGCAATTACGGACCAGCCGGTAACTTCCTAGGTCATCCGATGTACACCGTGGCGGAGGGCGGTCCGAGGTGCTCGTCCGGAGTGCGGAGCAAGGTCATTTTTCATCTTACAGATTTCTAAAACGATGAAAAAAAGCGATATTTTCATCCCCCGATACTATACATAACAGGTATACGCGAACATCGATTTTCTCTCACTCGTCACGATTTATTTGCAACTGCGATCCTAGCGGCTACGTTATAATCCTCGTCGCGGATCGATCGACTCCAGAGTTCAACTAAACCTGTCGCTGAGAAAATTGAAAATAAATGTAAACGTATAACACCGTTGGGGAGAAAAAAAAAAAAAGAAAACGTACGTCAACTGCGTAATATCTGGCGTTGTATAGGTGCGCAATAATCAAATTGGATCGACCCGGTAAAACGGGCATCGATCACCGCCGGACTCTCGCCATTGTGAGGATCGTTCGCCGCGGGTGGCGGTTCGTAGTCCCGGCTCCATTCGAATGTTTGCCTTCGTCATTGTTGTTGCGCTGACACTCGACGATTCTTCCATTTAATACCGTTTAGCTCTAATAGGTTCGGCTTTCAGCTTGTATCTTGGCGCAGGGATAGTCGAGGCAACGCAATCCACTGCGCATACACACACCTATGACACCCAACAATGATAAAAGGTCGCCGGAGTTTCTCTGGCGAGTCCACGGTAAAGGTATAGGTATAGCGGTGTCCTCGAATACCGGAATCTACGACGATGCGAGAAGATCTACAATATATCAGTCAGTCAACGGAACGCGGCGGGTGTTCTTCCCTTCGATTCTTCGACGATTTCCAAAGACGATTCTTAAATAGTTTGATGCACAACGTTCATACGTATTATACACGATGCGGGGTATCGTGGAAACGGTAAATATATCGGAAGCAACGGAGACCCTTCTTTGGATCAGCGTTACTCCAACGTACAACTTGATATTTACAATAACGGTGCAAAATTTGCCACGGTATCCACCGAAGTTCAAAAGTCACCACCGACTCGATAAGTCGGTTCAAAATCGTGTGGATTCATGCGATAATACCTTACTCGATGGATAGAAAACTATTCCGCAGAGAAAAAACAAAAAAAAAAAACTCACCATCCTCGAAATGTAATCCCGGCGGTTCGAAGGGATTTAAAGATCTTGTAATCCTCGAGTAAGCGATCGTTTAGCTGTTGCCGAAGTGCGAGCTGTGGCCGTGCAGAGACTGGATGCGATGAATGGTCCGTACGCACATAGGTATATACGGGTATATATATATACTCGTATACATACTCGAGGGAAGTTGAGAAATCAAGGGAGAAAGTTTACAGGGGGAGCCCAATAAACCGAACTGCAGAATCTCGTCCTGTGGCTCGCGGTGGAAATCCCAGATTTGAACGTGAAATCATAATAACAACAATAAGTCACATATTATAGCTATTATATGTCCGTATATAAATTCAATAATTATACCGACTTTTCTTCACAATATTTTCCCCGTACCTGCATTACATCCCGACAGAGTCACGCTGCGAACGTGCGTCCTTTTCACACGCGGCGGGGAGTTGTCAGCAGAGATCGCAGATGACACTATCCCGAATATCGTTTTTCTTCTGGCGAATCGCAAATGCGTGAGAAAAATAACCGCTGATCGTTGCTCCGCATAGTCGCAATATTTCGGACGTTTGGTATCACCTGCAATGGGAAATCAGAATTTTTGTTAACGGTCCCTGAAAATGATCGAATTTGCCGGACGAAACCGACGTGACTGCAAACGTTGGAGGGGAATGATCGTACTCTTTAATTTCTTCGGGAAATTTAGACGAAATTTGTTCGACGCCGAGTTTGATTACAATGGAATCGGGGGGCGGTAATAAACGAGTGGAAAGTCGAGTGGAATAAAAAGATTACGCGGTATATTTCCCCTCGGGGTCATCATATCTACACTGTGGGCATAGGCATATACATATGTGTACGCGTACGAGTTCCCCGAGGTTGTACCTTCCCCCCCGAAAACCAACCGAAACATTCGTATCCTCGCATTCAACGGTGGCTCATCCCCGTCGCGTCTGTATCCTCCGAGCGCCGTAACAAGGAGAATAAAAAAAGGAGGAGGGAAAAAATATCGGTGAAAAAACTGAATGGGGCATCGGGTTTGCGGTAGTTGCGGAGAACCGCTTTGGCAAAGGATACGAGGGGGGGAATTTTGATTAGGGCGCAACCCCTGCGCCCGCGGGGCATTACGGAGGGGATGTAATTGAAGGGTAAGGGGGGTAAAATGCCTCCCCTCCCCGGCGCCATGCTGAATTCAATCGAGAGGAAAATGGCGGATCTCCTCTCCCGCTGTTCGCTATAATGCAAGAATAATTTACGTATAATTTATTCTCGTCGACTCGCGGCAGATCCGCAGGGACTATTTTTAAATTGCGGTCGTTGATTTTTATTTTCAACTTTGAAAATTCGTTCGATTCTAAGGATCGACGAATGCACGTACATGCGTACCGATTATTGGTATGGAGTGTGGATTATTTTTATACATCCGTATATCGTTTATGGTCGTATAAATTTGTTTATTTTTTTTTTTTTCGTTCGTTTTTACTTATAAATAAAATTTCGTATTTATCTTCGTGAAATATTAAATATTCATCTCTTATTTACAATTACTGTACATAATATCTTATTTACATATCACATAATATTTACACGGGGTCTTTTTATTTTTTTATTTTTTTTTCTCGTCCAAGTTCCAGAATCCATCGATCCGACACCTCGTTATTATCCTAGAAGATCTAAATAGCGGTAAATTTGTATAAAAAATACTTTTGGACCCTCAATCTTCCTCTGCCCCTGTTTACATCGATCTCTTTTTCTGCTGTACTATCCGTATATCAAAATTCGGGGATCTATTTTATCCGTTAAATAGGCACTGTGAAATATCTCGTTGGCGTCTCTTTTCGCGACGTTTGTTTCAGTCATCTCAATCTCATCGGCGCCATTTTTCCGTTCGAATTCCATCCCTGGTAAAGCGAAAATCCGCAATTATATCCCGGTCGATTCCGTGACCCCGATCGTAGTTTTCGATCCATCGCTCGCAGTGGCAAAATATTGTTTCCACGTTTCTTTCAAAGTCCGAATAGAAAGGGATGCAGCGGTGGGTGAGCCGGGAACGGAAACGGTCCCGGCGCCGGTATGTAAATCGCGGGACCTCTCATCTCGTGGGTCCTCGCGTGTTTTTTGAGGTGATCCTTCCTGCCGAAACGTTTGCCGCAGGCGGGACAAGCGTGCGGACGAACGCCGCTGTGAATCCGTTTGTGCCTGGTCAATTCCTCGTTCCTCGTGAACGTCTTGCCGCAAGCTTCCTCGTCGCACTTGAACGGTCGTTCCCCTGAAAATCATCAAAACAACATAGAAAATCTCCCTTCCATTTCCGATCCGCGCATCACTCCTCCCTTCCTTCCTCTTTTCGAACAGCGTCGATATTCCCCGTAACGAGACGACGATCGTACGAGCAAATTAATGTTCACCTGTGTGTATGCGGATGTGTCCTTTGAGTTGTCCGTTGTTGCTGAAAGCGACGTCGCAGTGGGGGCACCTGAATTTCTTCGGTCTCAGTTTCTTGTTCTGCTTGACGAGTGCTTCGTGGTGCTGGAGGAGCCTCGCGGCTTCCTCGAGAGCGAAATGTCCCGCCTGCTGAGCGGCGTAACGATCGAAGGCTACGTGGTGTTCGTGTCTTGCCAATATCTCCTGACCGACGAAACTACCGCCGCCGTTTTCGAAGTGCTGCGACACCGGCGCGGGGTAGGACACCCCGGCGAACGAGAACGCCGATTGACGATTCAGCATAGCGGGAACGAAAGCGGAACGCTGCGAACGCTCGTCGTCGGCGTCCGTCGGTCCTGGCGACGACGAGGACGTCTCGCTGCTCGACGAACTCCCGCTGTCCACGGAATTGTCGGCCTTGGGCAGTCCCAGTATAGTCCTGTCGACCAGACTCGTCAATTTGTGCAGAGTGTCCTCCTCCTCGTCCTCCTCCTCGTCGTCGACGTCGTCGACCTCTCGATCGATGATCGAATTCGAAACGGTGCCACCACTCTCGTCCGGCGAACTCGGGGACGAAGCGGACCCCGAGGCCGTTCGATCCTCGTCCTCCGCACGCTCGCACTTCACGCTAACCGCACTGAGATACGCGAATTTTCCGCGTGCCCGGTCCCCCATCTCCTGGGACGGATCCTTGTCCCCGTTGTCTTCGTCCCAAGGCCGGAACAGACCGTTTCTGTTGTTGAATGTCATGCCGTTCCCTTCACCGTGGGTATAACTCGATAACGAGGATAAACTTGTACCGATAAAATTTCGCTCCTCACTCCTCAATCGCTCTCGTTTAACTGAGGGTAGTTTAGCCACGATTTTAATATATACTCAGGGGTAAGAGGGCCGGGTTGAAAAGGTCCCCCGATACAGAAGGGTGTCCAACCACCCGTCGCCCTTACCCGAAGTGGGGATCGCTTGTAACCGCCCTCGGCCCTTCGGGTCACCCTCGGATCCGCAGTAGAGGCGCGGGGTGGGGTTTGCAGAAGGGCTCGGGAAGGCTTTCCGGGGGCCTGCGGTAGGCGCTGCGATACGACGTATCTTTTGTCCCGAATTAATCTGCAGCCGCACGCAATCATACTGCGGGGGCCCCCCCCTCTCGTACGTTCGTCCGTGAGTAGTAAACCGTATTTACCTACGCGCGGAAGACGCCGGAAGATATATTCTGGGATCTGAAGAGCTTGATCGAATTTTCGATCTTCGATGGGGTTTTTTTTTTAATCTCAAGACGAATCGGAGATTAAAAAGCGCGGATTGGGTGGTTGGGTGGGTGCGACGTTATTTCGAAGGATTATTCGAATTTTTCGAAAGCGATAATCGTGGATAAGCGCGGCGGCGAGAATAAAGCGGGGAGGGTAAATGGAAGCACTTCTGGTCGACAATGAGGAATACAGTCGACGCGTTGTAGAATAGTAAGAATAACGTATGTATGCCATTTTCAACGATCTCGGTCGTGGGGGTGGGGCATTTTCTGGGCGCTGATTTATTGTAACACTCGAAACGCGGCCCTAGGCTTACCCCTCGTGTATAGCACGGTGAAACTCTCCGGCAGTTCTTCGTTTCGTTTCGAGACCCTCCTACGCGCGCATTGAAATACACGTACACACAGAGAGAGGGACCGACGTCGCGTTTGTATCCCTGCGAACATCGTGCCCCTGCAGGAGCGAAATGCTCCAAGAATTATCCATTGATGCCGCTGCGCCGCTCGATCCGTGACTCCGAACGCCGTATAATAGATAACTCTCTCTCGCCTTTGTCCGAATATGATCGGCGCGTTACACCCCGTGATGCGCCGGTGGGTAGGTATCCTATACCCGTAGAAAGGGGAGTGCTCGGTGGTTTCGATCGCGCTGAAAACTAGGAGCGAAATCTCCACTCGAACCTATAAATGGGGAAACGTAGCAAAGAATAATCGCGCGAAGAGAGAGAAGGAAGAAGAGGGAAAAAAAAAATAATTTTTTAAACGCAGGCCGAAGCGCGGAGGGCAGAGTCCACGAATTTAACCTTACCGTTCAGCGGACCCCTGAAAGTCGAGGGAGCGTCGCGAATCGGACGTATTATGCACGATTCCAATATTGCGATCGCATCCTCCGAACGCTGAGACGACGTTCCGAAAAATTACATCCGGCGTTCACGTATACCAGACTTCGAATCGCGCTTTCATTGCACCCTTGAAAATCAGTTTGGGCTCAAAATTCGTCAAGGTTGATCGGATTCTCGAATCGTGGACCTCGTCGGTTTCTCGTTACGAGTGGTTCGAACGAAACCGCGACCCGCGATATGTATCGTTGTATTTCAATCGGTATAATTACGCCATTAGCGAAAGGTGCGAAGGTGTAAAAACGAGCGCTCTACCGTGACGACGCGACAAAAGGATTCGCACCTTCGCGGTTCGTTCCGCACGACGGACCCGGTAATTTCATTGATATTCATTATTTTCCGTGTGACCGGGAGCAAACGTGCTCCGAATTATGCAACTTCCGAATTTCAACATCGCGACAATCAATCGGCCGCTACTTATAGGCGGATATCGACGACTCATCCCATCTAATTCCTGTAATTATTATAATCGAATCGGGATCATTACGGTAATTACGCTCGTGCCGGTCGGGATTTAGAATTAGGAAATCGAACCGAGGAGATGACGTGAAAGTGAACAAGAAAAATGTAACGTATGCGAGATTGTAACGTAAACCGTGCAAACGTGCGTATTTTTTTTTTTTTCATGTATAAAATTGTCTCAAATTGCTAAGCGGAGATCGGCGCGATTCGCTTATACGGGTAAACCAAATACTCCGACAATGGTACCTGTCCTCCACCCGTCGTACCCCGTTCGTTCTGGAATCGGTATTAATTACAAAGGCTAATCACCAATTGTTCCCTCGGCCGGGTTTTCCCACCAGTCGTCGACCGGGGGCGTACCTAAAAAGTTTCGCGAAACTGACGATATTCTCGTTCCCCTGCCTCTCTCTCAACGTCCGAGTTTATCTTCCCCTCGGTAGTGCAGGTCTCGAGGAACCGTAATACGCGCTGCAACTGCCCGCAAATATCCCGCTACGCGACACCGGGTCATCTTTTGAGACGGATCGCCTCTACGGCGGACCCTTCCGATTACCCCTAATCCCCCCCCCCACAAAATCCCCTTGTTTTCATCAAAGACGAATTTGGATTCGACGAATCACAGTGACGTTATATTTCTGAAAGTAGATGCAAGTAAGTGCAATTAAACGCGACACACCCGATCAAACGGTTGAATTGAATAAAAATATCGAAGGAATTATTCTCGTCTCTTTCAATTATATATATATGTTACTTTTTTCTCGCCGCTTTTTCCGACCTCCATTCTACGCGTAAATTCGTCGGAACGAATCGATCGATTGTCATTGACACTCCGGAAGACGAATTACCTCGGCGGGTTTTTTTTTGCGAACCTCTGCGAAATAACGGTAGCACAAAGCTGCGGCTACTTAGTCGACTAAAAATTGTTACAAACCAGAGGCTAAGAAATCTATATCTTTGCCGGAACCTCAGACTCTTACAGCTGATCCATCTTACTCCGTCCCTCACAAGTCACAACACACTTGTCCTAATCCTGACCTCAATAGCTGAGAGTTATTATATGCGTTTGAAGATTTCTTACCGCATCGCCGACATCCGGCGTGTCCTTCGAAAATCTTTTCCCTTCTTTTCACGTCCTTCGCCGAGCAGAGATCCTGGAAAAAATAGCGCGAACGAAACGCGTTCGAGACCAGGCGAAACTCTACGTCGTCGGAACGACGGTTTCGAATAAAATTTCTATCCGCGTGCTAAAATTAAGCAGGTATAATTCATCGCGATAATATATTCCATCTTTACGGCTGTACACCACCCGAATTAGAGTCACGAGGAATTCGGCGTCGCGGTAAGTGCGAGAAAAGCCTCAGGTTTTTCCCACCTTATGCTGCAGGTTCCGGCCTCGATTCAGGTAGGCTTAAATAAACCGACAATGAGAAGAAGCGCGCGCCACAGCTCATTACATTGTACTGCTATATAAAGAACAAACAAATACCACGAGTAATATGCTTAATTCTCAGGGGTTATAATACTGCGCCGGGTTTTCCCCATCTCCGACACCTGATGCTCCGGGCAATCGCCTACCTGTTGTTGTCCGCCGCCCTCTCTCCTGGCGGTGTGCAAATTTCTTTCATATTTTAGAGAAAACTTCGCCACGAGTTTTCCACCCGACGACGGTACGCATGTACGTATATCCGGCGACGAGTACGACAGCGGTGAAGTTCGGTTTGTTTTTTTTTTGCTTTTATATTTTCCAACGCGACGGTTAAAAAATTCTTACAGATCATCGGGAGATTGATTGACCGATCGCGCGCGATCGTCGGGTACACGCGAACTCTCGTGGCTCGCGCCACCGATTGTCCGGGCTGTCCACAGCGTGATGGATCGATATAATCGCGGTATTACACGATTCAGGAAACCAGCTCGTCCTATCAATACGGTCTGATTTGTCGTTTGTCTTTTTTTCGCTCCGATCGGGGAAAGAAAAAAAATTTATCGAAATCGGGCGCGATTCGACGCGGCGAGAAAATGCCCAAAAAATTCTCTAACCGGGTGAGAAAAAAAAAACTGCGTTCCGCCGCCGCCGCGGTCGAGTGAGCGCGATCGGGATCGGTGGCGTGTACGGATGAATGGGGGAAAAAAATCGCCGTTCGCATCGTGTGCCCAGGATTTCGAGGCCCGGACGGCCGGTCGAGCCCTCGGGGTACCGCGCGCGGGGAGGTGGTTTTGATTTTCGGCTTTTGCCTCTCTCCTGGCCTCCTTCGTCGCACGCTCCCTCCCGGCTACCAGGGCTGCCAACCCCTAACCCCTTGTAATAGTCGAGGGGCAGGACCCACCCCGGAGTCAACCGAGTGCGACCGCAGTCACCGCCCCTGCCATGGCGGGCGAAATTTTATTATGTTCTTCCGCACGGATGATCCGGCGAGACACCCTCGACTCCGTACAAACGGGAGAAACGACGACGGGTATACCCGTGAATTTTAACCGCTAACGCCGCTCCTCGTCGTCGTCGTCGTCGTCGTTCTTGGTTTTTTGATTTATGCGAGGGTGGCTGACAAATAGTAGTCGCGGCAGACGTTGCTGCGTTTCGACTCTAGCCGCCGCGGTGTCTTGTAAATCGTTATCGAGTACGCGACACCGCAAACGGACGCGTTACACATCGTTTTTCTTTCTCTAATGTCTCTCTACTTTACTTCTCTCATATACATATGTAGCGATAAGGAGAGAGAGCGTCGCCTCACCGAGTATAGAATGAAAAACCTGGCAAACGCCACGATTTACCTCGATCATTGGCGTTTTGTAATTTCAATTTATTCGGATTGCCCGTGCTCGTCCTCGCACTCGATCCTTCCGCGCGCTCCTTTTTTCGCCTCGTGGTTAACGGGAAGCTTCCCTTGTTGACGTCCCCACCATCCCCCCTGTCGCGCTCGTCACCGTAGATACACCTTTGCTAAAAGGTCCTGCGAGCAAGTCAAACCGCAGCTCACAATGTGTTTCACACCGCAATGCACGGTAACAAAGCGTCGACGTTATGGGATTATTTATATTATACGTACACACACGTATAAGCGCGATCGGGGATCTCGCTTCGCATTTATTTCTCTTTCTATTTTGGATTGTCATCCGCGTTGAAACGACCGCCGCTTCTGCAGTAAACCTACGGACGTTTTCGGTGGAAGAAACGCACTTACGCGGCACGGGCCATCTGGTCGAGAGGGCAATATTGTCTACCTCTATTCATCTCGTTTTATTTTTTTTTTTCCAACCCAACTCCCTCCAGGAGCGGCACTTCTCAGAGGTGAGAGAGGAGGAGGAGTCGATCACTGACGCGGAAACTTGGATTTGATTAATAACCGCGCCTCCGAGTGGGCCGAGGCTGCGCAACCGTGTGTCTTCGGGGCTCGCGCCAAAAGCTACGACGAACCGAAAAACCGGTTTTCAAAATCTGATGTTCACGCGTCACCGATAACGAAATTATCGATAAGAAAATTCGCACCTGCGGTCGCACTTATAAATCGATCGTGCAAGAAGCGAAGTTATTTCGCGTCAGACCTGGAGATTCCAACGAGAAATTTCGTTCGATGCCGCAGCAACGACGTTGCATAGAAGATGGCGTTGAATAATTGCTGGGGATTTTGTGAATAGTTATATACGTATAGGTACCTCTGTTCAGACGTTCGTCCTCAACCCTTTTGCCCGTTTTATCCTTGCCGCGTGTAAAGTTGCCGACTAAATTCACCCCCCGTCGTCAGGATCTGCACCGGGTGGAAAAGAATCTTCGACGATCTGAAAATTCGAAAGATAAATAAATGAAACAAACAACGCCGTCCGCCATCTCTCGACGTATCGACTAAATCACATTGATCGCATTAACAAATGAAGTAGTACGGGGGGCGGAAGGGGGGGGGGGGAGGGAGGGAGGGAGGCTGTCCGTTTAAATCGAAACAAATTGAGCGCTCACCAGGTATTTTTGGGAGCACATAGCGAATTGGAATTTGTCACGCGAAACCCTCTTGCATTTTTCTTTAGATGTTGCGTATTATGTCCGATGATCTGTACGCACGGTACTCGGCAAAGGCTTCGGATTTCTAGGTCATCCATCCCACAAAAGAATCGGTGTTTGCTGTTTAGAAGATCGCGGGAAGAGCGCAACAAATTAATAGACTCGTCACCTTCAAGGTGGTCCGAAATCCTCCCCACATCTGTTCCGTATAACAGACCGAAACTAACGCGACACATATTTTAACACCAGATTCGGCTATAAAATCGAAGTGAAGTGGGAAAAGCCCGAGGAATATCTTGCTCCGATACAAATGTATAAAATACGAGGGAATAACGCGATTTTGGAAAAAAAAATTGATCTTCCATTTTCGTTCGTAAGACAGACCTCGGTTCATTATAAATCAATTTTATAATTTCATCGAATATGCGCTGAATAGTTTTGCTGGCTATGTAGTAGTTATTCGTGAGATATCGAAATATTTGAACTAAATAAATAAACTTGATGTACGTACAGCGTCGTGCATCAGCAGGATTTTTATTTTAAAGTATATCCTGCTTGTCCTCACGGTGGTTAGCGATACAATAGTCTAGAAAAGCCACGCCTCGGCACGGCAATCTTGCGAATTCAGTTGATACAAATAGTACTTTGAATTTTTTTTTTTTTTCTTATTTTTCTTTTTTGCCGACTCCGGGCATACTCATTCATGTTTTCTGGAGTAAATTTGACGTTAACTAAATAAACACATTGAGAGGCGGCTACTTTTGAAGTGGAACCGTTGACAGCAAGGATTCTGATGTCTCTTTGTACGCAGGTTTTAGAACCGGCACCTTTGAACCCCGCTGCGGGAAACATACTCCACGAGTTTCAGAGTTTTAACTGTCCCGACGCGGAATCATTGCCATTCTCAACAAAAGACCGCAAGACCATTGGCCATTATAGTTCGGAAAGTCTAGTTTCTGTCGACTCTTGACTTTTGAATTCCAGATTCCGGGATGCGGAGCCGCGCCCTCAGTTTCTCGGTGATCCGCAATAAAAAAAAAAAAAAAAATCTCATTCACCAAACTCATGGAATATTATTACTTGCAGAACTACCAACGAGTCTGTGTTTATAAAAAATTCCTAATTATTCCATATCGTAGGTTTCAATGCTGACAAACGTGTGATATTTGCAGCCCTGAATATTCTCTGCTGCTCGGAACGATCCCCCCCGACTTTCGCAGCAGCATCAGCAATCTTTTCGTTTCTTCTAAAATACTCGTCCTCGTCGGCGGTACGTCGTGCGCACTTCTTTTTGAGCGACGATTTTATTCGAGGCTGTCGCGCCGTCTGCCTGTTCTTTGCGGTAGAGATTTCATACGGTTTCTTTCTCGTTATACGACTGAGATAATCCTGCGCTTCGACGTGCGTCCTGGAAACGACGTCGGGACTCGCGTTAACGTCACGGCGATACAGCTGTTCCGTTAATGGAGGTTCGCTAAGTTGAGATGAATTCTCGGACAAGCCGACCGCAGGATCTTCTCCTCTGACGGAATGTAGCGTTGCTCCGCGCGGGGCCAACAACGCTACGGAATTATTCAAAGGGGCTTGCGAATTCGCTGGGGTAACGAACGGTGATTTTGCAAATGAATAACTGGCGACGCTCCCTCTCCCTCCGCCCTCGGGGAATCGTCTAGGGACGATTCTCTGACAACTGTAAACCTGAGTAGTCGGTCCAGAAGTGCAATTAGCTGAGGGCTTTGCCCCGATTATTTCGGTCTCCGAGGGCTCCGCAGTTTCAGTTTCCATTTCGGAAGTCGAAGGCCTGCGCATGTTTCTGGGAATGAAATGAGACAGCGGATCCGGATACTCGATATCCGGATTTGGGGTGGCGCAGACGTTAGCTAGTGCATCGCAGAGTTTTATATGATCGAAAAAACTGATACCGTCGTATTTTTTAGCCAGGACGACGTTGGCCAGGGAATCGGGCGTGTTCAGTTGAATTAAATTCAGGATAACATTACCGGGTGCATAATCACCTCCGTACTGTTTGGCGAGAGTTTCTTCTATCAGTTTGTGACGGTATGAGTTGTAGTTAACGATCGTCGACTCGTCGAATATCGGATAACGCTCGGATGGGATTACGGTAGATGATAATAAAGGATCTGGCGACTCGGACGATCCTTTCGTCGGAGTTCGTTCGTTGCAGACTTCCTCTGCATCGCTTATTTCTTCATTGGATTTGTTTACCGACTCAGGGTACGCTAGATGCAGCAGAGACAACTCGGATGTTGAATCTATCGTAGATCCAGGATTTGATGGGGGTAAAGGAGCCAAGGAAGGGTACGTCGTTGCTTCGGTAAACTTGGTGATCCCGCTCCTATTTCCCTTGACTTTACTCGTGTGATTCCCCTGAAGATTACAGAAATTTCTTGAATTGTTGTAATGTATGAATTGTTACACCTGAATCCCGGGTCTAATTGTAAATTGAAAATACAACATTTTGCATGGACGTACGAAATTCAAGTTGATACGTGTGGCGAACGGTGTGGCTAGTAAAACAGCGGCAAAGAAGATCATGAATAGGCCAGTTCCCTCGAGAATGAAGGGGGCGATCGATCGAAGGGTGATGCTGCCCGGCAGGATCCCCGTAGTCAGCATCTTATCAGTATTTGCGTGAAAAGTTTAACAAAGTTGAGGATTCGAAGCATATTAAAGACATAATGATTTTACTGACAGCAGATACCGAAATAACGAATTTGACAATTGTCGATTTTGTTGGCAGTCAGTTGTTTCTTTGATGCTGAATACCCGAATTTCTTAGGTACGAAGTGAGCTGAAACATAACTTGCTCGATTTTTACAAATATTTTTCTTCGAAATATAAACGTAATTCATTGATATACTGAGAAGTGACCTGAAATTTATTAAACTGCCGTTTGATAGATTTTACTATGGTAATGAGATGTTATGTTTCATCTCGAGAGTCATTGAGCATCGAAATTGATATAAATTATTACACAAATTTGGGGCATTAGCTAAGAAACGGTGTCTTCCTCGCTTTCGATGAGTTTCCCAAGTTCATCGATCAGTGCATCCTCGACACCTGTTTTGTGCATTTTCTCTATGTGTGTTAAGATATGACGGTACAACGGCGAGGGAGTATCGTAGGTGTTCGGACAAAGTGTACAGCTATACTTTTTACTCGCCATTCTTGTGACAGTATTTTTATTCGAACCTCCTGTAAAATAAATGAATAACGATGATGATAATATAGAAGAGTTTGGTTGGGATATTTATTACTGGTTCCAAATTAAAATCGCACCTGTGTTATGGGACTTGAAATGCATCCTCAGCGTGGTTTTGTTGACAAAAGCCTTATGACAAATCGGGCATCGATGTGCACGTGATAAATGACCCTTCATATGAGCATTGAGTAACAATTCATTATCGAAATGTTTTCTACAAATATTGCATTTACTTTCATCACGTACGACCTCCACGTGCGTTTTCATGTGGGCCTCAATAGCGACGCTTGTAGTGAAAGATTCATTGCATACTTTGCAGGTAAATTTATAATTACCCAAGTGTTCAGCTCTGTGGGTAGCCAGTTGCTGCTCCGTGGCAAATGATTTACTACACAACTCGCAGTCGAATTCGGTCTGCTCTATGTGCGAGCTGAGGTGGTTTCTGTAGGTCCGTTCTTTTTTGAAAAACATATGACAGTACTCACACCGATACAAGGCTTTGACATTACCGAGACTCTCTTCGTTAACATCTTGTTCATCGATCTCTGCATGTCTTTCAACGTAGTGCTGACGCACCTCTGCCTTTACTTCAAAAGTATTTGAACACTTGTGACATTTGTACGGCAGCAAAGGATCGGTGCTCACATGAAGCTTGAGGTGTTTATCATAAGATATTTGCGTGGTGCACTGAGCCTGACATATATCGCATTTGAAATGTTTGCAAATGTGATAAGCGAGAAGATCTAAGCTCGTAAATTCTCTTTCACAAATATAGCACCTCCAGGAACTAGCTTTACTCACATTTTCTTTCACAACGTAGTACTTGCTGCAGTGTTCACATTGGAACACAGGCGTGGAATTTAAAAATGTTTTTATAAGCTTGCAGCCTTTTTTGGCACAAGGTTTTAGCTCAATACCATTTTTGGTCAAAAGTTTCGGTTCCCTGGCAACAGACTGATTGGGTAGAGTGATGTCTGATGCTCCGAACTGCATTTTTTCCGGATTTTGGATCACTTTATCTATCCTTATAACCAGACGGTAAACTTTCTGTGGAACATCTATTTCCTTTGGAGAAACTGCAGACACTGTGCTTTCCATCTTTGAGTCATCTTGTACCTGGTCCGATATCTCCATTGGCTCCTCTGGTCGAAGCTCCCTTGAGCCCTGTAATATATATCGAAATAATCAGACACTTAGAACATATCACACACAACACTGATGCTGTCAATATTATGAAAATATACCAAAGAACCCTGTACATCGGCAGAGTTTTCTGGCGTTGGCAGTGAAGAAGAATTTTGGTGCAAACTTGTTTCCCCACCAGGCAAATCCGTGTCTTCACATTTTTTTTGCTTTGGTGAGGAACTATCTATGAGATCTGTTTTGTCCACGTCACTCATTTTCCTTTTGTTACTGAATTCTGGGAATAGAAGTTCTTATTATTATTACAATGATTCGTGGGAAACGATTTGTTGAATGAATGAAAAAAAATTAACTATTTTACCAAATATTGTAGGAACTGCATCAGGTAGCAGAGCATTCCGTTTCTCATCTGCAAAACTGTTATCTTCAAAGTGAAGCCCACAGATCTTTGCCCCATCCGGATTGTTTTTTAGGTTTACGGAAGAGTTTTCTTCCCATTGCTTAGAAAGCCTGAAAAATGTAAGAAATCAAAGACTGACTAATGACCAATGCCCAATGTATTGAGACGGATCTAGGTTATGTTGTGTAAAGTCTATGACGGAACTGCAATGCATTTGAATCACTTGTCATGATTCTCAGAGCCAATGACTATCCTAAATTACGGTGAAGATCTATGAATTAACGAATGCCAAAAGTGTTCGAATACATGGATCATTACTGACGAGTCGTTGTCGGTGGGAAATGAAAACAGCAAGACACTCTTCACGTTTATCTTGGTGTTTTCACTCGTTTTGCAACCTGGCACGTTGCATCTTGCCACCTCCTCAAGCGCTGGAGTATTGCTGGGACTTTGAGACTTCATGTGGTTTGTTTATCGCACAAAAAATACTGACACTGTTTGTCAACAACCAATGTGACCGCATGGGTTGCCTTCCCATTCACGTCTCTTATCACACCAACAATCCTCAATCTCCTACCCACAGCTGATCAAAGATAATAGATGCAAGTTGCCAGCGCGATCTGTCATTCGGTATACGCGCTCTTTCGGCTAATCAACAAAGTTGTAGGGGGTGACGGTCATGACGTCTGTCATGTAGCAGACGGCAGCCAGCTCAGCTGTCAATATTGTTGACGTTTAAATTGTTGATGATATTTTGTAATCAGTGAACTTGACTTATAGAAAAGATATAATAACGGGTTTTTATAAAATGTCAGCTGAAATGGATCTATTTGAAGACAGTGAGGATCCAATGCCACAAGGGGATCTCGAAGACGATGTTGTCCAGCAAGTACTTACTATGGGAACGGACTTACGACAATATTCCAGGCAAATTGAGAAGGAGCTGAAGGAAGTTGAGAATAAATCCATCCAAGATTATATCCAAGAAAGTCAGAATATAGCTAGCTTGCATAATCAAATCGATGCTTGCGATAATATCTTAGAGGTTAGTGAATTCGTTACAATGGCTTAACATCGAAGTATTTTTTTCCGACCTTCATATTTCATTACAGAAAATGGAATCGATGTTACTCAGTTTCAAAACAGACCTCGGGAGCATTAGCTCAGAGATCTTATACCTCCAACGAAAGTCTGTCGCTATGAGCCAACAACTGTCTAATCGCCAAGTTATTCGGGGACCCCTTAGTCAATTCATCGAGGATATGACGGTTTCTGAAGCCCTCATTAAGTACGTCAAAATATTTCAGACAGAAATAAATCTTGTTTCTAATTATGTACCTGAATTAATTAATGTCGTTTGTAGGGGAATAATGGACTGCCCAGTAACTGAAAAAGAATTCTTAACACAGCTGCAAACCCTTAATCATAAGATAAATTTTGTCAAGGAGCAGAGTTTCAAGGAAGCAAAGTCATGTCAAGACGTTAAAGAAATACTGGAGAAATTAAAGATAAAAGCAATGGCTAAAATACGGACCTACTTACTGGAACAGATCTATAAATTCAGAAAACCAATGACCAACTATCAAGTGCCGCAAAATAACATGCTTAAATACAAATTCTTCTTTGAGTTCGTACTCTCAAATGAGAGGAATGTAGCTGAAGAAATATGCGGAGAATACATTGATACTATGAGTAAGATTTACTATTCTTACTTCAAATCGTACTCTTCACGATTAATGAAGCTACAGGTGAGAAAAATCAAAAATGTTTTATACTCAGTACTTCTAATCTATACTTTTTCACTCTGACAGTTTGAAGAAGCTGCCACTAAAGATGATTTGATGGGGGTCGAAGACACGGCTGGTAGAGGTATTTTCCACAAAACTATTCTCAAGCATCGAGGCACCGTTTTCTCAATAGGAACTAGGGGAGAGGTTCTCAATTCTCAATTAGAAGCTCCGATAATTGTTCCACACACCGCCTCCAAGACCAGAGTTTGTTTTCGAAAATTTTTGAGGAAATATAAATAGCTGGGGATTTCTAGAAGCTAATCATGCATTTCTTTCACAGTACCATTACGAAGCTCTATTCAGAAGCGAGCAATATGCACTGGTCGATAATGCTTGTAGAGAATATTTGTTCTTGGCAGAATTTTTCAAAGTCAGGGGAACACAGGCAATGGATATTTTTGATCAAGTAAATTGAACCGTTCATCTTACTCCAGACCTTTGGTAGGCCAGTGTATCTAATTCTAATATATGTTACTTCAGGTAATGGGAAAGACATTGCACCTCTTATTGAAAAATTTGCAGTCCTTTGTGGACGATTGTTACGACACGATAGCTCTCTTTCTCTGCCTACATTTGGTCATGCGATACCAATTGACTTGTCACAAACGCGCAGTTCCAGCTTTAGACAAATACTGGGACAATCTTACCTCAGTTGTTTGGCCAAGGTAGATATTTTTTCATTTACTCAAGCTTCCGTATTTCGAACCGATCCCTCAAGACTGATTGACCGTCATTTTTGTTCAGGTTTAAATACGTTTTTCGTTTGAATATCCAAAGTATCAAGGACTGCGATCCCTGGAAATTGAACAGAGACATAGGACCTCATTACGTGAGCGAAATTAGTTTGTCAAATTTACTCTGACGATTATGTACGGTACCGATACTATATCATTTTGGTCCTCGTTTAGATAACGAGACGCTATGCGGAATTCAGTGCTGCAATGGTTGGAGTTGGAGAGGGATTTCCATGCGAGGGAGCTGCACAATTGCTCGCTGAGCTGAGAGAAGCTGTACAATGTTTTCTGCTCAGGATGGCTGCAGTTTTTGTACAAAGAACTCAGCAATTGGTGTTTTTGATCAACAACTACGATTTGGTGCTCGGTGTTCTCATGGTAATATAGTTTACTTCGTTTATTCTTCGTCGTACGTGCCTCCCTTTGGACAAAAGCATCGTGGGTATCAGTAAAAAACAATAGTAAACAAATTATATCTCCTGCAGGAAAGAACACGGGATAATTCAAAGGAAGCTGATAGTTTCCGGGAACAATTGAATGCGCGTTCTTCAGAGTACGTGGAGGAGATTCTCAGTCCTCATTTCGGGGGTATAATACAATTGGTAAAAGAGACTGAGGCTCTAGCAGATAAAGGCCAAGCCGAATATTTCAAACAGCACGAAGGGAAAGCACTGGTTCTAGTTGAGGCTTTTACGCAGTGCTGGAAAAACGAGTTGGCATTAATCAATAGCGAAGTTCTCAGATCCTTCCCGAGCTTGGTTTTGGGCGGAGCGCTGCTCCAGAGAGCCTTGACTCAGTTTGTCCAGTATTATCATCGTTTACATAAAATTTTACCTGCAAATGCAAGAGCGCGATTGACCAACATTCATCACATCATGGTTGAGATTAAAAAGTACAGAACGAATTACTAAAGCTTACTTCAAGTAGTTATGTGACGTATAAATTAATTCAACCCACCAAACTGAGAATATTCCACAAAATTTATAGCTCGTAGTTTGATGGGCGAGTGTACTATCTATTTATTTAATTTTACATCTATTATCTATGTTTCGTTCACTATTTATTAAGGCCAGATGATCGTACTGTAAAACAGTGAAAATGAATTTATATCATGTGTGCAAACCATCGTTATAATCTGTATATAATGAAGACTCATTAAAGTAAAAAATTTCTCATAAGAACCTGGGTTTTTTCAATCAGGACCAAGAGGATGAGGTCAAGGCTCCACTTTTACAATAATAAATGTTATTGAAAAAGTTCTGTACATATATTTTAAAAAAATTAATACGTCCTACTATACACGTTAAATCAACAAAGGCGCACATTGCTGAATAGTTATTCAGCGTTTACTTTTGAAAGCAGACGAGCACCTGTGTAATATTATAAGTTATTTAACTTAATTATGATATTTTTTGTCGATTTATATTTCCCAAGTGATGAAAATTATTGAATGGAGATTTGAGTAACACTTATGGCATATTCGTGTTGGTTCACTCGGCGATTCCGTGACCTAGTTATTCAAATCTAAAATGAAACTTATCGGTATATTCAACCAGAAAATTGGTATCGAATAAATTAAAGCGACAGTAGTCAGCAGCTGACGCAGGTGGACGGATCGTATCGAACGTTATTTCAATCCATTAGTTACTATGCTAAGGGATCTTTTTTTTTTGTCATTTTCTGCAATCAATTGTTGCAAAATATGCTTCATATATAATTCAGTTTTTTGAAGAAGAAGAAGAATGTCCACTAAAATGGCTTACCAAAAATTCCTACACCAATGAATCTATCGCATGTATTACTCCGTTTGTTGCTGGAATGTTGTAAGTAATGACCTGTGCATTATTGACCTTTATCCGACCTGAAAAAAAAAGAATGGTAGACAGTCGAAACGTATCTTCTAATAATTTGAAAACAACGGAAAGCTAATTGCCTACCAGAATTTTTATGAATGTGGAGAGGCACGTCGGAATGGAGAGTCTCCTTTTGTTGATAATACCTCATACCTGAGGTAAACAGGGTTGTGGGAATGATATGTTTTGCGACTATAGCTTTCGCTGCTTCTTGATTATCTTCATCGTCAAGCCATGGGGGACTTCCGTTTGGAGAAGCAGATGCGATCATGAATGCAGTATCCGTTGGAGCAAATATCGTGAAAGTTTTTGAGCCTGAAAGAAAAGTTCGTTGACCAAACTGTGGATGGTGATGAAAATGATTGTTGATTAATAATCTCAAACTCGTGTAAAATTACCAGACAGAGTTTCTTCCAAACCAGAGGCATGCAGTGCTCTGAGAAAGATGGTGAAACGACGTTCCCGATCTGCTTGTAGAGTTTGCACCAAATCTCCAACGGGTAAGGGAAACATAACACGGTCAACTGCATGGGCGATACCCTGAGGGATTTCAATATCCTGTTTGTCAGGTAAAACCCGGGCTCCGTTGATGGTTGTCACCTTGAAGTATTTATAATTAATTGGAACCTTAGAAAAAAAATTCAATAACTCTGAAAGATAAGCGAGTGGTGCTGAAATAGTACACAGAACTATTCGTTAGAGTGACAAGCTAATTGTAAGAGACAGTACCCGCACATCGTTCCATTCAATATCTTGCATGGCATAGACGTTCACTCTAAGTTGGGTTCCAGCTAGACTGACACCTGTCATCTCATCCTGGAGCGAATCGATTCTAAAAGCCCCAGGAATAACGTGGTGCAACAGAAGCTGAAATACGTAAAGTAATTACTAGCGAATGAGTTATCAAGACTCAGGGTGACGATGAATGCTGAAATTCAATTCCTACATACCCCGCTTAAAAGTCGTGGGTTCTCTCGAAATTTTTGTTCAGCTTTCTCCGGCCCTCCAAGCTGCACCAATAAAGCTCTGAAGGCTTTGTCGGTCGGAGCGAATATCGTGTAGGGACCTGGACAATAATAAGTTAATAATAAAGCTGCAACTTTAATTGTTATTGCACTATGCAAAAATACACAGACGAACTGACGCACGCACAAGCCTAATCATATCACTGTGTGCTGAGTATGTCGATTTTCACGTGCAGAATGAAAGCAGAATAGAGTCAGCGTAGCCAGCAGCGTAGCGGTTTGTTGTGAGACGTCACCTTCAGGGCTGAACAGAGGTGACGCCCCACAACAAACCCCCTCGCCCGTGGCTACCTGACTCCAGCAAAGCTTGGGCTCGCTGGTAAATTGAAGAATTCGAATATTTCGACCCAAGCATGGATTGCGACGACTCAAAGTGGGTCTACGACTAGAACCAATCGATGTTTTATAATTTTTCTGCTCCCAACAGCGAATAATTGATGATTACTCGATCGATTGCACGAGTAGATGATTTTGGCTTTCAGATTTGGATTCCTGAGCTGATTATACGTGAGATTACTCTTGAAAAACCAAAAAAACATTCGATTTTTGAGCAAAAAATAAATCATTTTTTTAATCGAGTTTAATAGGCTTTTCTGACGTATTTTGAGCTCAGGAATCCGAATTTGAAAGAAAAATTGATCTATCTCTAAAATTGACCGAGTTATCGCCAATTTTCAGCTTTTTGGGGTCAAAAATAAAAAATTTATTTTTTAGTCTATATTAATGTAATTTGAGCTCAGAAATCTGAATCCGGAAGAAAAATTGGTCTATCTTCAAAAATGATCGAGTTATTCTCATTTTTTCGCATTTTTTGGCATAAATTTGAGGATATCTCGAAGGGAAAAAATCGTAGCTCAATTTGGACAACGGATTCGTGTTCCTGAGGTCAAAATACATAAGAAAAGTGCCATACGATCGATTTTAAAAAATAAAAATTTTTAGTCAAAATTTGAGATTTTTCCAAGGGGTACCCCTTACGATTTTTTCAAATTTTGGCCAAAAATTTTTATTTTTTAAAATCGATCGTATGGCACTTTTCTTATGTATTTTGACCTCAGGAACACGAATCCGTTGTCCAAATTGAGCTACGATTTTTTCCCTTCGAGATATCCTCAAATTTATGCCAAAAAATGCGAAAAAATGAGAATAACTCGATCATTTTTGAAGATAGACCAATTTTTCTTCCGGATTCAGATTTCTGAGCTCAAATTACATTTATATAGACTAAAAAATAAATTTTTTATTTTTGACCCCAAAAAGCTGAAAATTGGCGATAACTCGGTCAATTTTAGAGATAGATCAATTTTTCTTTCAAATTCGGATTCCTGAGCTCAAAATACGTCAGAAAAGCCTATTAAACTCGATTAAAAAAATGATTTATTTTTTGCTCAAAAATCGAATGTTTTTTTGGTTTTTCAAGAGTAATCTCACGTATAATCAGCTCAGGAATCCAAATCTGAAAGCCAAAATCATCTACTCGTGCAATCGATCGAGTAATCATCAATTATTCGCTGTTGGGAGCAGAAAAATTATAAAACATCGATTGGTTCTAGTCGTAGACCCACTTTGAGTCGTCGCAATCCATGCTTGGGTCGAAATATTCGAATTCTTCAATTTACCAGCGAGCCCAAGCTTTGCTGGAGTCAGGTAGCCACGGGCGAGGGGGTTTGTTGTGGGGCGTCACCTCTGTTCAGCCCTGAAGGTGACGTCTCACAACAAACCGCTACGCTGCTGGCTACGCTGACTCCAGCAAAGCTCGAGTTTGCTGGTGAATTGAGAAATTCGAATATTTTGACCCATGCATGGATTGCGACGAATCAAACTGGGTCTACTACTAAAACCAATCGATATGTCTTATAATTTTTCTGCTCCCAACAGCAAAAAAATTCGCGATAACTCGAATAATTTTATAGATAGATCAATTCAACTTGCTGATTCGGATTTCTGAGATCAAAATACATAAGAATATCATATAAAACCTCATCAAAAAAATGTTTCGACGTCTGGGGGGGTCGGAGAAATCATGCTCACACCATTTATTCACGTAAAAAATCTAATTGTAATTTTCCAAAAGCTACGATTTATCAACAAAATCCATGGCTTTGTCGGTCGGAGCGAATATCGTGTAGGGACCTGGACAATAATATTTAATAATAAAGCTGCAACTTTAATTGTTATTGCACTATGCAAAAATACACAGACAAACTGACGCACGCACAAGCCTAATCATATCACTGTGTGCTGAGTATGTCAATTTTCACGTGCAGAATGAAAGCAGAATGAACAATCCGAAGAACGCGGGGGTGGTTCTTTCGAAAGGATTTCCCATGCATGCTTCAATGGTACGTGTACGTCAGTGCGTATTGCATCAAGTTTCCTCTCAGGAAGTCTCAGTAGACATTCTGCGAACGTGTCACATACACGCAATCTTTTCCCAATTAGTTTTAATAATTCAATTCTGACCATGAGAAATGGGGCACGAACTATACCAGCATTAATTGAATATATGGTATCATATGTCCTATTATGACTACGATATAAAATGTGACAGTACACTATGATTCTACAGTTTCTATACTGAGTGAGCAATGGAAGTGGAAAATTACTCGCCGATAATATAGGTAACAAATTATTGTCAATTAATTTGCTGACGCTGCCCCACAAATTAATTGGAGACAACTTTATCATTTCACGATCTCTGGCGTGAGAATATCATCAGAAAGTAAATGCGATTGCCTTATGGATATATTCACTTGTAAGATTACTGCAGCAGCTTCAACGTTCGTGAGATTGGAATCATTATTCGGACTTGCGTCAGCTTAAATCATTGCTAAATATTCTACTTCAATTATGTACTTCGCGTGGACGATAATAAAATTTATCTCACGTTTTGCTGAATAAATATTATTCAACAGCGAAACCTCATTAATTACTAGGAAACTGTTACTCACCAGTGTCGTTGAGAACATTGTCAAGTCCAGATTGTCCTAGAAATCTAGCCATTGCGTAAAGCCCCTGCCGTTTTAGAATCCGAACAAGATTATCACCAGTAAAATCGGAAGTCGATGGTGTCACTGTGTCATGGGTGGTGGAAGCAAGGTCTGAGTTCGCCTTTTGGTAATTTTCTTGATAAATAATATTTGCTCCTGGTGTGCCAGAGACTGATCTAGATGTAGGAAATACCGGAGTCCTTGTTCCAAAATGGGAATATGTGGTGGGACTGGGAAATACAGTACTGGAATATTCTGGGAATATCGTAGTTGGAGAAGGAGTGGTGGTTGTTGTCTGATACTGAGTAACAATTTCACTAACAGGAGCCATTGTTGGAATAAAGTAGCCTCTTGTAGGACTGGGATGCTTTGTAGCCACGGAAGTGTAGGATGGATTTTGATGGACCTGAGACTTTGGAGTGCTTCCAAAAGAGTTGTAACTGTGACTGGATGCTGTTGTGGCTGCAGTCACATACCTCTCATCAGCAGATGCTCCGGCAGAGGATACGGTGACAAATGGAAAGTAATCATTGGAAGATTTACTGAAATCTATGTTCCTTGCAGTTTCAGGAGAAGCACGAGGTCTGAAAGTTGTGGTGGAAGGGGCTCTTGTGATAGTAGTTGCAGTTTTTGTCGAAACAGCAGAAATTCCAGAAGTTTTAGAACTTGATGAAATTCCTTTACTTGTATCTTTTGATTCACTGATAGCAGAGGCAGCTGACGAAGGCTTCAATGAAGAGGGAGGTAGTTTGAGTTCTCCACTTTTTATTCTTTCTACTATAGATTCGACGTTGCTACCATTCTCTTTATCAGCATTACCCTTGACCCCTTGAACTTTGTAGCTCCCATCTGGCTGTTCTTCGAGAACAACAAAAGTGACCTTTTTAGCTGGTGAGTTCTCCAAGGGACCTGTACCAACCTCCTCCAAGTTTCCATCATGCTTGTGTCTCAATATTTCAAAATCTGTGCCTGGGGGAACAACGCCTTTCGTCAATTCCTCAAGGATTGCATTCGGTGGTCTGATGCTTGTAGTAGCTGGCTGACTTTCCTTGAACAATTCCTGAATGGATTCTGAGGGTAGGTCAGAACCCGCGGAAGGCAAACTATTCGGAGCACGAATAACTTGAACAGTTTTTCCATTCGGGAGAATTATATCCCTGGTTGAAAGATTCTTAGCAACATCATCAGCGGGGGACTGAAGAAGTGCAAGTTTCAACTGCTTGAGGAGTGCATCTCTCTGGCTAGAGGTTTGAGAAGACTTGGTCTTTGATGAAGATTTTTGCCTGTTTGGAGTTGCAGGTTTCTCTGTCTGATAAATGATCTGTATCTGTGGTTTGGATTTACCATTTCCCAAAAGACTGGAACTGCTTTGTGACTCCTGTGCTTCTATGAGGGACAAAATATCCTTAGGTATTTCTTGTTTGTCAGTAATAATTCTATTACGAGTTCCCACAGATCTAGCTGTCGTTGAACTTGGTGTAGTTGGTGCTGGCGTTGTGGTTGTAACATGAGGAATGCTGGTTGTGGTAGAAAATTTCTTTTGATGACTGGCGATTGCTTTAAGGAAAAGATCGCTTTCGGCCAGAGTAATTTTCCTTGCACTTGGCGAGGATAGAAGCAAGGGCGAAAATGTTGTCTGTACGGGAGCTGGGGTGGTCGTAGTTGTCGTTGTCGTTAATTGCTGAAGCTGTTGAAGGCGCAAAAATTCCTGTTGTCTTCTGAGTTCTTGCTGTTCCGCCAATAATTGTTCCCTCTGTCGTTGTAGGATTTCGAGTTGTTTCTGCTTTTCAAAGTAGTTCTGCAGCTGGATGTTTTGCTCTTCACTGAAAATTTGTTGATTCAAGCCAAGCTGCGGTTGTGGATTTTGGAATTTGTTAACTGGTAATCTTTGATATTGATTGAACTGTTGCTGAAGAGGATCCTGACCGAACAGATTCTGTCGTTGGAATTCTACCGATTGGGGTTGATACTGGGTTTGGGCAGTTTCAAAAAAGTTTTGACCCAATTGTTGATTTCCTTTCAGTTGCTGCTGCTGGATGAATGCCTGCTGTTGCAACAGTTGTTGCTGTTGTTTTGCACGGTCCACTTTGTACTTTGCAAGACTTTGGAAGGGTGGCGAATTTTGCAAGGCCAACTGCTGGGGCTGCCTGGCTCTATTGAACCTTGACTGATGTTGTTGAACATCACTTAGGATCTGAGCCTGTTCAGCAGGAGACAGTTGACGCTTCTGCTGTTCCACCTGAGAATTGCTCTGTAAATTTTTTAGAAAATTTGAAATAACTTCAAGGAAGTTCAAATACCGTGAAGAAGTGGTGAAAAAGTAATAGCAGAATAAGGATAACTGTAATTCGACGTGACGATTATTGTATTTCAAATATTTTCAACCACGTTATATCATGTCATGGATAATACAGTTACGTTTGAGAAATTTGTACGTAATAAATAAATGTTCATCGAAGCAGATCCCAATAAATTATTGCACCTGTAAATGAAGCGATTCGAGAAAAAGTGTTAGAAAAAAGCTAATTCCCACCGCAGTTCGAAATGCCGATCATTACGCCATCAGGAAAGATCGTATCGGAATTAGTCCTGCACCGCAGTAAAAGGTGCGGGTAAAGAAAGAGAAATAAAAATAATTAAAAAATGATAAAAAAAACAATATGAAACAAAAACTATTCAACTGATTGATAGCTGTGGTTACCATCAGTGAGGAAATACCTAACTGAATGAGTATAAGATATGGGAATTCTTACAGCCGGTGTACTTTCACCCTGATGGTTACTATAGCGCCAGATTTAATCGTTTTACTTGAGGAGCTTCGCGGATATAATTAACCGATTTTAGATTCAAAACTATTTTTTAACCGTGATGCAAATCGAGCATTATCATTTCATGCGCAACATGTGTATAATGTAGAAGCAGTAGCGGTCTGCGATAATCAGACAATTATACGCTTTACGTTCCATAACATGTTCGCCAGAAAAATCTATTTTTGAACTAAGAAGTTAATAAAGTAGCACACGCAACGATACGTTCAATTGTAAATTATTCTAACTAAGTACAAAGTTGTGATGAATCTGTAAAGTTTGAGTAAATAATAATTTCATTCGAGAACTTGACGTTCTAATTATAGTTAATTAGAGTTGTCCAAGAGTTTATTATCAGCCAACCTCAATGTTTGATCGTAATTAGGGATCCTTCGCCCCGGTTACATCGATTATTATTATGCAGATCTCCGTATATGGTACGCTTAGGTAAACGTATCTACGTATATTATTCGCAGCGTTCTCCTGACCATCAGCATGTAGCTCGACTCAGTTATCGTTAGTTTAAATAATGTCTTACTTCAAACGAGATCCCTTTCACGCAATACCGAGCATTGCATAATCGCAAAATTCTAGAGTCCAGTTTGCTGCACCTGATTGCAGCATTAGATCGATCACGTGCATACCACTTACAAGATACCGCACATTTCCCATACACGATTGATTTCAATTATAGGAATCCAGAAATAGAAATCCCGTATAATCCGTTCTCACCTTTCATCGTTCGAAAAGTATTTCCAATGCAACGGATGATACAATATACACAGTGCATTTTATCGCTGGTCCGAAATCAGAGTTTCATTTCTTCCCGTCTAATTTCCGCGACTAATCGTGACACTCCGAAGGTCAAAGTCAAACGACTTTATAGTCGTCGACCACACGCAGCTGTCGTTAATGAATAATTTGCTCTTTTACGCGCTATTGCTGTGTCTGTACAGAGAATGTTGAATACACGGTCGCATAAATTTAACCCGTGATCGAATTTAATTCGGAAGGCGAGTAACTGATCTCTCTACTGCGTAAATCGATTTCTCCACATATGACCAATTAAATTAAATAATAAAAAAGGAACGCATCGTATTAGTCAACTCCATCGGTTACAGTGATCGTAAGAGTAACTCGAGAGGACGATTGGCTGGTTTTCTTGAGAAGATATAAAAGCTGTCTCTGCAAGCAATAAAGGAACGGTGAACGCCGCGCGAACACCTTCTGACCTACGGGCAAACGGACTGAATCAAATTTCAAATGCATTGCCGTGAAAGCGAGAGACGTAACAATCTTCATCTCGAAAATACGGTTGATGAAGTGTTCATTCCCAATGGACAATTTACAGACTTCAAATAGTCAACTGTCGACACCGATTGGTCATCCCTCAGCAGTAATTATTTATCTATTTTTTTTAACGTTTGATTCAGTCACATCCACGTTTGACTTGGACCTCTTTTTTTTCTAATTTCCTTTCCCTATTCAGTCACCAGTGAAAGGATGATCCGCGCGAGAGTGAGAATGACCTTATGAATGTTAGCCCAAATTGATGAGACAGAAAAATCTGAAAATACATGTGCCCGTAAATTTCATCACAACTTTCACAGTATCGATTTAATTAAAAGGTAAATAAATAAATAACTAAATGAAATTCAATAAAAGTTACTTCGCAGAGGAAGAAAATAAATATTCCTGATTACCACACCGATACAACTAGTAGCCTGCAGCACATCAAACAATCGCATCGAAGAAAGTTGAAACTGCAGCAAAATTATTAATATATGTACATATTCTTATTCATTTTAAAAAGTTGTAGCAGGCGTGATTATCACACGGTATGTATAGTATTTTGAAAACAGTTTCTCTGCGACGTGTAACCACATGGTCTGAGATATTCGAAGATAAAAATCCCACGTACGTTTAACAGAAGTAAAGTTAGAAAATTGCGAGTGATGTTCGTACGTAAAATTCACACAAAGTCCCGTCGTCTGATGACTGAACAAAAAACGAATATGTACGTATGAAAATAAAAGGGTCTTTCTTTGTCGTTATGTAGCGCAGTTATGATATTAGATTTATGCGAATGAATATGTAAAAACATATAAGAAAGTTTTACTGGCGAAATGTCTTTTTCAAGTGGTCGTTCAACGACTCCTATATGACCCTCGGAATTACACCAGCTGCCATATAATATTTAAAAGCAACGCGGTATTTGCTTTCACGTGAAAATAAATCAGTCGGTACGGCATGTACTGCAACCCAGTTCGCCGGTATCATCGATTAATTTTTAATTTTTTTTCTCTTTTTATATACCGATTTTCGACAGCCCCAGGCTACACGATGCTCACGGTACACGCGTATACGTTATTCGCGTTATTTCTCATCAATGATGAACGAATATGAAAATTTGGGAGAAAAATAACGTCGAACATCTGGAACGTAGTCGGTGAACCTCGGAATAAAAATCGTTTGGGTCGAAACGTAAGTAGGTATACGCGTTATTACAAAATTTTTGTAAAAATAAACAGAGCCGGTGTACGGGTTCATTTTCGCGTATAATGAGACGGTTTGTAATCAGATCGCGTTATTAAATCGTAATTAAATTTTCCGGCTCGTTTAACCACTCGGTAAAATTAGTCAAAATACTGCTTATACCGTATCCACGCTACACCGCGAAACTCTGCGAAGGCGGAGGAGGAAGAGAATAATATAATATGCTAAATAGAATTCTAATTAGTGCGCAACTCTTACCTACGGAATTACCTACATACATCTAGGTATCTATGTACGAATAACGCTCGCGGCTATACCGGAGAGAGAGAGACGAATTCGAATCGTCACGTAATTACGACTGGCTATCATCTAATATGGGATTTAATCGAGAGATGCCAGAAAAAAATTTCTACTCGCTCCGGCTCCACTCGAAGAACGTTGGAATCTCTGCACGAAATTTGAGGAAACTTCGTACATACGATCCGGAACTTAAATTTTGTTATTTACTTCGCAGTGTTTACCACGATTACACTCTAAATTCTCTTGTGCAACGTGTTAACGGTGAAAACACGAAATTGATAAACATGTAATGATGATAATAAGCCGCAATTCGCACGCAGAGATCATTGTTTCAAAATTTCAACGACAAAGTCCACGGACTTTCCTTTTGAACATCGTAATAACCTCGGGACTATTATTTTAATGGGATGTAACACCTCGTCTTTCGAAAACTTTTACGTATACGGAAATTGAAACGATATTTTCACGTGGATAACTCCAACGGTTGACTCGTTATCGTGGGCAAGAATTGATGGCGGAATGAGGATTTCAACGTTCGGTATTTCATCTCCACGTTCGTCGGGATTGTTCGAATGTCTGAAAAGTCGATGCAGATGTGCAAAACTCGAGGCGCGGGCGAGGTACGTTTCACCGCAACGTGTAGTTGCGCGGTCCCTGCTGCCGTTCGCACCGGGTGAAAGTACATTCGAATCGGTCTCGGACATCCTTCACCTTCGCGTAATTGTTCCGTATCACCTTAAGTAGGAGCAACCTCCCGAGCGACCGAGTGGGAAAGCGCACATCTCACTTCCTGGTGCGTGCAACCGAACTTGCTCCGATCATCCGATTCACCCGACGCCGCGCCGCGCCACGCCAGAAACAAGATTACAGTTTCTTCTTCTCTTCTCTCGTGCCCCGTAGCTCCTCACATTCCTCGACCTTGCCGCAGAAACTTTCCACTTCCAAATGGGAAGCGAAGTCTCATAAATTCATACGTTATTCTCAACCCTCTGGACTTCATGAGCTCCTCGTGGATCGAAACTTATCGAATCGACCGGATGACGATAACGAGAGTTTCCGATTCCTCCGACGATTTTTTACTGTAAATCAGGCAGTCCAGGTCCACCGTAGGATTCGCAGAGTAACACGAGAATACAGTAAACCAAAAATCATCGATCTATTCACTTTTATTACAACAACTCTCTCGATTACTACCGGTTCCGGAAGCAACAAAGATCTCAATTTTAATACAATAACGCAACTTGATACAACGAACGTGAAAGTCGTTTCTGATAGCCCGCACGCTGTCGCTGTATTTGTACCAATTTGTGTTGTTACAGGTATATACAGGTAGGTGAGACACACGTGTGCATACCTGTATCGCGTTACTCTCACTTGTAGTTGTGAGCTGGGAACAAGATGTATGGTAATCGCGTGGGTAGAAAAGTGAAGTACAATAAAAGTATAAAGGAGAGTGAAGACCGCCTAAACGCGTAAACTATACTCTTATAAAAATGAGTAATGCGTGTAGCTATACCCGCGTTCGAGAGAGGACGAGGAAAGGATTGAAAACACAGGCGGGGCCGGAAATCTGCGGATATTATTTTACGAGGGAAAGAGAGACCGGCAAGAAAACTTCCGTTTGTACGACGCTACGGTATAAATTTGCAACTAGGAAGTTGTACGGCAGATACTGAGAAAATTTTCATCCTCGAGCATCGTCGCCTCAACCATGTACAGTATACATAAACATAGAAAATTCGAATAACTTCGTGGTTTCTATTAGTTCCTATGTAAACTCTCGTGTCCGCCAGATGCAAGACGACGCGCGCGTTTATAACTTATATGGGAAGAGCGAGGGGAGACGGTCTCCGTTTTTTTTTTTCCATCTTACTCGATTAGATTTATAAATAAAATACCGCGACGTGTAATCCTTCGAATTCACGGGGACGAATACAAGATGTTCTTCTTGGGTTTGACCGATGGGTACGCGAAGATAATAATAATTCACTGTTTTGCGATAGAAAGTCGAATTTATCGCTTGCATATTCAGAAAAATTATGATCAACGTGAAATCGAGGAAGCGTATAAGTATGTATGTACCTGATCACGCGCGGTATCACGATCATCAATAACATCCGATCAGATGACTCGAAAATAATTGATACTACATATTTGAAACTTGCGGTCCATCCGCTTCGTATCTCCTTTTTCCTTTTTTTTTTTTTCTTCGGGGTCGAAACCGACAGCAAAAACGATAATCGGACGGATCATAATCGTACGCGCGCGGCAACAGCGGCAGATGCCTTGCAAGATCTCTCAGACCGGAAAGTAGATCTCTGGTACGTTCACCCACTAACAGACTGACTTCGTGACCCTTACGTGCGCACAAACGTACGCGTGTACCGTGTAAACCACGCTGGATATTCATCGTCTCTTTCTTATTGTAAAACGAAAATTTATTCTAATTGTTTTCAGATTCCATTTCATCAAATGGTGGTAATTATTCCACCGCGATTGAAATGTACGTATAGATACATATGTATACGTACGGGTAAAAATGTATATTGTACTCGTGGGGGGCACATTGTTGTTTGCGAGAATATAGTAGGTATATATGAGACGCAAAGTTATTACCTACCACTTATAAAACTATCCTACAGATCCTCAGCCATAAAACCTACCGCCTCGAGTATCTTATAATTGCTAGATTTCTCCCGCTAGACACGGTGAATCTGTAACCGTGTCTCCTCTACTTCAAATTCCATCTTCCGTAGGCAACTATGCACACATTTTCGTACGTTTCGAAGATTGTTTTCTTTTCTTAATTTTAGTATCTCTCGATCGAAAGAATTGAACTCGTGTGGCTCCAGATTGGCTGTGTCTGAAATGGTATACAGATGCGGTGTGCGAGCACAAAGATTGTTAAAAAGAATGAAGAGACACGCAGGAGTCAGAGAGGTCAGCTGTTTAAAAGATAGTGCTAATGATTTCTGGTCTGTTAAATTGTTTCCGCATATTCGTTCACTCGCAGTTTTGAGAGTATATTCACCGAAATTATGAGAACGCCGGTTCGTTCCTAACGGAGACCAGTTTATCCGATGACCCTTATTACCCACAGACGACTAGAATCATCGAAATCATTGTTGACTTCTATTTTTCAAAATATTTAGTTACTTACTGGTCGCAGTTTTGCGAATTCCGGCGTCTGTAGCCCCGACGGTGACGTTGAGGGGTTCGCAGTTTCCGCACCAAGAATTAAAAAGGCAAGGAAAACGAGGGCGGATCGCGAAATCAACCGGTCGAGGCAGCTCTTCCGTTTACCCATCTTGCTGATCGCCGATCGTCGTCGCAGGATCGCTTCGTTGATTCCTCTTCACTTTTGGAACAAGTTCACTAGATTTTAATACGGTATATTATAGTTGAAAACCTCGTAACTAACATGCGTACACGAGACTCGATAAAAGAGGATATGTATATACAGGTAAATATCGACGGCAAGAGAACTAAATAATGAACAAATAATTGTTGTTCGTTTTGTGGTACCCTCGGAGGTCGCGCGACTATTATCGCTGTATTCTGTACCTACCGATATCAACACCGCAACTAAGAAGGACGGGGTGAGACTGTCCGATCTTGGAGAAGTTGGCTCAGTTTTACCACTTTCGGATTACGAATACGGCGACGGCGTCGGCTCCTTCTTCCTGCAGTGCAGCCCGCAAGAAGAGAAGAAAAGAAAACAGCTCCGGAGACAACATTAACAGGTGGTGGGAACTCTATTCGTGGAAGGGAGAGTTGCGGCTCCTGCCGCTGGTGCAGGTGAATGTGGATTACATTCTGGATGAACTGCGAAAGCTGCTGTAACGCAATTTGGCCCTTTCAATCCTGGTGCGGAATTCCGTATACGTTGGATTCGCTGTAACAATATATGATCGGCGAATATCAGCATGAAAAATTCACTCAACAGTGCATGACAAATAAAGAAAAACACAGAACAAGATTAGCGGAATTTTTCACCCCCTACAATTTCAGATTCGGTGTACGAATACACGTCGTCAAGAGGAACACTTTTGAGAGACCCTGAAAAAAAAAAAAAAGACAGCAATTCTTTTTCTAACGTCAGTATATACGAGGGAATCATTATCGCATAGCCGGCTGCATATAATGTATAGTGTTGTAGAAATTGTGCAATTTCGAGAAGAATTATACGTGGCGAATGGTGCTGGCTAGGAATTTACTGGAAGTGGTGCAGCGGCTTGAGGTTCTTATAATTTAATGTGGGTAGATATATATAATATGTATATACATTATTTGCTCCGCATTCCTACCTACCTATAGCAATTGCGGGTAGGTAATCCCTATTTCGTGATGGCGATGCGGATTTAATTCATACCCGTAGAAATTGACGCTCGTGATAGTGACGTAACAGAGCTCCATGTATGGCGAAAATAAACGGAATTGCAAAGTTGGGAATTGAACAAGTCGAAGAAGATTTTAATCCGCCAGCTACTGGTCTCGCATATTCGTGCACTTGCAGTTCCTTTAATGAACTATGTATATTATGCGCGACTCAGGGATAATGTATGCAGCGAAAAATGTTTCCTATGGAATTACTTTATTATAGTTCAACAATTAGAACGGCAGAGAAATTTGCAACTGCACACGCCGCATATGATAAAATTTTCCCAAGACTTTTCGCGGATACAAAATTAAACTCGGGACAATTGTTCCCATGTTGGCGTTTTTTCACTCAATAAACAAAGTCATTATCAATGGTAAATAACAATGACGGATTAGTGCATCTCACCTACAATTGTCATTTTGGCCCCAGCTAAATCGTTCCGAATCCAGTGACATCAACGCCCGCATATTTGCAGATCGTAGTGCTCGAATTTCAACGGCCGCTTTGATCGTCAGCCGCAACTTTCAAATACGTGTAGTAAATGATTATAAAAAAGAACTCTAGACGGCGACTCCTATCGACAAAATACTGAAGAAGGCGTGCCCACCGGCTGGTCACGTGTCAACCGGGCAGTCAACTGTCAGTTTACACGTGTGAAGTAGGCGTCAAGTGACGGTCGAGTTTCGATTTAAACCTCGATATACGGATTCTTCGATTAAAAAAGTTCGATGGCGTAAAATGGCACTGCAACGCGAGATGAGATTAGGATGTAATTAGTCACCCGAGTGTATTTATGATTAAAATATCAGCTGGATGAGTAGCAAAACCTAAAAACGGGTCGACAGTGAGGTAGTGAAAACGGTATTGTTTCTAGATCGTTGAAAAACGTTGTGATAATATTAACATATTGTTTTTTTTCTTTTTTTTTTTTGTTGAATATAATCAGAAAAACATTACAAACAATGGGGCTTTTCTCAAATTCATCGCCGTTTGACGCTGACGTTGGTAAGAGTTCATCCAACTTTTACTCAATTTACTATATACTTCCTCCTGGAACTCGCTACCCTAATTTATTTTTATCGTGTCACACCTTATTCCATGTTATACCAGACTTCACATTTGATTTTGCAATTGCTGTCATAGGAGTTTTCATTCATTTCAATTGATGCATCCTACCATTATCCTTATTACCAACCCATTTCATATAGATTTTGTACACTTGCAATGATTGATTGGAACTTGCAAAGTCATGGCTGTCATGTGATAGTTCTCATTTAAAAAGTTTGTCCATCGCATAATGCAACGGATCATTGCAATGCCACGTATTTTACAGAAAAAGCGACCAATGAAAAAAATACATCAGAAGAATGGGGTATGATAATGGACATATGCGATAAAGTAGGGAACTCCAGCACCCATGCCAAAGATTGTCTTCGCTCTATTGTCAGGAGGCTCAATGCTCAAGATCCTCACATTGTTATGCAGGCTGTGACCGTTAGTATTGGCTCTTCTAATATTTAGATGATCATTGAGTTGGGATTGACTTGAAAATTTTGTATTATAGTTACTGGATGCCTGCGCGAGTAATTGCGGTAAAACATTTCACTTGGAAATAGCATCTAGAGACTTTGAAGGCGAGTTACGAAAACTGATAAATCGTTCTCAGCCCAAAGTAGCGGAAAAGTTAAAATCGCTATTGAAAAAGTGGGCAGAAGGTGAATTTAAGACCGATCCACAGCTTAATTTAATCCCCAGCCTGTACAACAAACTAAAAAGCGAAGGCCTCGACTTCTCTTCAACCCCAGATATGGTAAGAATTATTGTGGATCAAATTAATAAATAAATGAACTCAGAGTTCACGATGTATTACAATGTAAATACATTGTAATTGATGAAGAAAGCTGTGGTGAGCACCATTTATCTCTGATAATTAGCAAATGTAACTAGAGTTCAATTCCGTTAGATAACATATCTTTATCAGAAATGTAGACTGTTTTTATAATTGCAGCCGATTTGAATGCTCCACTGAATAATCAAGTCAATTCTTTTGTCTGGAGTTCTATAGCTTGAACAATAGGGTTTAAACCTGAGTACCGATGCGATCAATGAGTGATGATGCTGTGCAACTGTTGCAGCCGCCTCTTTTTACATATGCAACTGATAAACATGACGTCAAAATTAATATCACCTTGAAATTGACTGATACTTAACTCACAGCTCTCAGCTTTCTGCTTAATAGCTGGCTACTAGCTCTCATTGGTTTCATTGATTCCATGAAATTAATTTGAACTTTCTTAATCTTTCAGCCAAAACATGCGGCAGCTATCAGTAGAGACCCGAATGTTGTAACAAATTCTCAAGAAGAAGAAGATATAGCAAAGGGTAATAGGAGAGATAGATTTCACCCACCAAGTATCTGTTGAATAAATTCCTCGATTATAAATTTTTTTTTTAATTTCAATAGCAATCGAGCTCTCCCTGAAAGAGAACAAACTACAGCATCATCATTCTACAATCTCACATAACTCGCCATCTCAAAAGCGGACTACCAGTTTATATCCCAGTGTCAGTACTGCGTTAAGTTCAACCAGCAACATCGAAGGGAGAAAAGTTCGAGCTCTTTATGATTTTGAGGCAGCTGAAGACAACGAACTGACATTCTTAGCAGGAGAAATAAGCAAGTAACCTTTAGCCTACTCACCTATTTAATCTCAACCCAAGCGTTGTCTATAATTCAACTTGATTGTAGTTCACATTCTGGATGACACAGACCCAAATTGGTGGAAAGGGACAAATCACAGAGGAGAAGGCTTATTTCCCTCAAATTTTGTAACAGCAGATCTTACCGTGGAACCCGAGCAATTCACTAGTAAGAAAAAATAGCTTCAAATTACTGAGATCAAGTGGGTAAATTGAAACTTGGATAATCGTCCGATATTTTCTCTAGAATTAGACCATGGAAGTAAGAAGTCTGTTCAATTTGCCGAGGAAGTTGAAGTAAAGACCGTAAAACGTGAGCCAGAAATAATTGAAGTCGAAATTGACGAACATAAAATGGACAGACTTCTTCATCTGCTGCACGAAGCTGACCCTGAATGTGATTCAACCGATACGCAGGAGATGTTGGATCTCGAAGGTAGAAATTTTAGGAGATAATCTTTTATTTCACAAAAATGAATGAAGGCTCTTACCATGTATGAAATTTGTTGTCTGGTTTCTTTTCTTTGCAGAACAAGTTACAGCAATGGGTCCATTAATAGACGCAGCTCTGGAGAAAGTAGATAGGCGACATGCTCAGCTCACACAATTGAGTTCGGATTTGGTCGATGCTCTCAATCTCTATCACACATTAATGCGAGAGCCACCTCCGCCAACACCATCCAATTATACGTTGCCTAAAATGCCTCCGTCACACGTCAATGCCTACCAATTTCCAAATCAAGGGCCACCACCACCTCACGTAAATATTTTATATGCTCAGTTGAATTCCTTAAAATTCCGTTAAACTTGTTGCAACATATTCTTAGAAAACTAACTTTACCGTTGTGTCAGATGTTCAACGGAATGCCCCAACAGCCTTCGTTCAACGCAGGGGGCTTACCTTCAGGAGCATATCCCCCAAACATACCAGCAAATGAGTACATGGGCCCTATGGGAAATATTGGGAATCCCAATCCGCCACGTTTTCATATGCAGCCTGGTCCTCCGCCGTCCGGTCACCCTCAGGGCCTGCCACCCTCCTCCGATCGATCGAACCTTCCTTACCAACACCAAGGGTAATGCCCGTAACATTATTATCATAATTACTATTGACAAGGAATCAGAAAAATATTTATTCAAGTTTTCTGTCTACCCTCCATAGATTTCCACCTCAACGGGGTTCTGCTGGAGGACCTTACCCCGGACCCCCTGGACCGCCGATCAACCAACAGCCACAGTATGCTCCGCCTAATGGGCAACATATGATGTAAGCGAAGATTCATATAATACGATATTACAGATAAATTCCCCTATACTCTACTCAAGTTGTATATTATTACGATCATTATTATTAATATTATTATTTTTATTGATATTATTTAAATAAATATGCCCAATGCAGTCAAAGAATCTGGATTTTATATCTTTATCGAAATAATTATTGGATCGTTTCGTTTTGGTTCTTCTTGTTTCTTTTCGTTGTTTTTAATTTCGAAGTGTCTATGGCCTTAAGAACATATGAAATTATCCAGTTCTTTAGTTGAAGACAGATATAATATTAGGGTACACAATGAATTCGCTAACAATAAAAAGACACGTACTGTAGCTCGTTATAATTTATTGTCACTAAAGCTAGCGAGAAATCCTCTGTAGTTTTTTTAGTCAGCTTGTTTTTTTTTTGTTAATCTGAATAGACTTGACTTGCATAATCTTGTGTAACATACTATACTGTAAAAAAAAAAAGAAACTAAGGATAAACCTTTACGTTCTAGTCTCGATAGCTACTCCTATTTTAAAAATGGAAACTGAACGTCAGACTGGTGGTAGAATGATTCTTTTATCAAAGGAAAATGTGTCTCGTGATTCAAAGATTCTGTTACCTATAACATCGCGAACTATGTTCGAATTTCACTGGTTTTATCTGACAGTTGAAACGAAAAAAATTATAGAAGAAATGATACCAGATTGAAATAGATATCGTGGTAATTTCAGCTGTAAAGTGTTTCATGTTTTTGTAAGTATGCCTCGTGTATGTACAACAATGTAATAATTTGCATCACACATAATTATATTAACAGGTACAGGTAGAGGAATACCTATGTACGTAAAGGTGAATAATAACTGAACATAAAGCGAAATCTTGTAAGTTATTTTTAATGTAAACTATACTGAAAAATGTATGAACGTTACGTCGCCATTAAATTGCAATTATTTACGTAAATTGTTGCATCCTCAATTCATGTTTCCTCAATGACCCCAGATAAAATTTATACTCGAACGCACAGCTATTGTTCGTTGGCAATGACTTTTCTTTCAATCCCATCGTCTGACACTCTTACCTTGGCATTTTCTTGCCAGGATATTAACGGTAATCGAAATCACCCTGGTTGGATATCGTTGATTCCGGATGATTGTTCGAAGCGATATTTTATTTGAAAATTTTTGCAAAAAAACCCTGGGCCGTTACAAATTATCAAATTTTAGGGGAGAGTCGCGTGGAATTTTTGTGGCAATTCATCGAACAGGATTCAACGGATTTCTTTACCTCACTTTTGATTCTGACTCAGCCGGATGGATCGAAGATCCGTGGACGTGCACCGATCCTTGACATTTATTATAAACATCACATGAACGTCGATCCACCAATGCCACGAATAATTGCTAATCGATATTCGATCCGTGCTGTGGGCAATTATTACCGCAAGGATCTAATATCGAAGACCGTCGCTCGTAAAATACCAGAATTTACCAAAGATATGATATCCATGAGAGTAACAGGAGATATCACGGGGAAGATCTTTGTGGGCATCGGATGTCAAGGGACGACCGGCGTAGATTTCGCGGCAGTACCGCTTCTGATGTATAAATAAATACCTCATACGCGTGTACCTGCACTTAATCTACCGCGTGATTATTGGAGAACGCAGACCGATTTGCATCCGAATTAGCACTGAATAGCCTAGATGACGAATTCAACTATCGTTAATATGCAGTGGCCGGTTCTACGTTATTACAGAGATCAGTCGGCGCGGCATCCCTTCGTATGTAAATAGCGGATGGATGGAACTATATAATCCGACGAACTCGTGAGAATGACATAAATAATTTATAGAAAAATAAATATCACAGGAACGGAAAGCATTATAAAATGCAAGTATGTAAACTGCACCTCGAAGGTTTTGTTGGATTATTTGAATCGATCATTTCGTTTGAATTGCAGTTCTACCGTAACATTGAAGCTAAGATTATAATAAACTTACTCCGACAATGAGTAAAGCGCGAGCGAAGGATGAAGTAAAAATTAATACCTGTAATTGATTCGCGTGTAGGACGAAGTACGTATCTTTACTTACACGTTTATAGGAATGTTCATTTATTTCAGTATGATTATTTGATTTTAATTTTTCACGCATTAACGATCGCCACGAACGACCTCGCCTCCCTCTACTGCCGCAATCTCTTTTTCTCATCTTCGAACGCTAAGGTTGAATTCATACGTTATTTTTTTACTCATCTCTTTTTTCTATACCTTTTTTTTTCATTGTCTTATTCAATCCTCGCGTTCACTCCTGCGGCCGGTAAGACAATCATTGAAAAGATCCTGGCCTCCCTCGCTCCACATTTCAGACAAATCTGGAAATATTACCAACAAATTTAATTATCCAATAACTCGTCAATTTCAGAAGAAATTATTGAACAGCAAACTGATGAGTTTGCTTCGAAACTCAAGTTCAAGTCAGAATGACGAAAAGAGACTAAAAGAAACTGTACACATAGAATTGTCAAAATTCCGGGAGCTTTGTCCCGTGATTCAGTTCATAACTCTGTTAACTTTAATGAATTTTTTTTTGATCACGGCAATAATAATTATTCGATTTCTCTGTTAATATTTCATAAAAAAAATTCCCTCGGGTCGTATAGTAATTTGCGTGATCTGTAGATAGAAGTATAATTTCTCTTAAAAACCTCCGTCGTGTTCCGCCAATTTTAAGTTGATTTTATGTCAATTTTCAACGATCACGAGCAGCTCTTCCTTCGTATTATTACTTTCAGATTCAAGGGCACCGATTCAACCACCAATTCGCGATTTATACTCATCTCAAACTCCGTGAGCGTTCTCCGGTCCTCGACCTAGGAAGGTTTGGCCTTGACGTTTCAATTCGAGATGTTTTGCGCGGAGTGATCTACTCCAGTTCGAATTTAAAGATCAAATTTATTTCACACCACAGAGACTGCCGGAGTAACGGTTTTCTCGCATAACCGATCGATACGATCGTAAATACGTTGATTATAGACCCGCGCGTAAGTATAATTGAAGAGCTTTTCCAAAGCCTGTAAGTAGATATAATTACAATAGCCATTTGAAACTAATTACACTCTCAATCGAATGGTCTACGAACGATAAAGTAGGATATAATTATCCTCCTATTTATTAACGGCAAATATTGGAATCTTTGTTACCGAAAAATTCGGCGAAGCTGATCAACAACCAGAGAATGCTTTGCAAAAAAAGAGATCTTACATAAAGACGGAGTCTGCAGATGGGGAATTTGCGCGAGGCTCGAGGGACGTTGACCAATAAGAAATATAAAAAATGTATTTTCCTTCGATTATTCCGGCGCTTCTTTTTTCACGATTACGAACACCTTCGCTCCGCAAATTAAATATGCCTGCATACGTACCACAATATACGAATATACCGATGGTCAATGATATTTTGAAATTCTTGTATAATGATAAAAAGAAAGAAAAAAAAAACGACAGAAAAGAAGCGATTGATATGAAACCTTGAGAATCGACGAGTTGGAAATTAGGGTTCAGGATATACCGTGTTTTCATGACGCCTGTGAGACTTTAAAAAATTGCCAAACTTTATGCCTTTGGATTAAATTAAAACGCGAATGTGTCTGCCGCGTGATGATGAGTAAACCAATATTAACGTACATAAATCGGGAACGAGATCGTTCTGCACTGATTCTCGTTACGTTCGGAGGTGTTTTTACTATCTCAAGGCCGATCGAAATATCGAATACGCGATGTATTTTGAGATGCTTCGAGTATCTTTGCAATTAGGTAACATAAGACACCTGCTCATATCCTTGACCATTATTAAATCACGATGGATTAGATACATTCGGAGTTGAAATTTAGATCAGAGGATGAGGCAATAATCTCTGCCGTATTATATATATCGCGTGTATGTATTTTCGACCTCAGGCATCAAAATTATTGGCGATAATAATGAAAATAAATCAATAAAAAATCATTCAATCTAGTTAAAAGAAATCAACGAACGGACGAATGCAAAAAAAAAAAAAAAAAACAAAAAGGGGACAATAAAATAAAGGATAAGAAACAAAGAATAGGAAATGAATTTCTGTTTCTAGATAAGTTAGCAAACTTCGCTAGGTTCATTTATCTGCATAGGGCATGTATAAATCATGTTGTAAGATGCGACTTCTCTTGAGCAATTCGCGCGACGAACTCTGCATGTACACACAGGCATAATATATGTAGCTGTATAGCTGTACCGTACCTATGACACACATATCATTACACCGGGTATACCGACCCGTGTGCAGGTGTACACGCAGAATTATCCTCCTCACCTCGCGGCTACAAAATTGTGCCATCAACAACTCTGTACACTCAACAGGGCTGCTATACAGGTATATTACCGCCGTGTGAATCAGACGTAATAATGTCAAACGCAACAGTAATTTACGCTATAAGAAAAAAAAAAAGAAAAATAAATATAAATATAAATAGGTATAATACGTACAGGCGTAGATAGCAGTGTACCTGTACAGTAATGTAATGAGCTTCGACAAAAGCGATTATATCATGATATACCACGTCATCGTGGATAGAGAGATAGGTCGTATCAAATATTTTTTAAATTCTACACACGAATCGTTACCGAGAAGCCAAAGAATCTGCTGCCAAGTCGTTGATCCGGGAGGATTTGCAGAATCGATAGAGATATTTTCAATTGAGATTGTTGTCATTATTTTTTCAAATCCACGAAGGTAGAATGAAAAAAAATTCGGATAAAAAGCAAACAGTCAAACTTCGAAGTACTTGAAAATTCTTAGAAAAATTCGATGGCCAGGTTTTTTCCTTGATCCCGAAAAAAAAAAATATGTTCGTAGCTGTGGGTTGCACGCGCTATTCGGCGGTCTTCGTACTCGCGATGAATATGTATATATCTCCTAATTGCAAACAAGTCTATGCAAAATAGAAGAGTAGCAAAGAATTGTGAAAACAAATCACACATCTTTCGTCGGTGTCTACAAACATAGCTCTCACATTTTGAAGAAAGGTTCGTTAGATTCTCGAGATATTCCTTACTCGACACAGACTCTCGTCGAAGCGATAAAACCCATACCGAAAACCTGAGATTTTCTCGACCGAGTAGATCGCGAAACCAGAAAAATGCTCTTCTTCGTGCAGACTTTGTACATTTATGAGTTATCAGTTGCGAGTGATTTTCGAACTGCTGTTAAAACAGCGATAGCTACATCGTCTCGTTATTTACCTGAACGTCGTGCGGTAGGCGGAGAGTAACTCGCAAGACGATTTTCCCCAGTCCCCGAGCTGCCCGGTTTGCGGTATTCCTTATTATCTATAGTATAAAAATACGCTAGAGAGACTCGAACGCCCGCATAGGCAGGCTCTGAGCAGCTTCGGCCGTGAGGAGGTACCACAGCGATAACGCTTCGCAATCTGGAGAAACGAGCGCCAAGTTGTAGCCAAGTAGATGATGGGTTGTAGGCGGATGCGAAGGCGATTGTGTTAAACGTTTCGCAGTTCAGAGAACTTGGGACTTCGAATTCCAGGCAGCAGCTGTCTCGAGAGATAAAAGAAAAAATTACAAATGCGAACCAGCAGGACAAAAAAACAAAAAAAAAAAGTAATGAATGAAAATGTTAGGACTTGTCTAAAAGGCAAAAAATATTCGCGGCTAATATGTGTGTACAAGTATAGGCGAAGTATAACCGCCGAACAAAGCGGAGAAAATATTCATTTCAATAATCTATCGCATTGAAACGATGCGATCACGCGATAAAGGAATGCCTCTATAATTCATTGTCTGTATAACATGGAACATGTCGAGCGCGCGATTCAGTTAAAAAATAAATAAACAGGCATAGAAATAAACAATAAATGAATAATCGAGTACGGCAGTTTAGAATAGACTCAATGGTACGGTCGACCGCGAGGCTTTCGAAGAAATGGATAAATAGAAAAATAAACAAAACGAAAAAAAGAAAATAAGGTCAAACGACGACCGACTGACAAGCATTATTATTATACAACAGGTTTCTTCTGGACCCCATGAAACGAAAGGAACGAAAAAGAAATTGATTAAATAAATAACCAAAACCCATCGAAGCTGTCTGGCCCTTTTATTATACCGACGCAATTAATTCTATCGTACGACCAACTAACGATCTACCAGCTGCATCGGGCACCGCCAGGGAACGTAGGGGAGGCCCTTGATAGTTGCGTGTGGAAATCGATAGAAGTAACGAACGCATACCGAATAGTTATCGGATCACGAACATCTATAATGACACGGAGATGATCTTTCAGTCACTTCGAGACTGAGTGGGATGTAGTTTTGTTACCGTTGCGACGCTACTTTTGCGTGGGAGATCGAGCCAATTAAAACGTGACTAGCTTCGATCTTCGTACCTCAGCGCATATTCCGATCGTGCAACCCGATCGTATATTTCAACGTAACATCCTTGCGAAGCTTCGTACGAATCGTTGAAACTACCGCGGCGAAGAGGGCCAAATGATTTTGGGTAACATGGGCATGAGCGGCGCGAAGGACTTATGTTATTTGCGAAGAAAACTGAAAAACGACGAATAACTTTACGGCCGCGGCGCAGGTTGACATTGACTATATCCGATGAGATGTGCGTGTAAATCACGAGCTGGTCGAGCCAGCTGAACGGTGAAAGTTAAGTTGGCGCATCCTCAAGGTTAAAAATGTGCCTCAGAGGTGATTAGATGTACATGGGCCATGGGTAATAAGGTACCTAACTTCGCGGAGGAATTCGCGCCTTCGTACCCAATCAATGATTGCGCGATTTCAGGAATCACTTATCCTCGATCGCACCAGGAAACCTGAAACAGAGTCATCCGATTTCAATCTGGATGGATTTCGACATTTTTTACGTTATGTCAACGGAATTGGAAACTGTTAAGAAAGAAGAAAAAAAATTTAATGGGCGAATCGAATTACGATGGGAATCCGTCACAATATTCTAACGAGGCGATGTCATTTCATAATTCGGTCGAATAAAAAAAAATAACGCGATTCTCGCCAAGGTTCCATCGAGATGTGTTTTTTTTTTTTTTTTTGTCGAGATTACAGGTTCAAACTACGGTCAAAAAGGGGGTGTAATCGTCGAGCGATAAACCGGTAACCGATCTCGTCTAGTAAAATTTTCGAACGTGACGTAATTCCTGTCATTCGAATCGGTTGTGTGTGTTCAAGCAATTTGCAGATCGAAAAAGGATCCGGCAAATGTATGTATGGGTGCAAAGTCGAGTCCGTTTTAAGTGCAAGATTACAGCCGACGAGCATCACCTGTATGTATTCGAAAACGAAAGTTCCTTGACCATATATCTTTGCGCGTATAAAGTAATCACGTACACAGTCATGCTGCCCACATTACGAAGAACGGGTTCTACCGAAGATGCGAGTGAATTCTGGAGTCGCGGCGACGCTCGATAATCCCCGTTACACTGTTACAATTTTACGAGGGGACACGCATACGTCGCACGTATCGCCGATTACGATGAACTTAATGGGAGTTGCCGCTGCAGGATCACCGAGAATACCTATTAACTCGAGATTAAATAATAGTTGGACCATGAGTATTACGATCTGGATACGATGATCCCTCCCGAGGGAAGAATAAATTCGTACAGGAATTCCAAACGTCAATTAACTGGTAAAAAATTCAACGATAGCTCCGACGAGTCTGCGGTCGCGGTGGTGGCTACCGAAATACGAGTTTCTCTTTCTTTGCGTTATCGGCCATTTAACACCCGCGCTTACAAAAATATTACCTCATGTGTACGGAATTTTTGAATAACGCGTGCAAGCGCCATGCACGGGTGGCCGTGGGCCTAGGGGAACGAACCCTTTTCGTTTTTCGACTATGAATTCTGATTGACAATTTCAGATTATGTGGTTCGGTTGGAGCCCTCTGTGGAACCTATCCATCCCACTCTATTGGATACTAAATTCCTAGAGAGAATGAAATTGAAGAACTCAAAGTAAAGAAACAAAACCTGGCTGACCCTCGTCAGCGATAATTAGAGAAATCTTTCTACCTATACACGTAATTGCCAGGCGCCTGAAATCGGTAATGAATTGATGCGTAATTGCATCACCGATCTATATGTTCCTGCTATGTGAATCGCAAGTGCAAACCGTTACGAAAATCGGTGTATGCTTGGAAAACGGTGTTCGGAATCTTACCGCATTGTTAATATAGGTGCGACGATTTTTACCCGTTGATGGGCACCGGCGGTGTTTTTGGGGGGGCGTCAAGGTGGGACGCCTCGTAAATGACTTTGTTAGTCGTAAAAGCGTCGCGGCGTCGCAGGGCGTCGGAAATTATATACCGCGGTGGGAGATGAAACGCGGAGAACGGAATTGGAGAGGGTAACTTTTTCTATATAACCGGTCGCTCCACCGGACGTCTCTTCATATTCTAACAGTTATATACACTACATACCACATCCGAGAGTGCAGTTCTCGGTCAGAAATCAGTTCTCTCACATCTTCTTAAACAAGGTAAGGTCCACCGTGGCGATTATTCCAACGAGTTGCTTCCAATTCTGAAATACATATGTACGGTTGATAAAAATTCACAAATCTCACCAATGAATCTGCAGTAAATCCTGATAATCCCTGACCGATATTCGCACTATCTTCCACATCCATTTACCTACATCGTTTCGTTTTTGCATTGCAGATGATGTTGGCGCCCATTAGCCTGGTGGTGATACTTGCGGCTTTGGTAGCCGCTGATCCCGCAATCAGCGAAGTCAGACCTCACAGTAATCGTCCTGGTAGATTTTTGTCCCTACCTGTGCCACAAAAATGCGCGAATCGTAAGTAAAAAATATTACAAGGGTTAATTTTCAAACGAGACTGAAATTTTCTTTTCGCAAATTTCCTACGCAGAAGTAGATGTGGTTTTTTTTTTTTCTTTCGATTAAATTGCAGAAAGATTGAATAGTCGTTTGACGCCAAGTTAAAACCTATCATTATTTTCGATCACGTTCTGCTATCAAATCGAACGGCGAAATGTGTTGGGAATAATATCTACAAAATATATACATGGGGGGGGGGCTTTCAAAAATGGAATTTGAGAAAGTGCAGTAGCGACACGAGTTGAATAATGAACATCTATATTCGTGTAACTGTCTCGCTGTGTGTGAGATATTTAGCTCAAAGTGAGCCACCCGCAGAACTTTTGTACCTTTGACTCAGAGTTTTCTTTATAGAGTAAAAAGAAAAATTCAATAATTTTCTTATCCTTCTACACGATTTTTTTTTTTTTTTTTTTGTTTGAGATAAAAAAATTCGAATAACGTTGATAAAAAGAATTTTGGAATTCGTAAACAGACAAATTTGTGCTCTTGAGCAGTCTCGACGGAAAAATCTGCGAAATTTCGAAAAAAAAAATCAGCGAAGGTTCTGTTCGTGATGTAACAAAATCGTAAAAGGAAATCGAAATCGAAGGTATCGAGACCCGAAGGTGCATGGCCCGCTTCATTTGAAACACGTTACACAGAGGCGTATGCGTGATGTATACGTACGGTACATAAGAATACAGCAGAGTTAACGAGTATTTGCTTCACCCATAAGTTACGACCTACAGTTTGAGCGCGTAGAAAACAGCGGAAGAAAGTTTCGGTACCTGAGCCCGTCACGCGTCCTTTGTAATAATGAAAACCTTAGAAACAAAGACAATATTTTCATACCTCAATTTCACTCATCAATGTGTAGTGGTATATTCGTGTTTTTTTTTTTTTTAATCAGTTTAAATTTCTTAAAAAACCCTGGGGGCAGTGATCAATTACCTTTTATCATTATGGGTATATAATTATTGTTATTATAATCATGAAATTTCGTAATGATACATGGCAAAAAAAGAAGGACCGGCGAATGCCGGTCGATGTTTTGGTAGCGGACTGATTGAAATATTGGCACGGCTGTAGATTTCGTTAAAGCTACCGACCCGTTTACATCGGTACTTAGCGAATGACATAATTGCGAATGATAATGCGTATAGATTCTTTAACTTTCTAAAGTGTCACTCCGCATCGTGAGATTCGTTAGATAGGTGTCAATACGAGAAAAAAAAAAAAGGGATCCTCGTCCCACTTTTCGGTTATGACTTAATCGCAGGAATTTGCGTCTGCGGGGTCCGATTTTTCGCAGACGAGCGTACAGTTGTTTGAATAAAATACCAATGCGATGTGAAGAAAGGGTCGTAATTATCGAATTTCCACTTTGCATGATATTTAGTATTGGAAAAGGTCAGGCGTCGCGAATCTTATCCTCATCCCGTGACTCCTATTTCTATTCTTGGATCGTTTCAATTATATTCACCTTTTCCTTCGCCGTTATAAGGATTACAACAGCGCGGGTTACCGTGCAGCAGCAACTGCAGTAATCCAAACGTTGGATCGTCTTTGAGAACTATAATTAAAATATAATCTTACGTGTGGTATAAATTTCGCGAACAACATATACAGAGAAATGGAAATCATCGCATCTGGGCAGCTATCGACGAATCTACCCGTTAACAACATCCATGCATGTAACTGATAAATCTCCAAGACATTATGCACCGGCATTTTTCGATACGGTCGTGTAATTCTAACGGTTTCTTACGTTGCCAAGAAGATTCATTTCATAACGTATATATACGTACAGGTTGTAATATATCGCAACGACTACATTACATTGCACAATATTATTGCAACGATCGTGCGGCGCATGGTGCAGCAGACGAGATTATATGCCTCGGTCTCCGTATACTCCGTATTACAAAGTGTAAAAAAATCGAGCTACTACAGCCCGTAACTCGGTATAACGAACCGATCACGTCACTGCTGCTACTCACGTTCTCGCTGTTCGAGACGAAGATATGTTGTTCATCTTCGTGCACCGCATCGGAGCAGGTGTTGCAATATGCGAAAGTAGTGCACCAGGTCGCCTACCCTGCGAGCCGACCAACCGTCCATCCCTTCGAACTGCGCCGATACACTTTTCTTCCTCCATCGAGTTTTTCCGCAAATTCGTGTCTCCCTTTTCCTTTTACTTTCCATCGGCTGGCTGTGTGAAAGAGGAAATTGTTCGCTTCTCAATACGACCGCAAAACCGAACGCAATGAACCGATTTTTTAGCCGAAAATGTAGTCATTACGTACGCATGTGTAAGTGCATACCTTCTCGTACATTTTTTTTTCTTCCCAAGTGATGTGTTTGCTTCGGGTGCAGTACTTTCTACATACTCGTTCAGATGCAGTTCCATAACCGATCCAGGAGCCAATTATGCGATATACGAACTCGAACTATCGCCTGGAGATACTCCCAAGATCTGCGGAAACGGTCGTGATATTCGCGTAACGAATTCTGAGCAGAGACAGACGCGGTCACCGCTAATTGCTTGTTCCCGGTCCTGTAAAAAGACAAATAAAAAAATATCGTTACACGGTTCAATCTCTTGGAGATCCAAAGTCGCTGGTCCGACGATGCGAATGAATCAAATTTCCAATACTATAGTCCCAAAAAATACAAGGACGTTTTCTTGCCGTACGTGACAATTTGTAAATAATATTTCGGGAGGCTGTGAGATATTATAATATGTCGTATCTTGAACGTGAAAGTCTGCGAGCACTGCGGACTTACGGATTGAAGAATCGGCGTAACATTATAAAAGCGAGACGCGATTGAGACGGGCGCGGCAGCCGGGCGGACTGGAAGAATTCCAAGTACATCAAAGTAGCTCGTGAAGGGGATACAAGACCAGCCTGATCGCTACCGAAACAACAACTTATATAATAGCCAACAAATAGCAAACATTATCGTATTCATTTCGTTTTGTTTGTTTGTATACTTTTTGGTTGTTCTCTTTTCTTTCTCTTTACGCACTGTGACACAGATTGTTAGCAAGGAGATCTCTTTCTAGGCATGTAGTCAGTACTTCTCTCCTAGGCCGACGCTGATTTTTCGAATCTACACGTTTATATCCACCCAAGATTTCTCATTGGTCAATTCAATGTGTATCCTCGAAGACTATAGATATTCACGTCCGTGAAAAGGTGTATGTAATCACTACGCATACGAAATATTTGACCACATTTGAATCGAAAGTAGCGTGAATAATTTTGAAATGAAAAAAATATTTCAAAGGTACACGCGATACAAAGATATACTATAAAATTTCGTTGATTTGAATTTTAAATACTGTCAAAGCTGATACAGATTGAAAGGCAAACGCAACAAGGCAGAGCTGCCTCGTATTTCTCAACACGAGTTGGAAGTTTACATAAGTCATTTGTAAGAGACTATAAACTCTTACATTATACGCATAGAGATGGACAGTTGGCATTAGCGACAGACTTATGTCCAGCAAATTACAGCAGAGATATATTTGAATAAAGCAGAATTAAGAAATGAGAAATAAAAAAAAAAAAAAGAAAAAATCAATATAGATGTCTTACAGAATCTGACGACGCTTCTGCAACCAAGTGAATACCGTGTACTTTTTCAATTCCATAGAAAGGCTGGAGCCTTGTAATTATTCTCATTGTCGGATGATTTCAATTGCTAATAAAGCTCATGGTTGCCCTAGTTTCACTGAGGGGTTCATAGTTGCATTGTCCTCTGCCAAGTAACCGTGTAGATTGATGAATATTAAATTTGTATGTAAATAGATAGCAATTGTGGTTATTGTTTCTATTTACGTTGGTTTCTGCACCAAATCTCATTTGACTTGAACGCTATTGACCGTGAAAGGTAGAAAAGAGCAATTTAAAAGTAAGAATGGTACGATGCTTACAATTAGAGGAAAGTTTCTGTGTCTCAAAGAAAGAAGTCTACCTAATGACAGTGATTTCATATTTTCTGGAATATAATATGCTACTGCTGCACGGTAATACTAGACAATGAGACAGGTCACGGCTACACCTTGCGGTTGCAGCTTCTGCGCTCTTCTCTATTCTTCATCTTCTTTTGTACGGCTTTAAAAGGTAAAAAGATTTTAGAGATCTGTGAAACATTGAATAGAGATGAAAACGTATGCAAAAAACAATATCGGCATTTTGCTAATAACACTTAAAAACTTACGGTATCATTTATTTCCGTATAATATAGATACATGCACAAGGTCGTCAACCTTGACGAGGCAATAAAAGAAATAGTAATTACTTGAATGGTACTTGACCTCTTTAGAATACCTAGTTGTTATGTACTCTTTGATTTTTCTATACGAGAGATTGGTTTTGCCTCGTTTCTCTCATCTGCAAAGCTCGAGGTTTTGTTGAGCTAACATTTTTCATCATGCAAGACGTGCTCGCAGATTCATATAACGTACAATTTCCCTGCAGAAGTAGGACTTGAAGAATGGGAAAGAAAATGAGAGTGAGAATAAGAAGTTGCTCAATCGACGGCTTGTCAGCACACATACCTATAATTTGTGTTTGCCTAAGATCTCACGTTCTGGCCTCTGACCTCCTATCTCTGACTTATGCTGATCTATCCTAGCAAGGCTATTACTCACTATCTTCAACTACCTATAACTGAGTGCTCATTAATACCCATACTTTATGTTCACTGCATCGACGCCAAGGATAATTAAAATTTATCATCATACTCTATGTACATCTTGACTTCTAGAAATATTTATTTTTGCCAGCTTAAGCATTCCTAGTACTGACACTAATCAATATGATCCCTCGTTTTTTTCAAAGATAAGTGAATGATTTCAATGGAATCTTGTTTCAGGGCCAAAGGAGTTCAGCTTTGGTGGGCATAATTACTTCTACAGTGGGCACGTTCCTGCCCATTCAAATCTCAAAGTTGACTGGCTGGACGCAAGGAATATTTGCCGAGAATACTGCATGGACTTAGTATCCATGGAAAGTCAAGAAGAGAACAATTTGATCTTCAGACTTATTCAACAGAGTAAGTTTTTATCACATCCTTCTTAGGCTTTCTCCTGTTTTAATTATCAGTGAAACTCTACACATGCGACAGCTATTAAAAAGCCATAAAATTAACATTGCCTAATCTTTTTCTATTGATAAAAACTTTTTAGACAACGTGCCATACATTTGGACTTCTGGTCGTCTCTGCGACTTCAAAGGTTGTGAGAACCGTCGTGATCTCGAACCCAAAGCTCTGTACGGGTGGTTCTGGTCAGCAAATAGGGAGAAGATGGCACCTACCAATCAAATTCCTAACGCATGGGGATACAACCCCTGGTCCCAGACTGGACACAAGAAGACTCGCCAGCCCGATAATGCTGAGTTTGACATTAATGGCACCAATGAATCCTGCCTTTCCGTTCTGAACAATGTCTACAATGATGGAATAGCGTGGCACGATGTTGCCTGCTATCACGAAAAGCCTTTCGTCTGTGAAGATTCACAGGAACTTTTGAGTTATGTCAAGAGCACCAATCGTGGAATTAATCTATAATCAGATCACTTCTAATAAGTTGTCATAAACTTCTTGAATTGAGGCAGTAACAATTAGGCAGTTTGTTGCCGTTACGCAAAACATTGTTCATACACATAAAAATTTTTCAGAAAACATCATTGCAATCATATCTGCATAGCTATTTTCTATCGCATCTAAAAATTGAAATGAAGGCTGTCTATAATCTTAATATGCTTACGTTAATTCACACATGGATGACTATAAATTAGCCGTCTCATTATAAACGTTACACGTATACGTGATGGCAAAATCAATTTTAGTAATCAATGTATGTAAATAATGTAATTGGAGATTGATTCCATAGAGTTGAAACTGCAATATCAATAAGTTACCAGTGTGGCCAGTTTTGGAAACCCTGATCATATATTATCACTGAAATACGATATTTTCTATTGAGACCACATAAAACGTGACTTGTATTTACTCCTCGATATAATCATCCTGAATTTATCACCGGAAATTACTCTATCAAAGTCTCGAAAAGTGTAAACGTACTGCGAGGCTGTAACCGCGTCACGATGCCCGACCTCCCCAGATCGAATCCGAGACTCGATCTATGTTTACTCGGGGATGTCCCCTAGCTAATCCGGGTGCCATAGGTGGTATTTATCTTGGTCGACGGGGTCAAGTAAGGACACGAGGTAGCGGCCCCGTGACTACGGATCTCGTATACTTGGTATACGTGACGCATGAATAAGAAATGTTCCGACCAATAATTTATGATCATTGTCTACTCGCCAACATAATGCACGAAAAAGTTCTAGTCAGTACAGGTACGAACTCCATTTAGATGAACGACGAAACGATTAGAAACGGAAAACGGTAATTAGTAGTAATCTCGAAAAATATCTCTGACAATCATACTAACAATAAAGTCGGCAGTTCGCAGTCGATATACTACGCATACGGTACGTAACTGAGGTTCTTCCATTACGTAATAACTTTAGACACTAATATAAATAGGTCAGTAGGCAGTTATATGTTGATAGTAAGAAAACTCGTGCGTTACTGGCCAGTCTGATGCCATTTTGCATGCACCTCAACCTTACAATCTAAGTTCAATTTGACTAGGAATAATTCGAATCTACACTATGTCGTTCAACAATGTTCTCAGACTTACAAGCCTCTTAATGATGGGATCTGCCATGGTATCGACAGTCAGAGGGTAAGCTTGCCTCACATTATGATCCCTTCTTGCAGTAAGTTAAACAGATTTAATTGAAAACCTTGAAATTGATGACATAATATTCGTAGGCTAAACTCGAACCCCCAATCTCTCGTTCTGTCGAACATCCAAGCCCAGATTATCATCAGAGAATTTTTATCACATGCCGCAAATTCGTCGGATGAGAAGATGCTCAAATATACTCTGCAGTAATCAATTTTTGAATAATCTCCACTTGAATAAGAAAACCAATAACATAACCGCACAATCAGTATCAGCATCTTGTCACATCTTTCCAAATTGCACGTGCCGCACTTCGCACCATACGCTCTCCCAATTTTTTGGTTGATTATTATCTTGAGATGTTAACACACAACATTAGACGAGCGATACTAACCTCGTGAAAATTTATGAAAGTAAATGAACGACCTCCCTTCCACTTCTTACAGCGACCGTATCCTATTCGACTTTACGACCTTAGATGACGTTTCCCCCTGGACAGAGCAATCGGACACAGTAAGAACGGTTGGAAAATCTAAGGCAGTCATAGTCCTGCAAACGACCCAGGAATTCCAAAGGGCGATTTTCTTCACCCTCCTAAACCCCCAGCCAAACGGCGCCGGATTTGCTGGTGTCAGAACAGAGACGAATCTCGATTTAACAGGGATGAAAAACATAAAAATAAACTGCAGGGCGCAGGGTAGCAACACCGGCTACAAAGTAGTTCTACGTCACAGAGGACAGGACAATGAGCCAAATCCAACTTACGAGCAATTTTTCACGGTGTGTATGATAAGGATTTGTGAAAGGGTTTTATTTCTACCTGGTTTCGTTCAGAAGTTGTAGACGATCGGTTTGATCGCAGGTCCCAATCTCCGCGGAAGATTTCACCACGATTTCGTTGCCTATTTCGAACTTCAAAGCCTACTACAGGGGCAGAGTAGTTCCTGATGCGGATCCCTTGGACGTAACTTCGATCACCAACTTCGGACTTCAAGTTTACGGCGGAGTCTACGAGCCCGTTCATCAGGGTGGAGTATCGTCCCTAGAAATCAACACGATCACCGTTACGTCGTAGAATTTCAATCGGCTAAATATTGTGAGCTGATTGATAATTCAGATCTGTATATAATGCATTCCAATAAAGAAAACTTTTGGCGACCTATAAATTATGAAACTAGCAGGTTTTTATCAAACCTGTAAAACGGGTCGGAAATTTATTTCAGCTGAATTGAAATCGGCGTGTAATTTTTTTTTACTTTTGCCACGTACCACCTTGCATTAATTATCCGCAGAAGTTATTTTAGTTATGGTAACGTGAACTTTGTAGATCTCGTTTGACTATGTTTTAAGTCAATACAATTGAAAGGACATAATAGAGGGATATTATTAGATCAGCTTCCGGCAGATTGTCTGAAAAGAATTGGTCGATAGACATGAACGTCTTCCATATTTCTGTGAACACGTAATATCGTTTATTATTATACTTGCAAATAGTGTTTGGTCGATAAAATTTATTTGTGGGTAAAATTCCGATCAGATTTTGCGAACGCTTCCTCCGATTCTAAAGTCGTCCAGGGAAAAAATGATTGACTCGATGTTTTAAAACGCGGTAGCTCAGAAACACCGGAATCATCGAGCGGGCGTGCATTGTCTGATATATTCTCATGTAAACCCTGTTCGGAAATTGGCGAAGAAGTATTTTACTTGGCAAGAAAATTGATCAAACATTTCACTTCGCACATTCGATCAGTCGATAAACGTCGCCGCAGTTTGGGCGAGCAAGTTTAGCTCGAGCTCTCAGTCGAATAAATTATAACTTACATAATCCTCTTATTAGTGAGACGAATAATTTCTCTGACATACATTTCGTTTTTATATCTCTCGAGTAAATCGAATTATCCCAAAGCTTTCAATCACGATCACATGTATATTGAAAGCGATATACTTCTAAAATCTTACAGTACAGCTAATGATCGCCTGCAGATCGGATTTGCGCCAGTTTTGATAAAATTGAAATGCGATTCGCCACCCGAATTGAGAATCCATAAATCGAGCGAGCATATTTAAGGGTTCTCGTTAGGATCGTTTATTGGGAATGTACCTGTTTGAGTCTGTCGGTGTTTGGATGTCATCGGGACACGCAAGGACGTTGGATTCCATGTAGGGTGACGTTTGAGAGTCACGAACCGTTCGACATCCCCGCTGCTCTCTCGTCCGCATAGAGTTCCTCCAGGGGAGAATCGAGCTTTTGCCTGACAGCGAAAATAGCAGTTCTGCAGAAACGTCTCTCAGTTCCTCGCGGGCACCTACAGATAGTAACATAATTTTACCATTACATCCAAGAGACGATCGTGCGTTCGGAGATCCAGCCGCATCTATCAGGATAACGGAAATGAAATGGTTGCCACTGCCTCCGGGTGAGCAAACGTATTTATCCGGAGTTTGATCAAAAACTTTAAACCATATACGCTAGTCGGTTGTAATCTGGAGCTCGTTTCTTTTTTAATATAGAACGGTGCAAACCTTGTTCGACTTCACCCGCGGTCCGGACCAGGCGGGATCGTGGTCGGAGCATTCGGATACGGTGAGATCGTCGGGGATGTCAAAAGCAGTGATGGTGATGCAAAAAACGCAGTTATTCCAGCGTGCGATACTGTTCACCCTTTTCAACCCCCAAACGAACGGATCCGGGTTTGCTTCTGTTCGGTGCGAGACGAACTTCGATCTTTCGGAATTCAGTAACATAACAATTCGTTGCAGAGGTCAGGGTGTAAACATTAAATACAAAATGCTTCTGAGGCACAAGGGCCTTGGTAAGGACTCCGCGGTCTACGGTCAGATATTCTCGGTAAAAATCCAATCGCACGGAGGGTTATAAATGAGCGTTGAATTTTCATTATATCGGCAATGTCACCTTACCTCTTACAGGCTCCTGAGAAGGAATTCGCGACCGTAAGATTACCACTTGCTGAATTCAAACCGTACCATCGTGGGAGAGAACTTCCGCTGGAGACAAACCCTCTGGATATCGCGGCGATCACGAACGTCGCTTTGAAAGTTGACAACGGACAATATTTGCCGGATAATCACCCAGGAGTCGCTGCTCTAGAAATCGACTGGATAAAAGCAACGAAGTCATCTTCTGCAACAAATTGAACGGTCGTTAAAAAGGTCACTGAAATATTAAGATTCGGCGAAGGTCATCATCGAATGCATGGGAATCAGTGGAGACTCCAAATACATGACGCATATAATAAACTTTCTATAATTGTATATTAAAAATCTTTCATCGCTATGGAAAATATAATAATTCTTGGAATCAGCTTTGCACTAAAGAATATTTCAGTGAGGATACTTTTTAGAAACTCATAAAGATCCACCCCATGACGATCCACTCCAGTGTGATGATCCTATACGTAAATGGCGGACGTGTTGTTTATATGTAGATGCGAATGATTCTCACCTCTCGGACCTGCTACCAAGTGAACCGCTGACATAACATCAGTAAAATTCAACCCTTACCCTTAGCCTTCCTGTTGCCGGTACCGGAGTCACTGACCGCAATGTTGATCACCAACCGGCGATTTGACGGTGACGTCATCCCAGTCCCCATGGCGGGCAAACCAAATACAACGGATTATCCATTTGTGGATGTAAGAACTGCAATTTTTGAGGTAGATTCAGGATCTGGCCTGACAATGAGTTCCAGGGTAGTCGGCTGGATTGAGTGACGGTCGAAACAGGTGGAAGCGAAGAGAATTTGATGGAAGTAGATGAATGAGCCCGTTACGACAAGCACGATTCCTCCGTAGGACAATCACGATTCCTCCGTGCGACATCCTTCCAAATGTTTAAATGGAAGCTAACGCCACCTTGCGATGCAACAATGGACCCGTAGGGCAGTTTTTTATCAAGATCGATAATTGTAAGGATTGAAGCTGTAACAGAAGAAATGTTTTTTAATACCGCAGACTTCATGTCTCGCCTGTGGTGTAAAGCTGTCACTTTTAATAGTCGATTTTAACGTGATAATCAAATTTAATTAATTTTCGTTCGTACGCTCATACCGTACGTACGAATATTAGAATGCCATATTTAACCACTTAAAAGACGGTGATGAGTAAACCGTTACTTCCATAAATTATACTTGTTAAATAATAAATTGGACGAGTCCGCATAACACACACAGATGCATAAATAATATAATTATTATACACAGTACATAACATATTCTATGAGTTCCTCTGTCTTGTTTGTTATAAAACTGCCAATTAAGTTATTTAGAAAGTTACTTTTCATTATTACACACTGCTGGTCTACGAGTCGCTGATCGCATGTTCCTCGAATAATATTGCATTACACCACACACTCAGCTATGATCCAAAGATATTTTCACTCTTAATTCGTGTACTTTGTACAAGTATTCACAAGGCTTAAAAAACATCCACGATGTCAGGAATGTTCGGATGCCCTAGGGAGGCTGTTCGAGTAAAAGTCAAGGTAGATATCAATCTTTTATCTATTTGATTAGAAACTGTTTAACGGATAATAACAAAACGATTCATTGTCGATTGATGTCAAGATTATCTGATAAAGAATGCTATTGTATTCAAGGATAATTTGTCAGTCACCTATGCTCAGATCTTACAACTTGAGTACAGAGATATATGGATATACATTTGTATATGGATTGTTTTTCAGAAATGCGAAGCAAGACATCAGCCAGAATATCGAAAGTTCAGTGTTGATCCACAAATAACTTCTATTGAAGTTCTTCAGAGTATTTTAATCAAGGCTTTCGATATCAAAGGGTAAGTCCATATTATTTCATTAGAATACCGATACATGGAATTATATTTTCAACATTTTACAGGGAATTTACCGTATCGTACCGAGCCATTGATGATTATGGCTCAGAAACGTATCTATTTTTACTATCTGACTGGGATTTGGATGCAGCATTCATAAGGTAACCTTGTGGTTATGATTTATTTTACACACAAACATTATCTGGAGATTCCATTCATTTAATTGATAAGCTTTCTTCTGTCATTATAGCGCATCTGAACCATACCTATATCTTCAAGTTAACTTGAAACCATTTGGGGAAACTGGAGACTGCGAGTGTGATTGGGAACAAAATGTTCAAGAAGTTACGACGAGACACGATACAGGTTTTCCTTATCGAACACCAAAATTACCTGGACTCATTATGAACAAGGCAAGAACACATCTTTGCTAAGTTATCATATAATGTTCAATCATTTCTGAAAACTCTAAACAATGAGTCTACTTACAGATGGAAAGAACCTTGAACATGGTTCAACGAGCACTAGGAAATCTAGGTGAAGATTCACATCATACGATTCAACCCCCTCGACCTCCTCTGACCGACGCTGAGTTTCGTAGATTTTTAGATCCTATCGGACAAGTAACTCGATCCAAAGAACTACGGGCAGTAATTTATTTTGGCGGGATAGAGCCAAGTCTAAGGAAAGTGGTTTGGAAACATATTCTGAACGTTTATCCTGATGGTATGTCTGGAAGAGAACGAATGGACTACATGAAACGAAAGGCTCAGGAATATCAGAACTTGAGAGAAAGGTGGAGAGCCTTAGTGCAAAAAAATCTGAACGTCGGGGATCTGGGATATGTGACTGGAATGGTGAGAAAAGACGTACTGCGAACAGACAGGCATCACAAGTTCTACGGCGGGTCAGACGATAACCAAAATACAGCCAGTTTATTCAATATTTTAACAACTTATGCACTGAATCATCCCAGCGTCAGCTATTGCCAAGGTATGAGCGATCTAGCTTCACCTTTGCTCGTTACAATGAGAGACGAAGCTCAGGCTTACATCTGCTTATGTGCTCTGATGCAGAGATTAAAAGACAACTTCATGCTCGATGGTATAGCTATGACCACAAAATTCGCCCACTTAGCTGAAGGTACTAGATAGTACAACACGATTGAATATAATGCATGAACTCAACCATTGTGCCTGTTGTCAATCCCTTTCCAATTGAATTTATTCATTCTTTTCAGGTCTGCAGCATTACGATCCTGACTTTTATGCTTATTTGAAGTTGCACCAGGCAGACGACCTGCTCTTTTGCTACCGCTGGTTGTTATTAGAAATGAAACGAGAATTTGCTTTGGAAGATGCTTTGAGAATGCTCGAAGTCCTTTGGGCTGCTCTACCAGCATCCCCACCGAACGGGGAACTTTCCCTAGCCGAAGTTTCGTTTCCTCCGGCATCTCCACCTCCGAGTCCGAACGTTAAACAAATAAGAGAGAATGCCTACACTAAAGTTTGCGCTATAAGGCGCCAGAGTTCCTCAGCAAGTATTGCAAGTGGCAAAAGGAGAAATCTGAGCGCGGACGAACCTCCTTTAGAAACAACTAGTGAAAATGGAGAATTGAAGAGGTATGTGTGAAATAGTTTGAAATATTTTCAATTCTCATTATACTTGGACATCGTATGTTTCAGATCTACGTCGCCTTACGAAGCATTCTCTGAACCTGAATACGATTTGACCTCTGTAAAAAACAGAAAGAACGCGTCTGGTGAGAAGTACATGAGCACAGATTGTCTACCGAATAAAACAAAGCGAGGTAACTTGCTAGAATTGAAGGAAAAATTGTCCGTAGTGAATAAAGAGAAGAATGAACAGGGTGATGGTGAAAAAAAGTGCGCCAGGGTTGTTAAAAACCTCAACGAATTCCTAAACTTTACAACACTAAACAAGAGCAAAGTAACTCCAAGTGACGAAAGGGAGTTGAGAAGAGTTTCCAGCGAAAGCGGGGTGGTCAGAGTCGTCAGGGATGAAACAAGCTCTCCTGATGATTCCACTGATTTTTTTCCCATGACAACTTCCATGACTAGAGAATTGAGACTGGAATTAGAATCGCTAGATCGCCAAGTATTTGGTCCCTCTCCTTTGAGCGAACAACAGTGCGACTGTGTTCTGTCAAAAAGGGAAAGTGAAATAGTAGAAAGTGAGACAGAAACTGAAGTAGCCAGATGCAGCCCTGCCGCTGATGTTTTTGTCTGGGAAAATCCGTTGCACTCTTTGCAGCAACGTCATCATCCTACTACCCCTGATGAACAAGCTGACTTAGAGTACGATGGGGAGATTTTAGAGGATCAGAATGGCGTGAAATCAGTGACACCGATCAGACTTCTGAAACGTGCAACAAGGTAATTATTTCACCCACACGAAGAAGTATTTTGAATTTGAATTTTGGTCCTCACACGAAAAATTTATGACTATTAGGTCGGAGTCAGCATCAGACAGCGAAGGGACGGACAGCTGGAGGCAAAACGATAATACAACGACGCAAGATGTTCTACCTCCACCGATTCAAGAGCACTGCGAAGAAGCGACCGAGTTAACGAATCTAATACCAGCAGGAACTAGTGAGGATCAATTGGGAACCAGTTCTTTGCCACCTCCTAGTGAATTCGGTGGTGGAAATCCATTTCTCATGTTTCTGTGCATAACACTGTTACTCCAACACCGTGATTTTGTAATGCGTAATCAAATGGATTATAACGAGATGGCTATGCATTTTGACAAGATGGTCAGACGGCATAACGTGGCAAGAGTATTAAATCAAGCTAGACAATTATTTGCTGGTTATTTGAGAAGACATTCAGCAAGTGGAAGACAAGATTACGTTAATGTTTAAAAATAAAAAATGATTTCGGTGATAATTATAAACAGGTATTAAAAAGCGAGGCAAACGGGTTCTCAAGCTTGATATCGTCGTAAGAATTATTACATATTCAATGTTCTTACATATGTACTTAATTTTCATTCAACTGCGTATGTAATTAATCCATGAATCATCAACTCAAATTTCATGTTCAGTAGTTTAGTTGAAAGGTGTAAATTTTCATACGAAACTAAGGTTCGTAGAGGCAGAACATCACGCGGAGCGCCTATCCTTTCACTACATCGTTTTAAATTTTGACCTAAATATATATAAACATACAACTATATTTTGAAAATTATATTCAAGAAATTTACCTAATCACAAATAATATCGATTACAATTACATTTTGCCGTCAGCTTTGGTTATATTGAATAAATTTTTTACGTTGAGTTTGTAAGATATTTATTAGAAGATGCTATCGTAACTTTATCTTACGCAAAAAAAAAAAAAGGAAAAAACTGTGCATGCAGACAATAAATTGCATTGAAATTTCATTTATTTCGCGTAGCACTAGACCAATAATGTAAATACTTACGCGTACACAATAAATTACAAACTTTCCTCTGCTATAAATAAAATCAATTCAAAGATATTTCTGTCGTGAATCATTGTTATCGTATCTACATGAATGAAAATGCACCCCAATATTATCGTTAATAAATCAGTCCGAGTAATTATTTTTCCTTAAACTGGTACAATTTCATCGAGAACAATATAGTGCAACAATAAAATATAAATGAATTATATGCGCCATTACAGATGTTCGAATGGTATTTGTGATGTATTTTTATACTCATCGACTACGGTTGGTTTTTATACCTTGTCTATTTTTCTGCTCGTAAAATAGTATTCTCCTCACCCATCACATGTAAGTTTTGGTAATTCACAAAACCATAACTCTTTACTTCTTCCTGCCACCACCACCAGCCAAGATGGTCAAAATTCGGATAAAGATATTGACTGTATCCAAATAGATTGAGATAGCACTGAAAAAAAAATAGGGTCATGAGAATTCACTCACCTTCTCCACGAAGAGGAAAAAACAACCGTTCTCCTATGCTACCGAATTTTCTTACTTGTTGATCGGATCATAGGGCCTCATTTGTGCGAGTGGTGCTACAGGGTGGATTTGGGCATTTTTTATAATCCTTTGTGTGTCGTATAGGAGAAAGCCGGAAAAGAGTATCAAGCCACCATAAAGAGCCATGGAATGTAATCCAGCTCCAAGCACGGTGGTGGGAGATAAAAACATAGAACCCAAAGAGCTAACAAAAACGACACCTAAACCAATGGCGAGAGGGCCACCCATGTACAGGAATTTGTCGCTCGGGGCACAAACTGCAACTGTAGAAAGACCACCGACCACACCAGCTGTGTACAGGGCTGCTCTGGCTACCAAAGGACCTCCAAGAAGACACATGGGTGCCAGAACAGCACCCATTATTCCAGTGTGTACCATCCACGCAACTTGTTTAGCTCCAAATCCGGGACTGTAAGGAATACTTCGCGCAACCATGCCAGAACCAATCATTGCAACCATAGTAGCTCCGAGAGCAAGCCATCCTTGTCTTGCCACAAGATTCATCATTGTTGGAGACCTGAGACATAAAGCTGCGCCAGCAGCTGTGACTAAGATTGAACCACCAAAGTACATGTAAGTCGATCGGATTCGCTCTTTTACATATTCTGGCCAAAACCTAAAGTTTAGGAGAAAATAGATTAATCATGGAATGACATCGTAGTACATCTAATCAAACTTACGTTGCCTGATCAATGGCACCAGCTGATTTGGAGAGCCCTAATCCATAGTAACAAAGTCCACCCAAAGCTAGTGCTGAAAATCCTGCGAGAGCACTTTTCCCAGCACCATATGCTTTGAGAACAATGTTATTCAATCAGACACATAATACATCAACGTGAAAAAATATTAATGAATCATAAAATCTGAAATACCACGTTCACCGGCAGGTGCCATTGCCTGTTCAACGACAGTCATCCTTCGTCGGGCAGTTCGAGCAAAGCTAGTCCGTCCATCGCTTGCAAAGAGTCGTACAGTTTCAAATTTTGGTGCAAATGACTTTGAAGCTACTGGTGCTTTGAGTAGACCGTTGATGTTGGGTGCGAGTGAAGCTCGACAAACTCTTGCCAGCATCATTTTGACTGAAATTTCTAGAAAGGAATCAACGAGAATAGGTTAGAGATCTAGAAACGTCATTTATAAACTATGTTTAGAATGAGTCTGAATTCGTTCGCCCAAGTCTATGCGGCCTCGCGAATTTATTCGCTTAAAGTAGATTAAACAATAAACTCACAAAAAACTCGAATCACCACTGATGAAATATTCAAATATTATATTATTTTCCCAGAAATGAACCTTTACTTACCTGATGCAATAACAACGCAATCGTTCTTCCTCTTTCGGGGTGCACAACGTGATCACTGATCGGTAGAAATAACTTCGCATGCGCCGAGCACATTGTAATTGTTAGCCACGATGGCAGCACTAGCTCATTTGAATTAATTTGAATTTTTCGGGATTCTTCGAAAACAATCCAGAGTGATTTATCGAAATCACGACAAAGCAGATATTTGATTATTACCAAAAAAAAACGCATAGGTAAAGAAATGAAGGGTATGAAGGACCAGCGATACTTACTGACCTCAAAAACAGCGATACTACATGAGTATCAACAGCGAAAACCGCTACGAATCGGTACAGAAAAAGTTTTTTCTTCAAATTAGTCTCATTGTCGGATCTCCTCTAGTGTTGCCCTTTGAACAATGTTTTCATGCGAGTTGATTTGAAATTAAAGTCAAGTTAAAATTTAGCTATATCGCCCAGCTTTATTGCATGAAAATTCGAGGAGAGAATAGCAGAAATTGTTCGCAAATAACTATAATAGTGCATAGTATGATCACGCAATGATTTGATCTAATGCACAAAGTAAATTTTGAGACTGCGCAAATGTACTCCATGCGGTCACCGTTTGACTGGTAGCCATCACATGATACGGCTGCACAACCGTTTATCAAAATTGTATATTTTTTTCATAAACAGCTGATAGAGAATGCAGAGTGATGACGACCGACTGCTGCATTGGACTTGTGACAAGTTGATGACTCGTTGAAATGAGCCCACAGCAATTTTAAAACAGATCATCATTGCGGGCAATATGGTTGCTTGTTGAAAATATGTGCTAATTGAAGGCAAGAGAATTTACCAAAAGCGTAGTACTCCGTCTTGGAATGTTGGATGATTCGCGGATTTGATCTTTATCTTATCAAAAACTTCTCTTCATCTAAGTCCGCGATTACAACTCTACCATTTGCATTGACGCGAACACGAGATAAGCAAAGCACTAAATATTTCATTTCCTTGCCATAAGAAAATAAAATTCTGTGCGATCATGCAGAAAACATTAGCATAGTTCAAGTGCGAGTGGAGACTTTCTTCACACATACAATAGATGGATATAAATAAGGCAAAGTTTTCAGCCAATCATATTTTGTTTGTGTTTTTATCTCACCATGTATATACGTGCAACGTATTATTTCAATAACGATTCGTCACAAGACTAGCTTGATACCACTGCCTTCTATGGTATAATCAATTTCAACCTCTTATACGGCACCAGCATCACAACATTCACATAAAGTTAATCCAAAGATAGATAATGACTCATTGATATGATTTAATTCACACCTGATTTGATGTAGTTTGTATGGCATAACAGCTGCAACAAGAATCTATCCAAACTTCTGTAAACGAGAATATAAATAAACTGGAATTGTTTAAGAGTTACAACGTTACCTCTTAAGATAAGTTATAAATGTTCGCATGTTAAGAAAAGTACTCTATCTCACGAGACATTGAGAAAAGGTTTAGAAAAGCGGCATACCATCACCTGGCTTACCATACGGTATGGTCCGTACTGTTCCATTGTATTGTACGTTACTTTGTGATTGAATAAACACAATAAAAACCTCCTAACATTTCACAGAGCACAGCAAAATGCATGGGATTACAAGAATTCTCATGTTCTGTTCAGTCATCACGGTCCTGCCAACAATTCTACTAGTCGTACCGTTGTATCTGCGTCATATATTGTATGCCAGTGTTGCATACACCGTGGCAGAATCTGATGTCATGGAAATAGATGATGGGATTTCTACAATATTTTGCTCTGTACGATGAAAGGGTTTACTCCAACAATAAACTAAAGATGGAACTATCTGTTCTTTGCACATTTCAAGCTTTCCTTCACGTTTAGGAACAAACTTTGACAATGGGTACACCGTTCAATGCTTTCAAGGTGCTTCAGCCACCGGAAATCACCACGTCTAGGAAACATATCAGATTGAAGAAAAGCATGACATTGCCCGACGATACTATTGAATATTGGGGCTTCTATCTTCTGAAAGGGGCAACGGTTGCTCTTTCATTTTGCTCCAGGTACTGAAAAACAACTAACCATTGAATAATAAATTACAGCTTGAAAATAGGTCAGTTTTCTTCTCATTGTAGATTTAAAGGTGCGTCGATACTGGTTGTTAAAGGAGAGAGAAGTTTGCAGACTTGTGGTATAATGGAGCAGAATGAAAATAGAAAGCAGTTCAATAGAAACCATAAACCAATATCCAAACAGCAAGTTAAAGTCACTTTTCCATCGAATGATCAAGATATAAATTCTCCACAAATTACGATTCCGGAAACTACCAAGCCATGGATTTATCAAAACAATCAGTTGATGTTAAGCAAGAAAAATTTGGCAGTGTTGAACGCAAGTGCATCTGCAAATGATTATGAGAGTAAAAGTCCAACGATCGAGAAAATCAACCAATCAATCTACAATAATCATCCAGAAGCAGATGATGTAGTAAAACCAACGGTTTCAAGTGTGATAGATCATCGGTTGGAAATGAGCAGCCGTACAGGAAAAATATCGAATACATCAAATATAACACCTAATTTGTCCACAAAGTTTAGACACATGAGAAAAAAATTACACACAATGAATCCGCAAAAAGTCGACAGGAATAAGAATAATAAGAAGAACAATTACGATCACAAAACAGAAAAGGAGATGAGAGCTCAAAATTTTGATAACGCAAGTACGGACAGCAATGAAGGACCCAATGATGAAAAAAAATTAATTATGGAGAGAAAGAAGCGTATACTCAAACTTGAACTGGAGCTAAAATCTGATCCACAACAAGTTGACGATGATAATGACTATGGCAACAGGTATTCCAGATCGCGACGAAACCCGAATGGTATTGAACCACCTTTACTCCTGGACAGAGGAATAGAACATGGTGGAAATGCTCTTTATCCGATTAATATAGAAGATTCATCAGATTCCAGTTTTGAAAATGAATTGTTGTCATGTTATAATGATCAGATATTGTTAGCCCAGCCATTTGAATTCTCAGATTTGTGTACAAATATTAGTTTTCTGGTAAACGGTGATTTGAAGCTTACTCCGATCCAACAAGACATCTTAGAAAGTGGGTACTATTATTATGTATTCTACAGCGATCATGACGATGTTCCAAATGATGTGCATGTGGTATTCGATATCCAGAAGCCTACTTTTCGATACAAAAATGTCACTCAGTCTTGTGTAAACACAACTGAATGCTCTTTTTCTATTGGTCTTTTATCTGAGGATCGTGTTATTGTTGAAATACCGACTAGAAATGGTAGCGGGAACCAAAAAGAAAATATTACAATACTCACATCAACTTGTGATCCTAGAATGGGAATTTATACAATATTCCCCATCACTGTATTGCTGCTAGTACTCGGCTGTGCATTTCTATAGGAAGTTGCGATACTCTGAATTCAAATCTGTAAAAAAGAAATTATTAGACATTAAGTAATAACAATATGAAAAAAGTTTTAATAGTAAAAAAATATGGAAGTCAAGTTTTAATATCTAAAGAAAAGATTCTGAATAAACATACTATTTTGTTAAACAGGACTTTACTTTTCTGAATAAAACCAATTGAATTTACCAAAGTGTACTCACAGTTCTATTCTCTTCAAGAGACATGAAACAAAGGCAGCTGTGGTATAGCGTTGACATAATTTTTTTCAAATGTTAACGGCAGCACAATTGTATAAACAAAAGTGTATCCGTTGCCAAAGGCTGCTGTGCCTAGTTTGCAGTCTCTCCACAGAATTTCTGTCCTGCGATAAGGACAAACAAATATCGATTACATATTATTTCTGGCAAAGCATTTACAACGTGAGATAAATATTTAACTTCGTGTTAATAAATCCGTGAATACAAAAGAAAAGAATTCACACATTTATGACATAAACACACGAAGTAACATACCATTAACCCTATAGTCCCACTTAATCATGAACACTTCAAGTGTGGTGAAATTCGTTACCGTGATATGACAATGGATTGATAAAATCGACTGACGGTTGAATAGAATGGGAGTGAAAATCTAAGACGTAACAAAGAAGTAAGGAAAACAATTTGTTGAAATTTCAAGAGTTTTGCGCCATTTGATGTTGCCCCTTGTTCTACAGCACGCAGAGAATTTTGGGTAATTACGTAGCTTCCTCTTATGCGCAGTAACATCCATGAGTTATAAAAATTATTTAAACTAATCGCAGAAGTTGAACGAAGTGAAGGAAACAAAATTGGACGAAAGTACATCACGCTAATTACAATACGGTCTACTTACATCCTTTTTATCGTCTTTGCGATAATAACATATTTTGAAGTATCCCAACAATCCGCAGCGCCGTTCAGTCGACAGACGGCGTGCGTAGGAATATTCACCGTGACGCAATAAGAATTCGTCCTTTCCGTCGCGCTACTGTGAGTGGAACATGTCGTATACCTCTGAAAAAAGGTAAGTTATAATTTAACGAGGTTTTAAACCCCTCGAATTCCTTACCGAGATATCAACCAGATGAAAATAACTACAACCACCGAAATCCGCTATAGTTAAATGCCCTTCTAACCATATGAACCGTCGTTTCAATTTTTGCAAAAATGAATCTGCGGCAACGGTGATGATGATGCACGAGCGCAGGCTGACAACATGGCGTGCGATCAAACTTTGTCATGTTACAGTTTTACGCTGCATCACATTTCCTGCTCTTGCTGATCATAGCTTCGCCCATCATTACCGATACATTGCCTATTCGTATTTCAATCGCTGCTCGATATCAGATTAACCAATTCTATTAATCTCACCACACCAACCGTCAATCCCTGACGTTATATTCGCCGCGTTCGGAGCACACTTGTCGTCCCGTACTCACGTGTCAATATCCGATTTTTAACCAGCTTTGAATATTCGAGGCGTTCGAGATTCGGCACAGTAATGTCAAAAGACAGGTACATAGCTGTTCTACACTTGATGATTTTTCTGTATTAATCTATCCCGGATATTTGTTTGGTGCATAACTGCCCTTTTGTTCCTATAAGTTGCATGACTTTATCTCCTTGTTGCATGATTCATTCGCAAAGTCAGCCACAGTCATGTTTGTGATTCATGACTTCTCGGGGCATAATGCCCAACGGCTTATATCCACTTACTTCAAAGTCAATCAAACACTTATAATTATTGTCCACCTGATAAAACCAGCAATTATTTTATAGAAACGACGATCAATGGTCGGCCGACTCTAAAAATGGTCCGAGCGAGAGCGAACAGCCTGCCTATGACGGACCTCCAGGAATGGACCCCGATGGTGTCATCGAGTCCAACTGGGAAGTCGTAAGTTCCAATACACACATAAAATTTGATTTTAACAAGATTTTTCAACATTCATCTTTAGACCACTTGACATTTCCCTAGATTAGAGCTGATTGTAGCTTTGCACAAATTATATAATACAAATGACATCATAGTATTCAACCTACAAGTTATAATGATTCAAATACCCTCTCTACGATCTACTCGTTCCAACTCTTACAAAAAAGAATTTAGATCATAAATTTTTTTTGCTTATTTCAAAGACGCACTAGCTATTGCTCTCGTTTTTTGTTATTCAATTTCAAGTTCTGATTAGCTTGGGATCAAATCAATTACGGTTGTTTGTAAAAATTTCAGGTTGTCGACAACTTCGATGACATGAACTTGAAAGAAGAGCTTTTGCGTGGTATTTATGCATATGGTTTTGAGAAGCCATCAGCTATCCAACAACGTGCTATCCTTCCTTGTGTCAAAGGTCATGATGTCATTGCTCAAGCCCAGTCTGGTAAGAAACGAGACAATGTATTTGCTTTCTATACCGAAAAAACTTGAAAAATGAAAGATTTTCTTTCTTATGGATTATCAATACCTCCACCTTGTCTGTTACTTTTCGTTTGACCGGTTTTCAACTTCTCATCGACAGGTACTGGTAAAACAGCAACATTCTCCATTTCTATCCTGCAGCAAATAGACACCAGTATTCGTGAATGCCAGGCTTTGATTTTGGCACCAACTCGTGAGTTAGCTCAACAGGTACGTGAACAATAGATATTCGCACCGATTGCTGCCATCCGAAGAATTTCTGTTGAATTAATTCAACGGTTATTGATTTTTCTTATTATAGATTCAAAAGGTAGTTATTGCCCTGGGAGATTTCATGCAGGCACAATGCCACGCTTGTATTGGAGGAACAAACGTTCGCGATGACATGCGAAAATTGGAGGCGGGCATACACGTTGTTGTTGGTACTCCTGGCCGCGTTTACGACATGATCAGTCGACATTCATTACGTGCATCCAGCATCAAGCTTTTCGTATTGGATGAAGCCGACGAGATGCTTTCCCGTGGTTTCAAAGATCAAATTCACGATGTATTCAAACTACTCCCTGCCGAAGTTCAGGTAAATCACTAAGCAGACAAGATTGGTAACGAAGCTCGTTTCTTGCGCATCTCATATTCAACTCCGACACCCAATTACAGGTGATATTGCTTTCGGCTACGATGCCTGCTGATGTGCTCGACGTGTCAAAATGTTTCATGAGAAGTCCAATTCGTATTTTGGTGAAGAAAGAGGAGTTGACCCTCGAGGGTATAAAGCAGTTCTTCGTTTACGTTGAACGAGAGGATTGGAAATTGGAAACTCTTTGCGACTTGTACGACACGCTGAGTATCACTCAGGCGGTTATTTTCTGCAACACGCGGCGCAAGGTAGACTGGCTTACCGACAACATGCATCACCGTGATTTCACCGTATCAGCTATGCACGGGGATATGGAACAAAAGGAACGCGATGTCATTATGAGACAATTCCGTACTGGTTCTTCCAGAGTTCTCATCACCACCGATTTACTAGCTCGTGGTATTGACGTCCAACAAGTTTCGCTTGTCATTAACTACGATCTACCTTCCAACCGAGAAAACTATATTCACAGGTAACCTTCACAAACTAACAGAGATTATTTTTCTATCAGGTCAAATTAGAACAGCATTCGAGCGTTGTTCGTGCACTGAATAATTCTCAACTCATTCTTCTTTCTTCATTATTTATTTATTTTTCTTTTCTTTTCAATTACAGAATTGGACGCGGTGGACGATTTGGTCGTAAGGGAGTAGCCATTAACTTTGTCACTGAGGACGACAAGCGTACCCTCAAGGATATCGAGCAATTCTACAACACCCGCATTGAGGAGATGCCAATGAACGTTGCAGATTTGATCTAATCAAAAAGAAAGAAAAAAAAAATCCAGAACAAAAAACAAACAGCAAAAAAAAAAATCTGAATCTATTGGCTATAATAATAATTCATTATAATAACAAATAAAAAGTGGCAAAATAAGAGCTCTCAACTAACTGATCTCTCATGGTGTGAGTATACGCAGAATCAAGCGCTTGTCTACCCTGTTCGTTACAGGTTGTCAAGTGATTTTTCACATACATACTGGTATTGAGATTGATGCATTGTCGGATTTCATCGGCATTGAAAATCAGTTTAAAGTACTATTGATAATAATATAATAATAATAGAAATAATAATAATATCAAGAACATCGGTTTACCGGCATCTCGCGAGTTGTTTTCTTCTTGCGCCTTAGGATAAATAATAATAATAATAATAAATAAGTAAATAGATCAAAGTTCGTTTCTTTGATAAAGTTGTAGAATCGTTCTCGTGTAACTAGAGTAGCTCTGCCTATAGTCTTTACGTTTTTGTCTGTATTGGTGAGAATATTGGTAACGATTATTGACGTATAACTGTTCAGTGTACACAATTTTAACGAAGAAAAAGAAAAAAAAAAAATCAACGTATATTCCAAAATTTTCAAGTCCTGTACAGGATTTCCGAAATATATAAACAAAAAAAAAAAAAATAGTTAATTAAACAGGCTTGGTGAGCAAATTAATTATAAATGTGAACAACTAGTATTATAATATTCGGTTAGCTGTTATACGCATACGCTATACTTCGGTCACCGATTGTAGTCGGCAATCATTGAAGCTCCAAAGTTTTTTTTTTTTTTCTCTATTGTGGGCATAAAGTTTTTAAATCGGTCAACAGAAAATAACGGTAATAACGGTAAAAAAAAGTCGGGGTCTTCGCCACCACTCGACGGTGTTGTCGCGAGGGCTTCGAATCAGCGGGGTCGTTTGAGTTTCCATAGTTATCGCACTTCGAAAATCCAAATGTTTCATCAGTCTCGTGACATCAGTGCTGCCGATTGTCACCCGAAAAAACGATTGCCTATTCCGCCGACATTTGTGAAAGCTATAACGCGAATCGTTAACAAGAAATGGTACGTTCGTTTCAATTGCAGCGATATATTCTCCAATTATTCCGTTCTTCCGAAGATCCTTATACCGCGAATTTTACTTGTTTGTCTGGGCAGGGGTTTAGTTGGGTATTGGAAGGGCTATTTTAATCATAAACGATGCAGAAGGAGACCTCTTTCTTTCAGAATCAATAGACCACATTACGAATTTTGTATATCTTTTAGCAATACGATGAAATAATTAATAAAATATTCCCTAAAATTAATCGAAAACGGTTTTTTCATCATTATTTTTATCGTTTCGCACGTACAGCCGAAAATTATTCTTCCAATAATTCAATTGTAAACCCCTGTATTGGACGAACTGAAACTGCTAGGATTATCTCTACTGAATCGATCACGTTTAATTTTCTTTTAAAGGAATAGAATTAGATAAAAAAAAACCCTACGAATGGAGCTTACACGATTCTCACGATTTTTTTAATCCTTTGTACTTCCAGGCATTTTCGGACAGTCCACCAGTGGGAAGATTAATGTTGGAAATAAAGACCAAATTTCCTAATCAAAAAAAAAAAAAACTTTCTTCATAGATGTATACGTGATTACTCCTTGTCTCCTACCGCATCTCAACGCTATGATCGATTATATTTTAACGTAACGTTATCATCCGCATATACAAATGCCTCCTTTTATTTTTTATTACATATATTTAAATATATCGGCGAGTTTACATTTAATTTTCTCTGTACAATAACTTTTAATTTTATCGCCCCTTCCGACTGTGTTCGAATTTCTCTGGACCATTATTTATATTTTGTCAATAAAAATGAATGGAATTTATTTTTACTTTAAAATTATTCGTTCGATTCTCTTCGTCGAGCGACAATCGACGAATAATTCGACGAAACGTTATTCGTAAATAACGTTTCTCTTTCAAACGTATATTCGAATGCGCCTTTCCCGGTGATGGATCGCCGAGGGTGTTTTCCTCCAATGGGAGGTCTCCCCAGCGAAACGTCGATTTCACCGAGTAAATTCGTCCGTAGGTGTAAAATACTAAACCGTACATCGCGCATACCTATGCATTCGTACTATACCGAGCTCATTTCGATCCCGATACCTGGCGCCACCTTTCGAGTAGACAGGACGCGTCGCACCTGACGGGAAGATAATCCGCAAGAGAAATCCAGGTCCCGATTTCACCCTGTCTGCACGGAACGGGGGCAGGAGCCGCGTACGACCCCCCGTGCGAAGGAAAAGTAAAATTTTCAGCTCGACGGCGGCGATTAATGTGTAATTTCGAATGCGGGAATTGATTTTTCTGACGGAGGATGACGGCGCATTAAGATGAAGCTTCGTTCGGGCGTCGGGGCGCCGTCAGGCGGGAGGTGGCCCGAAGGGAAGGGCGTGAACGCGGTTGTGTGCGCGCAGCGGATTCTAGCCGAGTCTGAAAGTGTGAGTCACAGAGAGTCCGCGTATCGCGACAAAGGTAGGGGAGGGCCGTCGCCGCAGCCGTATTTCGCATCCGAGTGTCCCTCGCAACTCCCAACTCTCGACTCGTCGCACTCGAACGTCAGTCGTATAAAGTAATACAGTCCCACTGGTTTGTTCAGTAAGTGGACCGGGAATCTGTGTCTCTTAGTGTTCGTAGCTGATAGTTAATATTTTTCAAAAAACCGTTGTGCTACAAAAATGAGCTGGCAGGATTACGTTGACAAGCAATTGCTCGCTTCGAGATGTGTTACCAAAGCAGCTATAGCTGGACACGACGGAAACCTATGGGCCAAATCCGAAGGTTTCGAAGTAAGTAACCGCAAATCGTCGAAAATTAACAATTTACCCCTCTCGCACCGATTACTACCCGTGCATCACTCGCCGTTGCTGCAACGCCGTATATATATTTTTTTTTTTTTATGAATTACGGATCCTCCACCGCAACGCGAGTCCTTCTTCGAAGTCGACGTTTCGAGCGCAAGAAAATTTTAACAAATTTTCTCCCCCGCCGTTTAGAAATTCCTCTGGAATCGGGTGAAATAAACGCGATCATTCTCAACGCCGGGCACCCGGTAGACACAAGGGGTGTGGACTTTGCTTTCCGAGGATAATGTTAGCCGGCGTCGATCGAACGATCATCGGTGAAAATTTTTTTATTACCGCGACGAATCGTGGGGATCGGTTTCGAGCAACGGGCGAAATCTCGAGGCGATCTCACGGTCAGTTTTTATTCCAAAGTTTGCGACCGCTGCTGCTGCTGCTGCTGCTGCTGCTGCCGCTGCACTTTCCGGTTACGAATGTCAAAATGGCGACCTCCGGCTACGTGGGAATCCGTTTGTCTCGGGGCGAATCGCGAATTCCCTTTTACTCATCCCTAACCCTTTCCGAAGATCGATCGAACACCGAATCGCGCCCAATCGTTATCCCACGCCAGATAACCGGATCTCAGGAGTCGATCGGACTCGCGACAAACGGGGAACAACAAATTGCATTTCAAAGCGATAACCCCGAGATGCCTAATTGATTCGGGGTATTTAAACGTTTCCCCAAAACGTTATCGCGCTTATCGCGGTCATTTTTAACAAAACCTCGGTCGCGATTATCCGCGGTCATTTCTCGTCGGTTCGCCATCCTCGGTGTTCGAATACCTCTCACCCCCCCCCCCTCTCCCCCCCCGATAACCACGTGGATTTCGGTGCTCGACTTTCCGAATAATATCAACGCAAAATCGCTGCAATTAGTCGCATAGATATTCGCATCGCGTCAACCGAAAATCCTTCCCAAAATGAGCTCGACGTTGAAACCGTCCCTCCCCCCCCCGCCCCGGCGAAAAAATATATGCCCCCGATTATCTTATCGGCAGCGACAGATCCCCGATCTACGTGTTAATTTTTCAACAGAAACGTCCGCGGGATGTCTCCCAGAAGTTTTAACGATAGAGATACGGGCCGTGGTTTCAAGAGTTTGGCATGGCGACAGGCCACAGGGCGTTTTGCTCGAGTGCCGCACCGGCCGGCCGGCTAGCGAGCCGGTGCGAGTTCTTTGCTTTTCGACGTCACGCCAGCCCGATGGCTGGAGTTCCGGGAGCAGCTCGACGGATCCCATTGTCAGCTGCCCGCGGCCGGACGGAGCTTAGAGTAAAATGAAAAGTCGGAAGAAAATTGGCCGACGAAAAAACAAAAAAGAAAAAAAAAAAAAAAAAAAACAACACCGAGTCGAAGTAGAGTAGAGTAGGCTCGGCAAGACGAGAGGAGGAGGAGGAGGAGGAGGAGGATCAGGGCGAGCGAGTGACAACGAGTGCGTGATTCATGCGACTCGGTCACCGTTTCCACGACTAGGGACTGCTGACGGAGTCGCGTCACGGATTGCCAGTGGCGAGTTTTCGGTGTCGCGACTCGACTCAAATCGACTCGACTCGACTCTTTCGTCCTTTGGATGACTCAGCGTCGGCGCTGGTACTCCGAGCAGATGTGATTTCTTCGATTAATCTTTTATCCGGACGAAAAGGGACCGGTTTCCTTTTTTTTTTTTTTTTTCTACATACACCGTCTTCGCTAAAATACCAACGGATCGATACCGACCGGAACTACCACGCGAAAAAGAGACGGAGAAAAATACCTGCGACGTTCGGATCGCACCTTAGCGATAAATAAAAATACGCATCGCATTCCTTGACCCTGAGAATCGCCTCTATCGTACCTATTAGGGACGCTGAGGATGGGAGAGGAAGATGAAATACGCGGACGAATAAAAAACGAAACCAATCACCGTTATTTTAGCCGTGTTTACAGGCGCTGCTGCATCTGGATTATACGAACAATAAGATCGTTCGATAATCGGCCTTGAACCGGTTCTAGTAAAACTAACAATTTCGAAACTAGATCCGAATAAGTACGACACAGATAGAGTGCAAAACGTCGATCGCAATACCGAATCGACGCGTGTACTCTGAATTTTGCGCATCTATTTTCTATTTTTGTCATTATTTGATTTTCTTGTGCCATTTCTCCTCCGATCTTAGGTCGCTGTTTTTTTTTTTTCTTTTCAATCCCCGCTTCGTTATCGCGCCCGTTTCTCGTCGCCGTCTTCGCGTCAGGCAGCGATAATAAACTCGCGTTTTGTTCTTTTCATTTTTTTAATACCGGTGCACAATAACGCCTGTGTTTTAAATCCATCGGCGGTACGAACACGCCATTCAGTTATATAGGTATACCTCGTAAAAGTCTCCTCGAGTATTATATTATTACCAACGCACGTTCGTATACACATACATATAAGTGCGTACCCTCGCAGCGTAGCGTACACTCGAAAATGATGTAACTGCCGTAAAATTATAATAACTCTATGCGAATGCACGGCTCTCGTATCGCCTTGTAATTCTCATTGAATTTTTTCCGTGCCCGCTACCTAATGGCGTAAAACTTTATGCGACTCCCGATAAAAATCACACGAATCTACCGATCGATCGGTCATCGAATGCGTTCGTTCCCCCATTACGTTATTTTCACCCGCCATTTTTACGCGAAAAATTCTTCGGATTCTCGTATCAAATTTACCGTACACCTTTCGCCATTAGGGATGACGCAATAATGCTCGTACAGTGTACAACGCTGCTAACGAGTAAGTAGTAACGGTCCTTTAAAAGCAATCAATTACTGTTATCATTATCATCGTTATCGTTATTATTTTTCGTACCTGCCGTTTCGAACGTACGGTGTACGCGTGTGCGTACACTTGTACTATTTCCTTTCGACGAAACTATGCACTTTTTAGGTCCCTTGCACGCGTACACATATTATATATATATATATATCTCTTTCACATTTATATTTAATTTGCTTTTAATTGCGAGGTAATTAGACGCAATTAAAAGACGACGATGGTATCAACAATGATGATGATAATAATGAAAATAAGAACGGCATCGATGCCGATAGTGATAGTTTCAACGATGATAATGATAATATGGGCAGAACGAACAACGGCGACGAGCAAAATCTAGGCCACTTTCATATTTTATTGCGGGTATAGCCATTTTTATTATGGATCGAAATGAAAATTTTGACACGTACAATTAAACACGGCGTTTAATCTGTTGATTCGACGTGCGAATGTACACGCGGGTATTTATGTTCGGCATTCGAAGCTCGTGCAGACAAATTATGCACGCGGTCCAATTAACACGCTCCTTGATTTCTTCCCCTCTTTATTATACCTACTCCGTACTCGCGCGCGAGAAGAAAATCGAAGGAGAAAAAGTGAATCGGGTGAATCTGGTCGTTGCTATGATAATTTTTCACTTCACCTCCTTCGTTGATCGTTGAAACGTCGTTCACCTCATTCCCCGTATACTGTAGTTCTCTCGTTTTATCCATACCACGTGCGTTACACGACATGTGTTCATCGATTATTGATCTCCCGAATTCGTACTTTCCTTTGTTACAGGTGAGTAAAGAGGAGCTGGCAAAGTTGGTCCAGGGCTTCGACAAACAAGACATTCTGACGTCATCGGGCGTGACCTTGGCGGGCAACAGATATATCTATTTGTCGGGTACAGATCGTGTGATAAGGGCGAAATTAAACAAGGTCGGCGTGCACTGCATGAAGACGACGCAGGCGGTTGTAGTTTCCCTGTACGAGGATCCAATTCAGCCGCAACAAGCAGCTTCGGTTGTTGAAAAACTTGGAGAGTACCTTGTGTCCTGTGGATATTAGGTACGTTTCGCCATTACTCGAAGATCTGTATTGAAAATTCATATGATGGAAAGAGAAGAAAATATATGTATCGAATTGCTATCGAGGAGTTGTACGCCGGGAATTTTTATTCACGATATTCCGCAGGAAAATCCACTCTGCTATATATAGCGTCGGCTGTTCGCGCGTGGGATTCTAAAATTCTGCAGCAAATTACCGCTGAATCGGCAAAAGAGCAAGACTTCCCGAGCCTTGATAGAGGCGCACTAGATTCCACGGGGTGGGAAAGAAGGGGGCTTTCGATAAAAAGCGGACGTTGCAGGAAAACGGCCTAGAATTTTCAAAGCTTTTATCTCTTCTTGTTTTTTTTTTTTTTTTTTTTTTTTTAATCTCTTATTTCTATTCTCATTTTTTATCACTTCTTTTGTCTATACGATTTATCGAGCCTCGTTGTGTACACATTAAAACCGGGAATAGAATATCCGCGTGGGGTCAATGACAATGAGTTGGATTTCGTTGATTCGACAAATTCTCTAATCGACGTGCTACGGGGCCGTTGGTCGGTTTGTTCGGTTGCGCTTTTAAGAAAAAGGAATCGGTTTTTTTTTTTTCTTCTCATTCTCATTTTATTTGATTTTTTTTCTTTCTTTTATTTTCAGAGTTCGATGCATCGCGAATGTATGAGAAAAAAAAAAAAAAAGCAAACTTTGTACGGATATATAACGACGTTGTTACAAGCAGTATACTATAAAGAAAAAGAAAAGAAATCAATAATTTTTTCCTATATATATTTATATATATAAGTTCAATTCTATAAAAAAAAAAAGAAAAAAAGAAAAAAAGAAAAAACATAAAAAAAAAAGAAAAGGAAAACTATTTTGCTGAGTTGGTTTTTGGTTTTTTTCTGTGTTTCAGTAACCTGCGGAAACCCCTCTCCCCCCCGCCCACACCCCCGCGATACACAAATATCTAATATTAATGATAATGATACGGTCGATTATTTTAATGACAGCGAATGAGATGCGCCAAAAGCCGCATGGGTCGCCCCGCGAGACTGCAGCAGCTGCCCAGCCTGCCTCTTCATATTCTTCTACGTTTTTTTTTTCCCCGCCCCTACATTTCCACCTTTCCCTATCTTCCTTATCGTTCTTTTTATTAGTTTTAACACTAAACTCTTCTTCTACTTCTTGTTCTTTTTCTTCTTCTTCTACTTCATCTACTTCATCTTCTTCTTCCTATCAACGTCGATGGTGATGATGTAACGGACAGAGACCAGCGGAGGAAACCGGCAAGACATACGACGATTATAAGAGAGAGAGAGAAAAAAAAAAAGCAACTAAACCAACTACAAATTACATCTCGTATTTTATATATTGTACAATGACACGTCCGACACGATAATTTCAAATAATTCGATTCAACCGACGAATTCCACACACGCAGCCGCACGCATTACGTACCCACACGTGTACACGTTGTATCATCGCATCTATGCGTGTGCGTGCGTATCCATTTTATATATAAATATATATATATAATATGTATACAACATTTATACCGATGTACCACACGTCTCTCCATATTTTATCTATAGGAAGAAGAAATCGATCACACCCACCCACCCACCTACCCACTCCACACTAACTCATTCATTCGAACACACAACGTTACACACCACACACCACACACACTTACTTACTTATACATATACCTAATAATTAATTAATTAATGAATGAATGATGCAATTAATTAATTGTTCGATTGATTAATGATTAATATTATCATAGCGGAATTTAACGAAAGAGAGAAAGATGAAAAAAAAAACTTTGAAATTAAAGAAAAAAAAAAAAAAAAATTGAAACACAATTAGCTCGCCATTTTTACTATTATATACAAACGTCTGTAAAACAATATGTGTAACATTATATACTCTGAATGGCATCGTGTGCAATTGCAGAGTCAGCAAAAGTATGCATGTTGTAAAAAAAAAAAAGAAAGAAAAAAGGAATAAAAAAAAAAACAATAAAAAATTAAATGACATGGAATATGAAAAATGAAATGATAATAATACCACTGATATACTGTAACAGCAATATAACGATGTAATTGAGGCATAGGAAAGGTACGGTATCGCGTTATTGGTTCCTTTTGAAAAAAAAAAAAACAAGAAAAAAAAGCAAACTGAAGAAAGGGGGGAAAAAATTACTCACTTTTCTCGCTCTTCGATCGAAATCATTGAGGTGAGGGATTATTAATTTTCAACCTCAGCGGATTGACTCTTCTGGTTTTCACGATTAAGCGATCTGAACTGGAAGAGCAGGGAGAAATTCACGTTACCGCAGTGGGTGCACACGATGATGAATGGAAGGGAGATAATAAAGAGGATAAAAATTTTAAAACACCGAGAACTGATATAGGGAACAAAAGTGAAGAAAAGAGTTGAGAAAAATAGTTGTGGGAAGGCAATGCACGCGCGCTTCTTAAAACGATAAGATTAACAATTATAAGTGAACAATCTTTTGACGCGACAAATAAATATGTACATCATATAATAATACGATTTATATAAGCATATACACGTATACAAATTCTTCTCCGCATTATTTCCATTCATTACTTCGTTCGTCATTCGTCGTTTTTTGGTTTTCCTCCCCGCCGCCCCGCCCCGCCCCTTTTTTATTCTCGTAGATAAAAGCAAAGAAATTAAAAAAAATAGAACACAAAAGGTGAGAAATAAATCCGTACCGATATTTTCTCAAATCAACGATAATAATAACAATAATAATAATAATACGAATTGATTTTTTTTTGTATTTTTTCTCTCAATAAGAACGAAAGAACAGCTTGTATACTTTTCCTAGCGTAGGTATGAAGTAATTTTGACCATTATCATTATTATTATTGTTGTTGTTGTTATTATTATTATCGACATTGCATAGATTCACAGATGAAAAGAAAAAAAAAAAATGGAAGAATTTGGAAAAGAAAGATGTTCAGTAACGCAGTGCCGTTTATCGTACCTTTTTCTCAATCCTCGCCCACGTCCTTAATTCTTTCACCTTGTTTCTCACACCTCCAATGATCGTGCGTCTAATTATGATTACCTTATGTATTACCGATTGATCAATAGTTTCTCCTTTGATATCGGATGCAAACGGTAAAGTGGAAGAGATTCGAAGTTTTGAAGATATAATGTAATAGAAAGTAAATATGAATTTTATACATTAATATTCCGTGATTATATTAATATACATACGCCTATGAAACAACAGCAGCAGCAGCAGCAGCAAAAACTATGATAACGATAACTGAATAATAATAATAATAATGATAATTGTAATGGTAATTGTAATAATTGTAATGATAAACAATGAATATAAGGTGTAATGACGACGACCAGCAACGTGAAATGAAAAAAAAAAAAAGGGAAAGAAAAAAAGGAATCATCACCAAAATAACAACAATAATAATAACGATAATAATTTGAACGAAAAAGAAATGAGTATAATGATGATGATAACAATAATGAATAATTTTCAATAATTTTGCAAGTATGACGAAGTGAAAAAATGAAAAACATACACGAAGGAGAGTGAACTTCTGAGAGGACTTTTCCATTTCAATAATTCTTGAGATCGAATTTCACGTCATTACTGTTGTTATCATTATTATCATTATCATCGTCATTCAACTTACCCCAATCGTACACATTCACGAAAATAGGGGTGCAGGTGAGCAGAAAACGGCAAAAGAAAAAAAGCGTGAAAGACCGAGAGAAATTTTTTTTCTTCCCCATAAATATGATGAAGTTATTGCGAAACTGTATACACGCGAATAAAAAAAAAAAAAAAATGGGAAACCGACAAAAACGTTCGATAAGCAGAATAAAACCGCAGCAGCAGCAACAGGATCAAGGAGCGCTCGAGCAGCCCGACTATTATGTAACGATTTTTATCGGTGATTGATAAGAAAATGACGACGGTTGATATAAGGAGGATAAAATTCTAGTAGGTAACTGTGTAACTCTCGCTGTCGGAAAAAAAAAAAAAAAAAACTTTTCTTTTCTACAAACAATAGTTTCTATTATTTGAAATCCTCGCGAAAAGATACGCGCGTATCGATTAACATTCTGGCAACGTTACTTCCGTTTCCTCTTCTGAATTACTACGGAATACATGTTCACGTTACGTCCTCCTCATCCTGTTACGACGACGACTACGACGAGATGACGATGATGATAATTACAACACCATCGCCAATCGAATCTAGTACAAGCGGTGTAATGAAAACTTATACCTGTATATACCTGTCGATTTGGTCCAGCACCGCGTCGCCTGGGCGTTCGAATTTGGCTCTTTGGCGATGAAAACTTTTATCGAACATGACGGCGGGAGTGCCTGGATCCTTTGAAGATTATTACACGGTAAGTGATCGATATCCTTTTTCTTTTGCGTAATCAGATTACCGGATCACTCCGTCTATTAGGTAGTTAGTTTTACATGGAATGTAATTAGGCGATTCACATTCGTACCTGCGTTGTGGATAAATTTTTTTCGGATAACATTCCGCATCCCCCGGCGTTAACGTAGTACAAGTTTCGCATCACGCCCTCATTTTACGTGAATTCTCCTACGGTTATAGAGATCATTGACCGATTTTCGTTGATGCGAGAAAACCGGTTAACATTTTGTCCAGCCATTTTTACATCTCCGGACTCCTTTTGCCAACTATAACTGGATACAACCAAAAGTAGTAATAAAATACAAACGAACCCTGTACGCTACGTTCGGCCACTAAATTTTTGGCTATTTCGATATGATGAAAATAAAAAAAAAAAAAAATTAACGCGGATTATTTTACAAATAAATACTTTACGTCTACTCTCATCTCAACGCTTCATTTTTCCTTCGTTTGAACATCAAGAAGATCACTTTACTTGGATTTTTTTTTCATTTTATTTTCCTTTTTTTCTCTTTCAATTCTTATTGTTTTTTTTTTTCGTACTTAATCATTCTTATAAAATATCTATGCAGCGTATCAATATCATTATCATTATTATTATTATTATTATTTCATCGGCTCTACGTTTACAAAATTGCGAATGTGCGTATAACGAAATATACGTATATAGTATAGTAATAGTAGTAGTAATAGTAATAGTAATAGTAGTAGTAGTGAATCTATAATATCGTGTGATTGTGTGCTTGCAGTATGTTTTTTTTTGGGTTTTTTTTTTTTTATCCTTTTCCTTTTTTTTTCTCTAACAATTAGTCATATAAAGTATATATACCCATATATTATATCGTATATAACTATCTAGTTTTGCTTTTAATTTTTTTCTTTCTTATCTCTTATTTCTTCTTCAATGACAAAAATTACGTTGTCGTATGGTAATAATAATTATTAATATTTTTGAATTTGTCCCTAATACACCGAATATACATGCAAAAAAGAAAAGAAAAAAATTATAACGAATAAAAAGAAAAACTAATTGATAAATTTTCTAAGACGTTGTTATACACTATAGCATATGTATTTATAGGTATATATGTATATATATATATATATATTTATATATGTATACTAGATGTAACAATTGATCGATTTTTGTTCGTTTTTCAACAATAATTATCATTAATTTCATTAATATTATCGTAATCAGCAAGTATTAGGTATACAGAATTATTATAACTATTTATTTTCGGTTTCTCATCGTGATTCTTATTACATTATGACGACGGAAAAATTAGAGAAACATAAGGAAAAGAATAAATAATATTAATTAAAATTTAAATCTGCAAACTCCAGTTATGATTTTACACGTGATAATTACTATTAGCTGTATACGTCGACAAATCCATTCTGGCAGTATAATGGAACGAAGAAACTGAATAAATAAATAAAATGTATACCTTTACCCGGTAGGTATGCGTATACATACGTGTACCCATACTTGTGTACGTGAGAATCGTTATCAAATTTTCTTATCTTCCAATTTTTGATCGCGTTTAGTGTATTTATGTGCAAAAGCATGAAGAAGGAATTAATGAATGAATGAATATAATAGTGCGGGAAAATTGGAGAGACAATGAAATTAATTTATTGATGCACGTTGACCGCGAGCCCGAATTCGAGAATCTGATTTCTAAGAGAACGCGTACATATATATATATATAAAAAAAATTAAAAAAAAAAGATGTAATTGTAATTATTACAATAAATATTTTCGACATCCATTTTTTTTCTTTTCTATTTTCTCTTTTTCTATACAACGGCCGTAACGAAGTACAAGACATATAATATCGTAAAGCTATTGATTTTGTACTAAATTTTAATCGTCGGTATAACGCTATTACGACTAACAATTATGATTCCCGACTAATAATTAATGTAATTACAATCAAACGTGATTATGTTCAATTACATATATTCATATATTGAACGTCGCGAAGTCAGGGTAAAATATTTTTCGACTACTCCCATAATCTCTAATGGAATTTTTTTTTTTTTTTTCTCTTTCTAATTTATTGCTTCGGTTGTATAGGTACTGCTTTCTACATGGTTCCGCTTCCGGTGTACCGAAATATAGTATACAAATGCGATTTTCAACGCTCGCATATCTTGCCGCGTGAATAACGAGGAGTAGAAATTTTTACCTTATCGGTTCGTCGGATAAGGGCGCGCGGTTTTCTTTTCTTTCTCTTTCAATCGGTGATAATTGTAATATGTATGTAACATATACTACACGATGATCCTCATTGATACGTCAATATGCAGTTATTATTATTGTTATTACCGTTATTTTATCAATATACAGCTATTGAAATGTACAATCAAAATTAATAGCAACGAAAGACGAACGGATAGAAAAAAATTATAGGATAACAGAAGAGAGAGAGAGAAAAGAAAAATATTTAATAAACGATCGAATAAATAAATGAAAAAATATATTTTTATGTAAACAGGTTATTATTACAGCTTATCACTCCTGAGCTTAAATATTAAGTTTGATGTGACGTTTAATAATAATAATACATGGGTAGGTGTACTTTTTATTTATAAGGCATGTAGTGAAGGTATGATTTCGATTTTTCTACTATATAGGTTTTATATATTTACGCCAACTATTTGAGATGATTTCATTATTTTTTTTTCTTTTTAAATTTTATCCCTACGACGTCGGCGAAGTGGCAATGGCGATGCGAATGGGAATAGAAACGGAACTGGGATTACAGGGAGGGATTAGAATCTACACGCGGTACAACCCGCGCTAACGATGACGTGAAAATTGCATTTTACAATTGCGTAGATTAATTAATGCCCATGGCGAAAATCCTGCACCAAAATGAAGGAAACCACACGAGGGGTACATATGTACGTACATTCCTATGACGTAGACACACGTTTATATCGTACGTGGATACATCGAGTTCGTAAATAGATTTTAAAATGCGAACGAACGTAAAACCTACGTCAGTTGTACGAAGGATTTTAAAATGATAATTGAATACAATATGGAGAAAGCGTGTGGATCTTGCTCGATACCGAACTAAAATACCTCGAGTAAAAGTAATTAGTACATAACATATATACTTATGTCCGTACGGATACGCGTGGCAATGGAATGAAACGACGCAGGTGAAATTTGAAAGTTACGCTACTCCCCTGACGACTGACCAGGTGAACGCGGTCGAAAATAAAGAGAGGGAGATGGAAAAAATGAAGAAAGATGAGAGAATGGGTAAACGGATGAAAATTCTAATCTTCGATTCTACGTGCCACATATAATGCGAACAGATCCGCCCGCTCCGTCAAAGCGAGAATATTACTTTGATTAGTTTCTTACTTTCTTTATTCTTCTTTTTTCACTTTTTCTTCTCCCTCTTCGATCTCCTCCTCGTCGTCGATTAACTCGGTATAATTGCTCCGAATCTCGCGCGCGTAAAAGGTCTCGTATGAATTATTTAATGTACATCAGATTCGAGCTAACGACGACGCGAAATCAATGTAAACGGAATTATAAAAACGCTTCGGGAATGTGCAGTACGTAGCGAACCGTGACGAATTAATAAATAAATAAATAAATAAATAAATGAATAAACAAGAGATCGGATACGTCGATCTTCCAACTTACCTCCTACATTTAACGCGCATTACAGCGATACGTTCTATAAATTATAAAATAGGAAAGAAACGGACAAACTTTTGTCAACTATGAAGATGAGAATAATATTTGAACCGAAGTATATTCTTATCTGCACCGAAACGGCTACGAAAATTATATCGAGGCACAAGTAACACGTCTCTTACTTTTCTGTACGTATAGGTATACACCTATGCATATCCATACCTTGGTGCTCTTCACTTTATACGCGTTATATAGTTTTCATTATAAAATTCTCACCATTCGTATATTAATTTGGTATATCAATCGTTATTACCTGATTGGTTTTAATTCATACACATTATATATGCGTTTGTTATGTACAGGGTGGCCGAAAATTATGAACACATCAAATCCCGAAAGCAAATTAACGAAAAATAATATATTTTTATTTCGGCCAATTTAGAAATTTCATTTTTTTTTTTCTATTTACCTATGATTCTTTCTGATCCACGTTATGTCTGACGTGAAGATTCACTGGATTTTTTGTGTTTTTCTCTTTCTGCACATCGTCATCGGTACTCTTTTCGGCAACTGTAAGGTATGTGTGTGTATAATTATGTATATTTTGTACGCATTAATATCCTCTCTATAGCGTCTGAAAGAAAAAAACGGAATACATAATTAAAAAACCCAAAAAAAAAAAAAAAAAAAAGAAACCAACAACAACGTATAATCAGTCACTAGATAAAATTGTTTCTTTAATAATTTATGAGTTATCGTTGCCGCGATCGTTATCTATTATCGAAAATTATATTGTTTTTTCCTTTTGTTATTCGAGGGTGCTGAATTTTGTAAATCATATATTAAACATATGTATAATACAATAGTTGTAATAATTGTAACGTACCGATAACTATTTTAACCTCGTCAATATATATTATATTATATTATACTATATGTAATATTATACCTATCATATATGCGTTTACGTATATAACTATTTATAATAATAATAATAATTGTTTGTGTATATATTATATGAATTATTATTTTTTCTTCATTTTTTTTATCATCATCATTATTCAGCATATATATATATATATTATAATATTTTGGTAGTAATATTACAAGAAACCACGTGTGACTTTTTCCATCCGATACACAATATACCTGTATATTCCGACCAACCTCGATTAATTCGGTTCCTTTCTTTGTCTCTTCTTCTTTTTGAAAAATTTTATCTTTGACTCGTTTCTTCGACACTTTTGTCATCCTTTGACTCCACCATTCGAAAACGAGGATCTTTTAATGGGATCGGCTTTAACGCACTGTCGGTCAACAATAACTCTAGAATATATTGCGAGAAATATTCGCGAACGTCCGTCAGAGATCGATTGATTTTCCATTTGTTCGGTAAATTTTTTCAAAATCTGTGTGCTTTCCGAGTCAATCAAGGGGGGTAAGAAAAAACGGGAAATACAATCCCAAAAAAAAAGGAAGAAGAAAAAAGAAAATTGGTAAATTCAACGAGGCTGCAGAAATTGGGAAATTTTTTGCCAAATTGAATTGAACACGGCTGAATTTCATACTATACGCTCGGTATCGGTGAACAGCTGATGTAACACGAGGAAAAATCTCTCCCAACATTAAGCAACAGTCCCGGCGATTAATTGATATACACGTGATATACATAATATGCGTAGTATATTTTGCACATCTTCTTACGTTTATACCTATAAGGCATGCTTTATATACCTATAATGAAAAGTGCGCTCTCTCTCTCTCTCTCTAATCACGGTAGATTAAACAACGTGTTCGCATTTGAATTTCATTTCCCTCGATTCTTCTCATTCGGTTCGTCGAGTATCGTAATTCGTAATACGTGTTATATTATTTATGTATTACAGTTGTATGCGGGCGTAGTGATTATTTCCTTTTCCTTTTCGTCTCTATACATGTAACACTTTTTATCAATTCATTTAATATCTATATATATATATATATGTATATATATACATATACAATATTTATACTTTTGGCAAACCTTGTTCATGATATCGATGATGATTAATTAATTATTTACTTATTGTTTGTTTGTATGTTTTTTTTTTTTTTTTCCTTTTTGTTTCTGTTTCTGTTCAATCTCTTATAAAGTTGTTCGATTAAAAAAATTACTAAAATTTTCGTTATTTATTCAAATTTATTATTAATTTACTGCACTATACAGCAGCAGGGATTCGACAACGTGGTTGTCGTGTGATCTAAAACCGATCCCGAAGTATACTGCGTATTGTTGCGATTATTATTGGTTTGACGGCCAGTCAACCGGGCGCACCTGGGCTATTGGTTTTCGAGAGAGTAATGCCTCGAACGTTTCCAGAAACTCTTGAAGAATCCTTTCTTTTTCGGCGCGTCGCTGCTCTCACCACCTGAAACATACCGAACGGAACCCCCCGAAAAAAAAAATAAAATAAAATTAAATAAAATAAAACAAATATATCACATCCACGTTAGCATTTAAAAAGTAACGTCAGATTTTCGGAAGAGATGACAGAGAGGGAAAAAGAAGAAACGACGAAACGGGTACTTGGCGAAGCTAACAACGAGATGAAATAAAATACAATAAAATGGCGTGCGTTGAGGAGGGCAGAGGAAGGGGCTGCTGGTTTTCGCGTAGGGGAGAGAGAGGGGGTGGTTAGAGGCGCGCAACCAGGTGGACTGTGTTCCGCAGAGTCCTACACGGGGGGGGGGGGGGAAACGTACACCGTACATACGATATATCGGATCGATACACCTACACCGCGTGTGCGGACGATATTCGAATGTAACACACGTAATCTCTCTCTTTTCAAGAGCGCTGAGAGCCGCCTCGCCCTTCGCCCTCTGCCCTTCGAATTTCAATATCGATTCTCGACCGATTACAATCGTCTTAACGACCGTAGTCCGGGTCAGACGCGTCGTCGCGAAGGAAAAAATCGACGATGGCGTAATATTTTTTATTCAGCGGTAGCGTCCTAGCCACAGGACGTCTCGTCGCGGAGCGTGATATCGTTCGAAAACCGCGAGTTCGCCTGCTTGCGGCTTCTGCACTTTCCTCTCGTTTGGAACGCGGTGAAAATTCATACGTAGAAACTTGAAATCTTCCGGCGCAATTATTCTCCGTACATCGTATTCGTCGACGCGATAACGCTACTGCAACGGACGAAGATCGGAGCGGATGAAAAAGAGAGTACGGACCTTGGGGAAAAAAGTGGACAGATTTTAACGCGACTCCGTCAAAAGGGACGTAGAATCGCAAAGGATTCGTCGCATCCGTGGCGACGGCATTCGTCCGGAGATACGCGAAGAGGGCGCGAAAAAAATGTAACGTGGGTAATAAGCTTTTCCTAGTGAGAGGTCCGCGGCTAAAATAACTCGGTAATATTAATAGTTTGAGGAATTCGAGGAGGCAACGCCGCCGCTGAGACGACGACATAGGCCAAGAGTTTAGTCGGAGAGAAAATACAACGCGCAGGGGAGGGCGGCGCGGCGTCGTCGTTCGAAGATATTTTCGAACGCCCGAACGCCTCTGACCCGCCCGACACTGCACCGTCCTCCGCACGAAAACTCGGTCCTCCCGAGATTCCGTTCCGCCGAAATCACGGTTTTCCGGCAATCGAACGCGACGGAGTTGAGGGGGAAAAAAAAATTGAGGGGCGAGAGCGATCGAAAATTAACGACTGGACGACGAATCCCTCGAGACGATCGCGATCGGTTACGTCACCGATTCCTGTCCCGAGCACAACGTACGCACCTACGGGAATCGTCGGATGATAATATCACGTAAATTATAAATTTAGACGGTCTAATTTCGGAAACGAGGAGAACGATCTAATTTTAACGGACTCATTTTTCCTAGATGTTCCAACGAACTCCGTGTTTTTCACCAGCTTCGACCGTGTGCCGTTGCAACGTGACTGAAAATACGAATTATTAACGCAGGAGAAATTAACGGGGTGTAACGCTCGTACCTGGTCGTTGTCGAGGACGATTCGTTGTTATTTGGGATTATCCGAAACAACGAGGTGAAAAAACAATTAAAAGACGAGAGAAAAAAAGAAAATGGTATTTCCTCTGGGGGTCGGAGAGAATCGGCTTACCCGGATAATGACCCGAGGGAGAGATGTCCTTCGTCGCCTTGGTGTCCTTGCTGTTGCTTCCTGAAACACAGTAAGGGTAAACGTCAAGAAATGTCGCGCCTAGAATCAAAGGAAGATCGATCGATCGATTTTCTCCTCTCCTCTCTTTCTCCCTTTTCACGTCCGCAGATTTTATCGCGGCACTGTTTCTCATATCGGCGCGGCGAAGAGGAGAGTCCCTTTCGTTCGAGTGAGAGCGTTATTCCGAAGACAATTGTATCGCACAGGTAGCGTCAAAATATCGAGAGAGATATCTGGAACCGACGCGGTCTGCGAAAGCGAAAAAAAAAAAATAAACAAAGTCCATCGACTCGGACGGCGGATAAGAATCTAACCGCGTTAACGGCGGTATCTAATCTAAACTTTTTACCTCACGTTCCTCATCTTCGCCATTTATCTGAAAACGAAAACGCGACAGTTTTTTCGAACGACGTCCGCCAAGTTTCCAGAATTTTACCGCAACGACGTCGGGATGACGGGGGTTTTCCTATGGCTTGACCGGGATACGCTCCAGGATTCGACGGACTATCGAAACGAACCTACGCCGCGCTAATATTTCCTCCTGTTCGACACATGAAAAGTATAGTGTAATGCAAGTGGGCGCGGACACGAACAACGCGGTTTATCGACGCTGCGACGACGAAAGGATTTTTTTTCTCATTCTCCGTCCGTCGCGTATCAACGACAGAAGCCGATACGGACGCGTGGAACGCAACGTTTCACGGAAGCTGCTGGATACGATAGCAGTCGGAGGGGCCCCCCCGTTCGGAAGCGACAGTTTACGAGTGATAAGGAAAAGCGCGACGTTCGTTACCTATATACGATGTGTACAGTATACATCGAGCGTGCGTAATATCAAAAAAAAAAAAGGTTAAGAAGAGACGAGGAGGAGGCGGCGCCCCGAACGAAACACGGTGAGGAATATCGTCGTCCCTCCCGATTCGCGTCGTCGCAGGTTTATTTTTTATTTTTATTTTTTTTCTTTTTCAAAAATATCGGGGGTGCGCGGAACGACCTTGCAACGTTCTGATCATTGCGTGGAATCGCTTCGAAAAATTCAGCGACGTTCGGATGTAGCGGAATTGAAATTTTTTTGTTGAAAAATGTAAAACAACGATGCGGTAACGGTGCGTTGCAGGTATATAATGGTATAAAATATGGCGGTTCACAGCTCGTTGAAATACCGGTCTACCTAATTCCCTAGATAACTATTTAAGGAAGTAACAGAAACGCGCGGTGCAGCGTAGCGTCGATTCGCCTCTACTCTATATGGAATTACACCGAGTCCGTACGCCACGTAACGTGCGCTAATCGTAAAAGACTCTGCGTGTATCTCCGGCCGAAAATCGCTGAGAAATGCGCCGTCGCCTATTTTCGCGTGACGAGCGATCGCCGGATCTATTCGTCGTCCATCTGCGACGTCGAATACTCCCCAAAAAAAAAAAAAAATTCAATTCTTCGATATCGAAAAACGATTCGACGAAATAATCGACGACCCGTCGACGCGTAGGATTGAAACGAGAAAACCGCGCGCGCTGTATACCTACACACCGCGCGCATCGGCGTTATATTTTTAGTTCGTTGAGCGCGAGATGAAGTTCCCATTACGCTACTCGGCCCACAACCCTATTCATAGATTTCCGAGCACGCTATACCGGCGAAATGCGCCCGCGGTGGCGTATGTCGAGAAGAGGAATAAAGTTTCCGATGACGAGCGCGCGCCGCGGCCGCGGTCGACGACGACGAATCGAAAATCAGTCGAAGGGAAAAGAAGCTCGAGCAAAAAAATGATACGAGAGATCGAAATAATGGAGGGAGGAGAGAAGGGGGAAAGAAAGAAAGAAAAAAAATAAAATAAAAGAAGTTGGAAAAAGGACGAAAGCGAAAAAGCCGGTTCGCTTCGAGTGGACGCGCGCTGCATAATCCAAGGGCTGCTGGGGCTCCTGCGGCCCTCGACGCGAATCAATAAGATTTAACCCGGCGCGGCTCGCCCACCGTAGGGTGTGGTTCGCCCTTAGACTGCGGGGTACACACTCGAAACGCAGGGATGAAATGGCAGGAGGACTTCGCGAGTTGTCCTCTCCTATATTTATTCATTCCCGCTTTTGTACGGCAGGACTCGATCTCCTTCCCGCTGTACGTTTGACGCGAAATTTTCGGGGGCCCCGAAGACGACGTCGATTTTCCCCTCAGATCTGGTTCGCGGCGGGAATCCCCCCGAAAAAAGTTTACCGCACAAATTTTGCAGATACGTAGCGCGTGGTTCGCGCGGAGATAGTTACGGTTATATCTCTGCGAGCCCGGTAAAAAAATCGGTTCGGTCGCGTACGGTACGAATGTAATATACGCGCGACTGGGTTAACACCGTCACGGTTTTCCGAAGGAGGGCAAGGTCGACGAAGAGTCCAACTTACGGTTTATTTCACTCGCTGTTTCAGCTTCTGTTCTATCGAGTTGAAAAATTGAAAAAAAAAAACATCGAAAATGTTCGCGCTGCACCGTATGAATGAATGTAATACGAGCGAACGAAAGTGAATCGCACGCGTTTACAAAAACGACGATTGGAATGGAAAATACGACCAGACGCTAGACCGACGACTGTGATATAGGTGCGTACGGGTACCGGGGGCGACGTGACGTCAGAGGTCATTGCTCGTGACCCGAGATTTCCTCGGAGTAGTCTTCGCCACTCGGCGTACAAGTTCGCCAGACTGTAATCTGCTGACTTCTCCGACTGCGACGAGGGTGTGTGCGCAGCGCGCGTTACAAAGATGTGGATACTCGATCGAAAAAATCGGTCTCGTTGTTCGACTCCGAACGATCATGTGGATTTCGACGAGTTGAGGGCAGAGAAAAGTTTCAGCAACGATCACCGGGTGTAACAGGGTAGAAAGCGATTCGCGTTCGCGTGTTCTACAGAGAGAGAAGAGCGCGCGATTTCGCGATCCTCCGAGGTCGAAATCGTCATCGGGGTTGGGATTGGCCTCTGCATTTCCGGAGCGAAATAGACGACACGCTCGTTCGCCTGTACGTCTGACTTTTGAGAATCGATAGGGACGCACGCCGAGGGCGTCGCGACGCCTCCTCTACCGTACACATACAATCTCGTAGGTACACAGCATCGCCGGCGGCCGACGCCGTCACCTGTTGTCGCCCGACCGAAGTCCCGTTTCATACCACCCCCCAGAGTTTAACGACTTCGATTATCTCCTGGTTTATTATTTGAAAAAAAAAAAAAAAAAACATAAATTCATTTTGCGGATAAATAAAAGGACTCGACGACTCTCGAATCGAACCCTTGACGCACGCATCACGCGGTATAACGGGTATAATACAGATACCATTGTGTTACGGCTATAAATAAAATGTTGATAACGCGATACGAACGCGCTTTATGGTTAGACGATGTTATTCATCCCCGTGGTGTGCGGTTCTACACGTTCTCCGTCACGCACACTACGTCGTACGGTAGGAGGAACGCTTTCAGCCACCGGTAGCAGCGGCAGCGGCGGCGGCGGTTATTGTTACGCGAAACCTCCGTTTAATAAAACCAGCTGCAAAGACCGCGGATTATGGAATGAAGAAAGAAACAACGATAATTAAACGATGGGAGAGACGACGAAAAAAAATACATGTCATTTACCGCTCGCAGGTGCATATCTCCCAGAGAATTATATTTATTGTATACACAGCGGCACAGCGCGAGTTTGCGGCAATCCGCGACGTGTACGGACGAACAATGGAGTTGAATGATGAGACGATTTTGATTTTCAGCAATTTTTTTTCTTTCTCTTTTCTTCTTCCCTCGATTATTTCCGACGTCGCACGCGAGCCCCGATCACGGTCTACCGCGCGTACGAATTTCGACGCAATTTTGTCGAAGGAAAATTTTCCGACCATTCCGAATTTCGGGAACACGGGACGTGCAATCGGTGAGAAATTTAGCCACCGTATACATATATACACGTATATAACCCAACTGTACCGAGGACTCCGGAGGATCGATATGGGCGGACGCAGTCACCTACCGCCAATCAGAAATTAGTCCCGAAAATTCGCGATATAAAGAGAGACCCGACGAGCAGACGGGGAGTTTCACGAGGGGGGGAGGAAAGGGCGGGGGGTGCGCGGGTGCGCGGATCTCGCAAACGAAGCGTGTTTTAATTGAATAAATAAATAAATAAATATACAAATACAAAGCGAACGAAAACGACGAACACCCCGCCCGCGAAGTTCGCAACAGCGACAACTTGTTCTCGCTGTTGCGAACGGGGAAAAAGAAAATATCGAAAACGGAGTATGGAAAAGCCCCCTTGTACCCGCTCGAATCCTTATCCACCTTTGTTCGAAACTTAGAAAGTCATTGTACCGAGTGATTCTTTCTTACCCCCTTTTTCCTTTCTTCCCCGTTATTTTAAACGCTCGTTTTTCCCCATTAAGAATACCGGTCCGTCAACCGGCTCCTCGTTCATTCGCCGAAGCGAAGTGCAAAAGTAGCGGCCCGATAGCCGCGCACGTTTCCACTACGAATTTTTCATCGTCGATCCGTCGAGTGGAAAAAAATAAATAAATAAATAAATAAAATAAAAAAAGGTGTGTCTGGTATCGTAAGAAAATTTTTTTTTTCGAAAGTGTCGCACGAGTCGCGACGACGACGGATCGATGATACCGAGTAATCAATTCCGGGCGAACAATGAGAATTTGCATCGTGTAACCGCAGGCGGAATCATAAAGTCGCGACGCGTAGCCCCAACGGAGCCCGACAAAGTCCTTGTCCCCTGTCACGATTTCAAGGTCGCTCATGGTCAGTTATCGGGTACGAAGTTCCGCTGAAGATGCCGCTACCTACCGACCGACCGACCGACCGATTGACTGTGGAGCAACAAAACGCGATTAAAGGAAACCGCTCGTCGACCGAGAATCGACGGGGGATAAAATTTGGTGAAAAAAAAACAACGAAACTGGAATGAGAAATAGTCAGCGACGGACGAAATTTCGTCAATAAAAATTCGATGGAACAGAAAAGGGTTGCAGGGTTCGGAGTTATCTTCCGAGATGCGAGAGGGTCGGTTTACCCTTCGTTGTTAAGATTATTTTATCGACCGTGTAATTCGCGTTTAACAGCCGGTAAGAAGCGTACCGTCGGTAAAGACCGATAGTAACGAACAGTTAACAACAATTGAAAGTTGCGAGGATATCGATCTAGCCTAAGGTTCGTGCTGATGGGGATTTTTCGGGGGGGGGGGAGGGGGGGATTACAACCGGGAACAATCGTCATGCGGATATGATGCGAACATCGAGAACAGATTGCTCGGTGAAAATGCGTGCATGGATGAACAACAAGCGTACCCCACGAAAGGTCACGTAGAAGACAGAGAAAGACTGAGTTCGTTCGATTTTCCACAATCACCGATCCGTTCGCTAACGATTTTTCAACGATCGTCGCCCTCGCGGAATCGGAGCGCTCTACTGGGATATTTACTCAAAAACAAAGAAGGGGCGCGGGTCGGTCTCGTCGAGAGAAACGCAACACCGGGCCCCCCCCGCCACGCCACGCGAATCGCGTCACTTTTCAACTTGACGTAGCGCTCAAATGATCGGCGCTTACCTTTCTTGATGAGCAAGCTAGTGACCCTCCGTAAAGCTTCGCGGGTGCTGGAGGCAGAGCTGTGCTTACTTTGGCCGAAATATTTGTTCGGGGTGATGTTGGTGGGCAGAGTCAGCGGCTTCCTCTGCTGCTCCCCGCTGCCGGGCAGACGAGCGTCGTACGCGTTGTTCAGACGTTCCAGGTGCTCGATCGACGCCGGTCTCGGCTGATTCCCCTTTCTGGTCGGGTACCAGCCTCTGTTCGGTCCGCCGGCGAGCCGCAGCAGCTCCGTGCCGATTATCGCTTGTTCCAAACCGAGGTTGTTCCTTCTGTAACTGAACGGGGGCGAGAGGAGGCCCCGAAGGAGGCGTGACCACAAGCTCGGGTGCTTTCGACGATCGTTTTTTGCGAAAGGAGACGCCGGCTTACCCCGTGGTGGCGGTCGTCGGCGCGTACCATCCGGGCTGACGTCTCGTTTGCCCCGTATTTCCGGCGTGCTGAGGCGTTCTCGGTATGTCGCTACCCCTGGCGAAAACCGGTGTTTCCGGCAACGAGCAGGAGGTCTGCATGCCGGAAACCGCGGTACCCGCGCTACTCGACGGACACGATGGTTCGGCGGAGGGCGAATGCCACTTAGCGAAAGGTCTGCGTCTCGAGGGACCCGGAAGATCGGTCGGCAAGGTTCTCCGTTCGACGGGGACCTGAAAAAGAGAACGACGTCATTCCACGTTTTCGGTAAATCGATCGATAAATAAATACGGTTGTTAAAATCGAACGAGCGCGAGGGAAAGATGATTTTCCTTTTTATCGGACCTTTTTTTCTTTAGCGAGGATCGTATGAAAAGGTATTCCATTTTTCCCGCTGCTGTCTGTAACTTGAAATCCTCGAACGGATTTCGAGAAGGGTGGGTTTCTAGAGTTGATTTTCCGAGTGAAAGAATTTACTACCTTACCCCCCTCCTCCCCGACCCTCCCCTTATGTGCTCGAACTATCGATAAACTAAACTACGACCGTGAGCCAACAAGCTCTCCCTCCTCAGCTGAAACGCTACCCCGTACCGATGATATAGCCAGCTGATGCAACCTCCTTCAACTTAAACTATACGTAGTAGGTACACTCCTGTTTGAGTTGAGATTCGGACTCGGGTTGTTTATTCATTCGTGCCGTTTCACCACCTCAAGGCCGAACCCCCCGTACGAAACCGTGTACCCGAAATCAGTTTCGATTTTTCTATCAACGGCAAAAAGTATAATTCGTCACCCAACCCGATTCGCAAATATATATATCATTCGCCAATTTTATAACGGAAAAAAAACAGAGAAAAAAACAGAGAAAAAAATAAAACGCGCAACTGATTATCCTCCGTCGCGAAATTGCGAAAATAAGATTCTACAACAACCGTAACACGCTGCACGCGGGGGGGATACGAAATGGACACGAGATCTTCACGGTGTTCGACAATGGGGGGAGAGTAGTCGAGAACAAGAGGATTAACTACTCCGCAGACTCACTCGGGGAGCAACGGTAGTCAAATGGCGTACGAGTTACTACGTCCTTATACCGTTGCACTTTTCCTCCGCTTCGCATTTACCCTATGCGCATCATTGTTTCCCCGCTCCCGACTACTGCGGAGAGTATAAATTTCTGTTTATTTATCTTTTCTCGTTTCGTTTGGTTGGTTGGTTGTTTTTTTCTATTTTTTTTCTATTTCTATTCAGCGAGAATTGTTTTATTCCAACTCGATGTAATCCCCCGAAGGCATGTAGATTTTTCCGATGTTACAGGACGGCGAGGTGAATACGCTACGAGATATAATAGGGCTGAGCTAGTCACGGAAATTATCATTATTTTTTCCGCTTCGCCAAGAGTATAGCGGAGCCGGAGCCTCACCTTTGTCAGAAACTTCCATTATTAGATTAAAAATGAGAGCCGCAAAAACCTCTCCGGTATATTAAGGATCATACGAATACAGCGAAAGCGAAATATAAGTTGAAATTTCAGCAGTTCCTGATTAATTCGGTACCGGGGGGAGGGGGAGGGGAGACAGGAAGAGGAGAGTCGCATCGATCAAAGTAGCTCCTCGAAGTTTCGGTCGCGAACGTCCTCCCCGACGTTAAAAAGAAAAAGAGAGAGAGTTAAAATTGAAAAATAATAATTTTGCTTTTTTCGTTAGTCTTTGCCCATTCCGGCGAATGCGGCCGTCGTACATACGAATAACCGATGATCAGATTCCGAAAATGTGTAATGCTAATTCGTTCGATGAATAATTTATGCTTGTTACGATATAGTACCTAGATGTAAAAGCAGCTTTACTCAGTTCGTCCGAATCGTTATAACGGATATCTTACGGCGGTATAAAATGAAATCGGTAGTTAATTAACTATTGAAAAGTAAGCGGAAGTTTTTCGAGGACCTTTTAATAGAAATCCTCGTGCATTTATGGAGCGTGCATATAAAAGTCTCGATATAAATTCACTCCGTAACCAGCTAGCTAGGAGAGTGGTGTAATAAAAGTTCGAAAGCACAACTTGATGAAGCCGGTGCTCCGGTATTATACGATGTCTACAGTTTTCTTTTTACCTTATCCGAATTTACTACGTACCTTTTTTTGTGTTTTGTGTTTTTTTATTATCATTTCTTTCACGGTTATCGAGAATGCCGATGCTTGATCAACTCGAATCGCGAAGAGTGCTTTGGGTATACAAACTACACGATAGTCGAATTGTCATTCGACACACGGTGGTGTAATTCCGCGGTCGTAAATCGATTTTATTGCGTCAATTTAAAACGCTTGTAAAAAGGCTATTGTACGTACGTACGTAAGTAAGTAGAGGCGCGAGGGTAGTGCGTCAATTTTTTGCACTCGAGCGCCGATAAAAACGAGACGAAAGAAATGAAATAAGCCATATTTATAACCGTTTACTTCCTCTGTATTCCGAATTAGGCCCCACGAGGGAGACCTTACGGACATAAAACAGGGAGCAGCCGGCTCTCCTGTCCCGCCTAGCGCACGATGAGCCCCGGGTCTGACACGTATCGCGGCGATATACCTATACGTGTACGTAGGTATTATGTAGAAGGTGGCGTGCAGACGTAGGCAATGTTTTATTTATCAGAATAGGCTGCTTACCACCCTCGCCGACTCCCTCGACTCTCTTTTCCCTCACTCTTCTGGCGGACCCCGGGGGATGAGGGGGAGGGGGTTTCGTCCCCTTTTCTCCGAACAATGGGACGAGGAACGCGCCATCCACTTTCGACTGCAGCGGCGGAGAAAGAGGGTAGAGAAAAAAGGGGCGCAGGGGGATGGTGGTATGGGGGTGGGGTGGGGGGGAGACGGTTTTCCAGAGGGGAGAGCAAACACGGTTTTGAAACTGGTCGGGTGGGCGCGAGCGGCGAGACTCGTCTCGTAAGTACATTGGTCGGTGACACGGTTTGCGAATGTTGTATATATTTTTTTTTTGCACGCGTTTTACTCCCCCTCGGCCGAAACTCCACGCGATCCTCCTTTGAACGAGGTCCTCCCCGTCCTCCCTCTGCTTCGCTCGCGACTTTGTTCGGACTGCAACGTGCCGCCACCTCAGTCCGTTACACGCTTTCGCTGCGTTCTCCTAGCGCGTCGTCGCTCTTTCCTCCGTATTTATTTTGCCCCCTTGTGCGCCCTGCACCCCACGTCGTCTGAATGCCGGCGGATAGGGAGATCGTCGGGTCCCGTTTCGGCGCACGATATCTCGATATCTTGAAACGCGGACCGGGAATCTCCCGATCCGCCCGCGGCGATGGGGGGGGGGGGGGGGGAGGGGGGAAAAGATTTTTTTTGACATTTTATTTCACCCCTACCTAGAGTACACCTGTATCGTGGCTCGGCGGAGGATCGTCGGATCTCCGACAAGCTCTGTGCTCCGTCGGGATCGGACGACGAACTTCGAACGAAAATGGGGAAACAAAATAATCGAATATATATATATAAATTTCTCACATCTCTCCTAGAACCGCTACCCGCTGCGGTGCGTCTGCCCCTGGAAAATCCCGCGTCCATCGAGTGGGTGTTCAGGGAAGAGACGTGGCCGTCCCTGGCGTCTATAGCGGCGCGGTGAGGAGGAACTCTGGGCCTGTAGTCGATGGTTTTGGTGGCGTGACTTTTGGCCTTGCCGCCGTTGTTGCCGATCCCGTTGCCCAGCGTTTTGCTCGACTTTTTTGGCGCGGGAACGGTGCCCGCGCCAACGTCCGAACTCTCCTCGTCCGCCTCCTCGACGGGCGACGGTGGCAGCGGCGGAAATTCCAGAACTTCGACGCTCACCTGCGGATCAGAGGGTAACGAGAACGTGAAGACCGCGCGGGTGGGGGAAAAGGGCGCGTCGAGGGAAATCGGAAGTACGGACGTCGAATTGTCCGTTGCGCTAAAGGGGAACACTAGATACCTGGAAATCCGGATTTTTCGAGTCCTCCAGTATGGCGTCGATCACGTTCTCGATCTGTTTTTGGTCGTTTCCATTTTGCCGGATCCTCCTTCCTCCCGCGTACGCCGCCGCCTCGTTGCCGCTCGGTTTCCGACGATCGTACTCCGCGTCGGACGAGCTGGTTTTCGACGTTTCCGAATCCGAGCTGTTCTGTTTTCTCGGTCTGTTGTCGAACGGGTTGTCGACGACCTTTTTCTCCTCGCATTCGTAGCTGTTACGCTTGGAGCCGGCACCCTTGGACTCCCCTCCTCCGTTTCTCCGTCGTTTCTCGTACGACTCGCTGTTTCTCACGCTCTCGATCTCCTTTATGGCGTCGCTGACTTTCTCCAATTGTCTCCTGTTTTCGTTCAACGCCTTTTTCACGATCTGGTCCTCGATGAGCAGATTGACGGGTATCTTGGCGTCCATGCTCTTCGACATGGAGATGGAGACGGGGCCGTTGCAAACGGCCAACGGATCCAAATTCGACACCGTCCTCGTTTCTTCCGCGGAAACTACGCCGTCCGCCGATCTCGCCTCGGCTTTGTCTTTGTCCGACAAGTCGGAGATCTCCTCCTCCTCCACGGTGATCTCCAATTGCGCTCTGTTACCGGCCTCGTTGTTATTTATCACAGGCAGCGACACGACCCTGACCAATTCAGGCGGAAGCGGCGGCGTGAAATCCGGCGGAGGTTCGTCCAGACCTTTGAGTCTTCCCTCTTCGATGGAAAAAGGATGAAAAGAAAAAAAAAAAAACAGTTTTACAATTATGAAAAAATTCGCTAGACGGTTTTCGGGCGATGAGAAAAATACCTTTCAGAAGGCTCTTGATGTTGTCGAAGGTACTGGAGTATCTTTTGCCGTCAGCTAGTCTGGTTTCTTCGCATCCGTCGAAGGAAAGACTTTTGGTTTTCGTTGGTGTTTTCGGTAACAATTTCCTCTCCTTTTTTCGTCCACGTCTTATGACGTATGTACCATTCTTGGTGAGATCTTGGGGTTTTATTTGATCCAGATCGTTGGTGGACGAGTCGGAGTACGGCGACACCAGGTCGTCTTCGGTCGCCGACAGCGGCGGGTCCGGCCAGTCGTCGAAATCTCGCATCTTCGAGGCGGATCCGACACCTGAAAAATCACATTCGTTAAAAAAACTCAAAAATCCCGATCGCTTCCGACGAACAACCGTCGCGATTTCGACTCACTGGACACGTCGCTGCTTTTTCTCCGTCTCCTTCCGACGACCTTGGTGCTGCCGGGCGCGTAGAGGGGGTCGTCCTCGAGCGACACCTCCCAGGCGATCGAGTGTCTCTTACCGATAGCGGGAGGGGGTGGCAGGAGTTCCTCCAACGAGTCGTCGGAAAAGTGTTCCTCCTCGGACTGCGTCCTGAAATCCGTGGAGTTCCTCGTGGAGAAATCCGAGTTACGGGTGGAGAACATGTCCGAGTATCTCTCCTCGGAGCACCGATCCGACGTCCTCGTGGAGAATCGTTCCTCCCCGGAATCGGCCCTGGGCAAGGAGAACGAGAAGTCCAGGTTGCGTATGGAGAAGGGATCGGAGGTCGGCACGGAGACGTGGTCGTTGGAGCTGACGCTGGCCACGGCGATCGAGAAGTCCGAGTGAAATCTCTCGTTCGAGGTGGAATTCGCCCTGGAGAAGTCGGACGAGTCGCAGTTCGCCCTTACCGAGAATCTCTCGACGCTCACGGAGCTGGACCTCGGTATCGACGACCTCTCCGACTCCGAGTTCCTCGAGAACCGGCCCTCGCTCGAGTCCGAGTCGTTCCTCCGCCTCCTCGCCTCGCTCTCCGCCGATCTGTTGCGATTCATCAGCAGCCTGTCCTCCACGCTGCTGGACTTCACGATCTCGTTCTGTCGCTGCTTCCTCAGCAGGGAGGCTCGGTCCTTGTCCGCCGAGGTGCGCCGCTGCTGCTGGTCGAGTATCGCCTCGGAGGAGCGCCGTCTCACCTCCCTGTGCTTCTCGACGGCGGCGGGATTCGTGCGGGGCGGTATCCAGTTGAATGACACCTTGCCGTCGTAGGGCAGACTGGCGAATTTACTCGGCGGACTCGGGGGATCCGCGAAACGGAACGGCTCCGCGACACCGTTCTCCCATCCGTACGGTCGCTGGTGGCGAGTCTTTGGCTGCGAAACCGACGATCGGAAATCACACCACCGAATTCGCGACGATGCGTCGACAAAAAAAAAGAAAAAAAAAAATAATACGACGCGCTATGAGGCGTTTCGTCGTGCTCGCCCGTCGCGGAGCGGACTTTGGAGTGGCTCGCGAACGAGTCGGACGTTGCAGAGAGTTTTGAAAAAATTATCGAAATTATCTACTACGTACGAGGGTTGTTTGCGTGGTGGCGACGTGTCCGTGTAGCTTGTGATCCTCCATGGCGGCGATCCATTGCTGTCTCCCGCTTCTCCGCGAGGACGAGGACTGCGAACTTCTCTTGGTCGAGCTGCTCGGCGATACCCTGAAAAGGTGAATTTGAAAAAAATAAAAAAAAAAAAAAAATGGAAGAAAACGCGCAGAGTTTAATTTTCCCCCTCGAGATCTTGTGCGAAGCGACGTGTACCCACAGAGGGAGAAAAAGAAAGAGAGTTCAAAGATCCGAGTGAATTAAGATAGTCGGTCTCTGGTAGGAGCGAAGTACGGAGTAAATCTTAGGGACTTCGGAGCTCCTTCAGGGGGTTTCCGGGGTGGTCGGTTAAAAATTGGAGGGTGGTGGTTGCGAGGGCGCGAGGTACCTACGTCCTCGCGTTGTCGACGTGACGTGTACCTCGTGCACGTCGGTCGAAATGCCAACCGGCGGCTGATTGTACACGTCCGTCGGGATCGCTGAATAGCCCACGAAGATTAATAATTGAGGTGTATTCTGACCACGCGATACCATATGCTCGGCGGGGTGAGCGTAAATAATAACGAAGCGTTAGTTTCCCGAGGAACCCCACAAAGGCGTGGATAGTGGAGAGAGAGAGACCCTGAAATAATCGATAAACCCGCAACGACATTTGCGATGCGGAAAATCGGACTCACATCGGCAGCAGCGTGGATATGAGGCGTTCAGCTTCTTCCGGTGGCGGTGGAAATTCGGCGACGAATGAATCGGCGTTGGTGTCCTGCGGTTCCGGGCAATCGGGTACCGGTCGTAACGCTACGAGTGCCATCTTCGCCTTTCGTCCATTCATGCTCATGTACCCGTCGTCTTCGGACTGATGCCCTGTGTTCATTCGTTCAAACGTTATGACCGACTGACAGACTGACTTTCGTCGGACGAATCGTAGCGATCGTTCTCTCGATTGTATCGACGTGGAAAAAACGGCGTAGAATCGACGAACGAATTTTAATTGTAAGGAAGAAATTATTTTTGTTTTTGTCTCGAACCTAGAGAGGGACTCTCGTCTTCGGGTGTAATTCCAATGCTGGGTTCTGTACTGCTACCACAATTTTCACCCCCGGCGCCTCCGTCGCCCTCGACCTCGTTCTCGTCGTACTCTGAGAGTACCTTGTCCAGCAGTTCGATTGACCGTTGAACATCGTCACCTCTGGAACAAACGCATTGTTCGATTCTATAGAGATCGTCAAACTTTCCAACAATAATCATTAATTATGGAATGATTGAAATATCGAACTTGTACGATGATTACAACTTCGAACGACTGACATATATTGATGAAAAAATATGAAACTGCAGAAAAAAAAACAAAAATGTTGAATATTGGTTGAACAAAAAATCGCCTATCCTTTCATCAACGTTTCGGAATAGGATATACGCCAGATGTACGTTGAAAAGAAAAAAGAAGAAAAAAAAGAGGACCAAAAAATACACATAAATATGGTTATTGTGTAAGGTTTCGGCGAGTCGATACACCGTCCATCGGTACACAAGCGAGCCGGGGTTACAGGTTTAACGTACAAAAACCGTTCAATTCGAAGATCGATAACTCGTTATTGGTTTTCGTCCAATTTCTTTCGGATTAAAACGAAATTGATTCGTTATACCGTAGGCGGTGCACGCAAGTGTGGACAGCTGCGATCCGTCCGCGTGTCCCATATTCGCAGCGATATAACGATCCGTATCTCGTCAAACCCACTCGATTCCACCTCTCCGTTCTTCTCGCAACTATCCCCGTTCGCGATAGACGTCGAAGAACTTTTTCCACGCGAAACAATATCCGCCGATATCCCTCTAGTCCCGACCGTTCCTCCGTTTGTTTCTCGCGTTTTTCTCTCCTTCCGGACTCCTGTAAAAGGCTTCCGGAGCTGCACGCGCGGTTACACGCATTGATCGTCGACTCGCAAACGAAACGGGAGCGATTCGACGACGACGACGACGAGGTATGTGACGTCGAATCATCAACCGACGAAGTGATAAGAGCTGAAACACCTAGTTATTGACCCAACGTATACACGCATACCCATACATACACATATGTGTAAACCTAAATGCGAACGTGTATCGGGGGCATGGGAACCATCGGTCCATGTGTAGTACACCTATATACACAAGCGTAGATCAATGCAGGTGGTATGCATGCGATGTGTACCAACTTTACGCCGAGAGCGCGAATAAATTGACGCTGGCGACCGGAGCCAGCAGCAGCGGCACGGAAGCTTCGGGTCGGCGGTTCGGTACATACCCCCCCATGTACCTAAACGTACACGTACGAATATAGGTATACCAGGATGTTGGTGCGCACGTCGTACAGAGACGCATCAGATTCAACGTAAGCGAGTTAACTCGGTTATTCTACGGTCGGCCTACACCTAGTCCTGGGTTAATTTTAGATTCTATGCAAAGTCCGACGCGCGGCGTCCTCCCGGACGCTACACACCGGAGCCCGCAGGTGGGCGCGCGCGCTCTCGCACGCGGCATTTCTCCATCCTCGCTTCGATTCACCCCCGGTGCAGATTATACACATACGTATACGTATGATACGTATATATTCGCGTCCGCGCGCCACCGTACAGAGACTTCGATATTAGATTTATTTCACTCGTCAACTTTCGCCGGGTCAACCGACGGCGAATACGATCGCAAAAAGGATTGCCGCGACGACGACTCGGATCGGATCGAATCGAATCCATCCTCTCTCTCTCTCTTATTTTCATCGTCAAAGTTTCGAGTTCAGCGGTAGAAGGCGCGTCGCGTCGAAATTCTTTTGTTTTTTTTTTTTTTCCCCCCCGAGCAAATACAACGGGGAGAATGTAGAAGTTGTAGAAAATTTCGTAGGCGGCAGCGGGGTAGTTCTTTACAACCGGTTTCTATTACCCTTGGCGAGGGGTGTGGCGTGTAGTGTAATAAGTAACGTAGAACGCGTACGCAAATTTCTTTCACAAGCGAGTTTTCGCGGCAAGTTTTCAGGGGCGGTAAAAGTAGGCGGTGGAGGAGAAGAAGAAGAAGAAGAAGAAGAAGAAGAGCGAGGGTGAAGATCCGCGGGGAGACCAGGGCTCGTGAAAAAGAGAGAGAGAGAGAGAAAGGAATGTGATTTATCATTAGGGTGGAAACTTCACCTCACTTTATACTTTGTTAAGACCTTGTTCCGCGCAAGCGAAGGAACGAGAGCAATAAAAATAAAAAAACAAAAAGAAAAAAATCTAGACTACTCAGACGTCGGAAATTTCCCGTCGTTATCGCTTTACAACGCCGATAATAATTGAGCGACCCTCGGGGTTAACGTCGGTAAAAAGAGTGGGCGAAACGTAGAAAAAAATTACGCGAGACGTCGCAACGACGGGGCGACGTTAACGCGTCACGTAACCGACGAAAGAATAATCATCGTCGTTTTGTTAAAATTAACCGCAACGCCGCGCATCGGTTCGGGTGGTTGATAAATGGGTTCGCAGCGGTCGTGTAGGTAAACGGTTGCACGCTAGGCGTATATGAAGCGTCGTTTTTGGGTTTTTACTCGATACACAATCGATGTCGCGGTGATGTAAACTCGAACGGCAGCGCATCGAGAATTATATATATATAGTACAGTACAGTACGTCGGGTATAAATGGCGCAGCGTTACAGAGTCACGGTTACAGCGGCGGGGTGGATAATTACCTCACCGGCTCCTCTTCTATCTCCTGTACAAATTAACTCATCCTCGCTAATTATTCTTCTTCTTCTTCTTCTTCCCCCGGCAGCCCGACTCGCCGTACAACGTATACTCGGGGACAATGGGAAAATAGGCGGGGGGGTGGAGGGGAGGGGGTGGGTAGTGCAGTTGCCGCATTTACCGGCGTTCTTGCAATTATACGTTATCATTAGCGTTCCATTGGTGTGTACACCTTTTATGCGTTACACGGAGCGCGATTCTCTCATCTCATCTCATCTCATCTGCTCTCATCTCCTCTCCTCGTTACCGCGGTTACGGTTCCAGAGGTACCCGACGACGTCCTCCTTCGTCCGGACTCTCTTCTTCGTCTCACCTACCCGGCGAGCGCACGAGCGGCAGGTTTCTCTCGAATTTACGGAACTGATTAACGCGAACCAGCGAAACACACCCACCTTACAAAATTTTCATTGTTTACCTCAGCCCGTAGAAACGCGAGGGTCGGATCGGACTGCACCGGCTGCACCCGTCGTACGTATCGCGACAATAACGCGAAGACGGAGTGCCGCGGGGAAGGAGATGAGAAGGAGATGAGGAGCCGGTGGATATCACGAGTCCTCGAGGAAGTGTCAACGATCTACCGGCGATATACGTTGAGCGCGCACACACGCCGGCAGCTAGTTAGCAAATCCGAGCGTTCGTTCGGCACAGTTTCCAACCGGAGGAGTTTCCGACCCGTTCCCGCATTGTATCAACTAATGCCACCCGCTACCATTCGCTTCGGGTTATATTTACCTCCCCTCCCCCCCCCCCTCCCGCCCCCCCGGGTTTAACGAAGCTCCGACGGATAGTCCTTTCCGCACTAATGACCCTACATTAGCGATATTTGTCGAAAAATTTCTATCTCAGCGACGAACGTTATGATCCGTATGAATATAGATATATACTACCGCAACTTTACCTGGGTTCAGTTGTAACCGGTGTAGTTACAGGTACGTAGATACCTATGCGAGCAAACAGTTCGTTAAACTAACGGCCAAACATAAAGCGAGATATGTAATTTTCCGGGTGGCGGGGGCCTACGTACGTACGTTCGTTGTGCGAAATTTCAATCGAACCAGGTGAATAAAAAATTTTTTACTCGATATTTTGACGTGGCTTACTCGGTTTTTGAATAAATAATTAATCAGGTGGGGTACTTGCGGCAACGAAATTTTTTTTTTAGTCAAAAATCATAGAAAATATCTAAATACTGTCGATTATGATTATGATTGTTTTTTACTCGTTCACTGTTAGCTTTGCTGGAGTCAGCGTAGCCAGCGGCGTAGCGCTTTGTTGTGAGACGTCACCTTGGGGGCTGAGCAGAGGTGACGTCCCACAACAAACCGCTACGCTGCTAGCTACGCTGACTCCAGCAAAGCTCGGGTTTGCTGGTGAATTGAAGAATTCGAATATTTCGACCCATGCATGGATTGCGACGACTCAAAGTGGGTCTACGACTAAAACCAATCGATACGTCTTAATTTTTCTGCTCCCAACAGCGAATAATTGATGATTACTCGATCGATTGCACGAGTAGATGATTTTGGCTTTCAGATTTGGATTCCTGAGCTGATTATACGTGAGATTACTCTTGAAAAACCAAAAAAACATTCGATTTTTGAGCAAAAAATAAGTCATTGTTTTAATCGAGTTTAATATGCTTTTCTGACGTATTTTGACCTCAGGAATCCGAATCTGGAAGAAAAATTGATCTATCTCTAAAATTGACCGAGTTATCGCTAATTTTCAGCTTTTTGGGGTCAAAAATAAAAAATTGATTTTTTAGTCTATCTAGATGTAATTTGAGCTCAGGAATCCGAATCCGGAAGAAAAATTGCTCTATCTGCAAAAATGATCGAGTTATCCTCATTTTTTCGCATTTTTTGGTACAAATTTGTGGATATCTCGAAGGGAAAAAATCGTAGCTCAATTTGGACAACGGATTCGTGTTCCTGAGGTCAAAATACGTAAGAAAAGTGCCATACGATCAATTTTAAAAAATAAAAATTTTTGACCAAAATTTGAAAAAATCGTAAGGGGTACCCCTTGGAAAAATCTCAAATTTTGACCAAAAATTTTTATTTTTTAAAATTGATCGTATGGCACTTTTCTTATGTATTTTGACCTCAGGAACACGAATCCGTTGTCCAAATTGAGCTACGATTTTTTCCCTTCGAGATATCCTCAAATTTGTACCAAAAAATGCGAAAAAATGAGGATAACTCGGTCATTTTTGCAGATAGAGCAATTTTTCTTCCGGATTCGGATTCCTGAGCTCAAATTACATCTAGATAGACTAAAAAATCAATTTTTTATTTTTGACCCCAAAAAGCTGAAAATTGGCGATAACTCGGTCAATTTTAGAGATAGGTCAATTTTTCTTCGAGATTCGAATTCCTGAGGTCAAAATACGTCGGAAAAGCATATTGAACCCAATGAAAACAATGATTAATTTTTTGCTCAAAGATCGATTTTTTTTTTTCGTTCTTCAAGAGTAATCACACATAAAATCAGCCCATGCTGAGAAAATAAAGAAAAAAAATAATTTTCTTCAACCCACCCTAGCCGTTGATATACATCTCGCATTAATAAATTGGATCATTTAATCAAATACGCATAAACTGCCGGTGTATATCGTAATTTTATGTTTTTTTATATACACGGTCGCTTTTAAATCTCTTTCAATTTAGCAGACATGTTTTATTCGAATATTTTTTTTTCTGTTTTTTTTTTTTCCTGTTCTCGGTTTTTTTTATAGGACGTCTGGATCAAAGTGTGTAATCAGTATTTACGAGAGCGAGAGGAGTTTCGTTTAAATATGTATAGAAAAAAAAAAGAAGGAATTCCGGATCAACGTATCAGCAGCTCCTGAACGTGGTTCGCAGATCATACAGAAATGAATGGTATGAGGTATTCCGACGCTTTTCACCGTTCACGTGTACCCCCGTACCTATCTACCTACGTATACACGGTATTCGTATACCCGGTGTGTACGAACTCGAACGTTCGTACCTTTCCATCTGATTTCTCTCATCTATTTATTCGTCCGTTTGTCCATATTGTATAAATTTTCTATTCGTTGACGTTAACTTTTTGCCGATCCGAAAGAACGTTCTAGATTCGTGTAAAATCTTCCATCGCACGTACGTACGTACGACGTTTCAACAAAGGCCTGTGTCCTTATCTCTACGCTGTAAGTTTTCGGTTCGTTAAATGCCAACACTGCGGGGGCGTACCGTAAACGGGCGTACGTAGCGTAGTTCGCGGGTCGATGAAAACGCGTGTAATGTACACAACGTATAGAGGAATTCATCATTCGGTACAGAGAAAAGATGGCATTTCTACGCAGGATGAAAATGCGGATTACAGTTGCAGGGGGCAATGTATATACAAAATACATAGGTGTACGACGGATATGACTCTACGTACCAGCTACGGTTACGTACGCGCGATATGTGTGAGAAGAATCAGACGCTTAAGCGAATTAAATAAATACCATAAAAATCCGATTACAATGAAAAGATCGTAGGAGGTAATGTAGCGATAGGTACGAGGAGCGAGGGGATGGGAGTTTGCGCACGAGGACGATATCCCACGCGATCAGATTTTATCAAAACAGTGAGAGAGGGATGAAAATAAATCGCTTCGCGAGTTTACCTGCAGCGGGAGAAGAGAGTAAGAAGAACGAGGAGGAGAAGGAGAGTCCGAGGGGGACGGAGAAGACGAGGGAACCACTTCGCGACGTTCGGTTAAACTGTTAAAATAGCTGACTGACTGACGACTCACGGCGTTCACTTTGTTATCTCGTCGAGTGTCGACTTCCCTCCCCGTGCCGCTTTCGCACCCTTAAACCCGTCGCACTTTCGGCATCGGCTCCGGCAACAGCAGCAGCGGCAGCTCTTATCGAGGAGGAAAAGCTCTTCTAAACTTATCGAGAAGACTTTCTCGGACGAATTTACTCTCTCTCTCTCTCTCTCTCTCTCTCTTTCTCTCTCTCTATCAAAGAAACCGAACGCGCCACCAAAACGACTTCAGAGACTTTACACATCCCCTTCCCACCTGATTCTCCTTCGTGGTTACTCGCACTTTTTTACTTCCTCCTTTTCTTTTTTTTTTTATTCTTCTTCTACGCGATAAAAGGATTTTACAAAAATTTTTCACCCCATCTCCACACCATTTCCACGTATCGTGTGAATACATATCACGGAATCGCGCCCAAAATATCAATGATAATAATAATGATGATAATAACAACGTAGACGGCGACGAAGATGACATTGAACATGGTACTGCAGTGTGTGTATAAGCAAAGTGCAGATATTCCGAAGCGTTTTATTATCAACGTTGATATCAACACCAAACAAACTGGAAATTGTGTCAAGGTTGTCCGGGACCCGTGTCCAGGGGTTTTACCACACTATACGGTAGGTGTAACGCGAAACGCGCGCGGTCGCAGTGGATTCGTGCGAAGGACACGAGGAAGAGGGTGGATCTAGGGGGGGGGTGGGTGGCTCGTTATCCGGCTGATCCTCCGTGTGCGCATGCAGAGAATGTGGACGAGGAAGGAAGGAAGGAAGGTAGAGGAAGGGCAGAGGAAGAGGAAGAGGATCGAGAGGAAGAGAAGAGGAGAGAGCAGTGTACAGCGATGATGGGACAAAACCGGGATCTAGGTCACGGGAAGCAGGAGCGCGACCCTGCCGACCCATTTGAACCTGCAGGACTCTCTCTCTCTCTTTCTATGTCCAGGTGTGTTAATTTCTCACCGTCGGACGTAACGAGCTCGGGAATCGCAAACGAAGCGAAGCCGAAAACTAAACGAATAACCGAACGAATTCGCGAAAAAAAGAGAATAAAAGAGAAGAAGAGGAATAACGAGGGGAAAAAAAGGGGGAAAAGAGAATCATCCCCACGCCGCACGTGTACGAAAACGTCGGTGAAAAGCCCGGGTTATAATTCCGTCTGCTTTTGTTTACGACGCCCACGCTGGTCGAGAAGACTTATACGCGCGAAGGTAACCCACCGTCATGGGGGTATCGTTACGCCAACCCCATACAGCACCGCGCCGTCGCCGTCGCCGTACCTTACGCGGTGCGGTGTTCACCTATACGTAATTACGTACCCTGAAGGTTGAGAGTTCGAGAGAGAAAAAGAGAGAGAGAGAGAGAAACGACCTGCGCGAGTGCGAGCCAGTGAATTTAAACACAGCTTCTCATTCCCCGAAATATTCCCGAATTACCTCGAATACCCCGGAATATTCGCGGAGGTCTGATTACGAGCTGAGTAATGGAGTTTCGTGGTCCGTTGGGTACCCGCTACGAGGCTGGAGGGTGGATCGCCAACGACAGCGGATGCCTGCCTGCCGTGTATTATAACATCGAACGAGACGGCGTACGTAATGCCTACACCACGATGTACTCCCGTTATACGTATGGCGCGGTATAGGTATACCTACGCGTTGCTGTGCAAAAAATTTCTCACCGCTAGTTTTCGAAATAACAAAAAAATCAACGCCATTCACCCCCGTCGATCGTTTCTTCATCATCCTCCTCCCCGCACTCCCGGAGAAGGAGAAGGAGGTACGGCAAAATTCTTACGATCGAGAAATGTGTTTGATAACGTCGTTGGACCGTTCGTTCGATTGTAATTGGATATAATAAATTTCCTCACCCCGATACACACTAATTGGAGAACGTTTACTCCGCGTGACGCGATTAAGGACATCAGTGACTTACGCTATATCAGAAAAGCGTGGCGCGCGTGCATCGAATCGAATAATCGAAATAATTCGCGTCTATCGATCGATTAGAATTATTTTTCGCCGTCTATATTATATTCGTTGATTATACAGACGGGTAGATCGAACGTTTCACCTTTGGCGCGCAGCACCCCGTAGCCGTGATATTCGTACAGTTACACGGGGTGGAGTAGGTCGCGGTACGTGCGCCCGCGCGTTAAAACCGAGCGTGCGTTCGGGGTTTCCCTCGGTTTAACGAGTCATTTTTGTATTCTTTGAAATTTTTTTAACGAGAGCGGAGTCGAGCCGAGCAGAGAGGAGTACCCCGCTGGTTTTTCAAACATTCAGAAAAATCACGGTAGCGGTGTATTTAATTTTAATGACACGCGCGGAAGGTAGAGGAGCGGTGGGGGGGGGGGGTGGTGGGTGGCTGGCTCGCGTACCTGCCCCCCGTTAAATTGGACCGCTAGGTGCACCAAGATAAACTCCAATCGCGACGGGGTAATCCGATGCGAAATCCGATGATGAAAACGGCGAATCGACGAACAAAATAAATAGAAATTCCCTCGTTGGGTGATTTTTTTTCTTTTTTTTTTTTTTCGTCAAACTTCTTTGTAAATTATAACACCAAGAAAAAATGGGGGTCTTGGAAATATGTTTTTATTTCTCTATTATACTCACTCCGAAGCGGGATTCCTCCAACGCTGAGTTCCAGCACGCGCCATGAGGCATCGACGACCCGATCTGCAAAAAAAATTTCGACAATTTGTAAATAATCGAGGTGCGACGCCGATTGAGATAATCCGGAAAGCCGGGATAAAAAATAAATTAATCGAACGATTAAAAGTCGTCGAGCACTTCGGATGCATCGTAGCGACTGCGGGTTGGCAGCTTTTGTAAATAATTCGCGCTACTGAGGGTGACGGTGAAAAAAAAAAATAAATAAATAAAATGAAATAAATAAATTCAACGGATATCGCTAAGCTCCGGGTATAAATTGATAAGCACGTATCGGTTTCTCACCGATACGAAGTTTCTATCAAAACGTGCATAGGATTTCTGCTGAAACTCACACGCTATATACGCCCGGTGTACTCGTATTTTATAAATCCCCCACCGATATAATCCCCCGGGTATTTATAGGTAATACACATCCCGATTCGATACACCGGCGCTAATGTAACGCGAAACTGACGCGACTCGCGTGCGTCTAACGCAAGCGGATAAGAGCTGCGGACGAGTGTGAATATTTTTTTCTCAATGATCCCGGTAATCGATACCGTGTTCCGTTTTCCATCTTTTTTTTCCCTCTTTTTCCCCGTCTTCGACAAATCCCGATTTCAATCGAACGATTCTCGGTTGCAGCGGCGACTGTAGGTGGTGTACGGGGGTACCCGTATCGACGTAGCTGTCCCTTCGCCGTACGAGAATAAGCGAGTTGTACCGGTAATAATAAAGGGGATGCGGAGGGGAAGAAAGCACTTTGATTTCAAATTCCGGCTATGCATGGATATACCTCGGTAGCTCATAAAATATGCGGACGGCAATCACGTCTGTTGAATGACGAGAGCTTGAAAAAAAAAGGGGGGGGGGGGGGGGGGGGGGGTGACACGGGCCGCGAAAACCGCGGGGTGATGGGGAAGAGGGGCACCGACGAATAATATGCTGAATGGGGGTGGTGGTCCGTTGAATTAGCAAAAAAAAAACAAAAAACAAACAAAAAAAACAAACAAAAAGGCAAAAAAGATAAAATAGAGAGAAAGCGAGCGAAAGAGAACTCGACGATAACTTGCAACAGGCGCGAGAGAGTTTTCGTTTATTTATAAAACAACGAAAACGTACGTACGTATACACGCGAACGCCAGGGATATATTACAAATATAATTAGAAAAGTAACGGCACCGCGTTCTATGGCGAAAAAACGAAATTTTTATATATCTCGTAGAGAGTAAAATTTGGAAAAAAAAAAAAAAAGAAAAGAAGAACGATGATCACGGAATTGAACGAGAGTAATCAGTTACCCCGGTTGTTTCTCGTAACGAGAGCGCGCCAATTGTGACAGGGGTGAATGACTTTCCGGTACATACCGTACAGGTAAAAGAAGAAAAAATAAAGGGGGTCGAGGGGTGAAATGATGAAAACTGACTAGATCCTAACGATAGTTGATGAAAATCGTCGTCTCTTCCTTCACATTTTCCATCGGCTAAACGATCCCCGCCGCGGCACGATGTACCGTTTGAAAGTTGAAAACTTTATTATCGTCGTACGCAAAGCGATAAGAGGGGGAAGGGTGAGGAGGGGGAGGAGGAGGAGGAAAAGACGTAGATAATAAGGACGATTGCCTTTCGGGAATTGGTCGGACGATCCCCGCAGGAAGGGGGAACGTCGATATAAAGTACACCGTACCCCTATTTACGCTCTATCTCGCCTAGATACACGTCGGGCTACCGTCGAGCGGTAATCGCCTAATCGCCCCGCTAAAAAAAACAAGCCAATATCTCAAATTACGCTTCCGAGTCGTCGATTTCATCGCGTCGAACGAACGAACGAACGAATTCAACGTCCGACGTCCAACGTCTCGCCGTGGACTCCGGGTGGACGGAGAGAATAAAAGTAGGAGGAATCGGCGAATGTAATAAATTAAACGCGCGCTCAACCAACGCGATCTAGCGCGAGGACGAAAAAGCGAAAATAAAAACGCGGCGAACCAATCGAAGAAGAGGGAGAAGAGGGGGGGAGGGGGGGAGGGGGGGGGAAACAAAAGGAGCGAGGATCGAGGGAGGTAAGCGGAGTGTAAAGGTGGTTGCGCACAGCTTTCCGCAACGGCATTCGCATATAGGTACATATAAATCCATATAGTCTGCAGCGGACGACTGAAATTCGCCGTCTCCCCGAAAAATCCCTTAGTCCGCCTCATCCGCTCGTCTTCCCCGGCATCCCTAACATTTGTCCCAGGACCGATCGCGAGGCATCGCCCCTCGCGAAGAATTCCTCCGTAAACTCTCCCCGTACTCCTTATACCAAAGTATACATTATATACCTCCCGCCAACGCGGCGATAACATTTAGCCGGTGATCAGCCGCCGTCGCGCGTCGTCCTTCTACGTTTCGCCTGTTTTCGTACGACAAAAAAAATTCGTCGCGACGTTACAACGGGGGGGCGGCGGGGGGGGTGGTCGCGGCCGATCGGGTGTGTTGAAAAAAAAGAAAAAAAAAAAAAAACAGGACGCGTTATTTACAAAGATTTCAATGTATACACGAGGCGACGTCGACCCGCGGCGCAGCGGATATCGCGCAAATATATACGTACGTATAAAGGACAATCGATTATCGCGAGCACCAACATTGAAGGTGAGCGACTGTACGCGAAACGGTAAAAACCGGACGAGCGACTCGTTATTATTATTATTATTCCGATTCTCGTTTTTGCGTTTTTTTTTTTTTCAAATTTCGATCCAAATTAAACGCCACTTTCTTTGAAAATCGTGGAGGAGAAAACACCGAGGATCCGATCGACCCTGGGTCAAGCTCCGAGGAATCCGAGTCGTTGCGGAGGTACGACGATCAGCGAGGATATAAAAAAAAAAATGCGTAATCGCCGAGGAACATCCATTGCGTGTATACAGCAATCTTCCTAATTACAAGATATGTCTATACACGTATAATTATCGTCGTCGCGTTTAAATCCAAAGCGCGATTCACGTATCTGGAATATTGCTCGGCTGCGGATACCGATAATTGCGTGGGACGCGGTGTTGTGACGTCACTCGGCGAAATGGGACGGGATGGGATAGGTCAAGCACGAAATTGTCTAACGGTAACGTTCGAGTTAATCGCGTACCGTAAAACTCGTCGAAAGTACCACACAGACTACACAGCGGAAAACGAGCGTCCTGCGGGGGGCAAAGAGTCGCGACCCCGCTCGGGTCAGATCCTCAGAGTATGTGAAAATCGGAGGCGATCCTAGCCGCCGACAAAAAAACGAGAGAAATAAAATAGGTACGAGATGATATACCTGAACTAAAATTTGTTTCTTTTCCCAAAAAAAATGCGTTTAGGAAAATAAGACGCGATATAATCGTGAAACATACGATTTCGCCGGAGTGATGAAATATAACGAAGCAAAAGCGATGAGGCTGGCGAGAAGAGATGAGAAGAGAGAGAGAGAGAGAGAGAGAGAGAGAGAGGGGGGGACGAAGGAGGATCGCTAGCGGTTCTCGTACACCTAGGCGAAATAATGGAGCGAAATGGAAATGGAGAGCACCGCGTTCTCACAAAACACCCACGGTGAGCAACATCCGCGTTTCACCGAGTTGTAACCGCGCAACGCGTCGGTGGTCATCCTCCTCGTCGCGAACGCGAATTTTCGCCCCTCCGACTTCTTCTCGACCTTACGTCCAAGATTTCGACGAATCGACCGCGATGGGATTTGACAATTTTCGTCGAACGCGAGCGTGAAAAATTTATCTCGACCCGGTCAGCCCCGATCCGCGGAACGCGAACGCGACCGACCGCGTTGTAAAATTTTCTATAAATACGACCGCTGGGTGTTATCGAAAAATTCCACAGCTGTGCCCGGCTGCAATTTAACCCACATTCGACGTACGTACGCTGGTGCGGCGGCCCGCCCGTCCGTCCGCCGGGTGATGCCCCGATTTCGAAAGCTCGATAGAAAATTTTACAGGTACATATTTCTCGATCGAATGTACACCTGACGAAGTGCTGTGGGAATACACGGCTGGGTTGGAATCCGTCGAAGTTAAACACACGCGACAAAGCGCTGAATTTTCGCGTGTCGTACTCCTTCGTCAGTTTCCCTCGAACGCATCTTTTCATCGTCCGTCTCATTTTCTCGCGCTGTTGTCGCCGCTGATTTTTTCGTTCTTTCTTCCCCATCGCCGCACGCACGCGTAAATTCATTCATTCGTTAATATCGCTCGTCTCCCGTTCATTCCGCTCGGGTATAGAATAGAATTTTCGCCTCCTCGATGTTGCGAACGGCCGCGCGAGAAATGGAGTCCGAATTCTTCGCGGAGAAGGGGGGTTGACGCGAAGGAATGCGGAAAGAGGAAACTGGTAGAAAATAAAATAAAATAGAAAAAAAAAAGAATGAAAAAAGAGAGAGAGAGACACAGAAAGGGGGTTCTAGGAGGCAAAAGTGGACGCGCGGTGGAAGAAGAAGAAGAATAATAATATCGCGATGCGAATCGGACCGGCGGTATCAGCTAGTGGAAATTTTGCGGAGAACGAGGAGCCTGGAATCTGTACAGGATCGCGCTCAAAGCCTGGAACGAACGAAAAAATCTCTGGTCTAGACGCGCGCCGTAGTCTAGACAACGGGGAAAATAGAGCCTCGTCGCCCGGCCGGGTTTTTCTTTTCGAGCGCCCCTTTTCTTTATTACCCCGTTTTACCAAATCCTTGCGAATTTCGCGGTGGTACTCGGGCGAAATCTCATCTGCAGGCCGGACGTCGGCGAGATTCGGAAATTAATCCGGTGGTCCGTATCCGTGGACCATTGGGACGAACATATGACGCGGTAGCGGGACACACTCACCTTCAACTGTGTAGCGTGCGGCGAGGTGGTGCGATCGCTAGACCAAAATCCATGACTCACAGCGGGCGCAGATTTTTACTTCCTCTCCTGCAACGGAAAAAGTCATAGATACAGATTTGTTATTATTATTTCCAAACGCGTTACACACGTGAATTTATTATCGACGTAACGCAGGTCGTACAGGGCGCTTACGTTCGCGTGGATAGATAGAAGGGTATCGATCGACGCCGGTATAGATTCGCTTCGCACGCATGTTGGATATTGTATATCAATACGAAGCAGATCTATCTCACCAGCGCCGCGGATCCGCGACCTAAATCTCTGGGAGTCTCCTCCGCGTGCAACGTTTCTTCGACATTTGATTGTTTATTTTTACTTGTTTCTAGCTCGTTCGTTTTTTTGTTCGATTTTCTATCGCGCGAGCGATCCGGTCCGTCGAGCGTTGCGCCTACATTATTCATCGTACGGGGATTACACAACGTGGATCGAGACGGACGTTGCGTATAAAGTTGCGAGTTGCATCGGCTAGACGCGAACTAGAGAGAGAGAAGGAAGAAAGAAAAAGGAAACGAAATAACGATCAACGAAGTCGATTCATCGCATGTAGTTTGATTCGAAAAGAAAAAAAATAAATAAATAATTAAGAGGAAAAGTGAGACGCGCGCGTTTCAATGACAAAGTAGGAAAAGAGGGAAGTGGTGTTCAGGAAATCGTCTCCGATGCGTCTTATTTCCGTTTGAATCGTCCGAAGTTTTTTCTAGAAAATTTTGCTCAACGTTTCACAGGCGTTCGATCATACGTATCGCATGTCCGCGCTCCGGGTGTTTACAGGCTTCGCGCACGTACACGCCGTAGAAGTTTGGTTAAAAATATACCCAAAGTGCCCCGCGCTAACGACGACGACGAGGAGGAAGAAGAAGAGGAGGAGGAGGAGGAGAGTGCGGAGTACGCGAAGAGCCCTGGAACACTAGAATATATCCGAGCGTTGGGGGTGTACGTCGGTTACACGGTGCGCGGGAATAACGTAGAAGAAAAAATGGGGAGAAGTAGATATCGCGAACGAGCAAACGTCGGCCACTCGACGAATTCTCTCCGTTCACCCGTTCACCGTTTATCGTGCTCGGCAGTCGGTTTTTAGCTGCGGGGTCACGCCAGGCTGAACAACAAAATGAAATTTAGAGATTCGCATCGGTCGGGCCATCGTTCCTCCTCCTCCTCCTCCTCCTCCTCCACGTCGAGGGCAAACACTTTTTTCTTCTTCGTTTCCAGCTCGCCATTCCGCCAGCGAACTACTCACAATCAGATCTCTATGATTCCGACCGTCTGAGCGGCCCGCGTTTTTAATTCCTATTTTCATCATCTAGCGGATCAAAAATCCGACGATTATTCCTCCGCACGGTCGTTCTGATTGAAATAATTTTCATCGATACAGCGAAGACACAATTGGAGGTAATGAAGATATCGTAGCGACGATGACAAATTGGCGATATCGATTTTAGTTTCGCCCTCTCTAATTGAAGCGCGTCAGCGATCCGATCGAGATCGAAAGCGAGATCCGTATTCGGTCGTCGCTTCTCACCCGATGGAAAACTTCTCGTCTCCCGAAACTATTGTGTTCGTTCCGGTGAACAATCTCGTTAATAATTGCATCGAGCCAACGATATCGCGGCAACGGTACACGGGGAGCGAAAACCGTCGGAGACGAGGCGGATAATGAGATTGCGAATAAAAGTGGAACAAAAACCACGGAGGTGTAGTAGTAGGTGCGGGGCCAACGATCTCGGACATTGTCGTCTGCGCGTACGGCGAAACGTCGGAAAACTCTCTACTACCGCGGAGGAGGGAAAACGAGGGAAGAAAAAGAAAAAAAAGAAAAAAAGGAAAAAAAAAAACAGCCGTAATTCATTCCGTTCCGTAGGCGTATCGCGGCGGAGACGAGCGTAGGTCGTGCGACGAGATCGTTCAGAAGTCGAGTCGAGCGTCGTGCGAGAATCGTCGTTAAGAGTTCGCGTAAAATATTCGTCCGAAAAACGAGATTCCGCGTTGGGGTAAACGGCGGTGCGTCGCGACCTCGTCGTCTCGAACGTCGGGGCGACGCGTATTTTCTGTGCGTACCGAACGCTAGATGCGGTAATCCAATATGGCGGCGTACACACATGTCAAAACAAAACACTACAGGTATAAGACTCTCCGTATAAGTCGAACCGCCGACGCGCCTTACGAGTATCCGATGAGGTCTACCTTCGCCACCTACGTTAACGTCGCGTCGAGAAAATAATAAAGCGAGATGTTGTTAACCGTACGAATAAAAGCGCAGGCGCGATCCGACCGGAATAACAACCCCTTTTACGTAAACCAGACACTATAGAGCGCACCGTCGTCAACATCGGAGTATACGTCGTGAACGCGGACGAGGAGGGCGAGGAGGAGCGTTGCGATTGAATTTTCCTAAAATTAGATCTACTCCAAACGGGATCACCTACGATCATTGTTGCGTCGTCCTCTCTCTCTCTCTCTCTCTCTCTCGCTTATCCTTTTCTTCTCCAAACAAACGGCGAGCCTCGCGATTCGATTAATCCAATCTGCGTTCTCAAGCGAACTCCAATCTAGGCGGATGGAGAAAGGAGAACGTTATGGACGCCGAAGGCTTCGCGGTCTCGCACCACCACCGTTCGGATATTCGACGGTCTCAACGATGCCCCCTGACTTGAACTGGCTCGGGGATCCGACGTTAATTATTATCGCACCTGGACCGCGTCGAGACACGAATAACCGAAAAACTGGACGACGACGACAACAAAAAAAAAAACAACGAAGACTCACTCGGCACAGATCCGGCGAATAACGGCGTTTCGAACTGCACAACGTCAACAGAACAACAACAACAACAACAACACACACAAAACTGCGCAGCTCGCCGAGATGCTGACGCGAGGGCGAGTGCAAAAAAACTGACTCGAACACCAGCGGGAGACTCTAACTGCGAAATAAAAAAACTAGTCGTAACGCGAAATAGCGACGATGTCGTCACTCCGCGAGATCCGTAAGCAGACTGCCGAATCACGAATGCCTGCGGCACTCGGTTGTTCTACGTTCTCCCCCCACCCCCCAACCCCCTCCCCCCTCCCGCTTCCCCGCTAGGCGCGCACCACGCGCAGCGGTGATTCGTCGCCCCAGTGACGCTCAAATGTTTTAGATTCCAAATTATATGGGGCATCGCGCGCCAAGTCGAGGCTGGCGGGGGCTGGTCCTCCGCGTCGGAAACAAGAAAAATGATCGAAAATACGCGCGAAAAGGAGGAAATTTTTGACTTTGTACAGGTTTTCGAACAGGTTTTTTTGCGCAAAAAAAAAAACTAGTTCGGAGATCGATTCGTACCGACGGAGCGCGCGAAAATGTGATGGGAAACGTTGCTGACGTAGGCATAGAAACGGAGGATAACGAAACGAGGCAGCTGTAGCTGGCTTCGATGCCGTAACGAGAAAATTACAAGAAGCGTACGACGTCGTAACTTGGCGGTGTGTACCGCACGCTCTCTAATTGTCGAGATCAAAAGTTCGGAGTCTAGACCAGTGTTAGAGCTGGTGGTGATTATTGGCGAGAATATATCCCCGCGGTTGTTCACGCTGACTATGGTCAGTCGGTGAAAGGATCGTTGCAGCCTGCACCTTCCGACGCGACGCTTAGACACGGTCCATGGGAAAGTCGGCGAGACGACGACGACGATCGCGGATCGTCATCAACGCAGGGGAGGCTCACGCCGCACGATTCGAACACCGCGTACGATGCATCGGAGGAGCCGGTATAACTTCATCTGTAGGCTTTTACGATTTCTCGCGATCGTTCGACCGTTCGAACCGAAGCCAGACCGCCGCCGCCGCGAAGCGGACACGCGTCGCACGTACCCGGTTAAGGTGTAACAGGGTGTATATGTGTGTCAGTCACACTCGGGGTGCGTTAGCTTTACTTTAAAACGTCGATATTTTCGCCAACGCCGCTCGCCTCGCGTGGATTAAGAAAGAAGGGCAGGGGGATGAAGAGGGAGAGTAGGGAGGGAGGGAGGGGAGAAAAGGATGACGGGACGGAGTCGGGAATCGAGTTTGAGAGAGGGAGAGAGAGAGAGAGAGAGCGGTGCCAGCCAGACAGAGTATATCTTGCAAGTAAGTACGTTATACGTATACACACAACATTCGCTCGGGTGTTGGTATATATATACACATATAGTATATACATACCTATATTCGCCTACGTTCAAGGGGTACTGTACACCCGCAAAGTTTAAGGGTGATTTTAGCCGCCGCGCGATTCGCAGACGGGCAGAAAGGGGGCGCGGGGTGTGGGGCGCCCGGGTCGGTTTGGGGGTTTGGGTTTGGCTCGAATTTCGCCTCGTTGGCTTTAGTTCGGATCTCCGTGCCCGCGCCCGTAGCTTCGTCTGGGAGTACCTGTATAATCTGTTGCTTTTCATACACATACGCACACGGTTTCGAAATACGAGTGAAAAATGTTCACTCCGAGTTACCTCGCCTTTTTTTTTTTTGTATTCGACGCGATAAATGAAGGAAAAATGAAGGATAAAGGGTGGCGCGTCCGGATCCAGCTGTACGGCAGCTCCGGAGTTCAAGCGGTCTGCGTTTAAATGAAAAATTGGCGAACGCGACGCGAAGCGACGCGACGATACGAAACGCGATGAAATCAAATGAAATCGAATCGAGTCAAATGGAATGCGGGGGGGAACGCGGACGCGGCGCGGCGCGTTTTGCCGGAGGGAAATTTACGGAGGCAACCCCGGGCTAATTTCGATGATACGCGCGATACTTTTCGAAACTCGTGGCGCACGTTGCGTAGTTCCATCGGCTAGCTTCCGAAAAACAAAACTACCGATCGAGAGAAGCAAACTGTAAACGATCAATTGTACCTACATAGGTATTCACAAAATACAGGGTGAATTATTACAATATGTCAGCGCTGATCGTTCCATTGTAAACTTTGATTCGAACATTTTGATCGCGATTAATCGCGAAATTTCAACGAGGGCGAACCAGAGGGGGTGTCGCAGGTTTTCACAAAGCTATATAACCGACACACCGTGCCAACGTTATACGTTTCGACTTATTGTAAAATGAATATTACTATTATTCTCTCGGGCCGATATAACGACGATAAAAACGACAACGACTACGTCGACGACGACGACGACGACGGAAACAACGGGGATAATAATAATTCTTAAATAATAACAATAAATCACGCACACGACCGAGCGTTGGAATTAAATTCGAACGAACGAATCCGAAGACAAAAGAAATCCATATACGGGTATACGTGCGTAACGTACCCCCTGTGCCAGTGTAACGTGTAAACTAAATTAATTTGTAAGCACCGATTCTCCGTCTACCCGGTACATAGCTAGCTATTATAATCCCCCCCCCCCGCGGGGGTTTTAACCCAGCAATTTATATAATACACACTCGTATCACCCGATGTGTGAGAAACACGCATTCGTCTACGCTCTACACCTATATATGAGCGTCGCGTTGTACGAAACGGCATACGGCGCGCAACGCGACATAAATTGCGGGGGACGCGATGCAACGTTATTTCGAAAATAAGTCGACGATAGCGTAATCAAGGCGGAAAAATCGCTAGAGAATCGGATAATGAAAGAAAACGAAACGGAAAAATCGTTGGAAATCCGATGTAGTGCGCCACACGGGTCAAAATATCTCGCAAATCTACCGCGATGGACCACGTCGTGTCTATGATAAGGTGTATGAATTTAAAAAAAAAACGTTGCAACCGCGACGCGAATATCCCAACGCTGATACACAGGTGTGTTCTAGACACACACGGACGTGCGTGAGTACCGATACGGAAAAATTGCGCGGGTCGCGTCGCCTCGTATTTAATTCGCGAAAGGGGAAAAATAATAATTTCTTTCCTACGAACGACGACTACGACTACGACTACGAGCGCTCTATAATTTCCCGTCCCGTTACACGCACACGCGCAAGTTCGCCTCATTCCCGTGTACCGCTCGTATTTATCGAGGTATGAAAAAAAAAAAGCCAGCCGGCTGCAGGTGGGGTCGATAACGTATTACCTCGCGGACGCTGTGTACGGGTATAGGTATACGTTGTACACGGGAATCATCGGCGAGAGTCACAGTTTTCCCAATAGTCTCAATGACTCCGAGTATTCACCGGAGCCGCCGCGGCGTCGAGTGAAGCCGCGCGGGCACGGAGATGATCGTGCAGCGGATGGATATTGCGGGCGATGGCGGGTCGCGAGGGTTGCAACGCGTACGCGGCAGCATCCATCCATCCCCCCGTTTCGTGTACGACTCATCGGCGCGCCGATACGGAGTCGAATCGCCGCGAGCTAACGACGAGGGAAAATGAACGACAGGCGACGGTCACGGTTCGCTGCGCCGTGCGACTTTATTTTCCATTTTCATATTTTTTTCATCTATTTTCATTTTATTTTATTTCATTTCATTTTTTTTTCGATATTCCGATTCCAGCCGCGTGGAAACAACGAGCGCCGAAAATTGGCGAACTCTGCGCGGTTTGTGCGCGACCACGAAATTTCGGAGGTCCGAAGAATTTTCAAAGTTCGCGCTGCTTCGGAAAGTGCGCGGCGACACGCGTCCGTGTCCCCGTAATTTCCGTATCTTTGCGGGAATTAAGAAGTAGTCGGGCAGCGCGCGGGTCCGACCGCAACCGGTGTGTACCTGTACGGTACCGTCGGAAGACCGCGAGCCAGTCCGCAAATCCGCGGTTTCGGAGCACCGGAGAGAAGGTTGTTCTCGCGGGAGCGCAACAACCTTTCGCCGCTGTCGTGTATCTCTCTCTCTATTCCGCTCTGTTCCGCTCTACGTACGCCTTTCACCCCCCCGAATCGAATTTCGTCAGCCTAATCAAACCTGCGGAGGTCCGCGGACCTGTACCGCTTGGATGTGGTTTCTTTCTTCGTACTCGTCTCGTCGCCGGAAGACAGGAAATCGGGTCGATCGAGAGGCAGAGAGTGACGCCGCACGGCTTTCGGGGTGGATTAGGTCAGAGGTCGAAAGGGTGGCGGTGGTGGGGGTGGTGGGGGGGGGGGGGAGGGGGACCCGATTGAGTGGCGTGTGCACCAAGTCGGGGAAGGGTGACGCGCCGTACGTAAGATCAGAGGAGCGGAGGAACTGGAGAGCTTCGAACGAAAATTCGACTCGACGTCATTTCAATTACGGGCTCCGAGAGAGCACTTACGATTAATTGACACTTGTACTCCGCTCGGATGTACAGGTATATATTTATATACATATATATATATATAAATGTATAGTCGGGGGTGACGCTCTAGTCGCGAGAATAGACCGAGTCGAGACCAGTTTTGTACAGGGTTTACCCCGTCGGGGTTCGCGATATTCGACGGAAATTTGTCGATCCCATCGAATTATAGATTTTTCTTCTCATTCTTTTACTTCGTGAAATAGTTTCGTTCGGTCTTTTAACCCGCGCTATCGCGTCACAAAGGTACACGCGGGGACATAGGTGGTGGGTAGTCACGTGTACACGTATACAGAGAGTCATCGATACCCGCTCTACACCGCGCTCCACGGAAAGATCAGAGGCTGAAAGTAAACGAAAAAAACGAAGCAACGAAAAGGGAAAACAAAAAAAAATAAAAAAAATAAAAAAAATAAAATAAAATACCCACGAAAGAGGAGAAAACTCTCCACTTGCGGTGGCTGCTGCGAGTATTGATTGTCGACGGATGTATGTATCTCTCTTCGCCGACCCCCCCCCCCCCCTCTCCCTCCCCCTCCCCTTTCCTCGTTCGCTCTCCGAAATCCAGGATTCGGAATGTCCCCCTCCCCCGTCCATGTAATACGTACGTGTGCGAAGGAAACGATGAAAAAAAAAGAATTAACAAATATATATAGGGAGAGAAGGAAAAAGAAAATAGGAAAACCGCGAGGACACCGCGATCGGGAGAAGGAGACCGCGTGTACTCGATGAAAGAGAGGAAAAAAAAAGTTCGATACAAAATCAAAGGAATAAATAAAAATGCGAAAAATAACCGGGGAGATCATACTCCGCTCGCGCGGGTTGTTTTCTTTGTTTTTTTTTCCACCACGTTATACACGGTGTGTAGTTCGAAGGGAAAAATGAAAAATCTCGACGCGACTACTTATCGATATTGGATATTATATGCGCGTAGCTCGCGGCACACGCGCGCGTTCACCCGAGTCATATGTATATACCTATACGGTATATCGGGTACAGGGTCCTCTTTTTTCCCCGACTGTTATCGGGAACGTATGTATATATATTTTTTTTTCGCTAATTTTTTCACCCCCGCGACGCAGTCGGCGCATGTATCGCCGCCACCCCATCCAGCAATTAACGAGGAGACCTACCGGTCGCGAGTTATGCCTGCCCCCGTTTCGCGTTCGCCCGATCCTCCCGTTCTACCACCCCTACCCCTCCCCTGGTTTCTGCTCGCGGAGCCGCCGTCTTTATTTTCACGTTTTTGTTTTTACTGTTTCAGCTCGCACGGCGTTAATCGGGGCGTAAAAAAGTGGATTAAATTCAGCTGAAATCTCGCGTGCTGCTTCGGTTTCCGCGATTCTCCGCTCGCCCTCCTCCTCCTCCCTCATCTCCTCCTCCTCCTCCTCTTCCTCCCTCCGTTGCCTGCCGTTCGTTCGTTCGCCGCCGCCGCCGCTGCCCGTATATCGTCAGCACGCGCGTTTCGCTCTTACTTTTCAGCCGCACCGACTCTCCTCTACTCCTCGCGTTTTACGCGGGGATGACGACGCCGAGATTTTTGCGTCCTTTTTTTCCCTCCTTTATTCGTCTTCTCTCCCTTTTTTTCCTCTCTCTCTCTCTCTCTCTCTCTCTGTGCTCCCCGACGCTTCTCTCACTCTCTCTCTCTCTCTCTCTCTCTCTCGCCCCTTCAGAAACAGTCATATCGACCCGGCTCTCGTTCGTTGCCCGACGCAGTCTTTGCGCCGCTATAGTATACGTTACACACCGACAACCGGAGCTCCTCTAGGTATATATTACTCTCGCCGCACACATCGCGGATTCGTATCACTAGCGAGTGCCGGTCGTCCTCAAACAGATGGAGAGAGACGAGCGAAGGAGAGGAACGAAAGAAGAAACGGAAAAAAACGAAAAAAAAAACCAAAGAGAGAGAGAGAATGGAAAACACACGGAAAGAGAAAAGCTTCACCTCCATCTTCGATAGATCCGCGCGGGGATACTAAGAGTGTCATCCCATCGACTCCGACACGACGACTAATCGTAAGCGTATACCGTATATGTATACGTTAAGTTGGCGTGTAACGAGCGAATACGTACGTATAACGACTCTGCGTACGTGGAAGAATAACTCGCGTTACGTAGACGACGACGACGACCTGTGGAGAGACACCGGGTATCATCATTCGAATCCGTCTCGTTCGTATAATGTCGCACGGACGGCAAGCACGAACGTGTTTGCGCCGAAGTGGGAGTTTTTCAATTTTTCGTTACAACGATGCGAAAATCGATAAAAATTTTTCGGTAGCGGGTGGACCGAGGCGACCGGCGATCGCTCGTTATACTTTAATCAGTATGAATAACTGATCGAGTTCGCTGGTTCAACAACGGCGCGTCGGTTTACGGCTCTAGCGCCCCGAGTCGTTTCTCGTCATTATTAAAGCAAACTCCGTCTGATTTATGTAGGGCCTCGTTATCACCGACCAAGGATCTTATACACGATGGCGGGGCTAAAACTCCGCGGAAACTCCGTCTTAGCTTGCAATAGACACGCGTATAATATGTACAAATATGATAACCGCGCGCCCGTAGTTCCCTCTCCCTCCCTCCCACCCTCCCTCCGGTTAAACTTTCTCGATGTCGAACGTCCTCGCTAAACACGGAGAAGGTTTTCACCGGCCGAGTTAATAATTCCGTTTCTTTTCGCTACGCTGTAAAAAAATTGTTTTTTTTTTTTTTTTTTTTTTAAGAAAGATCGTTTATATCCGGTCTCGTCCCACGCCCGGATACACGTCCGCGTTGCGTCGTACGCATTTTTATGGAATTAAACTCGAAACAATCGAGCACAATGCGAACCGGTATAAATACTGGGTCACGATCCGTCCCATGGAAATCTTGGCGAAATTGTTTCCGTACGTAGAAATTTTCCTGGAATAAGTGAGAAGAAAATAAGAAAAAAAAAATGTAGAAATCTATTCGAAGCTCGTACGGTCGTTCGTACTCCGTCTTGTTAGATTCGAGAGCGTTTTAGGCGACCGTACGATCTTCTTACGATTCTCTGGTCGCCTGGGCAAAAATTTCTAAACGCGCGGGGTAGTTACCGGCGACTCCTTTTCCCACCCCGCGACGACAAAATAGTAAAATAAATTGCGGATTGCGCGTCGTACGTACCGTCGAAGGTCGGTCACGCTTTGACGATTTGTTCGGCGAGAGAGAAAAAAAAAAAGAGCCCAGGGAAGGAAAGAAGTCGGGAGCGGCGGAGCCGGCTACAGTCGCGTCGGGAAAGATTCTTCCGGAAAGATTTTATCGGGAGTTTTGCGAGGTGGTGAAAAACAAAAAACAAAAAACAAAAAAAAGAAAATAGTGGATGCAACGATTTTCGGTGCGGCGAGGACGAGACTCTAAGAAAATCAGGATCGCCGGTTCGGTTGAGGCTGATCCAGGCTAATTGTTACCGCGCGTCGTCCTTCTCCGTAAAATCATCGTTTCGCTCTGCTTTGTTCCTTCGCCGTTGGACGCTAGACTCGTTCGCGGGGCGAACGAGAAAGAATTATTAAAAACATAAAACACACGCGAAACATGTCGTCGGAGGAGGAGGAGGAGGACGGACGGACGGACGGACGGTTCGCCGTGATTTTCAACTGAAAAGTTTGTACCCAATTCGTTGGGTGGCGCGTAGTTACGGACCGCGCTCAATTGTCTCGTTGGTTAATTAGCGGCGACGACACGCGGGACGCAATTAATAAGGAAACGCTAACTCGTCACGAACGCGGCGGTATTTTTTTTTGCCTTTTTTTTTTTTTTTTTCTCATCCCTACGCCGCGCAACTCCGTACAACGGAGTTGCGTTTTGAAGCGAGCGCTTTGAAAATTCCGATTCCCTAAATTTTACGTTTCCGGACACAGAAGCGTTTAATTTAATTCGAACGTTATGTTGCGTATTATATTGTACGCGTGTATTTATATATACATGGCGTAATTAATGGAGTTCCGCTCGGAGCCCCCAGGCGAATAAATCGTTCGTCACAAGTGTGCATTATTCATCAACGTCGATCCCGCTGCAACGAAGGCGAATATACATTCCGCACGTTGAAATACTTTCTATTTCTCTGGACGGGTTTTTTTCCTTCCCTTTGTTTTTCAGAACAGTACGCGTACACCGTGTACGTGTGTAACATTCGTACCAGAGACATGGCAGCACGGCGCGTGTGTTGAGGAAAATGGCATTTCGGTTCCACAGTAAGTCTACCGTACTCGACGCTAGAAGATATAACCGTGTTACATGTACCGCCGAATGATAAATTAATATAAAGCAATCTTACTTTCCACTCGATACGGTGTATCAATAAATACACCGACTGCAGCAGCCGTGAGAAGTAATCGAACTACGGATACGTCTACTGCTATGAAAAACGAATATCGAAATCAATTGGAATTGAATAATTTTGTGGATCGCGCACACAAATCCCAGGACACGCGTCCGCTTTCGCGGATGAAAATTAAAAGTTCTTTTTTTTGTTTTTTTGTTTTTTTTTTCCAAAGAAAAACGAAGGCGAATAAAATTTATTCATTCACCTACTCCCCGATTCCCCCGGGCAATTCGTGTTGTGGAAATTAAAGACGATAAATAACACGCATACGTCGCATATATGTCAGTATGTAATATGTATATAGCATACATATACATGGTACGCGCGATTCGGCCAACTGGGATACTAAAACGGCGCGCGGAAGTGCTCGAAATTTATCCGTATAGTCGATGAAAACGTCACCTCAGCCGTCACGCGATCCCACGGAAAATTGAGAGGGGATAAAAATATCGACGAAAAAGGAGGAATAAAAGATGACGAATGAATGCAGAGAGTGGGTGGCAAAAAGGGGGGGGGGGGGGGAGGGAGCGCGACGCTACATCGGGAAGTGAAAAGATCTAATAATGGGCACGTGTATCTCATCGGCGAGTTCCTCGGCGACGACGATGATTCACATGTACACGCGAACTCATCTCATTGTCATTGAGAACGTGTATCTCTTGGCGAGCCAGACGTGACACATATCCGCGTCAAGCGTCAATCCATGGGATGTGCGCGGCGCGCGGTGTGCGTGTAAACGCGTACGCACGTTTACGCGTACGTTTTCGCACCCACGCGTATCTCTCACCTACGCACGAAAGTGACGAGGGTTGTGGGGGGGGGGGGGGGGGGACGACGAGTTTTGCCAGCCTTTCGAGTAAATCGGTGAATAATTAAAAGTGTTCCGATATCCGAGCAACCCTGGCTCTGAATCCTAAGGATATATCCTCAAGGACGGGAAAAAGGGTGATCCGTCCAGAGGTTTGCCTCTCGTTCCTTTGCTAAGGAATATTTTATTTCTACAGAGATGACTTTTTGCCTTCGGACGAAAACAGATATCGGATCCGGTTTCGACTGATTGATCAGGAGGTTGAACGTAACAGAGGAACGGAGCGAAATAGAAGAGGGAATCATCTTTGACGGGATTCGAGTTCGGAGGTAATTTTTTTTCATTTTTGTTCAATTTTTTTCTAAATCTCTCTCTCTCGCCCGTTTCTCTCCGTATCGGTTTTTTTTTTATTTGCGGTAAATATAACCCCAAGTTTAATTGGAGGTCAAGAGTTGGGGGAGGGGGAGGGGGTAGGTCGAGTTCGCGCTATCGCGGCGTTTGCATAACGTATATAAGACGAATCAAGGCGAATGATATACGAGGATTAATTAATTCAACGTTCTTGTAAAGTAATTAACCGATAACGATAATGATAAATAATCATCGAGGCGAGATATCGCGAAACGGAGAGGGATATACGTACACGTATAGAAATGCAGATGTAACGGCGGCCGGTGGTGCGCGTGTAGAAAATCTTTTGTTCCCCCAGTTCGAGATGAGGAAATTTACATTTAAATTAGATACGTGTAATCTTTTGTCTAGTGCTTATACGGCAAAAGGCGCGCTCCCGTTTACCGGAGATTTTCCACCTCGAATTTCCACCTTCGAACAATTGAAACGCGAACTTTCGTCTGTATTCCATCGCCGCCGTCGCTGCAGCAGCGGCTCTAGCGGCATCCGGCATCGCGACGCCCGTTGATTACCGTAAATAATCGCGGGCCGGCGATCCCCATTAATTAATCGTCGTCGTCGTCGTCTCGCAACGATCGCGTTCCGTCCTCGCCGATAAAATCCGAATCGCGACGAATCGAGCGAAGACCGGACTCATTCGTACGAGGCCACCGATCGCGTCCACGGGACTCGTTCCGTCCTAACGGAACGGAGGGAACGCGGTGACGCGAAGCCCCGCGCGGAACGTTCGCTACGCGAAACCCGCCGGCGGGATCGGCGGCGGCGGGGTACCCCACGCGACGTATGGGAATAGTAATTTTTCAAGCCTACACGCGTTTTAGAGAAAACAAAGGGGTTATTGTCTCGTAGCCGAGGCTCGACTCCGCGTACTCCCCACCCACCGTTCCCCTACACTCGGCGACCCGCTACCGGATTTCATTCCCTTTACTACCAGAACTCCACCAGGGGCGCCTCCTCGGCATCCGACGACTCCAGATTTCGGAAATTACGACTCGAGATATCTCCATTGATTCGTATACCTCGCCCAATTTTCGAAAATAACGACAACGAAATAGTCTGCATTCGTTCTCGACGTTGCGGACGTTTCGGCTATCGAAAGAACGCAGGTGAGACGCGAGAGCACCGTACAAGGGGGGAATTGATCGGTTGCGGGTGGCGGAAAAAAGCAGAGTAGGAAACGAAAGGAGAGGAAGGATGAAAGAAATGCTCGAGGTTGGACGCGAATAAGCAAGGTGAGCGTCCCTTTGCGGTAACCATGACGACGACCCACATTCTCGGGAAAACTTATCAAGTTAGCTTCCCGTTATTATATCGGTCCACGGGATCCACGTCGAGTTGTGCTAAAATCGTTACACTCACGTCCGCAAAGTTCGCTCCGCGTGAAATCTACTCGCGTGTACAACCGTCGATCGTTGATCCGACGCGGACTTTCGCCCTGTTTTCCTATTTTCGATAATTCCTCTTCACTCTCCGCGTACACCGCGAGAAAAAAAGATCCGTTACAAATACGCGCGACGATCCGGGCCTTCGAATACACCGGGGCGTACGTCGTAGGAGAGCGCGGTCGACGATCGCGTTTATGCGGCATAGTCGCGAAGACGTACGTGTGTTCGAGAATTTCGAATGCCGTGTGGATACTCTCGAGAAGGACAAGACTGCTTACGGAGTAAAACTCGAGGGGGTCCTCGTCGGTTCGGCCCGACGGTAGGTAGGTAGGTAGGTACGTACGGAGCCGGCTGCAGCCCGAAGTTGTCGGGGTAAAAAAAGAAGCGAGGGGTGAAAAAAGAAGGGAGAAAAAAATTGAGGGGAATAAAGGACGAAAGTCTGGGGGCGAAACGGGGTTGAAAAATAGGAGAGGGAGGAGGAGGAGGAAGAGGAAGAGAATAAGAAGAAGAAGAAGAAGAAGAAGAAGCCAAAGAAGTGCGAGAAAATAAGGAGAGAGAGGACAGTCGGTCGGTGCCGAGGCTACGGCACCGCGAATTCCTCGAATCGCCTCGAAGATACGCGTACGTAGAGGCGGAAAATATCGACCCTTTTTCGGGGGGGAAGGGGACGGTCGGTGCGTCGCCCGGAATACGGGAGTCCTGCACGGAGTCTGGGGCGAACGCCGCGACGGAATTGTTGAAAAAATGAAACGAGATTCGGCTGATCTACCGGCGCGTCGCGTGTCCCGAGGAAGGATAAAATCGAAGGAAAAAGAAGAAGAAGAAGAAAAAGAAGACTGAGATCTTTGATCTCCGGGCGAATTTATCGATACGCCCGGTCGACGTGACGAAACTATTCCGGGATCGTTCGCTTCGACCCCGTCGCCTGTCGTCCCGTGAGGGAGAAACGCGCGAGGCCGCGTTTTCTGCTCTCGCCGATTTCCCCTTTGTCGCCGATTACCCCGTTAACAACACGGGTACGTGATATTTGCGGTATAATATTTTTGAATCGAACGGAAAAATTTTTACAAAATTCGCCAACGGATTCTCGACTCATTCATACTTTATTTCATCCCTTTGACTGCTCCGTCTGGCCAATTAGGCGGGTGGGGTCTGGACCCCGTTCGCCCCTCCGGAGACTCCTCTAGTGCCGAATATAAAGAGCTCAAGATCCAAGAAAACCCGTGAATAACATCTAATTGTAAGACTCGTACTAGTTTGCACGGCCTCACCCCCCTCCTCCTCCCCCTCCCCACCCTCCTCTTCCTCCTCCTCCTCCCCCTCCTTGAAGGTAAGAAGGTGGCGCGGGTTAGTGTGGGTGAATCCGTGACTGAAACTTGTCTCGAGTAGTCGTGAGAAAAAGTGTTTGCAATTTCCTAGGTGAAAACTTCATCCGACGCTGAGGAATTAACGGCAGAAGGTGGGGGAGGGGGGGGGGGCAGGGTACAATGAGAGTCTGGAGAGAATCTGGGGAGAGTCTCCGAACGCGAAGATATAATACGAGAAATCGGACGAATAAACGAATGACTGGAATCGCGATAAAATTTAACGAAAAAAAAAATAAAGACGAAGCAATTTCTACGTGGAGGAGGCGACGCGCTCGAACTCTCCGGTGTAACCGCGAGTGCGACGTTAGGGTCAAAGTTCACGGTGCGTGACGTGGAACAACGAGGTCTCGAGGTCCTCGGTGTGCCGTTGGCTGGTGTACAAGCGACACCCGCTCGGAGCCCGAAAAAGCCGCAATTTATGATTCGGTGTTATTGCAAAAATGTCTGGCGGCGACGACGCCGTGTCGTAGCAGTCCCTTAACACCCTTCGGAATAGTTACGGTATCACCGAGGCGATCCTTTACTTTTATTTATAGCGCAACACCTGGCTAAAGCCGTTGCGACGGTGACGTTTTCGCCCTCCTCTCGTAGCGATTTTCGTCGTCTCCTTTTCCTTTTACCAGGCGAAGGACGACGACGACGATAACCCCGAAAGGGACACGGCCGTCCCGACAACGTTGAGAAAGCGAAAACGTGAGCGATGCCCCCCGTCGACGAATTTCTCTCCGTTCTATTGATCTCTCTCAATAGTCCTCGCGAGTGGCGGCGCGCGCGAACCTTGCGGCCTTCATTAAACTCGCTCGGCAAAAGTATTTCGTAACGGAAGCACATTATATCGTAAGTCGTCTATTCGAAAGTAATCGTTGTCGCTCTTATCGCAATTAGGGGACCTACGGTTCAACCGACAATCGAACACGTCTCTGCAGAGAATCTGATCCCGCGGAGGATGCGACATCCCCTTATACCGAGAATCGCGCCTCGACGAAGGACATCCGAAAGGATCACCTCGAAGGTGGCTATACGTAGTTTACCGAAGACTGGCTGACTGAAATATTCTAAACTTCTCCCCGTACGTACGAACACGGGGGATTACGCGTAGTTTAATTTTGACGAACGTCGTTTCAACCCCCTGGACGGAACGGAGGGGGGCGAGAAGGGGGGGGGGGGGGGGGGGGGGGAGCGTTTTAGCTGCAGGCGGTCGAAGAGGAGAGGAGAGGAGAGGAGAGGAGAGGAGAGGAGAGAGCACGGGATAGACGTCGACGTCGGTTGACAGTCTGGCGCTCGGTGCCGCTCGGTAACGCCGTTAACGTAATGGAATTGCGTAGCGCTCGCTGATTGGTCCGGGTCAGATGGAGCGCGTAATAAGGACGCGGGCGCTTCCGGCACTTCCTGTTTGTCCCCGTCAACCCCCGCGTTCGCTCGATCCCTCCTCGTCACCCTCGCCCTCGTCGTCCTCCCCCTCCCCCTTGCCCCCTCCCTGCCGATCCCTGCAACAAACTACCGTCACTCCTCCCGCGGGTTCGCTCATCCCTGAGGAGGGCCGCGTAACGGGCGCGCATACACCTGAGCGACTCGTCGTCGTTCGGGAGCAAAAAAAAAAAAAAAACAGAAGTCGACGGAGGTCAGGGATGAGCCGAGAGAGATCGAGGGGACGAGGGGTGACATTTATCAGACAACAAGGAGAGGCGGAGGGACCGGGACTCGCTGTTGTGAAGAAGATCTCGATGTCGGATGTCGCGAAATTAGCGATCGACGATATTTCGACTGTGTATATCAGGGTATGCGATCGAGACTCCGGAGAAGGGGAGGCGCGGTGGCGAACTGAACGAGGCGACGGACGATTCGAGGACGACCCGTCGAGCCGTCGTTATCTGTCCTCGATTCAGGAAGCGATCTCAACCCTCCCCGCCAAAGCCGCACGCATATTGCTTCCCACCTCATCGCACCCTAATTACCTCTTTCCGCCCTCCCACCGCCGACGCCGCCGCCGCGCCGCTCAAACCCCCCCCCCCCCCCCCCCCCCCCCCCGGTTATTACGTAACCGAAAATGTTATTACGTCTACGAGTCGGGTTGCAACGCGGCCCGGCAATCCACCCCCTCCCCCCCCCATAAATTATCCCGATAATACGGCTGCGTCGACGTCGTCGACTGCGACGATTTTTGCGTTTTCCGGCGCGTTTTTCACCGCGGCAACGGTAAAAAGCGATCGAGATTTTTCTCTCGCCAGATCGGCGTCGGGATCCAGTCCCGTAACGTGACCGACGTGCGTCCCCCGGTGATCCCTCAGTCGCCGGTACGAAGGAGGAGGGCTGGGTGGGCCGACGTTTCTTTCCCCGATAAGTCGTCGTCGACGTCGCCGTTTCGAGTGTATCGGTTCGATCGACTGAATCTCCGGCTGTTACAGACTCCAGGGGGGGGGGGGGGGGTGGTTGTGGTGGTTGTGGTGGCGGTCCGTCGAATCGAACCCCGGAAAACGTCGTCTCCTCCTTACGAAAAAATCAGCGAGCCGGTAAATCCAGGGTGATCGGTGTAGCCGATCGATTGATCGCCTCCGCGATTAACCCCAACCGCCAACAAAGTACACGAACCGCACGCGCGACGCAGAGTGCGATCGAATACAGCGTTGCGTATCGGTATAGGTATAGACGGTCGGCGTTACACGCGCGCGGGTTTAATTTTTGTCCAATTACCAGCAATACGCCGTCGAAATTCGCGGGATCCGATTCCCTTTGAAGGCGGTAACGCGGGCGCCGAGGGTAACGCGATATAGTAGCGGGGTGAAAAAAAAAAAAAAAGGAAAATTGGGCCATCGGACCAGCCGTTCGTCGTAATCGCAATGAATTTCACGCCGACGGAGCGAGCGACGCGGTATCCCGCGATTATCGCCTACCCACCCACCCACCCCGCGTGTCGGTCTATCGATTGATCGCGACACTCGAGATGCACACGCCGTAGGTAAAACACAAGGCGGTGGGAAACACGTCGAACGCCGACTCGACGTTTTAATGACCCTTTTGAATTTCGAAGGCGGGACGATGACGCGATTCTATCGAGACGGTACGGGTGAAGCCCGAGTGCCCTCGACCCCGCGCACACCTCCGACCTCCCGCAATTTGCATCTTTCGCCCGTGGGAAGAAAGGGGAGGGGAGGGGAAGGGAAAAACGGTCGACGGGAAAAATTCGAACGCAGTCGCCGTGATCGAGGGGACGTATTTTGCGGAAGGAATCGCTCTTTATAGGTGAATATCGGAGACGAATCCTGGAATTCTTCGACGAGCTAAAGATGCGGTAATTGAGGAGGACGCTATTAAAAGCGAAGATCTTGGCAGCGAGCTCTCAACCGACTCTGTCTGGACCGATTCCACCCCCGACTCCGCTCGAACGTTGCCATCGCGAATAATATCTCGGGCCGATTCGGGCGACCCGACAATTTTTCCGAAACCGAGACGCATCCCGAGTGAAATCGAATCCAGGAATTTGTTTTTTTTTTTTTTTTTTTTAGCTCCATTAAACCCGCCGGCCAACCTTCGTTACAACGTCGTGGGTTCGTCGCGCCCGATCCCGACGTCGAGTCGGAGGTTGAAATATTTAATCGTTGCGACGTAGGCGAGACGCGGGTCGACCCGAAAACCCTTTCGAGCAAAAAACGGGACCTCGCACCTGTCCGTGGGCGGTCCGTCGGAGTTGCCAAAACGGCGAACATATACGCACGATCGCGTATGTACATTCACTAATCGGCGATCAATAATACAATCGATCGTTAATTATTGATAATTCGTTGACGAGATAACGGACGCGACAGACCCGGAGGTGATGGCAAATATTCACAGGTTCGTGGGTCCGATTTTTTCGACCTCGTCCCGCAGTTTCCCGCGGGCGAAACGCCGTACCCTCGGTGTGCGACGGCTGAGACGACGAGTCGTTGCAAACCCCCGTCCCAACCTGCGCCCTGATTAAAATCGTCAAACTTCGGGGGATCGGAAAGACGACGAGTCGGGGTAATAAAGAGGGGAGGGGGGGAGGTGAATTAGATTACGTAGTGAAATTCACTCTCGAATCCCGCGACTCGAATCTCGTCGTTTCGTCGTTTTCACCCCCTTACATTATGGCCACGGGATACGGACGCTCGTTACGCGGTGGAGAAGCGTTCGCCGCACGTCTACGCGTCCATTTTTCACTTTCGACGAGGTTTCGAATAAACAAATCACGGAATCGCCGTGTACCGCGACACACGCGTAACTTTCCTTCGACGGTAAGCAATCTAGAATGAGTTTTTCAAGACGCACAATGAGCAAGCTGTGCGCGCTTCCGTTCAAACTTCGGCACAGCTTTGAAACAACATCTGCCCGCGACATTTCGCTACCGCTAGAATCCAACGGGAGTAAGAAAGGAGCCTATGGGAGGGGGAACAGCGGAGGTGCGAGGGTTCGGAAATTATTTCAGTTTAATATTTGAATTGAAAGGAGAACGTACGCTAGACTGTGCCGCAGGTTGAGGTTTCCAGGACTTTCTAAAATTAATCAACGCTGTAGTCGAGCTCTGTGCGAGAATTCGTGCGTTGTCGCCGATAAAGAAAATGATTCGCACGTATATATATTTTTGGAAAGAAACGTACACACCTGCGGAGATTTTCGAGCGATTAAAAATACGGAAGTAGAAAACTTGCGAGCGTATACAGTCGCGTCACGTACGTTGAATTGAAATCCGCGTAGGTTGGGTGACTTTTTTTTTCTCGTGGGTAAAGGACAAGTGTGCATACACACGTGTATATCTAAGTCATTTGTGACGAGGCCGCGTCCTTTTTGTCGCTATGGCAACCCGAGCAACGGAAAAGGAAGCTACACTCGGCTTAGAAATTGCCCGAGGGTTCGTAACTTGGTATATAGCCTCCATACTTCAAGAATTGGAAAGACGCTCTAAAGCTGTCTTCCGGTATTCGACCGATATATTATGTATATCGCATTTTTTGCTGCTCCGAAAGGCGAAGAATTGGCGACAACTCGATCACTTTTGCAGATATACCAATTTCACTTGCGGTTTCGTATTCCTCGGATCAATATACGTGATACCCTGGACAACCCCTCGAGAAAAAATATTTTTTTTTCACCCAAAATCGAAGAAATTTCAAGGGGTACACCTTTGGATTTTTTCAAATTTTCGGCACAATTTTTTATTCTTTAAAATTGATCGAATGGCACTTTTCTTATGTATTTTGACCCCAGGAATCCGAATCTGGAAGAAAAATTGATCTATCTCTAAAATTGGCCGAGTTATCGCCAATTTTCAGCTTTTTGGGGTCAAAAATAAAAAATTGATTTTTTAGTCTATATTAATGTAATTCGAGCTCAGGAATGCGAATCTGAAAGAAAAATTGATCCATCTTCAAAAATGACCGAGTTATCCCCATTTTTTCGCATTTTTTGGCATAAATTTGAGGATATCTCGAAGGGAAAAAATCGTAGCTCATTTTGGACAACGGATTCGTGTTCCTGAGGTCAAAATACATAAGAAAAGTGCCATACGATCAATTTTAAAAAATAAAAATTTTTGGCCAAAATTTGAAAAAATCGTAAGGGGTACCCCTTGGAAAAATCTCAAATTTTGACCAAAAATTTTTATTTTTTAAAATTGATCGTATGGCACTTTTCTTATGTATTTTGACCTCAGGAACACGAATCCGTTGTCCAAATTGAGCTACGATTTTTTCCCTTCGAGATATCCTCAAATTTATGCCAAAAAATGCGAAAAAAATGAGGATAACTCGGTCATTTTTGCAGATAGACCAATTTTTCTTCCTGATTCGGATTTCTGGGCTCAAATTACATTAAGATAGACTAAAAAATCAATTTTTTATTTTTGACCCCAAAAAGCTGAAAATTGGCGATAACTCGGTCAATTTTAGAGATAGGTCAATTTTTCTTCGAGATTCGGATTCCTGAGGTCAAAATACGTCAGAAAAGCATATTAAACCCAATTAAAACAATGACTTATTTTTTGCTCAAAAATCGATTTTTTTTTTTGGTTCTTCAAGAGTAATTTCCTACATTATCAGGTCAGGATTCCAAAACTGAAAGCCAAAATCATCTACTCATGCAATCGATCGAGTAATCATCAATTATTCGCTGTTGGGAGCAGAAAAATTATAAGACATATCGATCGTTTTTAGTCGTAGACCCACTTTGATTCATCGCAATTCATGCATGGGTCGAAATATTCGAATTCTTCAATTCAGCAGCAAACCCGAGCTTTGCTGGAGTCAGCGTAGCTAGCAGCGTAGCGGTTTGTTGTGGGACGTCACCTCTGCTCAGTCCCGAAGGTGACTTCTCACAACAAAGCGCTACGCTTGCTGACTACCTGACTCCAGCAAAGCTCGGGTTTGCTGCTGACTTGAAGAATTCGAATATTTCGACCCATGCATGGATTGCGACGAATCAAAGTGGGTCTACGACTAAAACCAATCGATATGTCTCAATTTTTCTGCTCCCAACAGTAAATTATTTACGAATCACTCGATAATTATTTCGATAATAATATCGCGAAGGCTGCACGAATTATTTCAACGAACGTATACGGACCTTATGTGATTATTCGCTGGCCCGGAACCATGGGAATGAAAAAAAAATATAAAAGGAAGAAATAAAACGGTGGACGACCGCAGTGAATTTTTTCGAAGGTCGCCGGAATTCCACCTGACAAACGAGAAAAGCAGAAAAATCTATTTGCAATATTAAAGAAAGTGAGAGTACACAGAGCGACGTACGCGGTATGAAAGAATGAAAAAGAAGCTTCAGAGATCAAGTCATGTAAAAGAGAGTATAGCGGGGAGAAAGGAGAGTCGGGAATACGAGACTACGTGGAACAAAAGCCGTCCTTATCAACGCGACAAAAATAAAAAGGGGAAAAAAAAGAAAAAGAAAAATAAAAAAAGAAATGAAGATACCTCAGGTCGTGACGGGAAAATGAAAAGAGACGAAGTAGAAAGTTGAATTCACCCCGAGGTACCGGGGTGCGGGCGAACATAGCGGGGGGGGGGGGGGGGGGGGGGGGGCGGTATTCATCATCTCCGATTGATTTTCGCGAAACGTTTTCCTCCCTTAATTCTTACTATATTTCTGGTATTTACGATCGCCGGAACGAGGTCGGGGAGGTCGCGAACCTCCGGATCGCGCGGCGACGAAGAAGACACAAAAATTAGGGGACTAATATTTATTTTTCAATTCGTTGTCCCGGTATCCCGGTTCTCCGCACAAACGTGACTTTGTTTTATCACCGCGAGATAGTTTCCGTCGCGTCCAACGTGGAAAAAGATTTATCGCCGGACTCGCTGGCAAGGACGCGGCGGCTTCTAATTCCGTATGGAAGAAGGAGCAATAAATAACCAATCAGAATCCTAATCTCGCATTTCTAGTCTCCGTTGCGACACCCTACGGCGCCATTCCGCTACCACCCCTCCGACTTCCGAAAACGCTACAACGCCAAAACGCCGCAACTGCAAACGCGACCTTTTTCCTCCGGCTCTCTCACTCTCTCTCTCTCTCTCTCCAAGTTTTCCCGAACATTTTCCCCCCCCCCCCCTCCCCCCCCCCTCCCCATCGTCGATTCGCTCTACCGTGTCCTCCGCGCTCTCGACACACAGGCCCATAAGTAGTTCATGGTCTATCGCTGCCCGGAGGTCTCGCCGATATCCGAGGGTGACGACGAGTGCCGACGAACGAGGTAAGAGGGAGGGCGCCCCTCGCATCCGTACACCTTAGCGTAGGTGTAACGACGCACAATAATGCTCACGTACCGGTATAACGCAGGGTACGCGTGACGAGCTGAGCGGAACTCTCGAGGTACTCGGGGGGGCGGAGGGTGGATGGGGGGCGGTGGCCTCCCCCGCCGGCATCTCGTTACTCTTCGTACTTCCTCCCCCCCCCCCTCTTCGAGGAGCGGAGAGTTTCGCGCCCCCTAGCCGCTACGTACCCCAACCCTCGCGACGCGTACCACCGGCGGGGCTTCGCTACGCGAGGATGGAATTACTCGTTAGGGTCACCGCTGTTTTTGCGACCGCCGGCTGGCCGCCCTCCCTCTCCTCTCCCTCGGGAGGGTCGTTCGTTAGCCCCCCCGGGGGCCCTCGTACTCTCGCGTTTCTCGCCCTTCTCCTCTCGTTCGCACCGCGAGGCGACGGGGGGGCCCGCGGGGGAATCGCATTCGAGGCGTAAGACTCGCGGACGTTCGAAAATATTGAAACGGAGCGGGCGAGCGTTCGAGCGCCCGATTACGCGGATTCGCGCGGCGATCCCGAAAAACGAACGAGCCTCGGTGGCACGGAGGCGGTAGTACGACGCGAGCGCGACGAAAATCCGATGTTTACTCGTAGCCGATTTAATAATTCATCATCGGGCAGCGGCGTGTTATTTGTGCACCGTCTGGCCCTCGTCGCAACTATAATGTATACGTATACGTATACGACCGTGTGGCGACGCGACGATATGACTGTACCGAACGCAACGCGAAGCCCGTATTAGACGTGCAAACATTCGGCTGGAACGACCTGTCCGCGAATAACGAGGGGCGAGGGGCGAGGGGCTGCACCCCCCAATTAGTAGAAAAGAGTTCGAAAAAGCCCCGCGCTTGTACGATACGGACTTTTGCGTACGTACTTAGAATCTCCGAATCGACGGCTGTCGGTTACAACTACACGTAGACGTCGTACGTTACAGTCGAGAATTTGGCGAGATTTGCCGGTAAGTAAAACGTACGAGTCCGCCGGGCGTGAAGAGAGGCGAAGCGAAGCCGAGCGAGGAGCATTATCTGCTCCCTTAACGCGCGCTCGAGTATCGAGTATCCGTCACTCCGTCGTACAAATTGAATTTTTATGCCCGAAAAAATCGTTTCCGCCAAAAACCTATTTCGCCCGGCAAATAAGTACAACCGAGGCAAAATAACGCGAGAGCTCAAAGAAGCCGGAGAAGAGGGTGAATGGAACAAAAAGCGTGGGAAAAAAAAAAAAGGAAAAATAAAAAAGGAAAAAAGAAATAAGGGAAATGAAAAAGAAACAGTTTCCGCGAACCACCGAATTACCCGCGTAGGTGAGATCGCGTACCTACGGCCCGTTTCGTTTTTCTTACGCTTCTCCAGCCGTTCCGTCTGCTTCTCTCTCTCACCCTCTCGTATAATTGGTCGGGACGTTTCTTCTCCGAATCGATCCTCTCTCCCGCGAGTTACCCCCCTCCCCCGGGGGTCGGTTGGGGCTTCCCTTTCGACGGGGGCCGCAGGCCTCTCACGTCTCCTCGGTTTCGTCCTCGCTCGCACTTACAATCTCACGAACGCACCACCGCGTTGGGTGTGTGTACCGATTTCGAAACGACTCAGGTTCGCGTCGAACGACGCGAAGCGAGGCGATCGGCCACCCCGCGTGTGAGTCGGGGTGGCTCTTTGCGGCTGATCAATTATTAGTGAAATTTTACCGGAAACAACGTCGGAAGGGCTCGAAGTAGCTGCGCGTGCAGGCTTCGCACCTGGCTAAAAAGCGGAGCGTATAGGAGACGGGGAAGGGGATGGGAATGGGCGAAAACGAGACGCCACCAGGTGGTTTTCTGAGCTCGCTTTTACGCAAAGTCGAACATTTTCCACTCTCGTCTGATCGCACGTAACTAGCACGACGACGACGACGGAATGAGAAACTCGACGGAAGCTTGCTTAGTACGACAAACGTGACATCGAGGAAGCCCGTTTTCCAACTGAGTGAGATCAGCTCGCTCACGTCGAACGATCGTCGAATATTTCGGCTATTGTGTAACGCCGTTTCGCGCGATAACGAAATAGAAAATCGGCGAAATATACGCAGATGCGGTCGTAGGGTGGGATGGGGGGGAGGTGGGGGTGGGCAGGTGAGGCGTACCGGTTGCCACCATCGTTTGGAAATCAATGACAGAGAGAGAGTTCGTTAACCCTAAATCCACTTGTCGAAACCGCTGACAATGACTGGTATTAATAATGGCTATAGTGAAACGGGTAATACCGCGGGTATAATCCGCGATTAGAACCGAACTGCCAACGCTGCATTCGCCGGCTCTTGCGTACTCGCTGTACCCTGTTGCGGAGGTAAGAGAAACTTGGAGAAACCTGCGTCCGGAATAGACGAAGAATCGCGGCGGAACGCGAGCCGCGAATCGTCCGATGACGACGACGTTCCAGCTTCCGGATAAGATTTAAGAAATTGGAAAAATTCGCATCTACTACAATAGCCACGCGTAGCTGTTGATTTTCGATAACGCGTCGCGTCCGATTATCCGGCGTTTGGTCCAACGACTCTTTAGCTAGCTCGAGGACCGTTTGCCGAGGGTCCCAGTGTTTACGGGGCTACGAAACACCGAGGTCATCGACCCCGATAACCGCGCGCTCCGAGATAAAAGTTCGACCGAACGAAAATTCAAGTTTCTCCGTATACTCCGAAGTAACGAACGACTCTTTTTAACCGCCGGGCCGAATAGATCACCCTACCCCCCGATTCGTCAGGGTGGCTCGATTTTTCGTTTATTTTATTTCATTTATTTCTTTTTAAAAAAAAAAAAAAAACCGTTACCTACTCTTTTCGCTCGAGTCAACGACACGTTTTCCGTTTATCTTCGTTTTCTCTCTCTCTCTCTTTGCTTTTGCGAACCCTCGACGTCGTTACCCTGATTCGAACGTTATCGTAGCACCGATTCCTTTCAATTAACGACAAACCCGTCGAGCCACGCAGTCGGCGGACAAAAAATTCCAGCGTTCTAATTTACGTACACGGATATTGATTACGTATCGTACAATTGCGTTGTGCTTGAATTTCTACGGTACGACTGCGGGTGAAACTGGGGGGGGGGGGGGGGGGGGGGCGTTCTTCTCGTTATTCTCTTTATGGATATTCATTGTTAATTACCTATGTCGCCTCGTCCCGCGATTCCGGGACTTCAATCTTCGGCCAAAATCCGACGTTCGCCGTCGATAATCATATTCCAATGTCGTCGAGCTAGTGAGCCCGACGGCTCTGCGAACGGTAGGCGAAACGGCTGCTGAACTGGCGCGACGAGTGCCGCACGAATTTCATTCCATAAAAATCCGTGCTTCCTTGTTCTACGGTACGGTGGAAATCCCGATCCCGATCACGTAGCGCGTCGACGCGACGATAAAAATATTCGAGGACATTCGCCGCCTCCGCCGTATCGAATCGTATCGCGTTCAACGCGTTTTTATCGTTACTCTCCTCCTATTTACCACCCCGTTTACGTTCATACCGCAGCTGCGGGTTCGGGCGGACGCGTAGCCAGGGTTGCTTCCGACTGCGGCGAAGACCCTTCGCTCACTGAACGTCGCCGGGGGTTCTCTGAATCAAGGCGATGATATTATTCGGGGTGGCTCGCGTGGCGGGGAGGAAAAAGGGGGGGGTGGCTGGACGGGGGAGGCGGAAATCGAGCGCGCGCACTCCTTAAAACGGCTATATTTGCCGAGAGCGTAACAACCCGCCTCTGTGTAACGGAGAGATCATGCCCTCCGCGGAGGGGGGGCCAATCGATACGCCCGACGATCGCCGATCGGATTAATTGCCGGACGCTTCGCGACCGACCCCCCCCCCGCAATTTTTTAGTTTTTATTTGCCGCGCATTCCGTTTCCATCTTCGAGCGTTTTTTTATTTTTTCGTTGACGACCGTTGACGAATCGCGTTTGGAAACTAGCGCACGTGCGGAACTGCGTTACCGATAACACCTGAAATTAGATCGCGTAAGAACACCTGCAGCGAAATAACTTTGGCGCGATATTGTAACGGGGCGCGAGTGTAGCGAAAAAAATGATTTCGTACGAAAGAGAAAGCCGCGCGATTTGTTACGACGCTCTCGTCGTCTGGGTGGAATCTTTTTATCAATTCTCGAGTTCGCTCTCTGCGACGAGACATCGATCAATTCGGATTCGGTGAGTTTTTCCACGCGTTTGTGTTTTCCCGACGATAAGCGTAAATTTTTCATCAACGAAGGGGGGGACCGATTACGTCGCGTCGCCCCCCCCCCCGATCTACGTTCAATTTCCTCTGGAACGCGACCGACGCGTCTGTCTGTTCGAATCGTCGTGTTTTTCCCTCGTTTTCTTAATGGGAAAAGTTTTTTGATCGTAGGGCCCAATTGTACACAACGGCGCGTGACGTCCCCCTCCCCGGATGGTTTTTTCGAAAACTGAATTTATCCTAAAATAAAATGAGGGAATAGAATTGTTTTTTTTCAACGAAAACGCGGAAGCATAATCGACGGAAGACGCCGAGGAGATCGGAACGATAAATATAGAGGGTTGGGAATATTTCTCGGTTAAAAAGAGGACTTAGTGGCCAGGAATTATTCAATATCTTAAGAATTCCCTCGGAGCTCGAACCGCGCGGTGGTATAAGCGATCGTTTTCTACGGCGATGAGCAACGGCGGCCGTGGGGCCCTCCGTCTCGCTTTGAGTCTCACACAAGCCGTCGTTATACGATTCCTTTCATTTTGGCATACCGTCAACGTTGCGCGAGCTTCTCGAATATGATTTCATAGTCCAACGGAGACGCGGCTGTAACGGCGGGGGGAAGGGCGAAATTTATCGAGATTCGAGTGCAGCTCGAACGGTCGCCGAAAGATCGTCTCTCCGACCACTCGCAAATATGTATATACATTTTCATAACAGCGTCGAGCAGCGCTGAAAAAATCGAACGATATATTCGTATTCGTCGAGCGAATCGGTCGCCAGCGGCTACGACGGGAACGCATCGATCCGCCGTTGGAAAATTATTCGTTCATTTTTCTTTTTTCATAGCGATCCGCATTCTCGCCGTTCTTGTATTTTCCCCTCGATTTTTTTTTGACAGCCGTCAGGCACCGCGCCGAGTCTTACCTCCGATTCGGTCGAACTCCTCCGGGTTATTCAGCGCCGCGTTGAGATCGGCGAGCCGCCGAACGAGCGCGAAGAAAGAAGGAAAAAAGGGGATAAAATGCTCTAAAAACTTTCAGCGTCGGAAAAGCTCGCTGACGACGAAGCGACGAATCGGAGAGAGAGAGCGATCATCGCCGCTAAAAATTAACCTGCAAGAGCGAAGGAGTCTCCGTGAAAATTTTCATCCTCCAAATGGAATCCGAAGGACGAATTACGTCGGACGACGTCGAAGAGACGACGATTGAACTGAACGACGTCGACGCCTCGGAAAATCCGGACGCCGATCGTCGTCCCACCGACTCCGAGGGTCGGGCGATCGCCTCGGTTTTCCTCCCCGAGGCGGAGGCGACGCGCTGCGACTGGGTTATCCGCCGCTTGCGAAATATTTCGGCGACAACTGCGATCCTCGGGGCGCGTCACCCAAATTTCACCTGGCTGACGATATTCCACTGGGCAACGAACCTCGCTTCCGCTCTGCTCTCGTGGGCCCTGCTCTACTTTTTATTCGGGGATCCGGCCGCCCCGGGGGGCGCCATTTTCACCCTTCTTCTCCTGGTCGCGGCCGCGTACTGCCTCGGCTGGGGACTGACCCACGTCCCCTACCTCCATCTGCCCCCCGTTTTCGGCATGCTCGTGGCCGGGGTGATAGCGAGGAACTCGGGCCTCTACAACATCCGGGACACCATGAGTCCGAGGGCCATGGGTGCCGTAAGGAACTTTTGCCTGACCTTCGTTATGGTGAGATCCGGCATACAGCTGAACACAACGCCCCTCCGCAGCCACCCCGTGTTCCTCCTGATCTTGGCCCTGCTCCCCTGCACCCTGGAAATGTTCGTCGTTACCTTCTGCTTCAAGGGACTGCTCGACTTCCCGTGGGACTGGGCGTTCCTCGGGGGGTAACGCGAAATTCCGTTTTACATCGCCGTTCCGAAACGCGGTCAGAGCCGGGCGAATTTCATCGATTTTTAATACCGGTGTTTTTTTCAGATGCGTTATAGCCTGCATGTCGCCCGTGGTTACCGTCAACTGTCTTCTCGCCCTCGCGGATCAAGGATACGGAGAGGACCAGGATATCGCCGGACTCCTGTGCGCGGCGTGCTCCATCGACGGGGTTCACATAGTGGCCGTGTTTTCGATAGCCTTTTCCGTGGTGTTCGATGGTTCGTCGGAAGCGACGTGAAACGAAGAAGCGAACAACGTCTCCGTTACATCCTTTGTTATTATTTATTTATTTTTTCTCTTTCTTCTTCAGATTCCACGGGGAACCAGTGGTGGGCTTACCTCCCTCGCGGTCTTCGCGACATGGTATTCGGTGTTATTCTCGGCACCGGTTTGGGACTGTTTTTCGTATTTTTCCCACATCAGAGTTCGGTGGGTAAAGGACCTTCGACTATCCGTCGCCACACGTCGTCTTTCCCCCCCCCCGTCGAATAATCCCTGCTCAGTACACGCGATTTTTTTTTTCTCTTTCCGCAGAAATACGCCACGTGGTATCGCACGATTAATTTATTCCTGGGCGCGCTCTGTTTCAGTCTCGGTGCTGGCACATTTTTGATAACCGGCGGCGGTTTTCTCGCCACGGTATTCATGGCATTTGTCGCCTGCACCGGATGGAAAGTCCTCGTCGACAACTTCGACGTGAGTGTCCGATCTGATTATCATCACCCCCTCCCACGATCGCTCTGTCGTCCTCCCCGTCTGTTACAATTTATCTAACGAAAGTTCAGGTGGCTCCGATTCGCCGAGTTACCGGTATCATCTGGCACCTGCTTCAGCCGGTTTTGTGCGGCGTGATCGGGGCCGACGTCAATTTTTCGCACTGGACGCTACCTCGGACGGCTCTCTACGCGTTCTGCATCCTGATAGGACTGGCGGTAGGTCGCTGAAAAAAAAAACGGGGGAGAAACCGCCCTCGCTGCGAGAGACGCGTAGATCCGCTAGTGTTTGCGAAGGGAGGAGAGAGAGAGAGAAAAAAAAAAACGAAATCCCAGAAATGACGGTGCGAATTTTCGCAGGTTCGACTGGGGTCAGCGGTACTGTCGACGCTGAAAATGCCCTTCACGATCGGCGAGAGAATTTTCGTCGCCCTTTCCTGGCTGCCAAAGGGCACCGTGCAGGTGAGAACGAAGGAGTTTCTCCCGATCGCGTATATTCGAGGCGTGTCGGACGACATCTCAGTTTCTGTTGCGAGGTCAGGCTGCGCTGGCACCTATGGCGTACGAGCACGCCCTGGCGAAGAATAACACGTCCGAAATCGAGCTGGCGGAGGACGTGGTAAAAATATCGGTGATGGCCATCGTGTTTCTGGCCCCCTTCGGCGCGATGATAATGATGCTGACCGGGCCCCGTTTGCTGAAACGGATATCATCGGACGCCATAGAGGAACGGAGGCTCCAGAGCCTGAGGGTGTTGACCATGAAGGTCAAGAGTCCTAGGAAACGCGAAAACCCGGCCGATCGAATCGACGAAAATCAAGAGTAAAATTAAGCAACGGAAAATGACTACTGAACCGCGGTTCGTTCCACCGACAAGGCGGGAGAGGGCCGACCCGGTGCCCTCCGCGGGGCTCTCGAGGTACAACGAGACTCGCGTATCCCCCCCCCCCCCCCCCCCCGTACCTCTGCCGCTCGCCGCACTTCAAAAAACGGCGGAGAGAACGGTCTCGGCAGCAGCCAGCTTTCATCTCTCAAGTTTCTTTCTTGCCGGATTTCTCGCTATTTCCGGGGTAATGTTACGTATAGCGTGCTCGCCCCGTCGAAGTCGGTCGGTAGCGTCGGTGGCTATCCCCCGAAAAATACCCTGTCCAAGACGCGAAGGCTACGTCGTACTTTCGCATCTTCGCTAAGACGTTTCAAAGGAGATCCTTAACCCGCCCCCGGGCTCTCGAACGCGACTCTCAGCCACTTTTTTTCGGTCGGAAGGGAACTCGCCCTACCTCGCCGTACTCATCTCGCGGCACGCGAATTCTCGCGAGTACAAGGAACAAATTTTTATCCGTCGAAAAGCATCGACCGATAAAACGGGGGGGGGGGGAGGGGGAGAGAAGGAATCGACTTCGCGCTTCTTCGTCGGTACCGAGGGGCGCAGGGACGAACAACGGAAGCGGAGATATAAAAGTTGGCAGAGATAGGCGAGGGTGCAGCTCTCGGAAACTTGGAAGCGATATACAGAGAAGCGGTGCACGGGGAGACGCGAGTCGCGAGATCGGTGTGTAAAATAATCATTATCGGTAAAGCGAAACTGGGGCATTAATTATACGAAGGCGGTAGGGTGCGAGGCCATTGTCCCTTGTAGATTGAATCGAAGCCGAGAGACGTCTGTGTGTACGCGCAAAACTGAGATAAGGGGAGGGGGGGGGGAAATTATATCGTCCCAACCGATCGGCGGCGAACGTTACCTGCGACCGCAACGCGACTCACTTTACACTTGTACATACATTCGCTCCGCTAGAAACAATTTCAACGAGATATTCATATCGCATCGGATACGTATCCGGGTGTACCTGAGCGCGCACAACTTCTACCCGTTACACGATGACTCGAACGAGTGAAATACGAAGGGAAAACGGTTGTCGTAGGAAACGAGACATCCGTTAAAAATTTTTGTAAGCTGCGGTCAAGGATATAAAAATAATCTAAGTGAGAAAAAAAAGCACAGCTCTTCAAATTTGATTTCTCCGTTCGTTGTACCCCGACGTTACGCGTGCACACCTGTGATGTTTATGCCGCGTCAGGCCTCGCGTCCCGGTCCACACAGGTATCCGCCCAGGTGAGATATTTTATTAATCATTTGGACGGCGGTGTTGATAGACGCGAGGTTGCAAAGGGACGCGAGGAGGTGGAGCGTGCGACATCGGGTCAAAGAACAAAGCATCCCCCGGTTGGACCGGAGCCCCGGCGAGCTCGCTGCAGCTAGTTAAGAACGGCGGTTCACAAAGGATTGGTGAGAGGTTCTCGCCGGTCGGCCCTCACGTTTCTTCCGCGTCGAGCTTTAGCCCTAACTAGCGGAGTGCCGCCGCGTGGCGGGGGTCTCCCTCTACCCGGCGCGGTCTCGTGGCCCCGAGCCATCCCCACTCACACGTTGAAACGTCTGATCGTACCCAACACACCTATGCAAAAGCGAAAGCTCACAGTTGTTTCGCTAAAAGTGCACCGCTTCGGAGCTGGGGGGGGGGGGGGGGGGGGGCGAGCGTGACGCCGAAGCACCGGCTGCATCCGATTACCGATTTTCGTCGGACGACCAAAGATCCGAGTCAAAGTTCACGGATTGCTACGTGGATCGGAGACCGGAGCTCGCCGCGAAATTGGTGGGTGAAAACGCTGTGAATTATTCGGAAGATGATTAATATTTTTTGCCTCCTTAGTACTCTGTCGCAAAAATTGACGGCGGAAAGGTCATCGGTATCGGTATTCTATTTCTAGATTCTCTGAATGCGATAACGCCGATTATCGAATCGGTTTCCGGGATGCAGTGGGTCGTTATCCGTATCACCCGACCTTCGGGAAACGGATCTGGAAATCTCGTGGCGTGTGACGTTTATTCGCGATTTTCGGTCACGAACGATTTATTCAATCCTCGCAGTTTATCGCCCGTATTTGATTCGGCTACGCCGAGACGCGGATGTCGGGGAGGAGGTGGAGAGGTGGAAGCGGAGGTGAGCCCGCCCTAGGTAAACGCGCCAGACCCGTGCGATTTTTATACGTAGGAAAATACCCGAGTATTCCCATTCGCGTGTACACGGTTGTATTTCGTTTTGTACCGGTGTACACGGTATGCGCGGGGTTTCCCGAGTCGTTGGAAAATATCCAACTACGAAATCCCAAGCATCCAGAAACCGTCGACGATGTGCTCGACTAAAAATTTCCCTCGGGCCGGAAGAGAAAAAAAAAAACAATTTTCGAGGCTACGCGGTGCGGATTGACGCGATACCTACCACCGGAAACGGACCGAAAATGCAGCAAAGGCAGAGAATCAGAATCAGACGCGCTTGATTTTCGCAACGATGCGGATATTGTGATTTTTTCGCAAAGGCGTATAACCGTCCGATGAAATTAGAGTACGGGCATTTTCTTACGATAATCTGGAATTTCCAATATGCGGAGAAATAAATCGAATAAACTAAATATACCGCGGTGAATTATCGGCTGTCTGCGCGTCTCTATATGTATGTATAACATATCCGGAACAACTTTTCTGCCAGGACGATTTTCAATTTCAGAAAATGAGATCCGGTTAAGCTCTTCCACGTAAATGCTCTGCGTATCGCGCTTACGATGCAGAAAACCTGTAACCCCCGCCCTCTCTTTACCCTTCGCTACGAGGGATAAACATCGCGCACGAATAAATTCCAACTGACCAGCGAGTAGTTTTCCGAAATCACCTGGATCGCGATCAGCAGCATTGGTATCGATGATAAATAGACGATACATTTGTCGGCATTAATTTTCTCATCGACGTACACGGGGGGATGATTTCTTTCAATTGTAGGATCTGATTATCGCGTGGAACAAAAAAGTTTGTCGAACGACAAACCGTAAACCATATGAAATCACATACCTACATTACTGCGTTATAGGTGTAGTTTAGGTCGATAAGTTGGCGTGCTGCCAGCCAGACGCCTGCTCTGTGAGTTTCCTTTTAACAATATCACGAACGAGCGCAGTGGGCTCATATAGCACTGCGTGAATAGAAGATAAACAAAGCAGCACCCCCGTTCGTTGAGTTTATAGAAAAGAAGATATCCACTTTTTATCGTCAGCCGAACTCTTACGCTGCGAATATAAAATGGCAAAATGCCTCACATACCCTTGCAGCGTTTCAGAGAGACATCATCGTTATACCGGTGGAATACTTCGTCTCTCATTAATGGATTTCACCCCTACCCGTTTAATTATCATATTTATCTAATATCACCGCTATATTGGAGAACGGTAGAATGCGTTCAGCATGGAACTACATCGGATTCGGTACACGGACACAGGCGGTAAATACCCAGCGAAATATAACTGGGAAATCGATATGGAAATTGAATACTTACAGGTTTGAATTTGAATCTACCGGAGATTGCACTGCACACGACGGTGCGATTCTTTGCAGTCAACGGTTTTCACCTCAGCAAACATTGAGCGATTGGAATTTTCACGTATACCGTGAAAATTCTCACGGAAATTTAAACTAAGTAGAAATCACGAACACAAGGCCCGATACACCAATTTTACACTTACTCGCATTTAATGCGTTCCAAAGTATTCATCGGTCACCAGTCCAAGTTTTTCTCAATATCGTCAGGGTCTGTCGCTGAATCGGTAACAAACTGTTAGTATCTTGGAGACCTGAACCATTCTGGTACACCCGATGACAGAAGAAACACAGCCCGACATACATCCTTTGCGGTAGAAATCTTCTTAGGAAAACACCTCGCCTAGTCCGATGACCAAAAACAAACAACTAATCAGACTAGTTCGAGATTTTCATGAAAATCACATATATTCTAATCGGACATCCTTAGCAGGCTCCTACCCATAAATGCATAAAGATATTCAATTACAAGGCGTATTTTCTGCAATACTCACTCTGCAGAATATCAACTACCAGTGCCATAACGTGGTAAATCAATGATTTCGATACAATAGTTAGAAATAAATAAATGTAAACTATAGTTCCGCCATGTCACGAGATGGAGAAGATTGAAGACACATAGACATCAAAATCAATACATGAAACTTACCGACGCTGATTCTTTTCTTCTCACTGCACCACAACTTGGAGCTGATTCCCATCAGGTCCGACAGCTATCTGAAGCTTGAAGCTCGCTCAGACATCCTCTCAGTACTCAAGTCGTCGCACACCGAACAGCACCATTGACTTTCATGTGCGACTCTCAGTCGCATGAAAATTACAACTACCTACTTACTAACTAAAAATGTATTGATAACCACTCACTACTTCCACTCATAAGTGACACGGCAATGGATTCGACTTCTTGTCCAAAGCTGATTCCCTTTGGCTGGACTTATTGCCACGTCGAGATGCCTCCTAGATTCCATCTCTCCTCCTCTCGTACCCCTCTCATCTACTTCCTCGCCGCTCATAAAAATATAAGCTTTCAGGATGCTAGTTCTGCACATTTCATTAAAACGCAGTTAGTCAAATACCTCATGCATTGATAATGCATCAAATCGATTCTTCCATAACTACTGCGAGTTGTTTGCTTTCATCTACATATCTCAATAAACAAATTACAATCGCTGGCCGTTACACTGAACTCGATCATGGAACAATAATTGATAACCACTTGCTACTTTCACTGATTCGACATGATATTTCTTTTAATGATCATTTCTAATAATTCAGTGATTATCTCGCACGAAAGTTTATCCAATAAATGTAATCGGTCTCTTTACCCTGGCGCGTGGCGATCGAGAGTAGCAACCGATCAGCAACTAAATTAATTCAATATTTCTACTCACTCAACGTCGCTGGTAGGCCGACGCGTATGCCAATTCGTAAATAGAAGCTGTAGCTCCACAATTATCAACAATTTGATGACTATTGCGAAATATTTAAACAATAAAACTTACAAATTACCTGGAGTGATGAAGCCAAGCGTCCGTTAGCGTCAACCCTGGGGATATGACGATCGCCCGGGCGATCGTCGTTTGTTTCCCGCGCTCAGCGAGGCCTCTGTGATTGCGTTCGTGAATCGAGCGATGAGTAAATTATCCACCAAAATTAGATGAATCACGCAAGTCCCTGAGCTCATTAACTCTCTAAAAAAATGATGCGTTTAGCAGAGAATAAATTGAAATCCACCGATCTGTCGCGATTTACTTAATTCAAAAAAGATTTTCCACAGAATAGAGAAACCGAAGTCAACTTCCGCACATTCAGAATCAGTCACACCAACGATTACGAAGAGATCGAGTTTTCGAGAAAATAATCATGAATACCAATATTGTTATGAATACTCACCGCAGTTCAACTTACTGATAGTTTGAAATGATCATCTTTCGCAGAGTTGTGACCGTAATATTCTTTTGAACTATCGTTTTTTTTTCTTGTCGTCGACCAGTTCGGTTTACAGCCCATTCGAATACCGCGTTCAGTAGCCGAACACTGAAGAACATTCACCGGATGTTACTCCCTGCGCTCTCTAGCGTCATTCTAGACATGCATCAGCCCCACGTTTGATTTGAATTTTTTTTTTGTTCTTCGCAGCTGTCGGCAATGCCGTGGTGCAGAACGTTGGTAAAAAATGGAGACCCTTCCTAGTATTGCGTGCAATCTATTGCACCGTCATCTGGCCGATGTTCTAGGTACTGATAACTACGGAATGCGAATACATTTCCGTTGCCTGCCTCGTCCGTGCTTTGGCCCCAACGTGCTGCTTTGCTGCGGGGTTCGAGTCTCGTCGTGGCTCTCCTGCAAGTCTCCGATTCTCCACCCTCTGCTCCTGTCCCTGCGACCCTTGCTTCCCTGCCATGCCATGTCAAACAGGACGAAACTGACCTGCCGGCTGTTCGCTGGACCCGATCGTGTTTAAATCCAAATCCGTAGGTCTCCTCGCGACTCCTCTCTCCAGAGTATAGCTCCGCTGTGTGTCGTGTGGGCGCATTGGTAAGTTGTTGGTAGTGGTGGTTGAGTGTGGTGTAACGTGAGGAGAGGACAGTCAAATAACCAATATAACGAGTAAAATAACGAGCGAGGAGGCGGCGAGACCCGCTCCACACTCCACAGCGGGAATCTCGCTGAACGAAGGGGCTGTTCGCAGCCCCAGCCCACTGCTGACCGTATGGTGTAGAGCTCGTAAGGCGATCGGGTGATCCTCGTCACCTCCTTGTGTGATCATGATTCCAGTGGTTCTGTCACGTCAAAAGATCGTAACCCGACTAAGTATGATAATTTGTAATGAAGAATTGTAATCACTGGGAGCTGATCGAACGCCTCTGCGATATCACCTTTACCCGAAGAAGAAGCAGGTAAAAGAGCGAGTTGGCCCTGGTGGCTGTAGATCATTTGAGTTTTTCTCCTATTATTAAATATAAAAAATTCCTCTAGTCGTCTCCTATTATCGAGTGAAATGTAAAACGATATCCCGCTCGTGCACCTATCTACCTGTGCAGTGCATTGTCTCGAATCGGATTTTATGAAGACACGATCAACTTCCTCTTCCCTGTGAGATAATACGTCGGAGCTACGGAATCTTTTCGAGTGAACCGCGAATACTCTTTTGTTGATGAAAAGTTCAGTGGTCAGTACCATTCAGTACTAACTCGAAATGTCAAATTCTATCATGTTAGTACATGCAACGAATACGGACGGTCTCAATGTCTCTTTATCATCACTTTAGCCTCGAACCAAATCAGTCGCAGTACGCACTCTCGTTTTGTGTTGAATGATTTTGGTAAATTGAATTTTCAATCCACTTTCGACTTGTAAAAACAATACGGGAAATGTGAAGACCCCCCATGATTTTATTCTCATTATCCCAACCTCCTAACATCAGCTGACATTTTTTACGAATTAGGGTAACTTCTTTATAATTTTCAACTCATACTTGATCTCTGCATTATAGGACCTACTTTAGGACCTACGACAACGAGGTTATTAATTGCGCTATCCAATGACTCGCACGCGAATTATTAGAATTTTTCGCTAACCTTTCGACCACTACTACGTATCGTTGCTTATCGCGTTATTTTTTTTTTGTCTTGTTTAATATTAGATTGTAACTTTCCTTATAAGTTATGTCATGGCTCAACCTTAGAAGTTCTTTCGTTTTGTTTTTTTCCTTGTCTCAGGTGGCTTGACTTTCGTATACAGCGTTAATATTTGTTTTTCTTCCATCATCTGCGCTATCAACAAAATCGCTTATCCTTGACCCATGAAAAACTGCGCATCTTTCTGATGTAAAAATCTTTTCATCACCAAAGTTGGTAGCTGCTGCAACACATACTTATTGCATCACAACCTGCCGTTCAATTACAATCTAGCTCTTCACTCAAAAAAATTTTAAATACCCAGAAAGTTTCAATACAAATTATTTTCCCCATCTCCCACAGGTAGCCACATAAATGGGGAAGATCCGGAAGAAACCTGACCTAGTCCATTGTAGTCGATCTCAAAATGTACTCAGAAATCTTATGTTGCGAGAGCTTGGCCTTCGTACAAACCATAAAACCAGTACTAAGGAGTTGGAGCCGAATGCTGAAACCAATCTTGTATTGAAAGACCATAAAGAGCTGGTAGGTGCTGTGATGAGATGTGAAGTAATTACACACAACAAAACTTTGACAGTTGAAGGTCATCTACTTTTTTTTCAGAAATGTGATGTTCCTGGTGTACCAAGAGCTACTTTCTTGATGGTTTTTAGTCCTGATGGGTGAGTTGATAGACCTTACATTTTGCAATGTCTTAGCTTTTGTTGTATTGTTTCTTATTCCTCAGGTCCAAAGTTGCGTCTACCCATGGAAATCACAATGTTTATATAACAGATTTAACGTCAGGAAAAAATATCAGAACGTTGGCCGGCCATCCTAGAACGCCATGGTGCATTGCTTTTCATCCTTCTTCAAACGAAATTCTGGCATCAGGTTGTTTAGGTGGACAAGTCAGAGTCTGGGATCTCAGTGTGAGTGTCCCTTTTTCTCTCTGTTATTTATACGAATTTAGCTGAAAGAAGCCCAAGAGTGAATCGAAATTACGTCAAGATTGGTATTTTATTTGTTCCTCAGGGAGGGAGTGAAGTTTGGAATGCCGATAGTGAAACCGTTATTGCATCCCTCGCTTTTCACCCATCGGAAAGATTACTTGTTATCGCAACGTACAATGAGGTACATTTCTGGGATTGGAGTCAATCCGAACCCTTTGCCGTGGCTACTACAAGAAATTACAAGGAAAAAGTCAGGTATGTTGTCGCAAATTTTGATTCATTTATGTGGTGAGCCAATGAAATTAGCTACCAGCATTTGACACTTGCAAGCCTCTTGTGGTATTCTGACACTTTATGTTAGGTATGTGGCGTTTGATAATTTGGGACGGAAATTGATCACTGGCATTGCTAATGACCCACAACTACAGTCACAATGGGATCGCACACCGGCAGATATAGTTCCACCTTCAAGAACTAATCTTTTTAGGTATGACGTGCTATCCTATTTTACATAGATTATCCGGTCAGTAATATCACAGTCCTGGGCGTTTCACAAGCCAATAGCTGGTTAATATTCGAAATCGAATTTACTAATGTATTGATACGAAAACTATTTCCTCTTAGATTATCAAGAGAAAGATCCCAAGATCTAGAAAGTTCCCCGAGATATCACCTTTGGAATCAAGGATTGTTTTACGGTGGAAGATGGAGAGATAACTTCAATGATCGAAATTCACGTAGTAACGATTTTAGGATGCAATATCGAAGAAACCCTCCACCCGATGATGTTCCAAATGTAACTAGAACCAATAACAATAATAACAACATCGGACCCACTAGAAACAGCGACAGATACTTTGACGAGTACGTTAGAATGCGAAGAGAGCTAGAGGCGCACAGATGTCGTTCTGACGGAGAGCAGATCCACAGATTACTACTCCACGTTAAAGAAAGAGATTTTCGAGTTCGCAGAAACCTCACGGACGATGCACTAACTTTACTCCGCAGGCAATACTTTCTGCACAGGATTTGTGAGAGATTAGCTCCTCTATCCCAGTCCAGGAGTTCAAATAACGATAGTGGTGCTGGACCTTCGCAACCTCGGGATCGCCAATCGCCAACTCCACAGCTGGGCAATGTAATGATTGAAGTTCGTAGAAATAACTATCTCAATTCCGATCCGGACACGCAACGAAATAGCTCGAACGTTTTGCTTGGAAATACTGACAGGAATGTGAGGCCAGATAGCGAAGAAAATAATCAACGCATCGAAGAAAGATCAAGTGAAGACAGCAACAATGAGGAATTGTTATCTGGTTTGACGCGAGATAATACATACCCAAACTTTGTAAGCGTAGAACAACGTCACAACAATTTAATTCGTAGATCTGAAAGTCTGGATCAACGCATAGATAATCTTTGGGAAGAAATCAACGAGAGACTCGAAGGTGCCAATGCTCGGCGTACCGAACGTCGAATAAATTTGTGCTACAGAGATCTCGTTGATCAATATGAAACGCTTGTTCGGAGGTATTTCGACATCTCCAGAAATCATGATACCGTAAGTATTATTTTATTCTGGATTCCCCCTTCCACGAGCCAATGTAAACCATTCTTTTCATAGATCAACCCAATGTTATTGTTTCAGATCGATCGTGGTACAGACCCAATGGATGCTCCAGAGACATCTCGGCCGCGTTCAGCTGAAGATATTCCAGACTCGGAAAGGAGCGAGCCAGCAACAGAATCTTCGATTAGGAGATTGAGGAATGCTTTGAACTCTAGCGCCCAGGCGAATAACGATAGCTTAGAGAGGTTACAGAGATACAGACGTCTGCTTATTCAACGTTCTCACGGACAAAGAACTGAAGAGAACAGTGTAGAAGAATCGCTCCGCAATTTGCGAGGTGCCTTGAACGCTACAGCTGAAAGTAACAACTCTTGTGTAGCTAGGCTCCAGCAATTACGTGAGCGATTACAAGGACATACAGCGAAGCTTTTCCCAAACTCTGCCACCCGAAATTCCAGATTGGAAAGATTGAGGTATGTTCTCAATCTTGAAATTGAAGCTCTGAACATCATGGAGGTTCAGTTGACCACCACGAGTTCTAGAATCGAACAGCTGAGAAATGAATTGCCCTTACTCAGGCGACATCAGAGAAATCGTCAAAATGCTTCTGATCCAGGTGACATAATTACAAGTGAATCGCAATTATACCCTCTGCGGAGACTAGATTCCTCTGTTTCCTCTTATAACATTGATATTTCAGCAAACAATGAACCTCAGTCCTCAACTTCGCAACAGGATAACGAGATATTTGCCGAAGATTTGCTGCCCGAGGATGGCAACTATTCTGCACAGAATGAGGACCTACCTTCAAATTTTCAAAGTAGTCAGGAGAGAGTCGAAACTGGAGCAGACATAAATTTATCTGTTGGAAATCAAATCAGGCCAAATGTATCTGCAGAAAGTAGCAGATCCAGGGTATTTAGACCCAATAGACGTAGACTGTTCACTGATTCTACAGCGGACGAAGGGGAACCACCTAGACTGCGGCAACGCCGCGAAGAACGCAGTGCATTGTATCCCAGGTATAATGCCAACACTCGAACCTGGATGGAAATACATGGTGGGTTTTAGAGTTCTATGTTCCGCTAGTGAATATTGTTGATCATTTGCAGACAAATTCATTTCTGAGTCTTATTTTTCTCAGGGGATAGTTCTCAATCGAGCGACGAAGGATTTTCTGGAACAAATACCCCAGCTACGTCTAACTTCACCGTCTCATCTAGGTCAGCATTTCAGCCAAGTGTACCTAGACTCCTGACGCAGGATCAACGTTCTTCTAATCCAAGTGGGCAAGATGGAAGAAATATGAACAGAAACGAAGAATTGGCCGATGTGAACAGAAACGAACAGTCTAACGACTCTATTAATGAGTTGAATGAGTTCGATGTCAGAAATAACAGATCGCTGAGAATTAGCAGAAGTACGCAAGAGATTGGGCAGGACTTGAGAAGATTTTTAGATTCCTTTCAGAGAAATTTAAACACAGATCAACCAGAGGCCGAAAGGGCTGTTCAGGAAGAAAATTTAGTGGATGAAAATCAACGAGAACAATCTGAAAATGGGTACTGGCTATTAGAAGAAAACAGCAACTCTGATTCGAACCATGAGGAACCTGCTGCTAATTCAAATGCTAATTCTAATACAAACACAAATTCGAGGCGATGGACCAGCCGCTGGATAAGCCTGGAACGTAGTTCGCTCGATCCCGGCAGAGCTTCCGATTCTACAAACGAGCGTCTTCAAACTTCTGGTACCCGAACTCGTACCCTTAGTGAAAATTTAGAGCAGAGAATCCATGTTTTTAATCCTCTCGACGAACTTAGGAGTGGAATAAGCAGAAACAATCGGGATCAGTTGTCCCCAGTTTCAATAAATCCGACTCGCTACGAGCAACCACCCCTTTTTCCTTTTCGAAGTCTGAGAGAAAATCTCTCGAGAAGATCGGAGTTAAGCCAAGGTAGTACTGCAGATGTGAATCAACAATTAGGCACAGATTCTAACATGCTGGAAGAACCAACTATAGTCGTTCCGGAAATTCCAGAACGAACCGTCGAAGTTTCTTCAGTGGAAAATGATGTTTCGCCGGAAGAAGTCCAGACAAATCATGTTCGGAATGTTGTCGATATCAGCGAACAAGAGACAGAAAGTAATCTGCAGAGGATACTTGATTTCGAGAGTGAAATATTTGACCCACTTACTGCCGCTACCAATAATCTCCCAGGCACAGATGCGCATGCAGCGGACGGTAATCGCGAAGAGGAGGGGTGGAGAGGTTGGAGGGTCTGCCCTCGAAGACAAAGTCAAGGTCAAACCGATGCTCTAGGAGTTCGTCAGGGGATACAGTTGCTGAGTCGTCATATAGATAACATGCAGCGACTGTGTAGAGCTAGACTGGAAATTGTTCAACTTCAACAGGTGCGCCGAATGTGGGAAGACCTGCAGCGGCAAATACGTTCCCTCCATCTAACGGTCAGAGTAGAAATGCAAAATAATGAAGCTCAGGTACAGGCAGGAGCTAGCGGTAGTAGAACGGTCACTCCTTCGACTTCCGCACAGAGTCCCACACCTGCTAGTGACTTACAGAGTGAAACGGCAAAAAATTTCAAGAAAGCAATTCTAGAGAACTATCAGAGAGAGAAAAGTGAGACTGATAAAGATTCTGGCAGCGTAGCCGGTGCTACACTTGACCAAAGTCAACCCTCAACCTCTAGGGGCATATCCCACTCCTCGAGGACCAACGACGAAGAGAAATCATGTAACTGTGACGAGGCCACGTGTATTAGCTTGTCTCATTTACTACCCAGCGAGTCTGAGCTCAGACTCTTGAACTTACATCCTAATAGCTTATCTGATATACTAGGAAACTTGTACTCCCCAAACTCCCAAGTACCGAACGAGTCGATGAATCTTGACTCACAGTCTTCAAACTCAACAAACGCAACCAATGATCACACTTATTCTAATTTAGCTACAGAAGGTGGCTCGACTCAACTCCCCAGCATCTCAAGTCTCGTTTCTAATATAGCAAGCCGCTTGAACTTACCGCCAATTCCACCTGGAGTTGCATCGTCCTCAAATTTGACCGAAGCATCCAATTTTGTCGCTCCCCTCCCAAGTATATCAGATCTAGTTTATGCGAATGGCAACCCCAGTGTGCCAAGTACTTCAAATCAATCGGAGACATCGAATTCAGGGACATCACCCGAGTCTCCGACTAACAATACGAATACTCGTGGAAGACAATACACTTACCAAAGAGTTTGGAGGTACGGTCGGAGAATGTATCTAAGGTTTGTAGCGTTTTTTAAGGACTTCTCAAATTTGACCATGCAAAGGTAACGTATACATTTTCAACTGATTGCAGAAGACCAAGACTCTCAACATTGGGACCGCGTAGCATGAAGCGGGGTTCCAGAGCACAAACATCTTACAATCCCTTTCGTGTTCTCGAAAATGCTCGTAGAACATGGCCGTTGAGAATGAATACTCCTGCTCGATCCATGGATAGAAGTCGGGAGCAGACAACCACTGAATCCCTGCAAGCAATGATTGTGAGACTCGAGTCTCTTGTGCAACAACAACGAGCATTGGCCAGAAATAGTAACGCACTTAATAGAGGTTCGGACAGTGACAGTCAGCCGGAAAATACAAGAGATACCAATAACGACAATCAGGAAACGGAACAAACGAGAGAAGTTACCAGACTTCGTGCTAGGCAAGTCGAGTTGTGGTCATTATTCGACCCAGGTGTTGACTATTTCATCAATTATTCGAACACGTCCATTGCTCCAAATGAATCTAACTAATTATTTGTATTTCTAGACAAGTGCTTAGTTTGATGGTCGAGAGGCTCAAGCAATTCTTTGAAGAAAATCGTCCGGGGAATGGATCTCATAACAGCGTACCTTACGAGCAGATTTACAGTGAGTAAATATTGCTGCATGATAAAATGAACATGAGGAGTATCTGACCAACTTTGTGTTATCTTTGCCTAGAAATGTATGTGCTGCTACACTTGGCATTGGAGTTGACCGATCTTTTGCTAGCACAATTGGTGACGACGAGGCGTGAGTTGGAATCGAGTCAATATGGCCCATTCAGCTCAGACTTGTCTGCTTCGAATCAAATTAGAACCGACGAGACTCGCAATAGCAACGTAGATAGTAGTCTACAGACTGAGAATAATCGAGACAACACTGCCAGGAGCGGTAGCAGCGGAAGTAGCTCGGAAAGACGGCGGACTTTCAATTTCCCTCGACGGAATTCCGACTCAGCAGTTGCGGGGGATACCGCGGGTCCATCGCAACCTTCTGCCGAAGATCTTCTCTCGAATCACACCAATAGACATTATCGAACTCTGGCAGCGGGGCTGAAAAGGCTGATCAACATATCTTTGCAAGATGCGATATCCACGCGAACCGATGGTGCCGCTTCCCCGAATCAGAGTAACAATCAAAGCACATCAACTGCCGCTAATGATGCAACTAATAATCAAAGAAGTAGCTCGCGGACCCAAGCGAACTCGAGTAACGCGGGTAACTTGTCAGCTGAAAACGCGTTGTCCGCAGAAGTACAAAGTATCGTCGAGAGAATTCAGAATACCGGAACAATCGATGACGGCGATAACGAGGATCAACATTCGCGCGGATCTGTGCCGCTATCTGTCCGTAATAGTAACAACAACAATAACAACAATCCTAGTAGTAACACAAACGAAAGTGAGCCATCGCGGAATCAGCGAAACAACCGAAGTGCCGATAGAACAGATCGAAATAGAGATAGGGAAAGAAGTGGTAGAAGAATACTTTATAATCGTTACCGTAGATCAGCGAGAGCTCTGCTCAACCTTGGAAGATCTTCGGCATCTCATCCAAGTTTGAACCTCACACCGTCCTTGTGGTTGAGACCTACAAGAAACTCTCCTCTTCGCAGAGAACGGCTTATATCCGAGCCAAATTTTGGAGGTAATGCTCACAGCAGAGATGGAGGGATTAGCAGACAAGAGTTCAATGTTCCTGTTGTCCAAGTGAACAACATCCCAGTTCGTGATTTCGAAGGATCGCAAACCACCAACACTCGGAGAAGACAAAACACGCCTCCAACTCCTCCGCAAACTCCGCCACCATATTTGATTAATAGCTATTTAAGTAGTAGAGAAAGAGGAAATACTAGTTACCCCATCGACTTCAGTGATCAACCAGGACCAAGTTCGGCTCAAACTGGAAGTAGCAGAAACCAGGTATATCTCCGTCTTTTCTTATTATACGCAGTTTTTAACGTATTGCAAATTATAATATTCAGTTTCATTCATATTCATTTCATTTCAATCTCTCCTTAAATTACAAAATTACGTGATTCAATATCTTATTTTCATTATTATTTTTTTTTTCATTTATTGATTTTTTTTTTTTTTTTCTTTTGTGGATCAATATGATTAACACCTGAATTAGGATGTAAACGGACGTCAGTCAGGGTGGTATCGCAGACCTCTGACAGGGACTGTATCGTCACAGATTCGTCGATGGTTCATAGCGCAAGCAACCTGGAGAGGATCCCGATTCCTTCATCCTCGTTTTCCTTATGGGTATCACGCAAGCGGGGCAGGAGGAGGTGGGGGAGGAGGGGGAGGACCAGGAGGAGGTGGCGGACCTAGTGGTGGTGAAGGAAATGGCAGAGGAGGCGGTGGAGCGGGCGGAAATGGAGGAGGTAGTGGAGCAGGTGGAAATGGAGGAGCTGGTCCAGATCCAGTGAATGACGACAGCGATGATCTTGACTTGAGAGGTAATTGCACATAATGTATTGAATGGATATCGCAGGTTTCGGAAAAGAAATGCAGCAGAGTGGTGATCTGTGGACAAAACGTTGCTTCAGATTTGTTTGAATCATTTTTGTCACTAGATCATGTACCGGTGAGTCCATTTATGGCGACTTTCAATGGTTTGGAGGTGCAAAGCCATCGAGTTCAAGCTTGGGACTTTTCTGATGGAGATATTCCAGACATTACGGATCGTGAGTGAAAAAAGATTGGACTATTAACTAATGTATTTCATTGCTAGCATCGTCTGAGAAACATGCATTTACTTTTTCAGCTGAAAAAAATATAGTGGTTAAAGAATGCAAGATCCACAATGATGCTAGTGTGGACATATCTTCCGATGGCAAGCTATTAGCGACTCTTCTCCCATCAGGCCGGCTTAGTGTAACGACAATGTTAGGTAATTCATTATTAGGGAGCCTTACTCTCATCAATAATGACGACTATTCACGAGCCTATCTGTTTTATTTTATAAAAACTGCTCTCCTTTTAATGAAACAGGCGTATACAGTCTTCAATGGGAAACATTGGGCGAAAGAATTTACGCAACCAAAATTGATCAGACTGCTGTATCGGTATCAATATCACCGACTCGACAACATTTACTTGTCGGGTTAGCATCTCGGCGTATTCTGGCTCCTGCTCGTCCTCTACCAATGGCTCTAATATACAAACTTGTTGATAAAGAACCAGACGATGACCCAAAAAATGCGTCAGAGAGCGTAGAGAGAGGATACTATCCTAACGACTATATTCCAATGGATGGTTATCGCCGGGATGGAATGCTTGAGAGCTTGAGCAACTATTTGATACGACAGAATAGCTCAGACTACGTATTACAAAATCTTGCTGACTGGAGAGATGAACGCCCACGGACTGATCCCAATATTAAAGATAACAGGAAAAGTATGGTGCTTCTGAGAGAGCTGACGAGAAGCAACAGGGAAACTACGGGCTACGTCAGTTTGAATTGTATCAGGTGGGCTCCTGAGCCTGGCCAAGGTATGGTATACGCTACTAACACGGGCCAGCTCAACGTCCTACATTGATGATGATCATTGAAATAAATGTTTTTTCAAAATATACTACACAAAAATAATAATTTCAAGTTTACAATTTTTAAAGAGTCAGAGGAATTTACAACGCTGTAAGAATTGAATATGTGGGTGGTCAAGATGACACCCAAATATATATATATAAAATATATGGTAGGACAACCTACACCACCATAAAATGTATAATTGTTCACTAACTACTTCTCCGCTCTGTAGACTGAACGGCTTGGTACATTTCTCTTACTTTTAATACAATTATAGTTCGGCCCAAAACCGCAACGCAATCGTATGTGAAGCTTTTAAGTTTCTTTCTATAGGGCTGTGCTGATTTCACTCTCTAAAAACATTGATTTTTCGTTCTGATATGCAAGTGTATAACAATATATTAGTGTGCTATGCGTTTATTTAATATATATATATATAATACTATATATATATATATATATATTGATATGTGTTTAGTTTGTAAGATTTCCCATATTTGTATTATTTAACATAACATAACAAACAACACAAAATTACCATCATATTTTTAATACCAGGATAACTTTAATTTGTTATCATGATCTGAGTGTTGTTTATTCATCTCAAGAAAATTTCCAGAAGGATACAAGAACGAGGCATACATACATTATGTGATAGAACCAAGATGATCGTATGTCCTTGTGAGATCACTGCACTTTTTTACGTGGGTATTCTATTAACAATTTGTTTCATCCAACAAACTTGCGATACTTGATTAAAAACTGAGAAGCTTCGAGTCATATTGTGCCATTCAATGATTTATTATTATTATTATTATTATTATTAGTGGTTATTGATTATTATTATTAGTGGTTATTGATGATTATTATTATTAGTGGTTATTGATTATTATGATTATCATTATTGTTGTGCAAAAAGGATTGCTGTCTTTGCGTGTTTCCATGTATCATGTAAATTAAAAATTGAGAGTATTTTATGCATACTGTATCGACACAATATGAACCTGATGTGATACCACAACCTTTGACCAAGTGGAAATATAACAGTATGTAGGAAAAAGGGCGGAAGAAGAAAATATCAATGTAAAGTACAAGGAATAGTTGGAGCCTATATTTCGTCAATGAAGAATATAACCGATTTATAGCGTTTTTCAAGTAGAGAACACTCATATCATGCAGCAATTATCATTTGATTTTATTTTTTTTTCAATTTTTTCAGTCATAAATTATACTATAATATAATGTCGCATCATTCTCTTATGTATTAACAGCATGTAATGCAGTTACAGCAGTGAGATTAAGAAAGATGTAATTGTAAAAATAAAAATTATTTCATGTCAATTCAAAAACAATTTTGTTGAATTGTTTTTAAGATCTTCAGATAGGTAAAAGATGGGAAATATCTCAGTGCTGTTTTTTTGTTGTTGTAATACTTATTATCAGGCATAACTATTGTCTCAATTCATTTGTGTAATCAGTTACTCGTCGTACAATAGACTGTGTAATAATTCCGGCGTTTCTGGTTGTTTTAAACACATGGAAACTTTTTCTTGCACAGCAGATGGATACTTGCTACCATCCAACTGTTGCAAATCTTGATCCAACATAGTTTCAATTTCCTCATCCATATAGATTGGACTCTCATAGGATTTACTTAGGAACGAGTTACCCTGAGTTGTTGAATTGATTGTTTCATTAATAGTTTTCTGTATTTCACTTTCTGTGATGTACACAGATTGGAAATTATCCAGGGAAGTATTAGAGCCCTCCAGATGCCCGTCATTACTCAAGTGCTGCCGACAATTCGAAGTCTCCGATATAATACATGTAACGTGATGGCACTTGAGTTGGTGTGTTTTGAGATTCCCTGTCTGTGAGAATGTGCGATCGCAATATGGACATCGATAGGGTCTTTCTCCCGAATGGCACCTGCTGTGACGTTGCAATTTGTACTTGGTAGCAAACATTTTTCCACATTCTGAACATGTTAGAGACGGATTCAGTGCGGATATACACTGATGATCTAAGAATGATGAAGAATCTGTGTCCGTATGAAATGTAACAAGATGCGATTTGAGTGATATTTTATAGCGAAACGACTGGTGACAATTTGCACACTGAAACTGCTTACGCCCCTCATGCCTTTCTTTGTGCTTTGTCAAAATCTCTAGCTGATTAAAAGACATGTTGCAAATCTGCAAAAAAGAATAAATTACTATCCATACAGATGAGGTAAATCTGTTTTCTACTCTTGAGAAAATACATTTTACAGGTGAATTAATACTGACATCGCAAATAAAGGGTCGAGCCCCTGTGTGAATACGTTTGTGTCTGTTTAAATGGGCTTGACATCTGAAGCTCTTAGCGCAAATATCGCACACAGATTTCCGTTTTTTCAAACATGGAGCCGATGTTTTAGGCATAATGTTGTTTTCTTTCAAGTGACAAAGCATGTCCTATAAAATTGTTTAATAAATTTTAGCCTCTTTGTGAGGCGAATTATATTATTCGAGTTGGTCCGTGTTACCTCAGCGAAGTGAATTTCTAAAGTAGGAGCAGTGAGTTGCTTCTGAACATTAGCAACTGTTAGACAGAACTCATCAAATACATAAATTTTCTGTTCGCAATCAATGCAAACAAATTTGGAAAACTCGTCTGAGGCTAATATATTAATCACCTGTAATACAAGAGAAGAGAGCTCAAGAGCTGGGCCTTTTACATTCAACGCATTGAAGTTCCTTAAATCAACTCAAAATTACCTCTTTTGACAAATATTTGTTGATTATCGATATTAAAACAGCTCCCTTAACCTTGTCTTTAAATACCTCGGTTCCTAGATGTTTTTCTTTGCCACATAAGCGGCATAATTTAATTGGAACTTTATGCGGCATCATTCTGTCATCCATCAATGAAGTTACACACGCAAAGTGGAAGAGAACTACGCGTCCCTATAAAACAGTTTTCGAAGGACTGTTGCGGCGTTTGACAGAAAATGCAGAAGGCCAAACTGAACGTCAAACTTGGTAGCTGTCGTATGTTTTGTACGCAGGCGCAATGAAAGTCGAGGGTCTTTAAAAGGCTGTGGAAAAACAAAAGAACTAGTTTCGTGGTTTCTTGATCGTTGAGTAATCGTGGCGGCAGTGGATCCTAAAAAATGGCAGACGTCATTGATTGTAATTTTCCTGTTTGGGGTCTTTTGCCTAAAAAAGAGACAGGTGTCACACAGTTTTTAACAAAATATCCAGAATATGATGGAAGAGGAATTACCATCGCAATCTTTGATTCTGGCGTCGATCCTGGTGCACCAGGACTGCAGGTCTTATGAATACATGATAAACCTTTTTGGAGGCTAGCTTTTCAAAGCTCGAAGTCATCTTTAATATTACGATTATTATACGAAAAACTAATCTGTTATTAAATTTTGCCAATCCAAACAAATCTGTTTTATTCCTCCGTAACTTCGTCAATCATTATAGTGTGAATAATAATTTCAGCATTAAGATTAATTGGATTTTTTACATCAACGAATACTTTGAGCAAAAATTATTCTGTAAATCTGTTTCTCCAAAAACAAACTGTCATTGCCCGTAATATTAATACTTTGCTAACTGCGTTAGCATTGCCAATGGTACAAATTTCGGTTCTTGCATTCAAATTGCAAAACAACTAATATCAATTAGATTTCTTAATTGTAATTATTTGTCAAAATTCTCGGAATTTTCTATCACCCTATCGATACTTACCTCATGATTTCAAAGTCGATGCAAGTTTTATTTTTGCTTAAGACTTTCGTAGTTGTGTATTCCAATATCCAAATGAGTAGCAGCACATTACCTAAAGCATGATAAATATCTTACGATCATATATCGTAGGTGACCAGTCATGGAAAACCAAAAGTCATTGAAAGATACGACTGCAGTGGTGCAGGTGATGTTGACACTAGCACCGTTGTGCAAACTACAGATGGCTACATCACTGGTCTTACTGGGCGTAAATTGAAGGTATGCTTTTCTGAATAATATAATCGAATGCACGTATCATTGGGCATATTGATTCAATTGCTCCCAATATTATTTCTTTTGTCTACTGTTTGCGGTTTTTTTTCATCTTTTTGCGGTACCTTGTCGGCAAAGATAATATCGATCTGATAATTGGAATGCAAGGCATAGTTACGATTACCAATATTGTCATGCTCGAATAATTTGACATAGATGTTGTCATGGATTTTAGAAAAAAGGAGCTGTTCGTAATTTCATTATAATTGGTGCCTCATTATTTTATGCAGATTCCTTCAAGCTGGAATAATCCTAGTGGAGATTATCACATAGGAACGAAAAATGCGTTTACATTGTACCCTAGCAAATTACGAGAGCGGATTGAGGCTGAACGTAAAGGAAAACTTTGGAATAATGGACATAAAACAGCTCTCACTGAGGCAGCACGAGAATTACAGGTGAGTCCCTTCACTTTGGCATCAATATCAATCGATGTGTATGAATTTTTGTGTTAAATTTTTGTTGCTACTTCCAATGACCTGTCCCCTTATACAAAGATGTATTGTAATTAGAATATTAGATCGCAAGGTCCAAAGATAGTCAATGAGAGTTACGTACAACTCATGTCAGGTGTTATTGAACTAGGCCGAATATTTTGCAACTCCTTCTTACCATTACTCCCTCTGCATATCATGCTATATTTATATTTGGCAAGTCGTAAAATATTGCAATCAAACGTATTGTGTAACTTGACCTAAGCACAAATCACATTGCTCGAGATGTATGTCAATAATAAACAAAGGGCACTCTGAGATAATTTAGGTGAATCAACACGTACTGGTTTGGGATTGATTGAAAATTTGATTATTGGATGCAAAAAAATACCGTAACGTTTTGAGAAGGTTCATGGTTGTCCAACTTCTGTTTACTCTGATAGGAATTTGAGACAAGAAATCCACAGCCTACTAGTGCGGAGGATAAATTATTGAAGGAAGATCTAGAGGCCAAAGTCGAAGTTCTAGTAAACGTGGATAAGAAGTATCACGATTTCGGTCCAACCTATGACTGTGTTGTTTTTTATGATGGACAAATGTGGAGGTATGAACAACCTACCCTTTTGTAACTGGGGCTTTCGTTAGAATGTTTTACAACATGGCTCAATATATGCATTGATTCGTATAGTTTCTGAAGTGTGTTGAATAAATTTTGTGTAACCGTTCCGATAGAGCATGCATCGATACATCTGAAGAGGGAAATTTAGAGGCAGGTGTTTTCCTCGGGGAATACTCGATAACGAGAGAGTACGCCCCTCTGACCCCAGAAGATCAACTGAATGTTACCATCAATGTACACGATGATGGTAACACCCTGGAAATAGTATTCATGTGTTGTGAGTATCTTGGTTTTTGGGTATTCTTGGTACCAGATTATGATATTAATCCGTCATTTTTTCAACAGCAAGCCACGGAACCCATGTAGCATCCATTGCTGCCGCTAATTTCCCTGAAAGTCCAGAGCTAAACGGTGTGGCGCCTGGAGCCCAAATTATTTCTCTGACTATTGGCGACGGTCGTCTTGAATCTATGGAGACCGGAACTGCCTTAGTGAGAGCAATGGCTAGGGTGATGCAGCGCAAGGACAAAGTTCATGTCATCAACACTAGCTATGGTGAACATGCCCATTGGTCTAGCGCTGGAAGAATAGGAGAAATCATGAACGAGGTTATCGACACACATGGGGTCATCTGGGTCTCGTCAGCTGGAAATCACGGGCCTGCATTATGCACCATAGGTAAATTACGCGGTCTTGACTCAGTAATCCTATGAATTCCGGATTTCGAGCACGTTTTGTAACCTTTTTAATGTTACTCGCTAGGATGTCCGCCCGATATAAGCTCGAACAGTATAATCGGCGTTGGCGCGTACGTCTCGCCGGATATGATGATAGCCGAGTATTCTCTGAGACAGAAAATGCCAGGTATGCCATACACCTGGTCTTCCAGGGGCCCAACGATCGATGGGGATATCGGAATCACGGTGTGTGCTCCAGGAGGTGCCATTACCAGTGTGCCTAATTTTACCCTCAGAAAAAGTCAGCTAATGAATGGAACGAGCATGTCTAGTCCACATGTCACCGGTGCTATAGGTTAGTTGATCGAGCGTTATAAATGCCTCAGATTGTCTGTAAATTTTATATTTTTTTACATTCAATTTTCCAGCTATACTGTTATCGGGCCTCGTCGCTAAAGGCTTACCGTTTTCACCGTACAGTGTAAAACGAGCGCTTCAAAATTCTGCAATGTACATAGAATCTATGGATCACTTCGCCCAAGGCTCAGGTCTCTTACAAGTTGAACGCGCTTTCGAGCATTTGGTTTCATGTGCTAATGCTGACGAAAGAGATGTCCGATTCTCCATCTCCTGTAATTTAAGTAACGCCAAGGGCATTCATCTGAGAGGAGGTGTTTTAGATCGTCCAAGAGACTGTCCCATTACTGTAGAGCCCATTTTTCTAGATAGTGAAAATGTTGGTGAGTTGAAAGGATATCGAGCGATCGCATGAACATTAGCGATGATACTTGGCGGGCAATCGTATTCATGTGCTTTGTTTTTACAGATCCCGCCCGTAAAATAAATTTCAATCTGAGATTATCCCTTGTTTCCGATGCATCTTGGGTACAGTTTCCCACGCATCTGGATCTAATGCATATGCCACGCGCCTTTGCAGTCAGAGTCGATCCGAGCTCTTTATCCGAAGGAGTTCACGCAACTAAGTGAGTAATTTTCATTCAGAGTAACCAAATGAACAAATTTCATGGTCGCGAAGAGAACAAATTTCAATCCCCGTCTACGATACTTTTTTACAGTATCCGAGCCTATGATGTGACAAATGTGAACAAAGGACCGATATTCCAAGTACCTGTAACCGTTGTCCAGCCAATGACATTACCTAAGGCAGCCATTCTTCCGGACTTACATTTCACTAATGTGCTTTTCAAACCCAATACCATCATGAGGCATTTCATACTTGTGCCAGACGACGCGACATGGGCAGGTCAGAGTTCGATTCTTGAATTGATTTATGCAGTCAGCGAAGTAGGTGATTCAGAAAGTTTTTTCACTTATAATTTTCTGGTCCGCAGTCCTCAGATTGAAAGGAACTGAGAAGGACAAGAATGGAAGATTCGTCATACACACCGTGCAGCTAAAACCGAAATTGTATTGCAAAGCTCTCGAGTCCACCAAGATGACCAGCGTCACAACTCAGTCAGAAACTATTCATGGATTTTCCGTCGAGGTATGGAGAAAGTCATAAAGAATTTTCAATCGATTGCTTCTTGGCTCCGTACCGAGTTAACAGTAATTTTTTAACGCAATTAGGGAAACATAATACTGGAAGTAGTCGTGGCCAAGTATTGGGCAAATTTGGGTGACATGGCTCTAGATTATTGCCTAGAGTTCCATGGGGTTCACATGACCTCCGGAAGCCTCACTATGCAGGCTGGCGATGGTATAAATCGTATGGAAGTACGTACTTCTCTAAGATACGAGGAGATAGTTCCATCTGTATCTCTGAAATCTTTTGTTCAAGTTCTCAGGTAAAAGTGCTGTCTATGAATTAATTATGAATGAAAAGGAAAACACAATTAGCTAACAAGTTATTTTCGTAAAATGAATCTTCGAACTTTCCTCGACGAATTTTTCTGCACCGCCAGGCCCACTGAATCGAAGATCAGTCCGTTACGAGCTCGCGACGTTATCCCGCCCGCACGTCAGATCTATGAACTTCAACTGACGTACAGTTTTCACGTAGCTAAGGCTACCGAAGTGACCCCAAACGCGGCATTGCTCAGTGATTTGCTTTACGAAAATGAATATGAAAGCCAACTGTGGATGATCTACGACGCCAACAAGCAACTCTTGAGTTGCGGAGATGCTTATCCATCGAAGGTACGTATTTTTTTCCCTGATTCCGCTGACGAAATGCACAAAGTTTTCAGATTACCCAATAAATTACTTTATCCACAGTACACCATTCAAAAAATGGAGAAAGGCGATTACACGCTGAAGATGCACGTCCGTCACGAGAAGAAAGACTTGTTAGAAAAGCTGACTGACATGACTATATTGTTGAGTCAAAAACTCAGTTCCCCAATTAACTTGGATGTGTTTGCCAGTCACTCACAGGCAATTATTGGCGGCAAAAAAATGATGGGTGCAACCATTCCACCTGGTTTATCACTGCCGCTGTACATTGCGCCGATTGCAAATGAGAGCAAGTAAGTGTTCCCTTTGTCCACCATTGAAAAATTCGTCTATATATCATGTCGAATATGATATCTGGTTTTTTTTTTAGAGTATCGAAAGGTGCATCGCTTGGTACATATCTTCAAGGCACATTGACTTTCTGCAAGGATGAGATTGGTAAAAAAGTTGATCAGTACCAGTTCAAATATGTATTATCAGAACCGGCCAAGAAACAAAACGGACCGAGTAAGCCCGAAAAAGAAAAAACCACAAAATGGGACGAGTACAACGAAGCTGCCAGGGATCTGAAGTGCAACTGGCTAGCCAAACTAGGTAAAACCATTTTTTTCTCGAACAGTCACATCTTCAATTCATTATTTTTTGCCGCATTGTGCATTTATTATACTTTGTTTTGCTCGTTATCATATTGAAATTGGAGTAAATATTCAAACATCATGAAACCGTTGTGCAAATATTTGCACCGTTCAGCTGTCATATTAAGTCTACTAAAGCAACTGAAGTATGACCTGAATATCACCAAATATTTACGTTTAATATTGATATTCATCTCCTTTTATTCTTGGGATTCTGCGTTCACCTAGCTCCATCAATAAGTAAGTTTTCTCTGATATCTGGCTGCTGTATTTTCACACCTTATTTAACGATTTTTCGATTCAATGTCTCCGTAGAGTACCTTTTCATGTCAATTGTTCATCAACGTCGTGATGTCGTACTCACATATCCGTGAACTTATTTGTTACCTGAAATCGATAATGCTCCGATACCTCCAGTCTAATTGGCTCTTGCAAAGTCTTACCCTATTTATCGATGATTTTTTTTTCATTAATCTTGTCGACTCTACATCTCGAGACTCTTGAATTGCCCCTGGTATTGCAGTACACGTGATTAAACTTGGCCAGTGATTGTACTCGATTACTTTTCTACCAAAGATTTCTCTAATTTTGCTCTCATCATCGACAGAGGCTGGAGAGCACGCCACCGCATTGTATGAAGAACTGAAATCGACCTACCCCGATCATCTTCCTGTTTACACCTCCATGTTGATATCTTTGGATTCTCCCGAGGCTCGCTTCCACGTGCCTCACGACGACCTTACCGAGAGCACGATTTCACACGCAAATCAGATAGTAGCTGTTGCCGACATTATCATTAACGCCATCGACCAAGAGAAGCTTCTAGCTTACTATGGTTTGAAAACTGACCAGCGTCCGGATGCAGCTAAAATCAAAATCACAATGGAACGACAAAAGAGCAGCCTGATAGAAGCATTGGTCAAAAAAGGCTGCGCCTTGTCGAGGCTCTATATTCATAGCACAAAGGATGGCGAAGGTGACGGGCAACACAAGACTTTACTCGATAATATGACCAGGGCGTGGAGAGACGTTCAAAAGTTTGCCGAAGCAACAGATAGCAAGGTATTTTTTACATGAAGTTACGAGACGTTTTTGTTTGCCCAGATTTCTGAGCATCGCCGTTAACTGATTCGTTGTTTATCCAGGTCATAATTCTATCGTTGTGGCATGCCTATCTCAACAAACAATATGGTCGATACTTGAAACTTTTGCTGCGTTACTACGAAGATAAACCGCTGAAAGAAATAGACGAAAAATGTATCGAACTAGCCAAAACAGTGGGATGGGATCACTGGGCTCGCCATTTAACCAGTTTGATTCCCACACGCTATCCTAATTCGTATAAACCCTTTTGGTGAGCGATATATATTGTTGCGATGGACCGACAGTGCGTGAGGTACACGAACATCTTTTGATATTTATTTTATTATTGCAGATGCGCTGACTTTTCTGTCTTACCCAAGGCAGTGAATTTGTAGTTGCCAATGCAACGAATAATCATCATCAGAGAAAACATTTGCAACAGCAATACGCAACAATTAGAATGAATCAGTCAAAGATTCATAAAGTTTAATTATAGGAGGAGAATTATTTAGCTAAATATTATATTATATTTATACAAATCTTCAATTATCATTATGTATACGTATATTCATTTAAAATAGTCCAACCGATGTAAGATTCGGTAATGAAACTGATGTATGACAAAATGTCTCGCTATTAGATCGACTGAGCTTTCACTTCACGATAGTTTCTATACGCAATAATCGGCTAGCTTCAGAACCTAGATTCTAAATTCAAGATGCCTGGAAGAAAAAAAATTTTATAATCGTTTAATCCATTTTTACACAATTAAAAATTTTGCCTACGTACTACTTGAAATAACTAAATATGAAATGGCAAGATGATCTTTCTGTGCGAGCAATAACACTTTTGTTAACGCATCACGGTGGTATAAAAAACGAGCCACTAGTTTAATCATACCTGTCTAATAGGAGGATATAAACTGCACGTAACGTGTATTAATTAGTATTTGGGTAAGATGAAAAAGAAAAAAAAAAGAGAAAAAATTGTAGGAATTGTTTATACTACATGTAATAGTAAGTTACAAAACCTGTGACCTATTTCATTGTCGTCATTGTATAACGTGAATCGTATCATAATGTTACACACTGACTTACGATGAAAGTTTGAAAACTTAAGTTGAACGAGCACTTCTTATTTCATCGTCGATTGACCAATCATTTCAATAATGATAATAAAACAATGGATCAATTAAAAAAAATTTATTTGATTTAATTCTATCATTTTTCCATACGAGTCTTACCAGATAAAAAATACTTTTGGCGTGTAAAATAGTTTTTATTTCTTCTTCTCTCATTGTTCGTTTTGCCCCCCCCCCCCCCCCCCCCCCCGCCCAGCCCTATGTACAAACATCGTTACAACGTCGAGCTCTGAATCAGAATTAGATTAATAAGTGATGTTACTAATTACTTTTGCAAAATATGTGGTCTTTTTTTACAGAAATATATATATAAATTTTTTTTCTATTAATCGTTTTCGTTTAAGCTAACGCAATTTTTCTGCAATGGCGAATAATCAAGCCATTAACTCTGATTTGAATAAAAGTGCACACTATTTCTTATGAAATAATATCAGGTGAAGCATTCTACTTGCTACTACCACAGATAGCTTCTAAAATTATTCTACTTACTTATAACAAGAAATATGATTCAACAATTTTTTTAGCTCACAATACAAAGCTAGATATGACATAAATTGCACGTCGACTCTGTTTCGAAACATAAGGAGACAACTGATCTCGTCGATTGTATATACATATGCATACTCAGGAAGTGAAGAATTGCAGAATTACTGAATCAATTCGTTTTTTTTTTCAATTATGAATGTATAAATTCAGATTGTTACGTTGAATCACGTTGAAATCATACGTACACACCTGTTTTTTTTTATGTATAATTCAAACTAGACAAGTCTTCAGTCCATATATTCATTCTTATTATGTTAAACCATGGGGTGTTACAGGTTTGCAGTGATAATCTCGAAAGACATCAAAACAATACAAAATTATCTTTTGCAAAAATCTCTTGTGATTTTGCAAAGATAATATAATCACTCTCATGTTATTCATTCTGCATGTTGCCCTTGATTGAAATTATTTTTGTATAAGGATGAACACAGGTCTCACCTAGAATATCTATAACTATCCTCACTCTAGTTTATTTTTTTCTACTGAGATGAGAAAGAAAATTAATTCAGACTCAGTTTTAATTTAAACAGAATTTAAAAAAAAAATTGTTTTTCTCTGCCAGAAATTACTGTTATTATTATCAATGATATTATACATACTATTAATCACTTTATAATGTGAACTATAATTATTATTACCATTCTATGTGTACAGCGACTAAATACCAATTGTTAGTAATTTTGTACTAATGTTTGAAAGGTATAAGCTTGTTCCAATTTTCTTTCTTTTTTTTTGTTTTTGTTCAATTATATACCACAGGAGAGTTTTTAAAATTTTCAATATTAGCCGTAGCCAAAAAAACTCGAGCAATCTTATCCTAAAAATATAATCTGTAAATCTTTGATATAAAGTAGCGTTTTATACGATCCAAACGTTATTTATATTCTATTATTACTATTATTATTATTATTATTATTATTATTAGTTCTTACTATTATTACGATAATTATGATTACTATCATTGTTATTTACACCAAATTTTTTCACCTAAACATTAGGTAGTTAGAGATAATTATTTTTATTCCCGTCTCAATCGTAAAGACAACTTTTTTGACCTGAAAGGTGGGACTAAAGTTGAATCTGATTCCCTACTATACTTTTCTTCCCCATTTTACGAAGAAAAGTAAATTTGCGGGACGAAAAGTAAAGTCTCAAATGCAATGCAGGAATAAAGCTAATCATTCCCTTGGACTTACTCCCTCCCGAAAATTCCCTCCAGCGAAGCGAGGGCAGTAGAGTCGTCCGCAGGAATAAACTGCAGCTTTATTCCCTTGTTGCATAATGTACTATTTTAGACTGCATGAGAGAAAAAACGATTCGCGAAAAATGAAAAAAAAAAAAATCACTAGAGCATGATTTTTCGTCTTGACCAATATTAGATGAGTAATAACGACTTTTTAAATTCTTGCTGCTTTTCCTCTTTCACGGTTATTTCAAAAAAAATTTCCTAAGGGACAGCTAACGATTTTACATTATCTGAAAACGTGTTGGTGTTCGTCATCCACATAGCGTAAGTTTTTAGTTTGATTTTAACGGTTTTTTTTAACCCGGTAACGGTTTCTTTATATGTACAAATCACGTATCATATTATGCGAAATATTCTTATCCGTGTTGTGCACATACTATACTATAGTATGACGTGGGATATTTGGAGAGTCTATTACATATCATATTCAACCCTGCAAACTTTGACTGTAGATAATTTATTTTCTTCTACTGTTCTTCCTTTTTTGTACATAATTACTGAGTTTCCTGGAAACTTGAATTTTTTAAGTATAGAGATTGAGACACTTTGGAAACACCATCACTCTATTCTTCGTTACAACTGGAACGATACAAATAATTCGCATGTAAAAAAGACTAATAATTTTTTAATAATCAAACAGGCTTATCAATCTATATGTACGTATTCACATACATATCATGGTCGCAGCCCACACCTGATTTTGTTATTTTTTATTTATTTTACAATTGGTTTTTTTTTTATGTTTTAATGTTCTTTTTTATAAAAATTTCTAGTCAATTTATAACATTCAAACGTGATAGACTTTAGAAAACTCGACTAACACACGACGCTGCTGAAGCGTCTTCACATACATCGTCACACATCAATTTGTACGTCACTGTCTTCAGCCTCGCTTTCCGTACTAACCATTGCATCTTCACCAACGAGAAGTGCGGCTGGTAAATTTTGAGGTACGTTATCAATGTCTAGCCTAGGCGTCGAATATACATTCAATACTTGTATTGTTGTAGGAGATGTGGAGAGACACTGCTGTACCGAACTTAATGGATCCGAGGTCAGTGAATCGCATTCTACCGGCGTTGATAATTGAAGTTGTAGATTATGGAGTTCAGGTATATGCGGACGAATCTGGAAGCAAATGAGTTACGTATTTGCAGTATAGTGCCACTTAGCCATCATGGAATTTTGCACCGCCGAGGGAACTGTGATGGAAAATTATCGTACCTTCAACCCATCTGCCGTATGGGGATTCCGGCAGCCTCTACATCTGCATTCGATGCAAGGCTTGCTTTCAACATAACAGGGACATCTCTGCCCACAGCATGTTAATTTCCCTGGTACCGCAGTCGCATTCCCGCATCTACAACCTTTTCTTTTGCTGCGTGTCGAACTCGATCTTGGTTTTTTAAAATTACCTGCCGACTAGAAATAGAAAAAGAAGAGTGGTGAAACTTGACTCGTACTGTGAGTGGATCGAATACAATATATAATGACAAATACTTCAGCTACGGTAATTACTTTGCTGCTCTTTGAAGATTTTTTTGGAGACGATGCCCCGTAGTTGAGATGAGACGATGTGATACATTTGACAGTTCCAAGAGAGCTTTGAGCCGTTCCATCGACCTCTTGTTGCAACAATTCGGTATCATCCGCAGCTGCCGCTTTTCTCTTAATCGTTATTTTATTTCCTGAACCAGCATACATCACTGAATATATCGACGAACCATTGGAAACTGTTCGAATAGCAGGTGACTCTACAGGACAGGTAGAATATACAAATGTATCATAGAATGAAACAAGAACGGATGTTTAATTTCATAACAAGATCAACGAGTGAACTTTACCAGGTATGACAGGAGATATGCTTTCCGTTGTTTGTACGGAATTTCCTTGAGTTTGTGTGGATGTCGTGCTGGTGTATATACAAGGCAATATACTATAAGCTGATTTAGAAAGTCCAGCGTTGCTCTTAAACTCATCTTTGAATCCTGCGCCTTCCTGGATCAATTCCATCAGACTAGAAGCTCCCATTGTGGATGCGCCGTTGTTTGGGTTATTAGAAGATATCGACAGTATTAAATTTCGGTATATATTGGTGCTTGATAGATACTCGCAGAGTTTTTTATAGCACTGTAAAAGTATTCTAAGTTGCACATTCTCCACATACTTGTCGTAGTCTTTACACCAGCTGCAGGAGGGCTTTAATTTTTTTCGACCACCCTTACAACTCTTGCATACGTGGTGTTGACAGTTTGTTTCTGTCGGTGTATGAGGTTCGATTAGCAAATTTGAACATACTGTACAGCTTAAACTTTGTCTCAAGTAGGGAACTAGTCTGTACAAATCTGTCCATGAATTAGCATCCTCGGAATCGGCTTGCAAAACTAATCTACACGTCGACACATATAAACTTGTAGCGTTCATTTTCTGTATTTATCCCCTTTATTGTTCACTCGCGCCAAACAAAAATATATGTAAACATCGCTATCGTTGCGGCAACACCAGCAATTCCCTACACAAACAAAACATCGGCCATGTTTCATGCTGCTTTTTAAGAAGCATTTCGCTTTTTTTCGTTTTTATTTTCTATTGGTCGTTGACTATATTAGTGTAGACTTTTTTCTGGCTTTTTAAACGGGACTAGAAACCGACTAAACCTTGCAAACTAACGCCCCCTAACAATTGATACCCATTGATAACCAGTCCGACTTTCAAGAGCGCAAGAGCAGAGGGTAATAATGGTGCGTCCCCACTCCAGTCGCAGGTAATGTTACCCACTGTCTTCAAATGGGAGTTCGTATTCACCCGGGAATATTGGAATATTCGCCCTTATTACCATGAGCGTTGACTGAATAGGGTGCAATGTCATGCTGACACTTAACGCAGCTTTGTAGCGTCAAATGAAGTCATGTGGTATTATTTCGACAGAAGCGTCATCGAGATTACGTCGTTAGTAAATGATGTATGAATATTACATTTTTGAAAGAGAAGCTATGAACAGATATATGGAATTTGAAAAGGTGGTAGTATCTCGATGACGCTTCTGTCGAAATAATACCACGTGACTTCATTTGACGCTACAAAGCTGCGTTAAGCGTCAGCATCCAATTTTTCTCCTTGACGGTCGAAACGTCTACTTTGCACAGCGTAAATAAATGCATCTATTGTTGAAATATCCTAGATGAGATTATGGCATCGCGATTTAGTGGTGCTCTTCAATTGACGGACTTGGATGACTTTATCACCCCATCACTGGTGAGCCTTGAACTTTTTTCTTTTCATGATATTGAGGAATTAAAAAATATCTATTCATTGCTGTTGACAATAGTTTGCCACAAATTTGAAACAATTTTTCTAGGAATGTATAAAACCAATCGAAATACCAAAGTCAAAGGCCAATACCGGAGCTAAAATAAAAATTCAAGAAGATGGAGCTTACATGGAACTGAATGAGGTTTGATTAACAAGAATGTCTGTTGAATCTTAAAAGCATGCCAACTGTTTTATTCAATGATTTTTCTTCAAATCATCTTAATCTCATGCAGTCCGGAGCCTCTGAAAAGCTACAAAAAGTTGAAATCACATTGGCTGATTGTTTGGCATGTAGCGGCTGCATTACAACAGCTGAGAGTGTGCTTGTCACCCAACAAAGTGAAGAGGAGTTATTGCGTGTTCTACAGGAGAATCAGAATCTCCATGAGGTGATAATTTGAAAAAAAAAAGCATGGCATAAATTTGTCAACAGTTCTACTAATAAATTTTATACACAGAATGGCAAAGCAGAAGAGGCAAAATTGATAGTTGTCAGTTTATCCGTACAACCAGTTCTCTCTGTTGCTGAACGTTACGATCTGCCACCAGAACTTGCTGCGCGTAAATTGGCTGGACATTTCCGTAAATTAGGAGCCGATATGATATTGGATATGACTGCTGCAGATGATTTTGCACTCTTGGAATCTGCTAGAGAATTTGTTGAACGATTCAAATCATCACAAGATGGTACAAAAGGCCAAATTCCGATGCTTGCATCTTCTTGTCCAGGTACAATAATAAATTTGATCACTCACGTATTAAACGCAAATAAAGTACAGTTCAACCACGCTACTGGTATTTGTTTGATATCACATTTTTATTTCAAATCTCCTAGGCTGGGTATGTTATGCAGAGAAGACGCATGGCAATTTTATACTACCGCATATAAGTGTGACAAAGTCCCCACAACAGATTATGGGGTCTTTGGTGAAGTATCATTTAGCCAAATGTAAAGGTCTTTCACCGGAACGCATTTATCATATAAGCGTTATGCCTTGCTACGATAAAAAGCTAGAAGCCTCTCGGGAAGATTTCTATAATGAGGTCAAACAGACAAGAGATGTCGATTGTGTTATAACATCAAGTAGGTAAAACTCGTCAAAATTATTGAGAATATGTATGTATTCTCGAGCATGGTAAAACTCCTACATGTTTGTAACGCCGAATTTTTCTTAGTCGAAGTGGAAAACATGTTGATCAATCAGGGGGTGTCTCTAAATGATGTTGAGGAGAGTGAAATTGATAGACCATTCGGTGTATATGATAATCAACAATTGGATAAAATTCTTTGGGGTCATCAGGGCTCTGGATCCGGAGGTTATGCTCACTTCATATTTCGATATGCCGCTTACTATCTTTTCCAAGAAACCAACCCTGCAATCGAGTTTAAAAATTTGAGGAATCCAGATTTCAAAGAAGCCGTTCTTGAAAAAGACGGGAAAATTTTATTAAGGTTTGCTATTGCCAATGGATTTAAAAATATCCAAAATCTCGTGCAGAAACTCAAAAGAGGCAAATCTCCATATCACTATGTTGAAGTTATGGCGTGTCCCTCAGGTGAGGCTTATAGAATAATTAAAGGATTAAACTGTAATAGTACAAAAATGTTTCGACTATTTTGCATAATCCTTTGTTTCCAGGCTGCCTTAATGGCGGAGCACAAATGAGGCCGCAGGATGGCTCCCAGCCACGTGAACTTGCTGCAAAACTCGATACTATTTATCAAAACCTTCCACAGAGCGAACCAGAAAAAAATCTTGTCATCTCAAATTTGTATAATACTTGGCTGGAAGGAGAGCACTCTGACAAGTCAGTGGCCTTTCTTCACACGCAATATCATGAAATAGAAAAAATGAATACGGCACTAGCAATTAAATGGTGAAGATGGTTGTGATACGGCTTGTGAGTTAATTATCTATTTGCACATAATATTTTTGCTTGTGTCATGTGAAAAAATAAACATCTGTGAGAAACAGAGAAATTTCATCATCATAATTGAAATATATTAATATTTATTGACATCTCTGAAATATATACAAATAAATATTACGTTAAATAAACATATGTAATATAATTCTAAAACGAGCCGACACGTGTTAAAAATTAAATTTATAATCAATTTGCATTCAGGTGCTACGAAATTCAATATTCCTAACATAAAAAGATTGTACTTTGTGTATTATGCGAAGCTCAACAATATTAGCCACTTATTTCAAACATCCGCTACGATTATCGTCTTTCTAACATTTATTTCCGGTTATATACAATCGTAAAATACCTCAATATTTTCAAAAGTATACGTAACTGAAGGAATGTCCCCGACTAAGGATCTAAGGTATTTGCGCGAAGTTTACCTATGAAAATAAATTTTACATCAAATTTTCTACGTGAAAAATTATTACATATTACTTTACGTTACAGTATTGCTTTCCATTTTATGAATTGGACCATCTGTTTCACAAACCCACTTATAATCAAACAATTATAGATCTCAGTTCACTTCTTATTTGCAGAAAAAAAAAAATTTCATTCTTGAAATCAGTCGTAATTTTTCATTGATTTATAAAATCATAGAGAATGAGTTTGAAAATATTTTTTCCCGGTTATTTGACATATTATTTAAATTTTTTTGGTTTCAATATTATACACCAAGTTACTCGCTGTGCTTTCATTGCTTTGAGCCACTTAAATTATTGTGAGCGCAAACATCAAACAGACAGATCATGAATTCCTGTGATATTTCCTACAAACAATCAAAGTTCGTTGATTAGAAAAGCTGGCTTTTATAATTCTGTAAAGGGGAATTTCTGCATATGAGTCAACACAAAACATCAATAAGGATATATCGAGTGACATTCAATACTGAAACTAAATCAACGAAGTTTCAGTTTGAAAGAGTTTGAGAGTATGTTCGATTCGCGTTCTACGGTGAATTATAGTGATTATTTTATACGTAACACATTTGACACACACATACAATGTGCAATTTTCTTATTTTTGCACAATTATTTTTAAAGTGGATACAAACTATTCGGCGTAATTTGCAATAAATACTAAATGATAAATGATTAAAAATAAAAATAATACAACCAAACGACGCGGCATTAATCCTCAAGTTGATCCGCAATATTCTGTAGACAAATTTTCGTATTTTAGAAAGAGTGATGGTAGCCAGCTCACAATATGTATTTACACACAATATCAAACCTATTAAACATCCATTGCCTATTGAACATCGAAATTGTTTTTAGATTTCTAATGAAGAATAGAACTTCTCGATAAACAAATAAATAAAAAAAAGTTCCCCTCCAATGATCATTACTTTTATCATTGAAGGTACTGCAATAATTTTATCGCACAAGTGAAGATATCTGATGGTGTAGAAATACTGTTATATCGATGTAGCAAAACACGTGTTAATTATAAAAACGCGACCTAAAACGCTGAAATCAGTCGGATATTCAGTCATTTTATTCGAGTATGATAATCATTTTGTTTGACTACTCATTCCGTCTGAAATTTGAAAGTTGGAAAAAAAAGGTCGCTGCGTTTTATTTCAGAACATTTTCTCGTCATCTCAAACATTTTTGACACCGAACACTACATTTTATCAACTTTGGTGGTTGTCCATTTCGACTCTATTATTTTGAAAATCACTCTCTGAAGGCATACTGTCTTCGATATATTGAATGGAATCTTCATCAGCATCATTTTGCAGACTGGCTTGATATGGATCTAATAACCAACCTTGTTTACTGTCAACCTCCTTAGATACAACCAAAAATAACTCTTTCTCCTTACTGTCTATTTGCTCTTTCAAATATGCTATCAATTCATTATCCTGCAAAATATAGAAATGATATTCATGCGAAATGTAATAGTTATAAAATGAATAAACTCACATGGCGTGCTTACCTTTCCGATTAGCTGAGGGCTCTCAAGTTTGGAATCAAGATTGTAAAAAGTGCCACTTATTTTTCGTAGAGCAATCCAGTGCCGTCTTTTAAGAGGTAGTAGAACAAATCCCAACTTATATTCAGTGGGTACGTTCAGAATAAAACCTTCGATATTTTCGAGACGGAGGCATTTTGGGTCTCTGTGAGAAATGGTACAAATTGAACATTGCTCAATTCCTTTCATTATCAGCATTTATGATAATTAACTCATTGAGCAGCAGCTGAAAGATCAGGCTCTCTGTTACCTGCGCTTATCAAACCACACTGCCTCATGGCCTTTACGCTGCAGAGCTGCCATGATAACATTGATGTCATAGTTGCCAAGCCCCAGTAATGACTTGTGCGGATTTATCCAAACATCAGGGCTTAGGCTGTAACATATCTGGTCTAGTTCTTGCTTGGTGAAACCGTGTTCTTGGAACAAGTTGTTTAAGGCATGTAAAGCGCATAGCTCTTTTACCTGGAATTGAATATAAGATTATGTTGGATATATAGCAATGAAAAATTAAAGTTTCAGGGATGGCCTTCAACATTAATTACCTGGCGCTCATGATAGATAGACCCATTCATGTCAAAATCTATGTTTTTCACCATTGTAACTACATAATTAAAGTAATACTGCTTTATTATTATTTCAAACTTTCCTAGATCAAATGTAAGGCACAAACGACGATAGTATTGTTAATTTTGTTTGGAAACGAGAAAATCGAAATCGTTGAAATAATATTTACATCGCACACATTCAATAACATTAATAATTATAACCTCTTTATGCCTGACACTCCTGACAGAAAGCGAAACTGACCACTGTTTATACTAGAGATGTAGCTGTTTATTCGATATGCTATTTGTCCAATGAATCTTTTGAGAGCATTTTTTGACCGCAAGGAACAGCAGTTTACAAAATACAATTTTTGACATTACCAGTGGCCATCTCACGAAATTTTACAACCCGTGGAGGCGGAGATTATCATAACCTATTGCAAGAAAAACAAATATCACAACATCAGTTTGTCATCAACTACTTGCAAATTAGAATTTTTTAAAAGATTGAACTTCATTTGCAAAAACTCGTACAATAATTATCTGTAAGTTTTTCCGAGAGCTTACTTTGTTATTTCTCATGAATGAATTTAAAATTCTAAGCATTTCGTGCTGATCACCACTGATCCTAACCTAATGTAATGTTTCCAATACGACATTATTTTATAATTTCAAATATGTAATTGTTTAGAAGTTAGCTATGCGACAACGAGTCGTATATTTTTCTATACAATCAAGTTCTGGCATACTAATGTAGATATTTTATTGGATTCTTCTGAGCAATATTCTGTTCAATTAATTTTCAGGATCTAATTGCTGCATATTTATTATTTATTAACGTCACAATGATAGAAACTTCAGAGTCGCATGCTATCGAAGCCACAGCGTCTGTCATCACAGACCACGAGCGTGAGTTAGCTCAAAATGCATTAACAGATTTTCTCAAAGGTGCTTATTCATCCTGTTTGAGTAATCTCAATAAGTTGGAGGTGCTCAGACCTAAAGATCTCAAAGTAATGCATAATAAAGTTGTTACCGAGTACTATAAAACTGACCGCAAAAAGACTGAGTTATTCAGAAAAAGCCTCAATGCAATATGTGGCCAAATAAGTACAGCTGATATCGCAGATGGTGTCGATGATGTTGAAAAATGTGTCATGCGATATAATCAAGCAGTTTTGCTATATCACACAAGACAATACGACTTGGCACTCAAAATTGTTAATAAGCTATTCACGTTCGTAGAACCAATGGGTGAGCCCTTCTCTAACTTATTATAGCATACATTTTTCCTAACCATCTGTTTACTCTTGGTAAAGCGTGAGTATTTTTATTGCAGAAGAGAGCTTAGCACACAAAGTGTGTTTATTACTGATAGAACTTCATATTGTGACAAACCAACCTGACGTGGCGTTGTCGCTATTAAATTATATTGAAAGTCAATTTGTGTCCACGGATACATCAAAAATCACCCCAACTGACAAGGAGAATGCTATCAAGCCGATTAAAGAGACGCCAGAGAAACGAGACAATGTGGATGCAGCCACTGATGCGTTCAGGATAAAATTGCTAAAGTACAAGGCTAGAGTTTATTTAATGACACACCAATTAAAGTTATGCAAGAGAGAATGGAAGGCCTTGGTTTCTTCCGGGACACCTGTAGTGAGTTTTTTCCAAAGTTGATAATTGTCCATGTCCTTTTGTTCAACAATTAGTTATCATGTTAAAATCATTTTTAGAACGTATCGTCAATATTTCTAAAAGGGCATCTAGAATACCTAAGAGGGAATTACAGAAAGGCTATTAAAATACTGAATTCCACCACTGTTGAATCTCTCGAATACAAGTAAGGGTGTCTTCATCTTTCATTGCAACCACAAAGAATTAATAATCTCAGTCCACTGATGATATTTCAATATTCCCATAGAACTAGCGGAGAATCAGCAGCTGTTTTATATTACAATAACATGGCCTGCCTACACCATGCGATGGGGAAGCCAAATTTGAGTTGTTTTTATCTACAAAAAGCATTGCAGGAGAATAAAACTGCTGTGGAGAGTGTACATGTCAAAGATGCTGGTAAACTGAATTTTGACAGCGCACCAAATCAAAGAAAACCCGTCGAAATAATGGTATTGATGTTCATCCATTCTTTTCAGATGCTCTTTCATCACAACCATTGTATACTATCGGTGGTAATAGACATTATGAATTGATGTACAGCTTAGGGGTATCACTCCTGCACGCTGGACGTGCTGCGCAAGCTTTCGAATGTTTCACAGAAGCAGCCCAACAGCTCCACAACAGTCCACGGCTATGGCTTAGAATGGCCGAATGTTGCATATACTGTCACAAGCCAGTGAGTGTTTCTATTAGTCACACATTCAGGATTGATTTTGCTTCATTGATACCGTTTGGTCAAATATTTTCTTTCAACATTTACAGACAAATGAGGTTGACTTCAACGTGCAGAAGCGACGAAAGGACTTGGTGCAAAAAGTAGTCGGCAATGGTATTTACAGAAAAATTATTTTGGCGTCAGCTTTATCTAAAGACACAAAGTATCACACCGAAGGTTTATCGTACGCAATACCTCAGCCTACTTTAGAATTTGGAATGTTATCGTTGAAAAACGCACTTTTTCTCTTGCCTGACGATAACGAAGTTAATTTGCCATTGACGCCTCTGGCAGGACCACAATCCGTTCCCATATCGTTGACGCCCTCTCATGTGTTAGGTATAAAATTTGGATAAAACACATGCAATGCTTTATTTATTAATTTTACACCAATAGAATGCCACGGTATTATGTTTCCTGCAGGTGGACAGCATGCGACACAGGTTTCCCAAGCAACAGCGCTCGAAGCATTAAATTTGAAAGCTAGTGTTCTCGCTGCCAGTGCGTACATTTCCTTGTGTCTTGGGGACCATGTTGTGGCACTAGAGCAAGCAAGAGCCTTATTATCAATGACCAAATTACCAGGAGCTTACAAGATGCTTGGAAATCTTTACGCTGCCGAGAGTTTGATACTCATGAATAAAATAAGCGAAGCGATAGAATATCTCAAGCCAGAAAACATTGAGGACATAAGCACGTTTCTACCGATACCTGAAACACTGGACAAGGATAAAGATAAATATGAGGAACCATTTGTAAAACCGGTTAGAAGTAAGTAGAAATATTTGATTCTACGTTAAAATTTTACCAACTGGGAGAACGGCGATGTTGTAAAAAACAACGTAATAACGATATGTGGATCTGATTACTAATGCATCATTCAGGTTGGTATCCAAATAGTCTTCCTACGGGAAAAGCAGTGCTTCAATACAATTTAGCCGTAGCTTATGCGATTCGTGGTGAGTTGGATAAATCGGGAGAAACTTTGAAGCAGGTAATTGAATATATTTGTCGAACTGTAAGTTACTTTGTACAGATGAACATGAATCGGATGATTGAAAATCTCTTTAATTGTCAGGTGTGGATTTCGAAGGGACCAGACTGTGACATTCCAATACATGTTATAATGTTGGCGTTGTACATAGAATTACAATTAGGTAAATAACGACCAGCCAAGCTTTTGATTAATTTAAAAACCGTCTAATTGTCGACGATTTTCTTCAGGTAATGCCGACGTCTCGAGATCATTAATAAAGCAACATTGCCCGCAATATCAATGAATTCCGACGAATTGTAGAAAAATAGACTGATTATGCTCATCGATATAAAATCTGCGACAACAAAGGGGTCATCAAACCATTGTGTTATATTTTGTATAATAATCATGTTGATACTTGTAAATTACAAGTCGATTTTGTGATTGTACAGGTTCCTCTGACGCTTAGCGTAAATACAAGTTCACCGTTCAATCAGTTCGTTGAACGCATTGAATCTGACGATATACACGAATAATATTTATATAAAATTCTTCAATAAATTCTACCTATCACTATAGAATTATATATTTTTTTTACTGTCATTGATCAAACAATTCTTTCAACTTTTTATTAATCCTAACATCTTCCAATAGTTTAAATCTCTGAACTTTTGGCCAGGATTGTATTGTTTCCGTCAGAGCCCCCCCTCCTCCATCACAGAATGGTCGAGCCAATCAAAAGACTCGTCCAAAAGTCGGTCTTGCTGTGGTAATGATTCCGCATTGTCGTACGGCCCAGTGTACGAGAAGTTCTCAGACAGGACTGTCGAGTTTTGTCGGTCATTCGTTGTGTCGTTCGCGCGCGTTGCACCGACCAGAGCGTTTCGTTTGGCATTTTGCCTGATATTGGTATTTTGCATTCGAACGGTTTGTTTATAAAAACTGATAAAAACGTGCATCGATTATTAGCTTGATAGTCGGGTACAGTTTATCGAACACATTTTCATGTAGTACAAGGATTTAATAACCGTGTACGCGATAGTGGAATCTGAAATAAACAAGAAACGGTTTAACACCGCTGTGAGCTTCTGAGCTTCGTGTTCCAAAAAAAAATCCTGCGAATTACTCAAAAATCGCCCAGACGCCAGTCAGACAGCTTGTTTGTTTACTTTTTTGTTTTTTTTTTAGTTTCGTTTCTTTTTTTTTTCGTTCGCGAGTGATATACGTAAGTGAACATAACATAGAGAAGTTGCAAAAACCGATCGAAAATGTGTCCTGACTCTACAGAGGTCACGGATCAAGTGTAGACTACACAAGTTCTTGTGAAAATCTTTATTCTGAAAAGAAAACGTAAAATAAAAAACAAAGCAAAATAACAAAAATTCATATCCAGCGTTAAAACGACGATCGAGGAGGAAACATGGAAGTCAACATCGAGAGGGAGTGCAGCGCGCTGGGCGGCCTCTTTCAACAAATCATCGTCGATATGAAGGTGAGCTAGCCTCGATTTATGCACTGGAATATAGTAAAATCAAAGCGTTGAATAACCCTCCGAATAAACGCTATTCCCCTGAAATCTGGTCGTTAATTTATCATGAGCCAGCGCAAATCGAATTGGGCATTTTGCAGGCATCGTATTCGGAATTCGATTTCGTTTCAAACCGCCCCTGGTCGTTGCAACAATTTAACTAAAAATTTCAACCGAACTCTATTGTGTTTTACATGGAGAACGAAGTGAAGGTAACAATGGTAACATTTCACCGTTTTTCTGTCGCTGGTACTATCTAATAATTCGTGATTGAGGTTCTGGCGCAAGCTTCGGCTACTTTCGTACCAAACGATCGAAATAGTAAACAAATGTTTTACGTTCGATTTACGACCGCATTTCTATTATTTTCTTTTTCACTCATAATTCTTCTTCGTCCTCTACCAGTTTTCGAACAGTTCGACGATTCTATTTCAATTTTCCGTTCTCTCCATTGAAATTATCGTTCAAACTAATATTTCGAACGTGACCGATACCCAAAACAAATCACCGATGCATTTGTTATTATTTTTCCCTTCTTCCGTTTCAAAAAAGAAACTGAGACTTAGCAACTGCTGAGGAATTTCGTTCGTCGATTTGACGAGCATGAATTTAACCGGTGAAAATCGACATGATCGTGAAATGGAATTCAACTAGGAGGAGATGTTCCTCGGCATTCTAATTATGATATAGTGCGGCGACGCGCGCGTTATTTTCTCTTGTAATTTCAACGAAAATTTTTGTCTGCGTCGCGTCGCCTCTTCACTGACGGCTGTCATACGTTGATAACGCCGTTACGACGGTTATCTGTGTGTATTTTTACCGCATATTTACCGATGTTATGACCAGCAATATGTATATCCGTCTATGGTTGATATTAGCGATTTTAAAAACCGCCTCAAAAAACAAACTAAAAGTGACAACCCTATTCCTGCATCGAATCAAAAACTATAATTACGTATTACGAAATTTTTAACCAAATTTAGGTCACACACCGCTATCGTCATTCGTTCAAAAAACACATTCGAGATTATCCGCAACCGCTAATTGTACGAAATGTATCTGTCTGCTTAAAAACCTTGAACAAAATAAATGAACAAACAAATTAATTAGAAATAAAAATATCTCACTTCTATCGGATACGAAACACTTGAATACATAAAAATATGTTACTCTCGAAGTCACGTAGATATTTTTCATTTTATGAACGTAACTTCTTCAATTTTTCATCCCAATCAATCCAAAATTTTGAGAAGGTAGTCTTATTTTTACTTCGAAGAGTTTCATTCGATTTTTTTCTTTATTTTTTACACAACACGTTGAAAGCTCCCAATTATTTTATTCACTTTTAATGAACCTGCTGTATGAAAGGAATTTTCAAATTCCTTTTCAAAAATATTTTTTGTTTCACCGAAATACTAAAAATCTTTCCCACTCTCACTGCTCTGTCGGTCCGTTGGTTGCATTTTTTCGTCTTCAGATTTCGCTTTGAAGTTTGAAATCGAATGACTCTGACCGTAGTAAAAAACGAAAAAAAAAAAAATAGAAAAAGAACCGACATTCTTACACCCGAGAAAATGAGGGGAAAAAAAAATTGTATCACTTTTTTCAGACTCACAAAATAAAAGAAATCGATTCTTATCGCCATCTCGAGTTGGTACAGCTAGAAAAAGAAATTGATAACATTTTTTTTTTCTTCGATTCACCGATGTCATATCATAGATATATAATTGCATTTCTGTTCATCTTTATCTATTTATTGCTTTGCTTACGATTAATCTCATGCAAAGTGCATCATCACACGATTATTCGATAAATTGTTTTCTTTCTCGATGAAAACCGTATCCTCTTTTTTTTTTCTACGTTAGTCTACGCCCACGGTGGATGAGCGCATACTTTAACATATTATCAGTTGTTCGTTCTACCGGAATCATAAGTAGAAAAAAAAAAAATAAATAATGAATAAAAATAATATGAATAAATAAAAATCCGTCTATTTTCGATGCGCATTAATTAAGCGTTCCACAATCTTTTTATTATGCTAACCGCCGTTGCAGTATGTAAAACGTACTACGGACCGCGGTCAGGGTGACAGATAAAAAACTCGCTGTGGAATACGTAATCAAAAATGTAATGTGATTGAGAAAATGTTTCATAACATCACTAATTTATTTACCATTATATGTATTTGGTTGTTGTTTTTTTTTTTTTTCAATTCATTTGCCATTTTTTTTTTTTGTTGTTGTTTTTTTGGTTTTCATTTTACTCTGTCTGTATATTTGTTATCTTATCCGAGTTTTATTGCACGCGGAATGGGGGAACGTTTTGCGACGAACAACGAGTAAGTGTTTCTCCAACAGTGAAAAGTATTCCTAGGCAAATTCTATGTGCATCGACTTTTCTCTGAAACAAAAAAAAGCCAGAAATATCAAGAAATTCGGAAAAATCGTTCCACAATGATGTACGTGGTCCATTTTTTATATTTTTTTTTTAATCCACGTGCAAGCATGAATTTTTTATAGAATTCTAAATTTTAGTCTAATCGTATAGGAAAATGATGAAGTGAAAAATTGAAAATATCGTTTCGTTTGAACGAGCGAAAAAAAGTTTGATAATTTTTCCGAGTCGGTCTAATGCGCGCGTACATAGGTACGTATTCGTACATAAGTACACGCATAGATATGTTGTATACGTATACATACATGTACGTATGTACAGCACGGTGATCCACCAAAGCTGAACCTGCTTCTGCATAACGTAAAACGTACGCGCATGCATCGTCACGCATATTATACATCCGTTCTTCCGCTGTTGCTGGTGCAGTTGCTTGTGTTTCTGGTGATGCATTTGCGTTCGTTAAACTCGACGAATTAGAGCCTGCAGGAGGAGTCGCCGGTGCCGCTGGGTTTACTCGTCTACGTCGGGGTTTACGGTAGTTGTAGCAGCGGCGGTAATACCCTCTGCCTCGGCGTTTTAGTCGGTTCGTTCGTTCCTCAAATAATCCATATTAAGATTAGTAGTCTGTTTAGTATTAGTTTTTGGCGGTTGGTTGCAGAGAGGAGGCGGTCGAGGCTCCACGCGAGGCTGTAATGGTAAAATAGAGGAGGGAAAAGAAGAAGAAGGACGTGTTAATGTTTCAACACACCCGACCCTCCCCGACCCTTGTTCCCCTCGCCCGATCTCGGCCACATGTATACATGTATATGCAAACACGACGTACACAATTATTACATGGAACATTCGTGTATGTATAACGGAAGCATTTTTTTTTTTTTTCTCACACTTGCGGAGGGCACGAAGCGAACAACCTTTATTTTTTTTTCTCGTCAATTTGTTATCGAGAAATGAAAATTTCACGTTTTTTTTTTTTTTTTTTTTTGTAATTTCCATCCCCCTGCAATACCGTGGCACGTTTCCACGAAATAGGTAGAGAGACTTCTTCTTCGACCACGACGACGACGACGACGACGACGATGATGATGCTGCATCTTGCACACCGAACCCAAACCCCAACGTACGCGCATCCTGTTTCAAAAGCCACACAAAATTTACTCTACTCTCCGACCGACTGTGGTAGCCGACGCCTGCTGCACTTTGCACCGGTCTTCTTCCTGCACTACAAAGAGCGGTAAATGAAAACGAGAGGGAAAAAAAAATTGTACGTGTTTCGTTTAGTTTAATTTTTTTCCATTTTAACCAAATCTTTTGATCTTTTTTTTTTTGTTTTTTTTTTTCGTTCCTCAAACGGCAGGATGCCGCCATTTCATAACGTTCTCGCTCTTTTTTCTCGACAGGATAACTCGGATTCAGGTATTCCATGTACCGTTCAATTTTTGCATCAGATTCGCGAATGTCTTAAGGATTGGGAAAATCTTGGAAAAACATTACGGAGGAAAATAGAGAAAAAGACGAATCATGGCAACGGAAAAAATGCATTTATTGTATCTGGTAGGACCGGAAACAGGAGGTGGATTGTGTGATTCGAAAAAATAGGAAATGCAACGCCAGATTTTTTGGCCAAATCTTTTATTTGGTTTCGTCGCTGGACTCGCTCTGGTTTTCTTCTTTCTCGTGCATCATTTTATGAATTTTCGTATCTTATTTTCTAACGTCGCGGTCGGACCGAGAACAGGTGTCTCGTTATTGGTATACTACTAATCTGGGGTTGAAAACTCGTCGGTTTACACGACCAACCCGCACGAAACTGAAAGACGCGTAGACTGGTTTTTAAACTTTCGTTCACGATTGCAGTAGCTCTGATAGCATTGTCGCACAGGTATAATCGAGAATCCCGTCGTTCAATCCCCACTTCATTTGAATTTTTCTTAATTTTATCAACCGCGTTTGACGCCGCACCGCCGTACGTATACGTAGTGTAACGTTTTTCGCCAAATACGCTATCGCAATCATCGTCATCATCATCAAGTCATAAATAATAAATGACGGAAGTCGCTAAACGAGTCAGTCAGTCGGTCGTTATCGTCGACGTCTGTAAGTACATATGCGTATACGCGGTAAATCTCAATGATAAAAATTATAACGTTCGTTCGTCGTCGAGACGAATAATGAAGAAGTATGAGAAAAAAAATAAAAGAAAAAAAAAAAACAACGTAAAGAAATGAAAAAGAAAAACTGAATAACCGAAGGGGGAGTCTTTCGACCAATTTATTTTGATCATCGACGATGGATCGTGTATCTCTCGTTGTTATCATCATTATCGACGTTGCGTTGCACGCGCGTTACGTCCAAACCGATACTGTACTAGGTATAATTCCACAATAGTTACATCATTGAAATTATTGAACTTTGACGTTACGGAGAGAGAGAGAGAAAGTTTTCGAATTTATTTCCAACCGTACAGAAATCGTTTGCAGTGGTTATTTCAACGCGAGTTGATATTCCTTCTCTTTGTTCTCTCTCTCTCTAATTCCTTTTTCATTTTAATTCATCTTTTTAATAACTCGCTCAAAGGGGGATGTATAATGCAAAGCCGGTTCGAATCGCGAAACCAGTTGAACCAGGTGGAGACGACGGTTAGTCTGGTCCGTTCGACCGACTCGTCGTTGTCACTGTCGTCGCTCCGTCTATTCGTCGTCGTCGTCGTCGTTTCTCCGTGTCTCGCTCTTCGCCCGCCCGTATAATACATCAACTCTCGCGAGTCTCTCTGGATTTACCGCACCTCGCGAACGCTTTTTTTACACGTTCTTTTACCTCCGTTCCTCTTCCCTCTTACCGCCGCGTCCCACCGTCTCTCCGGACACGGCCTGCCCCGGCGGAAATGCGATAAAATATCATCGCGAACGGGACGGGAACGGAAAACAGGGTTCAACTGCACCTGAACCTGAATCGAAGTGAACTTAACTCGGCTAAAACCGCCCGGCCGATCGCTACCGCTTTGAGAGAGAGAGAATATACGCGCGGCGTTAGCTAGCCGCGCTCAGCTCCACAAGCTGGACTTCCAGGCATCAAATGACAAAAAAGCTGGTCCTACCGGTATAATACCTCTCTCCGTAAAGCTCAAAGCCATGAACCTGAAACACTCGCTGCTAATGCCGCCGTACCTTATTCGCGGTCTCTCTCACAGCGAAGTGAAACTTTGGCATTGTTATCCACGCGCGTCGTCGCGTCTCTCCTTCGATCCAATTATCATTTTCACATCTCGACGGTTTTCGTTTTCATTCATTTCCTTTATTTTCTTATTCTTTGAAAGCGAAAAGTACAACGAGGTTCGGATTCGCTCGCGGCAGGGGTTGAACCCTGTTCTTTTCTCGCTCCAAAGTCCGTCGTTCGCGTCGGATTGTAGGTAACGGTCGACGTGGTAACGCTCCGCGTACCATTTATATAAATCGCGAGAAACGATTGGCGCGTCACTTGTACACGGTGTACTAGGTCGCTCGAATTGTGTACGTACGTACATTGCAATGGTTGCGCTGATCTTTTGATTTCAATTCGTAGGATTCTTTGATGGATAACGAGGCACGTGGTGTCGGACGCTCGTGTGCAATTGACCTTTGAACTTGTAAACGATTCTGATTGAAGGTCGCCCCAGTTATAGTACCTCATCCTTCTCGGTCTCGTCGTCGGACGTACGCTTTGTATTTTGCGGCTCCCGTGTATTCCGATCGTAATTCATCTACTGGAATGTAATTTTTTTTTTATCTCTCTACTCCGTGTGCAGTCGCAGAAAAATACACGATGCAATTTTGATCCTTCGACGTCAAAGTTTGACTACGTTGACTTATCTTTTTTTAGCTTTGCAGTTGTGTACCGTAGGTGCGACGACGACTCCTAGCCGTAGACTTCCTTGGATTACCGTGTCGTCGTCGTCGTATAAGAACAGATCGGAAAAGCAGGCGTTCTCTCCGTATCCCCGCAAAGTGAATGTTGGCTACGTACCTACGGGGTACACGCCGAGTGAGCAGCGCACGTTTGGTCCTGCACGAATAACGCGGTAGAGGAAGATTGCCGTTGCGAATAGTTCTTTGCTAGATTTATCGTGAGTAACGGAATAGTTTCTGCATTATATCCATCGGTATAACTATGCAGTTCGCTACCGCCGATGCGGCTACTTCTACCACCGTATAACCTGCCGCGCTCACCTCCTTCGTCGCCCGTCGAGCTGAAACCAAAATAAAAAAAAAAAAAAACTGTACATTTCGTGCGTCTCGATCATTCTTCATCCCTCACAGATTCTCGTCCGTCCCGCGCGACTTATGAATCAACGGGGGGAAAAAAATCGAGTGTAACGTTGTCGAGAATCGAATGAAGTACGATATTATTTTCTCACTATATGTATGTACATAAGAACGCACGAGTAAATTTACCAGTTGGAATAGAAGTCCTAATGGACTTATTGTCATCCAATTGAATCTCGCTGCAAAAGGCGTTGAACTTGTCTTCTTCGTCGTACACGTATATACGTACGAGTAGATACGTGTGCCGCCGATAATAACCTCTCGAACGGAGAGAGAAATTAGGAAAATTTTTTCGAAAATTCAAAATGTCTAGTGGGTCGTGAGATTTTTTTTTTTTTTTATAGGGGGGGGGGGTTGTTTTTTTTCCACCTCGGCAAATCGGTCACGATCTTCCGATCGACTGCACGCCTCGCGTACCGAACTCGATAGTAGTAGGTACAAAATGTTGGAAATAAAAAGAAATGTAGAAAAAAACAGCAACAAAAAAGAAGAAAACTAATATAACTGAACTGCAAACCACTCGTATTTACAGTTACGACAAAGCCATGATCTTTCTTTCCGTCAGCGGTAGCGCAACACCGGCAGCAGCAGCTTCTTCCCTCCCTTCATCGATATGTACTACCTGCCGCAGTGCCGAGGAAGATTATTATTACCTTCGTTTTATCGCCGCGATGCTACAGGTTGCACACGCGCAACACGAGTAACACTACATTTCTCCAATTTTTGATAAACCGAGGGAATTTCATCGCACGCGGTGGAAATTTTTTCAAATCAGCTATTCGATGAAATTTTTATTCGCTTTTCTTTCACTCCTCTTTCCGCGCGCGATAAGAAAATATCATCCACATCGAATCCTGTGTTTTTTCTAAATAATAATCGCCTCGCTATCCGCATCGCGCATACCGCTACCATTCGATGCACGTAGTCCGCTCATGTGTGTGTAAATGTAACGCGAATGTAGGTGTAGCTGGATGTGTGTCACGTGTCGGTTTTTGTAATGCATACTTACGCTGTGCAGACCGTACGGCAGAGATAGGAGATTTCGCGGTAAATTAATACGGATAAAAAGTATCGTCAATAGCAGCGTACGCGATTTGTAACAATGATTTATCAGAAACGGATGAGTAGGAGGAAACCGCGAGCGTCTGCACGCTGTTCAACGGATATCTTATCTGTCCCACCACTTTTTTCAATTTCCGCGTATCATGCGTGAGCACACGTTGTGCGTGTACGCGTGCTCGAGTACGCGATGAGCGTCGTAACTGTACGTGAAACGTTGAAAGGGAGAAAAAATAGAATAAAATGAAAATTAGAGACCAACAGGAAGCTCATTCTGCCCATGAGACGTAACAGGGAGCTTATATTTATAAAGGTTCGTTCTCTTCCCCCGAGCTACCTCAAAAATTTTCTTCTCGCCAAGAAGAATTGAAACAAATTACCATTTTTTTTTTCTTAAAATTAAATTCTAATTCGATGCATAATTTGTGTAATCTAATTTCTGCTTTTTTTCCGTTGCAGAACGGCACACCTCTCTGGGAAGATCTGATATCGAAAGCTACGAAGTTGCACACGTGTTTGAGGTGAGGAAACAAAAAACGTTGAAAATTATTATCTCCCAAATGGATGCTCGGCGTTGTTCCAAGGCGGATGCACGTTTTCGTTGGGGGATGTAAATACCATACATAGCGTATAACGTATGTACGTACGTGCGGCACATGGATCATCGTCGGTGTGCGTGAATTGAAACAATATTTAATGGCAGTAGTTATGTCAAGTTGACTTATGTTGGAGTCGCAACACCTACCTACACGTGTAGGTACGTACCTTTGTACGTACAGACGATACGTGTATCTCTCTTCGTTCTTCCTTCGTCCTCTGTCGACGCACGATTCGAAACTCTTTACGAACTAATTTAAAACGCCGACCTCCCTTTCCTCTATTCGTACGTATACACGAGATCCGCGCATGTGGTAAACGTTAGCATGTGTATATAATGTACCAGCAGTACGTTATATCATGTTCTGTCTCATTGTTACAAATTGCTTTACGAATTGCTGCTTCCCATTTTTTTCGTTCTTTTTTTTCTCCTTTACCTTTTCATTTTTTTTCATTCATTCATTCATTTCTTCTTTTCTCGTCCTTCCATTTTTTTTTTTTTTATCGACTGTACAAAAATCGTTGAAGTTTTCCAATTTTACCCAGCGGTAAAGTTTGACGTATTTTTTTTTTTTTTCAGTAAACCATTTTCTCCATTTCTTTTTTTCACCGGCACGTGCTACACGCGCGAGATATTTATTCACGTGTCCGCGGTGTTCTTTTATCGCGCATCTGTGATATACGGCATATTTTCCTACAGGTATGCATGTACCGATATTTTCGTACGTACATATATATATACATGTTATAGATAAATGTGTACTCGTAGTCGATTTTCTTTTTCTACCGATTTTGCTGCGGGCAAAAAGCTCCGCCCGAGGCATATGGAACGTACGGTAGTCGCTCCGATACCAAGAGACGAAGCTTTTTTCATTTTTAGAACCGCCTCTGGTGTAATTTCTTCGTCACGAGAAGAACGCATAGGATGTAAAAATCCACGTTTGTCGCCCATGCACACGACACACGTTACGCCTACATCTGGTGATCGTAATCTCGCGGGTCACGCGCTTCGGTATTTTACATTTTAGTTTCATTTTTTCTCTTACCGGACCGAACCGAACCAGCAACTTTAGCGAAGAATCGGAGACAGTAGGGCGCGAAGCGTCGCGACGCGGATAAGAAGAGAAAAAAAGCATGTAAATAAGAATAAGGAGAAGCCTCAGTTATGCGAAAAAAGAGTAACGATCTTAAATAAAGGCTTCGCCTTGGTTTAAAATAATAAAATGCCTCGCGGTATAATCGTGATGTACTGTAAACACACACGTGTGGGTATATGCATGTGCATTTCTATCGTCTGTCATCTCTGCGTCTTTTTCGTTTTTTTCTCGCAACGTTATCTTTGAAACTTGAATGAAAAAAATGAAAAAATGAAAAAAGAATAACACTTTTATAACGGAACAATTTTTTAATGGTATATATACATAAGCGCATGTGTATACAGATGTGCCGTATGCATATCGTATTATTTATTTATTTATTTATTTGTTCTTTTTTCTTTCACCACCTGCACATGGACGTGTACGGTTAATTTAGATAGGACAATTGAATCGTTGATTCTTTTATTCCACGGTTTAAGAGCAACGGGGTTACCCTTGATTTTTCCGCTTATGGTTTGAGAAAAGCAAAGATATTAAAAAGATTAAAGAGAGAGAGAGAGACAGAGAAAAATAGAAAAATTACTCAGGGCAATTATAAAACACCATTGAAACTGTGCACAGTTTTAACCTTTTTTTTTTTTTTCTTTTACTTTTATGGAGTCACGTTTCTCTTTTCGATAACATATGCATTCGTATATTCGTATGAACTGAGGATATCTTTTAGTCGTTTTCATCGTGCGTGATTTAACGAAAAAACAAAATCTCCGCAATTGGATAATGTGGATAAAAATGGCACATGACGTGGATCCAGTTCGTTCTTCTTTCTTCTCCTGTCGGTTCTTTTTTTTTTTTTTCAAATCTTACTCTGCCATTGTAATCTTGAAAGTTTAAATGCTACAATCGTACCACTTTCTCTGCGCCTATACCACACATGTCACGATACGCTCTCTTTAACGTTCTTTTCACGTGTCTAAATAATATTTTTCTTTTCTCTTTTCTTGACTTATTTTGTTTTTTTTTTTTCACGACTTCCGAAAAATTCATCCGTATCTACGTACGTACTTGATTGTAAGTTGTATTTTTTTTATAATTTTAATACCGCACTTCCTTCCTTCTTGAATTTCGATGATGCTGAATTTTCTCACAATCAGTCAATTTAAAGTAAACACACCTTATAATTTGTCACGTGTTAATTGTGATAAAAACATTTATTTCGTACAGCAACGCGCGCTTTTGTCAATTTGGTTAATTAATTCAAACGTGAAACACCAAAACGGTGTTTTTGTTGTCGTTATTATTGCTATTTTCTTCTGTTCGTCTGTACCCCCATCCGGTTTTCATGCACATGAAAATTTTAAACTCGTATGTATGTGAATATAAACTCTCTCCTTATAATTTCAATCACGGTTATCGAACGAAGTTGTTGCTATTGTTATTAATAATATTCGTGCTACCTAAAATTTATAGAAAAAAAAAAAACGAGAAAGGTCGGAAAAAATCTCTGCATCGTTAATTTTCAGATAAATTGACGAAATTACGTCATATCGTGCAGCCCCATATATTAAAGAGTTGAATAAACTAAGCGATGGCGGTTAATTTATTAAATTAATGATGTAACCTCAATTAAAATTTTCCCATATTACATGATAATCAGGTTTATACTCATATACAGATGTACGTATTATATAGAGTACATAATTCCGCAGGATGTAACATTATTTATTTTATTTCACTTAACATTAATGCCGTATCTTCATATATTTGATATTAATGACCTACATACATTTTACTTTTTTTCTTAGTTTGGTAAATGTAAAAAATATGATTATTCTTGTTTTTTACAGAGCTGCGATTCTGGCAATCTCCGCCTACTTGGAAGCATTTCAAAAAATTGCAGATGCAGCCACCAGTGCCCGAGGTGAGTTTAAGATTATTTTGTCGAAATAATTTATCGACGCTAAGAACAAATGGTGATAACAATAATAATAATAATTTCCAACATCTCTCTTCTCCTCATTTACAAAGATATCCATTATTACTCGGCCGATCGAGTTTTATTTATAAACACGCTCGGATCGCGCGATCCAGAGATGACTGAAAAAAAAGATGCGGAAGTAAAAATGAAGAGAAAAAGTATGAGGAAATAAAAGGAAAAAAAAAAATTGACGCCGCATATTACATAGAGGTATAAACGTATAAGAGTTGGTTTCCCGCTCCCGCTGGATGCGGAGGAGCCCGGGGTTACAAGTTTAGGAGTCGAATTTGGATTTGGGTCACGTCTACACTCGCGTTTACGTATAGGTTTTATACACCTATGTATTACATATAAAATACATAGACGTGTAACCCGTGTAGCTGCATTATTATTTCTCTCGTGACTCTGAGCTTCCCTGCGACCGCGACGCGACGCGCTACCATCATCCGGATTCGGCGTTTACGGTGTTTTGCCTGCGAAGATAGATGTAGCTGTGGAAATAGATGTAGAACGAAAGAGGAGGACGTAGAAAAAAGGAGAATATACCGTCCGAAAAATAGGAGAAAGAAAGATGGTGAGAGAGGTAACTCGACGACGCGAGGGAAACGTGCCGCCTCCCAGGGGAAGCGAAAAACTGGAACACAAACTCAGAGTGTAGGTAGCTAGTAGGTAGGTGGATAGGTGGGTCGTACGCGTTCGACGATGTAGATCAAATATGATCGGAACGAACGTCAGATGATTCTTCGTGCGGATGAAAATTTGCTATTTTTTCTCACCCTCGACGTTACGAAAGGCTGGGGGGAGGAGGAGACGAAAATATTTCACTCTTATTACGTAATATTACGAATTATGAATTACGTATTAGGTAGTTTTGTGTATACGCACCTTATACGCGTACTACGTACAGACATCAAGGCTAAACAAATTGAATCGATGGAACGGTCAACGAACTCGTCGAATTGCTGAATATTCGTCAAAAATTTTCTCATTTTTTCTTCTTCTTCTTCTCGTCGTTGTAAGTGTAAAAGAAAATCGTTTATTTTTTCTCTTCTGATTTCAACGTTCTTGAAAATTTTATCGACTTTTTTTCCTCATGGTATCCGACCGCTAGTTCCTTACAATAATTGATAGATAATTGTGTACGTTTGTCGTTTATGTACATAATTTTATGGGGGGTTAAGTCATCGCTGGTTATGGAGTATAGACCGTGAAAAATAAGAACGAGAAGAAGAAGAAGAAGAAGAAGAAGAAGATGACGACAACGACGATATTACAAACTGTGATATGTGCAGTAAAATAAATTCTTCTAATACATCTGCAGTGTAATGCTTACGTAATGTGCACGCGTACGGTATATGTATATGAGTGAAGAACGGAGAAGAATAAATAGTAGATGTAAAATTAAAGGGGGGGGGGAAGAAAACTATAAATTATAAAATCTATTGCACGCAGAATTTAAATTCATGTACTTCGAGACGCCATGTGTACGCTTGTATACGACACCGACATATTTTGTACATCGCGTAATACCTATATTTAAAATATAAATCACAGTACACGCGTATAATTGTTTCCATCGCCATTATTGCCGTCGCTATTATCGTTACAATTTATCACGTTGTTTTTTCTTAATTGTTTTTATTCACTTGGAACGAAGAGAGAGAAAAAAAAATCGAAATGCGTCAGCCGGAGCTGCACCGCTTTTTTTTTTTTTTACGTAAAAGCGCGCTTCGTTCAACTTCTCAAGTTGATCGTGCTCTCGAGATTTCAAGTGTGGAAGATGGAAATAAATAAATAAATATTATAAAACGCAAAAAAAAAAAAAAAAAAGAAAAAACTCATAACTCAGAAACGCACTGCAGGCTTCTCGAACACACCGCAAGACGAAGACCAGAACGCTCAGAATAAATATTATAATTGAACGAATTGAAAATTTTTGTTTGTGCCCGGTATTATTCGAGCTCCTGAAGCGCAATGGTTTTTTTTTTTTCTCATGCCGATTTTTGTTGACTTTTTTTTGTTCCCCAACGCACGAACAACAACAGCTGCACCACCTGCGCACGTTTGATGGACCCGTTTTTTTTTTTTTTTTTTAATACGATCAGTTAGTCATCCCTTATTAATTGATGAACTCTTGGGCAATTATTTTCGCTGCACCTTGCATGCACATACCTTGTTTTTTTTTTTATCCACCCTCCGTTATCCTCGGTAACCGTCTGGTCGATTCTGCATACGAGTTTTTGCGATTTTTTATTTCTGGTTTTTTTTTTTTTTTTTTCTAACGTGTTCCAAGTCGCGTACATCTGCATACGTGTACATAATTTAATTTTGTTAATTTTTCCACGCAAGTCGCAGTCCCGGTGCAAGGGATGCTCTCACGTCGCGCAAGGGTCGTGTCCGTCGGTCTTCCGCGATTTTTTGCAACGCGTGAAACCTGCGAAAGCAGATGTCAAACTGATGGGTGCTGTTCCTGATCTTTTCCTTTGTTCAAAAGGCAGCTGAACGACGACGACGACGACTACGACGACGAAGACCAGGACGATCAACGATATCGTTCCGTTGCCTAAAACCCCCCGGCCTCTAACGTTCGGGTCTAGGAAAATTACGTCTCCTCTTTTTCACGGTTCTATTCCCTTTTCATTTTCTTCTTTCTTTTTCCAACTATCATTACAATCGGTTCTTCGTGTGCCTGGTATGAATTTTACACGTTAATCGAGGGTAAAGTGTGTGCGGTGCGAACGAAGTGACGTACATTAATTGAAACGAAACTTTTTTTTGTCCCATGGGTTCCGACCGTTCTGTCTTTTTCCTTCTCATTCTCTCTCTCTCTCTCTCTCTCTCTCTCTACGTTCATTTTCTATGATTTTCAGTCACGATTCCACCGCGAGAATAGGGACATTTATCCGTAGCAATCTCGTACAACGTTACCTATGTCCCTTTGTCGCTTTCTACCTTCTCTCCCTCTGTACTTTCTTTTCTTCTATCTTTTTTTTTGTTTTTTATTTTTATTCTTTTCGTCGGAATACGCGAATCATATATTGGGACAATTTCACGTGCACGATTCTTTCCTTTCAACGCTTCAACTTATAGTTGATCAATTTTTTGTTTTCTTCCCGTGTACATAGATAAGAATCACCTCGCTCATTACCACATTCCGTATTGTGTCCGAGTCGACATTGTGTCCCGAAGTGAATGGGCTGTGAAGCAAGTTGATTCGATTATATCAGAAACGCAAAAGAGAAACGAAATATAAATAATTGTATATCGTTGGAATAGAGAAAACTAGATAGAAGCGAAAAACTAGGGAGGTGGGGTGGACTAGGGCAGAATGTGCCGAACGGGGCATGTCCCCTTTTCCTCAATCTCATTCTTTTCTCTTGTTTTTCGTTTTTTGTTTTTTGCTCTCGTACAAGTATCAGCGGCCACAGAGCAGCACGAGTAGAAAAGAAAGAGGAATAAAAAGAAAAATGAGAGAACGGAGGAGGAGGAGAAGGAGAAGAAGAAAAAGTGCAATGTATAGGGGCGCACGGTTCGAGTTTGGAATGGCCAGTAGTGCAGTAGCAGCAGCGGCAGCACATCGTCCCCTAGGTTTGGTTGGGTTTGGCCCAGTTGGGCAAGAACCCGCCAGGGGCTGAAGCTGAACGTTACCGGGACGTCGACCCCCAATTCCATTCTCCACTCTGTATTCCCCGGTATTGATCCTCCGATATAACTCTCCCCTAACCATTTTCCTTCCTCCTCCCCCTGCCCCCTCATCTCCTTCCCCGGTTCAACACCCTCTCGACTGCAATTCGCCAACCCCCCTTTTTTTGCACCCCCTGCCCCCCACCTCCCCCCTCCGGGCAAATTTTCTTTTTAAGTTTTTCCATATTCCTTTTTTCTCTCTCCCTTTTCTCTTCTTCTTCTTCTTCTTTTTTCTTTCTTTCCTCTTCATTTTAATCCGTCATCATCCCTCTCCACCGTTCATTCACACATCCCTGCACCGCCTCACTGGGTCATGCACTTGTTACCTTATTCCGATATGTACGCGATATGTGTGTACATATGTAGTACACTGATATGGATGCGCGTACCTATATTTTACAGTATATGGGGAACATACGTAACGTTGAAAACGGAAAGAGAAACGAAAAATGAAAAATTCAATAGAGAAAATAAAAAAAATACCCCACGAAACGAAATAGTTTATTACATTACTATGATTATTGTTGTTATTATTGTTGTTGTTATTTCCAAATAAAATTTGGAATAGATAAGTAAATAACGCGGAATGTGAAGGGGCGAGGGGTAAGGTCACAGCGTAAACAAAATCGTTTTTACAATTGGATCATTACATCCGCTCTATTCACCCCTTGAACATTTCCTGTCGATAATTACCTTCGATTTCTGATGATTCGCTGCGGTGTCAACGTACGTACACATGCAGGTAAACATGCAGGTTGAGTTAGGTGACGCGTCAAATGTGGGGTAAAATTCTTTCGTTTCACAATACCGCGTCACTATATTAAATACGTCATCGTCCCGCAAACCCTCGTCATCGAGTTTGCGCGTAATTTGTTATTAATTTTTTTATTACACCAAGACGCGAGAAAATATACGAGGAAATCATAGACGGGGTAACCGCGAAGTGCCTCACATCCTCCGTAACATATTATATTGCATACTCATCATCGTTCCGGTTATTCGCGTGTTTTACTCACGCGGCATTTCGAGACAATCCTAGGAGGTTGCGGATGTGGTTCGAAAAAGTAAATAAGAGAGGAAAAAAACGAATTGTTGAAACAAATTGATAATTAATAATTGACCTGTTATTAACGCCGCTCCACATGCCGATGAGTAATGATCGCACTCGAACCGTGAATGATGAAGTAACATTGCGCCCGTTATTTTATAAATTAACCGTTTTACGTTGATCTTGTACAATAGATACATTATTCGAAGGCGCGTGTATGAGTGGGATAGTAATTTATAGAAAAATCAAAAAAAAAAAAAAAAACCATGCAACAATCTCAGACGTAGCGAAATACTGCAGCGCATCCGTGTATCCCGGTGTACGAATAGGTGTATTAATAAAATTCTTAATTAACAATGCATTCTAAACCGGAAGAAAATATGTACGTGTAACGTACATATTTATAATCATCAATTAGATGGCGGTTGATGTTATCCAGCTGATTATACATACGGTGTTTGAGATAATTAGTAGACCGTTCTTCGTTACCATAACAAAGTACATCGTGATATATATGTTATGGATATTTTTATTTTGATTTCATCTCCCCTCTCTCTCTCTCTCTGTTGTGCGGTACAACACAACCCGCGATTGGATTTACATAATATTTTTTTTCTTCTCTCTTCGCGTGCATTCTGCAACGCATGTATATACATATGTATGGGATATAAAGTAGGTGACCTTGAATAAAAAAAGAACCATAAACTTAAACAAAGAATGAAAAACTATTAGATACGACACGATGATCCAATTTCATTTTTTATACACCTTATTTTCAATCTATTATTTTGACAGCTGTACCGCCCAAATGTACCGCATTCACATTATTTCTTTATTTATTTATTTATTCATGTACGCCTATATTTAGTCAATTTTGTTTGTTTCAGGGGCTACCAAAGAAATTGGAACTGCTTTAACGAGAATATGTTTGCGTCACAAAGCTGTCGAAGCTCGTATGAAAACTTTCACAAGGTATGAAGCGTCTAAAAGAAAAATATTACTACACTTTATACTTTTTATTCTTCTTTAGAATATCAATCTCATTCGACATACCGCAATTGAAACAATAACTAGCTATCATTAGATATATTAATTACATCTGTCAAATTTACACCAAATACTGGACGATTTTGAAGATGAGAAAATTTTTTGCCCTATAGGTCTACTCGAACGCGAATTGTCATTGACTGTATTGCAGAATTGAAATTTAATCATGTTTTATTTTCTGTTTTCTTTTCTCACATCTTCAACCGTTATGTCAACGTACTTAATTGATACCGTGTACGGAATGAGATTTTGGCAGAAACTCGAACTTTTCTCAATTTTTTTCTCCTTTTATCTCGTTTTTTTTTTTGTGTTCGGCACGTGCGTCACAGTTTCTTCGAAACACTTTTATCTTCTCTTATAAAGATTTATATTTTCTCTCTCATGTTTTTTTTTTTCTTTCTTTTTTTTTGGTTATAAACTTGTACGTATACTCGTATGTTCGCTTGGTTCGTTTATAAGTATATTGCAGCGGTGAAGTTGATTTTTATGACCACGATAATGACGATAACGATAATAATGATAATATAATATTTGTAACAACCACCGTTAAGATTTTTTTCATCTTTCTTGTTTCTTTTTTTTTTTTTTTCAATTTGTTCGACTTACCTGGTTTACATTATTCACCGTACGTATAACTTGAACTTTTGTATCGAACTGCACCTCGTAATAACGTATTGAAAATAAGACGTTTCCATTTTTATTCGAACATTTATTATTTTGCTGTGATTCTTTGCGTTTCTCTAATTCTTTGAAAATTTCTAACAGTGCCATCATGGACTGCCTCGTTATGCCGCTACAGGAAAAACTCGAAGATTGGAAGAAATCACTCGTCAATTTGGACAAGGAACATGCCAAAGGTCAGTTGAAACGAAGAGTACGAGTTTCGGAATGAAGAAAATGACGAAATTAGGCAACTTAAGTTTGACGATTCTTTTTCCGTTTGGTTGATTATTTGTTCAGTGAAGCTGCAACGTATTTTAATACGTTGAGTAGGTATTCGAATATTCCATGTGTAAATACTGAAAATAAGGAGAAAATGTTTGTAGGTATGTTTAGGGAGGTTGAAAGGTATAAAAAGGAAAAAAAAAATGTTTGAAGGGTAGTATGTGCGTACGTTATGTAGGCTACCGAATAACTTCCGGTTGATCAAAGTCAATTATGAGCGGTTCAATCGGTACGATTCGAGGGAAATGTTACCCTCGATGACAACCCTTTAATATTGGCTTCCCAGTTTTCAATATCACCGCGGCCCTTGAATTTCCTCCACGACGCATCCTTCAAAAACCCTCTCGGGTGCTCCTCTATGTATTTACATGTACATATGTATACCTGTGTACATAGGCTAATACGTATATATACATACGTATATTCGTGCATGCTCTAAGCCCTTTCCTGTCGTCTACGCAGCCCTTGCAACCTTGCTTCTTTTTTTTTTTCTTTTTCTTCCCGTACCTATTTTTTAACCCCATACGCATAGTCATGTAGACGTACTTGTATAAGGGGTGATGTGCCGGAGGAGAATCTAATGGAGGGGCATCCTTTCCATTTTTATATACTTGCATACATACGTAGGTAAAGAGAGAATTGAAAATAAAATGAATAAATGGAATAAAAAAAAAACGTAATCATTGTTTCGTAATCGTTGAGACGTTGCGAAATATCGAGTAAGAGGAGAACCTTTTTTTTTTCAATTCAAAAGAGATGCCAAAGTTACGAAATGTAACAAAACGAGGTGAAGCTTTGTGAATATACACGTTATGTGTTCATTATGGAACGGCGTTCGATTTGCCATGCGAGTACACTGTAACCTATATCCATTCGAATTATTACCTATGTTGTGTCGATTTTTTAACCGTGGTGTGAAATGCGTCGAGTAAGCGAAAATTAAGTGGATAAAGGAACGAGTGAATGAAGGTGGATATTTATATTGAAATATAATATGGAGTGTGTGTGGAACATATGGAATATTTAATTAATAACTAACATTTGAATATATATAAATATTCAGAGGGAGGGTCAAAGCCCAGATCTCCGAATGAAACATGGATGAAACCGAGCGTCAACCCCTTCGCGTTTCAACTACTATTAACAATGAATCATCCTAGACTTTTGGAACAGGGGTGCATTACTTTAATGATATTTTCACATGCTAAAAGCATGGGCATCCCGGGATCCTCGTGGGGTGATTTTTGCTTCATCATCATTCTGTTTCCCTTCTCTTTTCGTTCTTCTCCGACCGCGTTTTTTCATTTTTTCATTTTATTTATTTATTCTCTCTTTCTCTGTACTGTTACGAACGAACTCTCTTTGACGAATTTTCCAGCAGAATTTAACTCCGGCTTTTGAAGTCGATGCTTTGGAGATTTGCAATATTTTTTTTTCCTCCCCTCTTTCGGTAAAAAAAAATTCAATCTTTTTTATAGATATGATTCTTGGTTGTTTGATTACATGGCTAGATGGCGGCGAATATTTATTTAATGGATCTTTTTTTCTAATACCCAAGAAAATAATTATAAATTTTATATTCTTGCGCAAACAAATTGATGAATTATTGTTGATTTTTTTCTTCGATCGTTTTTAGAATACAAAAGGGCGAAAACAGAACTGAAAAAACGATCGACGGACACCTTGAGATTACAAAAGAAGAAGGCTCGTAAAATTCAGGGTCAAGGTCAAGGACAATGTACAGGAGGAGATTTGGAATTATGTAAACTTTTGGAATCATCAGCTGCGGTGGTCAGAGAAAAAAGACTTGGATTAGAAGAAACTGAAAGAAAAGCTGTGCGAGCTGCGCTCGTTGAGGAACGTGGACGATTTTGTTTACTAGCCAGATTTCTTAAGCCGGTATTAGTGAGTATCTAAGAACTTGAAAAATTTCGATTAAAATTTCGCTCCGTCAATGGGTAACCGATTTGATTTTAGGACGAGGAAATTGCTATGTTAATGGAGCTAACACACCTTCAGGAAGTGTCGGATCAACTACAGAGGCACACCGCATCCCCAAATCATCTGCCACCTGCTTCTGAACAGGTAGTTCTTCGAAAATATGAAAAATCTTTTCAGATATAACCGAGATTTTATCCGCGTTTTCAGGTGATCACGGATATCAAGGGATGCGATACTACACAGTGGTCGTTGACCACACCTCCTTCGAGTCCCTCCCTATCTTTAGGGTCGAGGAAAAGTTCCATGTGCTCCATAAGCTCACTCAACAGCAGCAGCAGTGGTTCGTGCAAAAGTCATCCGAGTCCGTCTGGCCATCCGTGGCACAGGTCTCTGTCTCAGGTAAACTTTGATGATTTTATTAAGAATAATAACTCGTACGCAACCTTCAGTATAACGTCGCTCGGAACCGAGGCTTTTTTTTTCAATTTGGGAATAGGAATTATGAAATTCTTTCAACTGGACTCTTTCTACGTTGGGTTTATTCGTCAGTAGTGCAAAACGCCGTTCCAAATATCAATGAGCGCTTCTTTTATGAATTATTTTTAAAATGATTTTGTTGAAATGATCGGGAGGGGATGTAACATTTGCTAATGCGGTATGAATCTTTGTGCTCTGTAAAACCACTTGGTCGATAGAAGAAATCTTTCATTTTTTTCCCTTCGTTATTCTTGGACAATGAAAATACATTTGCAGCATGAGCCAGTTCATACGTGTTTGTGTATAGCTTTAGTGCATCATCCGGCTTTGTATTTTTCAGTTATAAAATCAATGCACTGTATAAATTATCTACTCGTTATTAATCACATTATCAGTTTGTATGCCTTAGTCGTTAGCTTAGCAAATGAATGCAGTAGTTGATGTTGTACTGTGTAGCCTGTTGGTGTATCTATAAGGCCAATCAGCACAAGTGGGATGGTTACGTTGCGCCACTTGACTAGCGGGAGTTCACGAGATTCCGGGTTCACTTCTCAAGACACTCTTTATGCCCAGCCTATTAGCGAACATCAGGTAAACTATTCGATCGCCAAACGAACACCAGTTCGTTGATTATCAGAATTTTTCATGACTTTTATCCCTGGAATGCACTTATTTATTATTTTCACCTCGACGAATTCTAATATAAAAATTCCGTCACTTCTTGAATTCTATTCATCGTTCACTTTTAGGTATCGAATGTATCGTCACACAGTAATCAGAGTACAGGATCTACCACCATGAGGCCCGTTACTACTTCCACATGGCCCGATTTACAAGAGTCATCTATTCAATTCGACAGACAGGGTCAAAATACGATTAACGAACGACCGCATACCATATCTTCTGGTGAGTCGATATTTTCTTTTATCTCCTTGTTCTACGAGCGAAGACTGGAAAATTCGGACTTCCTGGGGCGTTCGTTACGTTTATTTGCATAAAAAAAATTTTCAGCATACGAGAAAGGTCATCATCAACGGCCAGCGCTGAGCGTCTACACGTTTCAAGCACCGGAAGGTACTGGTACTGGGTCAAGTTGTTGCCACAGTCAACCGGCGTCTCCAGTTTCTTCGTCTTCTTCATGTTCTTCGTCGAACCAACAGCAAACTCATCTGCAAAACCAACAACAAACTCATGTACAAAATCAACAGAATCGTGTTCAACTACGAAATAACAGACCTCCGATCCCAAGTCGGTGTTCTAGCCTCGAGCGACCGATCGTTCCGGCTAAAAATGATCCTCCTGGGAGTCCTAGAGGAAAACCTAAACTTCCGATACCGGCACACCTCGCTAAAGGTATTATTCAGTTTTTCTCAGTTTCTTTTTAAGTTAATGTGCTTCCAACGAATCGGTTTACCATGAATCTGTTTATTGTTTATTTTTAGAATTACCTGCACATCAGCTACAACAACCGATGTATGTAAACATGCACGAATTGGCTAGTCTGGCTGCTAGTCGGGCACAAGAAATGCAACAACTTCCACCTCCGCCACCACCAGCTTCCACCGCTCATACAGATAAAGTACGACTTCATCCCAATATGCGGATGTTGCACATTTCATTATTCAACGATAACTCATATATCTGGTTGTATTTATTGATTACAGACCGATGCTTCAGAAAAAGACGGTGGCAGTTTGACTTCCGAATCTAGCCTGGAATCTAGTAGCGGTTATGGTAGTCAGACAACTCTTCCTCATGTTCAACCTCAATCGCAAATTTCATGCCAAGGAGTTGACGATGAAAATTCCATGAATCAACAAGAGAAAGGTTGGGAATAAAGTCACGGTGTACACCGTTCAATATATCATTGCTTTTGGTTTGTCGTACAGTACAAAAGTCATTTTTGTAACTTGAGAAATTTATATTGCACGTTTAAGAAGATCAATTGATCAGCTCTCATCGTGGTTTTGATTCAGGGTTAATTATTTTTTTCATCTTTGTATGTTGAATTATGTAATTTTGTTCAGTGTTTCTCGCTAGTAGCATGTGTGCTTTGTATGTGTTCATGTAGTGGCCATAGATCCCGAGGAGAATGCTGCTTCTCAATGCACTCTGCGACGTCAAGAAATGACTAAAACGTCACGTCGTCCATTGTCTATGAGTGGTGAGTCCTGAGCCCTTTGATCCTTTTCTCCTTATTCCAATTTACTGCATGTCGCCTGTCGTTTTGTCGCTCATGATCCAAAATAATTACATTTAAAGAGCAGAAACTCTTACTTAGAAGAGACACAGGACTCGCTAAATTTCATGACTGGCATCGTTCAGTACATATGATTGCTAATAGTAATTTGATGCATGAAAATAGCTTTTGGCATATCAAAAACTCTTCGAGATACTCTCTGATAAGAACTAAAAATTTACGATCGTGTTACAGCTGCCTATTCTACTGGTTTGGGTTTAACGAGACAGCAAAACCAAAACCAAAATCAGATGAAAAGTGCTACTTTATTACCGCGTAGAGGATCTATGCAACAAGCTGTAAGACCAGCGCCACCGGTCAGACGTACATCTACGATTATTGGCGGTACGTTTAACCCACTGATTAACAACCCCAGCACATTCAACAGCGATGACAATAATAAGAAAGATGGAATCAAAGATGACGCACGTGACGAAGCTGATAATCTGCCGCCACCGCCAGCTTTCTTACTGGAAAGCACTTCCCCAACGCCAACGCCCACTCCGCAGCGGTGAGTTGACATTTCCGTAACACCGATGGAAAAAAGAATATGGATTGTTAGGTTTTCCTTGCTTTGTTCTTACAGATCCATCTCTGTATCAGAGACTGTTCGGACACTGACTGAGCTCCGTCACACACCAGCGAGTCCATCTTTCCTACGTAAGCTCGCTAATTCTCAACAAAATAATAATTCGGTAACAACCACCGTTGCCTCTACTACAGCAACTACCAATACATTGATAAGGCGAACCCAAAGTATAGATCGCACAAGTACAATACGTTCGCATTCTCAAGATCGTAGCTCCTTATCAACAACGGTGGGCCAGCAGGCTTACAGCCAAGGAGGGGGTCAAGGTCCCGGGGGAGTTGGGCAAGGATTTATGGCTGTACTTAGTGCTAAACTAGTCCCATCCTCTCTTTTGTCTAACAACGTTACCGGTAGCACAAATACTAACGTTAACAGTGGAAGTCCAAAATCATCGCGGCGACAGTCAGTTGAACAACAATCTAATAGAAATTCCAGGGCTCCGTCCAGCTTCCTTGGAACCTTGAACGCCAAACTGGCCCACCAACAGCAGCAAGGTGGTCAAAATCCAGTTATTAATACGGCAAATCGGTCGGCAAGTGTTAGGCGAATAATGGGTAACAGAGTTCCGATGGTTGATTTGGATCCCCTGCAGGTCAGGGATTCTCTAATGGATCAAATAAGGCGTGGTACTTCCCTACGGAAAACCAGCGGGCCCATTAACGACTGTTCTGCACCAAAAATATACTAGATTTCTCATTTGATCGACTCGCGAAAACGACAAAATAAAATAGACAACTATGAGAACGATAATCAAAATACATAATTAAAATAACAAACAATTAATTTATATTGTTAATAAATATTTTCTATCTTTTGTTTTCAATTTTTTAATTCATTTTTTTTTGCGCACAGTCTCGTGTAATTCTGTTTGGTATAATACTGACTAAAATTAACATGACCGTTCGAAAATTCGAATAATAACGAGAAATGAGATGAAATTAGCGTACCAAACGAAGATATCTAATCTGATTATTTTCTCATTGCTTTCACTTTGTTATCAAATTTCCTTATTTTTTACTAATGTGCTTATCGATAAGGTGTGTTCTTGCTCCAACTGCCAATCTTTACAAGCGTTGATAATATAATCTTAATATTCAGCCATCATTAAAATGAAATGAAAATATCAGATCGTGACATTTTTCATTTTAGCTAACCATACGCGTAATGAAAATGTTAAAATGATCGTCTGCTCAAAAATTACGAGCGTTGAATACGTCCTCCATGATTTTTTTTTTTTTTTTCTAAATGATTTCGGCTTCTATGCTGCTATAATATTCAATGATTCCAATTTGAAATGTAATAATTGAAAAAGTATTGATAATGTAATATAACTAGATACAAGAAAGAAAAAAAAAACACAAAAAAACAACAAAAAAACCATGAATAAAAATAAACATAAATAATAAATAAATAAATGTATAAAACCGAATATACACATTCATCTTACAGTACTTGAGACAAGGCCGGAAGGTTTAGTAGGTGTTGGGATATTTGTATGTTATTTTCATACGTAGAAAATAAACAATAATTTATTTGAATTGACAAATGCCTTAGGTACAAATATGTATAGAAACTTAATATCTCTCCGATTATAAAAAAAAAAAGAAGAAAACATGTAAGTAACGAAAATGGGTTTATTTACGTTAATTATTCTTTAATTTGAACTAAACAATTTATTTTTTTCCAAAATCTAGCTCTGTATTCCTTTATTGATAGTGTCTCAAATTTGTTATAGACTATATCGACTATTTTTTTCATGATTACGATTATGATTAGGATTATTTGTTCTTTTGATAAAAGGATTAAAGAAAAAGTAAGAGAGAAAAACGGACAATACTAATCGATTAGAACGTCTGTATATTGTTATTAATTGATAATAATAAAACGTGATAACTGAAACGTCTAGGATGTTAAACATGAAATACGAAATAAGTCAAATCGCGTCATTGTAGTATAGCTTTGATCTGATTGAATGATTGTCAATTGTGATTTGTTGTTTATGAAAATGCGAACAAATAATCTCTCATTAAAAATGTTCGTTTTCATGTTATATTTTTCTCATTTATTTACATATGTATAAATCACCTCACTGGCACTGGGCAGAAATGTTAGGGTATCCCTATATCTTGTAACTTCAAAATCATTCCTTTCAACTTGTACTAATTATCAAGAAGTCTTGTATGTACACAATTAACTGAACTTTTGTATGAATAATTTTCTTCTCCGTCAGACATGTTTGTTACGTTTCCAGAACTTTATTCGCCCGGAGTAAATTAGTGAGTTTACACATATCGACAGGTCAATGTAAATGACCTAGCATTGTATTGTTAACAGAGACTAAAGTCAACAATCTTAATCACATTTAAATCGATTTTAGTCTTAAATTTGTTCGCAAACCCCCCCATGAGAATATTGTATAATGTGTGAAAGTGAATAATAATCATTACGTAAGACTGTGCCACTTCAATGGCTCATTATGATTGAAACTTTGGTTCCCAAAATTTTATGTAGCAATCACCAATGTATAATATTAATGTCCGTAGTAGTTATACACGCATAAATATTGTGTATTATAAATTATCTGTTACTATTAATAATAATAATCAGAACAGTTACGCGTAATAATTAATGTTAGGGTCGAACCATTTGGTGGAAATACTTTGGTTTTTTTTTGCCAAATTGTCTGATAAAAGCTTCGAAGAAGCGATTGGAAACGGTTACACAACTTAAAATACACTTGATTCGATTATACCACGCAAGTTATTTTGTATGATACGGTTTGATGAATAGACGAGGACAAGAAAAAAAAAAAACCACCTAACCGAGCACTGTAAATATATTCTGCTACCTTCTAGCTTAACGGTTTGTGGATTTGATAAATATATGTAATCTATGTATGCGAAAACATGGAACTGAAAGGGCAACAAAAGTAAGAATAGATGTGTCTTCGTTGCACGGTTGGTTCATTGCTTTTACTTTCTATTTATTTATTTTCATTTTAGTTCATTTCATCTTCTTACGTTATATATTTTTTTTTTTGTTTTACAATAAATTCCTCGCCCTGATTTATAGACATATATTATTTCAGCGATCAATCTACAAGATTTCTATGATCAAACTGTAAAGTCTGTCGATACGTAAGAGACATGATATATTGATCTGTTGCAACGTCGTCTGGGTTCATTTATATCATTTGTATTAATTTATATTTCTTTTTTGTTCAAGAAAAGCAATCCTATGAAATAATAATAACTATAACGATAATAATTCTAATTCTAATAATAATAATAATAATAATAATAATATCTTACTAATAGTACGTAAGTGACGTAAAAATATTTTTCTTTCATATACATTTTTTTCATCCAATTAATAAAAACAAAGATCGACGATTAAGAAATACACGAGAAAAAAAATAATTTAAATAAACTTCGAGAAGAGGAGAAAATATAATCGCTATTATTTACTAGGGGTTCCACGAAGCCAAATGATGAAATATTATATCGCAATTACAGACTGTAATGTCGAAACATGAAATAAAACGATGATTAAAAATTTTTTTGTTCTAAATTACTGATTTTTGAGGGATAGAGAAAAATTGAAGAAAATTACTGGTTTAACGATAAACACCTTTCAAGCACTGTTGCTATAGGATTAGGTATTTTCAATATACATCATAGGACATGTACGTCGATTCGTGGTAATGAATTGATATTTTATTTAAAATTAGTATCTGAAGATAATGATTGTTAACTTGTAATAACTATTAAGGTATCAGTGGAAAGATATGATGAAAGAAATCGGGGGGAAACAAAAAATAAATGAATAGGAATAAAAAAAGAATAATAAATCACTTGACAAGTAAATTACTAGCTGATTTGATTAAAACCAAATGACTGGATTAATCGATTTTTTGTTTTTATTTCGACGAAACAGCCCCGAGAGTAAAATTTAATACCTCAATAATTCTCCCTAAAGAATCAGACGATATTGAGACTCTTTGTTCTGCGTCGGAATTGAAAGATTTTCTTTATTATTTACAGTTCATTATTTCAGAAATAAAAAAAATTATAATGTAGTAGTATCAACTTTGATATATCATGAGTTACTTATAAACTAACTACGAAATATCGTATATTGTAACAGCGATAAACTAATTACCTTCGTGGCATTACCGATTAAAATTAGATATCGGATAAGACTAAAGTTTGTCTCTTTTTCATCGTTTTTCTTTTTTTCTTCTTCTCTGTATATAGTTTAAAATGTTGACGTCAACGACAAAAAGAAATAAATAAATACATTTAAAAAAAAAGTAGAGTAAAACTCAATTTACGAAAATTTGCTTGAACGACAAAAAATCAATGAGAATTGTCTCATTTAATAAGGGGTGGGGTACCGTTGACAAAAGAGAAAAACCAATAAATAAAGGAAAAAAGACAAGCTAATCCTAACGTATCTCGCGAAACAGTTCTTGTCTACTTATTTTCACCGAGTGATTTTTAATGTACCTGAATTCTATACCAGTCCTTACGACCATGTTGTTTAGCTTACAAAATTGGAAAGTTTTTTCTTTTCTTTTTTTTTCTGTTCTCTACAACCCGCCACACTCAGTGATTAGCACAATGCACGGGCTTGTTTTATTTCTGGTGGAAGACCCTGCGTGTTTGGTAGTTTGTATATAGTCACGCTCTTCCCCAAATGTTGCTCAACGTGATCTACCAAAGACGCGAGAGTGCTATCTTTTTGATCAATTAGTAGCGCGAATCCTCCCGCTGCAAACAATTTTATAAATCGAGTAAAAATGTTAGACAATTGTTGTTTTTTTTTCGCTGTTAGATAATGAATCAATCGTGTTTGTAATATAATCGAGTACTTACACGTGTCAATTATTTCACACGAACAATCTGGATCAATAGTCAAGTCAATTGTGGAACGCAATCGGCTCGTTGACCTGCTCGCATGAAGATCCAATAGTAATCTTGCTTTATGGAATCGTCTGATTGCCACTTTAACTACGCTTTTTGCCTTACAGTATATTTCACTTATGTTCTTCGGTATGTTTCCCAAACAGGTCGGACATGATGTCTTTAAACTTGAAGCTGAAAATTTTATTTCATTGTTATTATTGATTGCACCTATCGTCATCGGAAATAAGAAAGCATTGCGGACATCTCGATCTCATGAAAGCTAAGATGGAAGTTGTTTTTTTTCCCGAATATCTACTAACGTGTCGAAGGAAGCGATTCTTGCTCAATCATGAATTGTTCAGGTTCTACGATCATTCCGTCTTCAAGATTTTCGCCGATCGTTCTCGTCGTCTCAACGTCTTGGCCGTGAGACACTTTTTCGTACGTTGGTTTGGTTTGTTCTGGATTTTGGATGTCGTCATTTGTTACCGATGCATCTTCGCCACGATCTTCGCCATCGAACGTAACCACCTTATCGGGTTTTACAAACACCGGTTCAGGTCCTTCTATTCCATCGGGCAATTCCAAATCGTGATCTACCTCCACAAAAGCGGGATTTAGACCGAATTCTCGTTCGTTCGGTGCTTCCCCGCTTCCCATATCTTGCATAACTGTAAGTAATAATTGTGCAATGAAACAGAAAAAAAAAAACAATTTAACGGCGATGCTCTATAGCCAGCTGCTTTCAATTATGTACATGTGACAATCGGTTTACCGTCTATGTGTTTGAAAATTTCATCGTTGTCTTTCTTATAAGCTTGTTTGAATTCTCGAACCGAATTGTCGTTCTCGGTTCTGACATGCCCAGTTTCTTCGAGTCCGTCACTGTTCATTTTTATATCCGAATTTTCTACCAGAGAAACATTTTCAAGTTTTGGTTCGATTCCTGTCGTCATAAGTGTACCATTAACTTTGGCCTTGATTTCCATATTTCTAGCGGCAATTTTCTCTTTGAACTTCTCTATCAATTCCGTGATTTTCGCCGGTGGAACCGTTTTCAATTCTGGCTTATCGGTAACCAACGGTAAAGCCGCTACCACATTTTCCGGAAGTTTCGAATCACTTCTCATGTTCTTGGCGTGCCTTAAGACAGCAGGTCCCTCCGCAACGTCCGAATGAGCCTCAACGGGCAAAAGCACAACGTTGATATCTCTATCTGTGGTACTGCGAGCAGTAGATGTGGTGGTCGGAGAGTTTCCACGTGTAGTGGTATTTCTGACATTTGGTTCGTTTGGCATTGGATTTGGTATTCCCGGACCCTCGTTTACGCCGGAACTACTGCAGGTCGGTGCGAAGTTATAACTCTGTAAATATCATGAATTTGAATTGAAAGCGAATTCCACGACAATTTTCGCGAAGAAAGTTCGTCTTCAAAATCCCTTACCGAAGACACGGTGAGTTCCTGTTGGTAGTAATCGTACAATTTAACATTCGCCGCTTCGGGGCGATCGACAACATTTTCTCTGGTCACGATGAATGATATGCAAGTTCTTTGAGTGGTTAATTTTTCCAGGTAGATACTGACGACGTCTCGATCCTCTTCGAATCTCTTGACATCTGTGAAATGAGCCATACTTAGGACCGGTACATTCGACTTATCATTGCGGTCTCGCAGACTTACACGTGCTAGGATTTTCGAGGAGGGAGTGCAGGCTGGATCTGTCGGGTATGTACCCACTGATCATGCCTATGTCGATCAATGCCATGTTGCTCTCTTCATCGGCCATTTTGTATCGTGCACAGACAGTTATTCTCTGCATCGCACACTCGTCGACGGATGCCACGGATTCAGCATTGACCGAAAGATCGAATGCGTCCGATCCAGTCGCATGTGGTACGTTGTATTTCAAGTTACTCTGAAACGAAGGCAAAAATTAATGACGAATTCGATTTGAAAATATCTATTAGCGATTATTTTACCTGCACTAGAACGCATCCCTCTCCGTCCGCAAAGATTTCAACCGTCGTCGGTAGAACGGGCAGTTGAACTTGCCTGAATAAGAGTCTGTTCTCGTTTTGCATTTTGAAGGCATGGTCAATCTCGTTGGCGGTGATCAGTACGGAGAGATCCGTATTCGCCAGGCTCATAGCGGACGCGTACTTTGTGAGCGCCTCGAGACCGAGCACGGTATCTTGAGTCGAGGTAAAACCACCCTCGGCGTTTCGCTGTTTCGATATCCAACGGACGGCTCTTAGCGCAGTCACCATATTCGTTTCCCCGCCAATTTTTACCAGCGATAAAATTGCGTACGCCGTCATTTCAACGCTCAAACCTACGGACGGCTTCGTTTTATTCTCCCACCATATCAAGTCCTGGAAGAAAATCACCAAATTAAATCGTGAGATTTTTTCCATGCGTACAACGCGTCGTGTCTCTGTGCAGAAATATCTGACGCGACCTGACCTGATGTTTAGTCGCGAGCCCTATCAACGCCTGCAAACTATCGTTAGCTCTCGGGTGTTCCAATAACGTCAGAGCGTAGGTTGTCAGCGCCAAAGTGTAGGGATTGCCGTCGCCGCTGACGGAGTCTTTTTCCAAGCAGTGTAACGCGTTGTTCGTCAACGCCGGCTGCAACGGCACCCCGGATTCGAGTAGAGATATTAAGACGTACGCGGTCAGTGCCAAGGAAGAACCGTTGTCGTCTTGAAGGCCACCCTGTCGAATGAAACGTACGATAAAGTTATCGGAATCGTACCCGTGAAATTATTTCTTTTTTCGACGTACCTTCATGTCCTTGTGAAACACTTGACCACGTACAGGGAAACATCCATTCTCCAACTGACGTTTCGTGATCCATTTGACGGAAAATTTCAAATCGCGCTCATCCACGTGAATCAAGTGTTGCGCTTGAGCCAAAGATTTGACAACGAAAGCGGTCAGCCACATGGATCCTTCGGTGGACAGATTGTCGGCACCGAACGCTGAGTAAGAACCGTCCGGATGTCGGTAGTTCAATTCTCGTTGATATCCTTGATTGTAATAGAAATGTTAAACAGTTTCGTAGAGCCTCTTAGCAATACCGTTTGCGAAGCGCACCTTTTTCCATGTTTTTGATCGCCTTGGCCTTCAGCGCCGAATTCTCCATGTGAGTCGCCTCCAAGTAATTAATGACGTGAATGTTGGGTACGAACAATACCATGTTCTGTTCTCCGCATCCCATGGGCAGACGCACCAACTTCTCCAAATTTTCTAAAGCCGGCCCTAAAATATCTCCAATCAGAGAAACGTACGCCCTCGCGCTTTCCGCTACCAGGTCTTCGGGCAAATCCAAATTCCATACAACAAATGAATCATCGACAAAATCCTTCGGGCAGATGAATGCCGATTTGGTGACCTCGACTGGGAAACCTTCCGGCAGTACAAGTATTGGTTTTGTTATAACGTCCCTTTTGAGCAAACAATATATTCAGTTACGAGATATTAAAGAGTCGCACGATATGAGGCAGAAATTATAAACGCTCGGCAAACCTGGTATGAATCAGGGTGTCCGGTCCGCAGGGGTCCGGGTACTCCGCGTCAACCGCTGCAGAAACTGTTATGTTCACGTCGCCGAGGACGCGAGGTCGTAATATGTATTCGTGGACGACGCTCGATCTCGAATCGACGCAAAACGAGACCACGGAACGCGACAGATGCAAATCGAGCCCCCTCGCATCTTCCAACTTAATTTTCACCTGGGAAATTCATCGGTCCAATAAATCGCACGCGATCGTCGATACGGGGGCTTTTACCCCGCGGGGGACAACAGCGACGTCGACTTACGGGTAGACTGTGCTGCATGTAATTGAAGAGGGACACTTTCATGTGAAGCATTTCGCCGCGTTTCACGCTGTACGGCAGGGTGTAGTCCAAGAAGAACGACTGGAATGCGGTGATCGTCGTCGGCGGGGCGATGCCGAGTCCGTGTCTCGGGGAAATGCAGGTGGTGTAACCCACCCAATCCGTGATGGTATGGGGTAGTTGACGCTCTATCGTGACCGTACCCTCCTTCCTACATTCACACGCTGCGTTAAATATTATCGAAAATAATCATTTGCTCCACGACGTCTGCTTAGAATTGATAATATACCGACCCCGTTTGCACCAACTCCCAGAGCCAAGTCTCGGGAAAATAGGACCTTATAGTCGTAGCCGTGTCCGCGGTGTCCGTAGGATCCAGATAGTCGTGGTTCAACTGCGCGTCGAACGTCAGCAGCGGATAGGCGAGCGGCATAGCGCGATGTCTTATGAACAGGGGACCGCCATCTAAACCTTCGAGTTTTTCGTTATGTTAGCGAGGAACCCGGTGGCAATTTTAACGATAACACACTCGGTTTGCGACGATACGACTCACCGGTATCCGTCTGTTCCAACGTCATCGCCGTACGCTGCGTGGAGAAATAGACCCCGGAAATTTGAGAGCACGGACGGGTTTCGAGCGTCAAATCGCTCATCACTATGACTCCGAAATCCTGAAAAGTTGAACGAATTGCGTCGTTGTAGGAACTGATTTAAAGTTGGATAAAAGTGTTTTTCTCTCACACTTCCAACTCACATCAAATGCTTGCATGGCGTCGATGTAGTGAGCACGGCCGTAGTACATCGACCGTTTTCTTCTGCGTAGATCGTAAAAGGGAGGCTCCTCTTCGGCGGGCCTAGGTAAATGGTCGACTTCCACCTCCTCTTGCGATTGTTTTTTCACTTCTGTAAAGGTACAATCGAATTATTGAAAGTTAATTTCTTTCATTGCTCGGTCAACGCGCCGAACAAGTTTCGAAGAGAGATACTAGGCGACTCACTCAAACAGTAATTGAAACGACTTTGAATGGGTGAGTCCGTGGGCTTTATGTGGAATCTTTTGAGCTGGTTGAAGGCATCGTCCTTGCTCATCATATTAGTCTTTCCTCCGCGTAGGAACATCGTCGATTTATCGAGAGCGGATATACCGCAGAGCGAAAACGGTGCCGCTTCTATGTGGAACTGAGTTTTTCCTCCCGGACTTTGCGACTCCTCGTGCCACGCGGTCTTCACTTTATTTCCGAAACAGTTACCGACGACTATCGTGTAGGTCGTTGCGACCGTTTCTCCATCCGGACGAACGTAGTACAGTAAAAGTTCCGAGACAGGGGCCATGCTGGGGGTTACTTTGACGCTCAACGGGAATCTGTTAATTTTACCAAATTTTACTGACTCGAATACTCTCCGTTCTCCCTCCTGGAACTCACCTGTGCACCACGTGAGTTTGGTCAGTTCTGTTCGCCGGTGTCTCAACGGCTCCAAGGAGGTTGCGAAATTCTGAATAATTGAGAACGGAGTCCTTGTGGGGCTTGTGTTTAACGTGGCCAAATATCAGTAGATCTCCCTTTGAATTCACCGAATAATGAAAGGAGATCGGTTCGTTCGTCTCGTGGTTAATCGGCATGGTATACATGACGTTGAACGAGTATTTTTCGCCACAAACGATCGGCTGATATCCGGGGGCCACCGACAAGTAGCTGTCCGATGGCGAATACCACGGACTGGTGTCCATGTAGGCGGATGGTTGATCCATGAAAACCTATTCGGTAAGAAAAAACAAAGAAAACTACTCGGTCAAACACCGCAATTCGAAGGTGAACTTACAATTAATGGAAGTGTGGGAGATAGATGTACATTCGAAAATCATATTTCATTTGAAAATGTGACTCACTCGCCATCTCTTATCCGGAGAGTAGTATTTCGTTGGATATTCAACCCCAGCTGCAACAAAACTGAGGGACTCGATATTTTTATGCTGCGGGGGCACTATGAAGTCGATAAATCCATCGGAGGAGGACGTAAAATTTCGACATTCTACGACAACCCTCAACCAGTCGTCTTTTCCCCTCACCTTCAGGCAAAGTTGGATCTTCTCATTCGGTGCCGGGGTATTGTCTTGCTTCAGTACACGCAACTTGCGAGAAAAAAATAAAATGGAATTGTAAGTTGGATACGTTAGAATGTGGACTGCATCGAATCTCACCATCTTTCACTTCTTTAATACTATTATCTGTAACAGACCTTTCCATGATATGGTAATCCGAGTTTGAAATATTGAGGGGTGTGTGGCAGAAACTCCAATTTCAGTGACTGATGGACAACATTTGTTCGACTGGTAGCAGTTTCAACAACTCCTGTTCCTGCCTCGGTGAAGTTAGCTGTCAACATTATATTGTTCGGCAATACCTTCCAGTCTGCCAAACCAAGTTCTGAACCAGTAACGGTAAATTCGACGCATCCATCTTCGGAATTTAACTGAAATAGGAAATATTTACAGATGTGATATTGCGCGAATCGACGATGACGTGGTGGGATAAAATTATCCGTTGTTATCAGTATCCTTACCTCGGTGAGGTAATTGATTTCTGGCAGGTTTTGCTTTCGTCTCCATGTGGGCGTCTGTGGTGTCGATTTCAAGTGAAGCGAACCCTTTACCGGTTTACCATAGCTGTATCTGTTGGGAAAAGTAGTGAAATGGGAATTTTGAATATCGCTGAAATTATTTCTACGAGCTACCACGGAACGGGAGAGCGCGTTTACGTCAAAAATTAATCTTACTTGGCGCAAACGTTCCACGTTACATTTTCAGCATTGGCGAGAATGTATCCTGGAGGAGTAATGGACACTTGGAACCTCGGAAGCACGTACTTTTTCACCTCGAAAGTTTTTGTGTCGATAATCGGTAGGTGGAATTTTTTTTTCTCAACTTTGATCTTCCATATACCCTGCAAAACATCCGACAGTCGTATTATCGAACACCGTCATCTTAGCCATCAATCAATCGAAATCTTACCGGGCTAGGTTCAGGTGACAAAGGAAACGTCAATTGTACAAGACCGAGATCTGTGGAAACATTCAACCATTGGGCCACTCTGACTTCAGAAGGGCTTTCGATCCATATTTTAGGAATCTAGAGTTGTTGGATGTTTTAAGGTAATTTAAATTTGAAAATATTGACCTCTAATCTATCGATACGTTATGTTCATGATTTCTCACAGGTTTTTTCCACGGTTTCAAGTCATGTTTCACCGTGAGGATTCTAATGTTCACGTCCTGTCCGGGCTTGTAAACTGGCTTATCTGTCTCCACAAATGTGACGTGCGAATCGTGTTCGATGTAAACATCCTTCTCAGAATTGATGGTGTAATCCGGATGCTTATCAAATCTGACTTTTAATCGTAGCCTCGCCACCGAGTATTTGGTATGAGGTACCAGAAGCTCCAGGCATGCCTCCACACCTAGAGAATATGCGGTGAAACAAGTAAGTTGCAATAACAATCGAAAATCTGTAAATTTGAAAAAACGGAGGGAGGAAGAATTGAGCCAACGTATTCACTAGCCAGTTGCACCTACGCGCGTGTACATCTTTTTCATCTCACTTTTCAGAATACTCGATACGATTGCGCACGGTGTAACAAAATTCGATCCATCAGCCTGATTTAATTTGTTCAAATATAACTTCCAGGGCGAAGGCCAAGCCGTTTGACATAACGTGAAACGGAAAATAAGTGTGGAAAATTTTTTCGTCAATTCATTCAGAAGCACCCCGTGTGCCTGTAAATAGACTCTACGTCAGGCGATGGGTTATTTCCCCTGTGGATAGGGAGATACTGGCCAATTGAACGCCTGCAGGATGTAGGGACAATTTAAATTTACAATTTATTTAAAGCGTAGTGATCAGAAGCGGAGGGAGACAAGACAGGCGAGTGGTTCGTTACAAATTATTATTTGCCGCAAGGACGCCGATAATTTGACATCTGCAGTCATTTACGTACCCTGCATATGCACGCTAACTTTGAATCGATATTGGCTCCGGAGATACTCCGCGAAAAATGTCTTTATACATCAATGACAACAAGTTAGGTCTTGAAAAGTGTCATTTTTAAATCCATCAGTTACAAGAGGTTGTTGATAAGAAGTTTCCGATGCCAGAACATTGAACTTTGACGCAGCTGCAAACGCTGTAGCAGCAATTGAACACGCGCGATACGTCTATTCCTGAATATAAATTAACAAGACGTTTATTTGCAGATAGCAATGAGTGCTCAAAGCAGCCGACCTGCACTACTCGCGGAGGGGAATACCAGCCAGACATAAAATTATCGAATATCAACCCTATCAAACGGAGAGTCAACAGAGGAATTGCATGCCCCATTAAAAATTGACTTGCCAGTTTCGAGAGTGAAGCTGCTGGCGGCCAAGATTTCTTCCTCGGCGACATCATCTGTGGTGAGGAGTTCCAGAAGAGCATGAGCAGGGGTGGATAAATGATGAATCGAGAGACATCCGCTCTCCGTTTCGCCGGCAATGAGCCTCTTCGGCGCAGTAAACACGTAGCCCCTGTTAAACGAGTTTCTATTTTAATGGTAGGATATCAAAAAGCAGCAAGATCATTACACGATTAAATATTAATGCTTCAATATTCCGCGTTCCAGACGTGGGCAGTTAATGACTGCAACTTTAAATCCGTTGGATGCATGAAATGGATGAAAATGATACCGTCAAAATTAATCGAGACCTATTTGGTTATCGCTGCGGTGTGAAATTTGAAAAAAGATCCAAGTACAGAAGCGTGATACTCCGATGCGCGCATTTGTTGAACGACTTAAACGTTGGTGTATTAAAATTAAGTCTGAAGACTTCTAATGTTAGCGCAATGAACTAAAATGATGCTGACAATTTAAGACAATTACTTTACTAATAACAAGTAATGGGCTGGGTATAATTGCATCCGCCTTCGAACAAATTGTTTTACTTGTACGTCGTAGTTGTACCTCTACGCATATGCGGAGTGTTATACTCTCGATAAATTAATAGCTGTTTACCGAGATGGTATTTTATAAATTACCGCTTCAGGAATTTGAATTACGTTCATAAAATAATCGACGCCGTTTAATTAATCGCATATGTATAATCAATGCGCGCAGGTTCTGCACCCGTCGTGAATTAGCAAAATTTAAATATCTTATCTTACAATTACCATCAGTTCGAATAGCCATGAATATTACTACAGTATAATAAAACAGTAAAATATTCCAACCTGTGCGGGTTCGCAGCCGTACCCAAAGGTGATTGCAGAAAATATTGCAATATCGCTAAAATAAATACCATTCGCGCACCACTCGACATATTGTAACGATGTGCACGCGTTAAAAGCCAAAAACTAAAATAATAATAAACGAATGCGTTTTAAAAATTCGCCAATCGGTCTACCGCATCTCTACACAGTGATTGTATACGAGTGCAGAATTGCCGCGTTTGAATCACTTAAAACGCTATCATATTTTCGTCAGTTTTTCTGCCTCTTTTTCCAATAAACGGTACAGGACACTCTCTCGTATCTTCTACGAGACAAAAAACGCTACGATCAGTTTACTCTATTCTCGAGACAAACACAAATATAAAATATCGCTCGCGGATGATCTCCTTATGAAAACTGTCGCCGAAGTACTGAACTCGGAGTGAAGCTCTAGTCTTATCAATGTGCCACTGCTATGCCGGTCTTCACTATATGTGTGATGCGTGAATGATGCATGTATAATCTTTAATGTGTATTGAATCCCTCCGGTCTCTGATGTTCCCCAATGGCTATAGATTCGCTTAAATTTAATACACCGGCTCCTGTTGCTGCTGCGGTTGCTAATGTTTCTGACTTCAACCATACGAACAACAGATTATACTCATATTATATGATAATTATTGTATTACCCCGGATGCAAGAATTTATCAGCAAACAAAAGAGGCAAAGTTTTTTTTCTTTTCTTTTTGAATCGATGAACAAAAGTTTGGTAAAATTTTTCATCAAATCTAGAAAGTATAAACGTTATCATAATTCTTAGTGAACAAAGTTATTTCAATAATGATAATAAGGATAATAACACGCAGATTGACGTGTTGCGAGAATTCAAATGTGATATAATTTATATCTAGAATCACCGAGCCATTATTTACGACTTAAACTGTGTATGTATGAAATTGCGACTGAATGTATAATATAATAAGGAACATTGATTGATAGCGTGACTCACGGGTCACCCTATCGCTGAGATAATTAACGGAGTGATGGCATTTAAGTAATTCCAAAGCAGTTGTGGTCTCATAAACAAATGCTCGATCCTGCATCTTTCTCTATACTACATAATACACGTATGGACGCAGCGTCATTTAGCGATCTTTGATCTTATGCAGCCAGACCTGAACTCATTGGTTTGAAGACTCTTTTTGGCGTTATTAGGCGGCCCGTTCTATTGTGAGCGGCCTTCCGCAATGAGCTCTTCGCGCTTCAGTGTATTATGATTTTGTTAATACCTGTATGAGAAAACGAATTAAAATATGAATTACCCATCAATTATGTAACTGTGAACGCATTTTGTCGTATTGAACGATTTAACTCAATAATTCTGCGATATACCCAATTTATTTCCGAGTTTTAACTTTCTTCTCTTTTGTTACAAGAGCGAAATTGACTGGCTCGGGATGAATCCGCCCTGCATCTAGAACACAAGACTTGACCGTGCATCTACATGATGATTTCCGAATCAGAATACAGGCATCATTTATCATATAGTCATAGATCATGTACTTTCTGAAATAACTGATATGATCATACAATAGAGAACCTCTATAATTTGCACTGTAGAACATTTATTGTCAGAGGACATTTTTCGGTGTCAATAAATACTTGATATAAGTTATATTGTGTTGAAACTTATTGTCTCCCTTGCATTCATCCATCACTCAAGAGCCCCTTAAATTGATAGTTCGATTAACACTGAATACATCATTACCTTTCTGTATGAGCAACACATCACAAAATGAGACAGCCTGGGTCTCGGAATACCTCCTCGAGTATCCTGTTCTCCTGATACAACAATAAAAGAAAAAAAATTTCGAAAGAGATTCTATACACAAGATCGAATGCATAGACATGATCAGGCACCCGGTCTCGGAATACCTCCTCAGGATTTCTGTTCTCCTGATACAAATTTTTATTTTCGGCGAAAATTTTTGTTTCCGAATTTGGAATACCTCCTCGGTTTTTCTGATCTCCTGATACCAAAAAAAAAAAAATTTTTGAAAGAGATTGAATACACATGATTGAAGGCAAGCACATGATGAGGCACCCGGTCTCGGAATACCTCCTCAGGATTTCTGTTCTCCTGATACAAAATTTTGTTTTCGGCGAAAATTTTTATTTTCGGATTTGGAATACCTCCTCGGTTTTTCTGTTCTCCTGATACCAAAAAAAAAAAAAAAATTTTTGAAAGAGATTGAATACACATGATTGAAGGCAAGCACATGATGAGGCACCCGGTCTCGGAATACCTCCTCAGGATTTCTGTTCTCCTGATACAAATTTTTATTTTCGGCGAAAATTTTTATTTCCGAATTTGGAATACCTCCTCGGGTATCCTGTTCTCCTGATACCAAAAAAAAAAAAAAAATTTTTGAAAGAGATTGAATACACATGATTGAAGGCAAGCACATGATGAGGCACCAGGTCTAGGAATACCTCCTCAGGATTTCTGTTCTCCTGATACAAATTTTTATTTTCGGCGAAAATTTTCATTTCCGAATTTGGAATACCTCCTCGGGTATCCTGTTCTCCTGATACCAAAAAGAAAAAAAAAAATTTCGAAAGAGATTGAATACACATGATTGAAGGCAAGCACATGATGAGGCACCAGGTCTAGGAATACCTCCTCAGGATTTCTGTTCTCCTGATACAAAATTTTGTTTTCGGCGAAAATTTTTGTTTCCGAATTTGGAATACCTCCTCGGGTATCCTGTTCTCCTGATACCAAAAAAAAAAAAAAAATTTCGAAAACAGATTGAATACACATGATTGAAGGCAAGCACATGATGAGGCACCAGGTCTAGGAATACCTCCTCAGGATTTCTGTTCTCCTGATACAAATTTTTATTTTCGGCGAAAATTTTCATTTCCGAATTTGGAATACCTCCTCGGGTATCCTGTTCTCCTGATACCAAAAAGAAAAAAAAAAATTTCGAAAGAGATTGAATACACATGATTGAAGGCAAGCACATGATGAGGCACCAGGTCTAGGAATACCTCCTCAGGATTTCTGTTCTCCTGATACAAAATTTTGTTTTCGGCGAAAATTTTTGTTTCCGAATTTGGAATACCTCCTCGGGTATCCTGTTCTCCTGATACCAAAAAAAAAAAAAAAAAATTTCGAAAGAGATTGAATACACATGATTGAAGGCAAGCACATGATGAGGCACCAGGTCTAGGAATACCTCCTCAGGATTTCTGTTCTCCTGATACAAAATTTTGTTTTCGGCGAAAATTTTTATTTTCGGATTTGGAATACCTCCTCGGTTTTTCTGTTCTCCTGATACCAAAAAAAAAAAAAAAATTCGAAAGAGATTCTATACACAGGATCGAATGCATAGACATGATCAGGCACCCGGTCTCGGAATACCTCCTCAGGATTTCTGTTCTCCTGATACAAAATTTTGTTTTCGGTGAAAATTTTTATTTTCGGATTTGGAATACCTCCTCGGTTTTTCTGTTCTCCTGATACCAAAAAAAAAAAAAAAATTCGAAAGAGATTCTATACACAGGATCGAATGCATAGACATGATCAGGCACCCGGTCTTGGAATACCTCCTGGGGTATCCTGTTCTCCTGATACCCAGAAGATTTTTTGCCCTAAATTCTCAACTTGAGGACCGCTGTTCTAAAGCTAAAAATTATTCTTTAGTTTTTTTACGGTCGATTTATTGAATAAATGACTACACAGGCAGGCATGTAGTTAGTCCTGCAAAGAATCAGTCGCTGTCTATCAGACTGGAAATAATCATGAAGGATTGAATGCATGCACATGATGAGGCACATAGGGTCTCGGACCACCTCCTCGGGTTTCCTGTTCTCCTGATACAAATTTCCACTTTTGGAGAAACTTTGCATTTTCAGGGCCGGTATTCTAGAGCTCTACATTATCACTTCCGGTTTATGTATAAGCATGATTGATCTATTGGATACAAGCAGGCATATGCTTACAATTAGTCTTGAAAGCAACTGGGTAATGTCTTGATGATTCGGTGAATGAGGTGTGGAAGGGTGTAATGGATAGAAAATTAACCATTGTTCATTGGTACTTGTTCATATTTATTAATAAATTGACGGTCAAGAATACATTTTAAGACAGCGTAATACCTATTATATTATGGATTCATTTCCATGGATACATTTGTTTCTTCATGGTCATTACGAGTTAAATTAGTATGGACAATACTTCCATTTCGATTAACATTAGTTTATCAGTATGATAGTTCTTAACAAACAATCACATTGTGTACAGGACGATCATGTGTAAATCATAACTTATTCATACAAATAATTTGCTCCTATTCTATATCATATGATCGGCTTGGTAGATGTTCTAAGGCTAATCTTGCATTCCCGATGTGGGCCAAACTGCCCCGGAAATTGCATGAGTGTTTCCTGAAAACAAAATCAAACAGAGATGAGCATAAAGGATGAACAAAATTGCAGTTTCGGGAAAACTGAGATATCTCAAGAAAACTCGAAGCACTTGAAAAACCAGCTTAAATCATTTTAAATAGATTCAATTCTTCTATATCCGCTGTTTGAAATTCTGCTAACAATCAGTTTTCGCTTTGGATCTCTGATTTTCTAGCGCTGTTCGTCGACTAGATAGCGTTGCAGACCCTCCGCACTACTGGATTGGAGCTGCACGAAGGTGAAAGATTGAGTACCACCGATGCGACTATGTAGATCACAATATAATTCTGGACTTATTTTTTGATTTTTTTTTTTTAATATTATTGTATAACAAAGTATCGTCAGGCATGTCTCTGTGAGGCATGGTAATACGACCAATTACGGTAACAACGTGCAGGACGATTATTAATATACTTGAAAAAAAATAAATTGAATAAGAAATTATACACATTTATACTAATATTTTCGAATAAATCAATCAGATCAATGTGAAAACATTTTTCGATCAAATTTTCGTGCTGATGTTTTCGGTTTTTTTAAGTTTGCCTACGATTTCTTCTAGTTTTCTACGTTTCACCGGCGGTTTAGCCTGATGAAGGATATTCGGAGCCTGGTTCTGAGAGCCAATCGATTGTGACTCTCTCCGTGTCAACCTGTTGATCGAATCATAGAATTATCCACTGATATACATATTAAAATTGACAAATGTAAGGATGATCTATAACACCTATACTCATCGTTAATGTACGAACGGGACATGAATCCTGATAAATACGAACCGCGACTTAAACTTACCCAGTACGTGGAGGCCACAGGGAAGGGGTGGAATGGACAACTTGGGGCTGTAAATGAACAAAAAATTAACCATTTACAACGGTTATTTATAACGGACTGTTAGTTGATTATTTCAAAGCATTATAACGAGATGTTCCAAGTACGAGATTGAGAAAGTAATTACTCTGTTAGGTAACTGGGATTGGCCGATGACAGGAAATCTCCAATCGGTATTTCTGAACCAAGGTGGACACACGGGCTGCATTGATTGCTGCCGAGAGAATTGGTGACCCATAAAAATTTGGTGTTGGTGACGTCGAAGAATCTGATTTCGTTGCTGTTGCTGTTGCAAGTAATTGTAATAGTACGGATCGAACCCAGATGGGCTTCTCACGGAGGAAATTGCCAGGGAATTTGCCACTGCAGCTGTAAATGTTAGACACGACTCAAAATAATTCATAGCTGATTAATTTCACCGTATTAAAGGGCCGAAATTGAGATTACCTTTTGCCTTCTGAATGCTCAGCAACGCATCGTAATATTGTTTTTTATAAGCTGCTAATTCAGCCATTGTTGTTGCTGGACTAATAACAGCGGGTGGAGTTTGTTGAGTCATAGAATGGGGAGACCTGAAAAATAAAGTGAAACGTTCGTTGTAATTTCAACATTGCATTTTTTTAAACTCCAAGCGTTGCCCTGTACCTGTTTGCAAACTCCTGTGAACTGCTATTCATTTGTGTAGCTAATATATTCCGTCTGTTCCCACCAGGGCTAAAGTCATCTTGGACGTCAGACAGCGCCGATGGTCTCCTTAAAGCAACCCTTTGACTTTTTGACTTTGTCGTTAGCGCGTCAATTTTCTTCTTGCGTATGACACGTTTCGGCATAGAGACTGATACCGGCAGTCCTAATTTTCCTGTCTCTCTTCCGTCGACAGGTGAAACAATTGTTGCGTCCTTTACCAAAGGGCCTTCCAATTCTCCAAGAGCCTCTATGGTTTTGGTAGTTACTGCATCGTCGACACTATCTAGGGCGTTTTTTGAAGTCAAAAGTTTCCACAAATTAGATTCAGATGGGTGCAAGACTATCGGCTGCTGAATAATACGGCTCAATGCTCTGGTCCTTGGGAACGTTGGTGTTTCTGCAAACATTCTCAGAGATTATATTTATCCGGGCACATGAAGCAGCTTATCAGTGCGTTGTGCAGTAGATGAGTCTTCAACACTAACTCACCAATTATTTCTTCGGTTTTTACACGACCGAAAAACTTCTTGCAACTAATCCTCAGCTCCTCACTTGCTGTCAGCATTTCAGGTGTTATTGACTTATGAAAAAAATAAGTGAGATCTTTCAGTTAGGTTTGGCGTCATTCGAATTGTGTGCGACTCAAATTCACTACTTACATTATCAACTTCTTCCTGAAGAAACTTCCCACACTCGGTATGAATGTCACTACACACGATATCCATTTTAAATATATCTTCCTGTATGGCCCGCTGTCGCAATCTGACTTCTTTTTCAAACTCTTCAAAATTTTCACTATTCGTCACTAGATTTTCTACGGTAACTTGGCCCTCTCTATTGCTTGGTGCATTATCATTTCTCTCGTCAACAGTATCCAATGTTTCTAACTGATGATTTAGAATTTCTGTCTGGACGTCTGCATTGCTACTCTTCAAATTGACATTGCTATTGGTTTTTTTTATGATAGAACTGTCTAGGATTGTTCGCTCTTCTTCACCTGTAGCAAATTTATCATCTAGGGCTTCAAGTTCTAGGTTTTCTCGACTGTCGGCTGGTTTTTCTTTGACATTAGCAGCTAGAATATGGCCTTCGGACTTTGTAGAGAGCCCATTTTTTGGTAAAATCTTTTTAACATCTGCCTTCTGAAGATTATGGTGTCTTACTTCTTCGAGCAAACCACTAGTCACGGTGTTACTCCTATTCCTCAAAAGATCATGTGCCGAGTACAAATTCTACAGATGTACCGATAAAATTAACGTCATATGAATTAGCTGCACTCTTGAATTTGAGTGTGGAAATAAAAACAAACATGTATTCCAACTCAGAATGTAAAAAATATTACTGACCTGATGAGATGCATGCGAAGCGTTGAGGTTCACCTGATGAAAATTGTTAACTTTCGAGGCAGGTATTCTAACATACTGGTTGTTAACTGTCTTTAAATACAAATCCTGGTACTGCGGTTGTGGGTAAGAATTTTTGTGAATCAAGTAGGGATTTGGAAACCATTTTGGTCGATATACACTTTCTACCAATCCTGTACTGAAGGGTTGTCGAGTTTGTCCTGAACTTTGACCAACAATTCGAGCAAAGTTTACAAAACTAGGCCTAGGTTGAGAAAAACTATAATTTGTTAATGGCCTGTAGAAATTTGTCATGCTCTGGACATGACTTTGAGTGTTGAATATTTCACTTGGTGGAAACCCTCGAAAAACTTCTGAAGAATCTTGAGATACCTGCAAAACATTGAAAATATGTATTTTTTTGAGTCATTAAAGGCCCGAGACGCACGATGTACCGAACAGTAACTTCAAGATGAGTATTAGCTACAATTTGCTCTAAGTTTGGAACTACCTGAGGAGAGTTTTCTTCTTGGTTGACAGGAGCAGTTTCACTTGGATCTGCAGATTTAAGCTGTTTTGCAATCTCAGTGACAGCTACTTCCTTTGGTGGGGAACCACCATCTTTTTGTTCTTGGATGACAGGACTTTGACGGAGAGGCACATGGATTTGAGATGCAGTGGAAGAGCATGGCTGAGGTAAAAACTGAGAGTAATGACTGCCTGGGATTGGTGTAGGCGTGCTGGATCTAACACTGGTGTACTGGGTATGAGTACTGAAAGGAACAAGTATGAAACAGATTTTGTTTTGTTTTGAAACCAGCTTCTCTTAGGGGAACTAGAGGAAATGTTCACTTTTTATGAAATATTGGGGCATCAACTCGCACAAAGCCGGTAGCAGTATAGAATACTTCTTTAACTATCTCATCGCTGACACCCTTTGGTGGTGGTACCATAGAAACTAACAACTGGAGTCCATTGCTGTCAAAATCTTCAAGAAGGACGAATAAGGTTCGAAGTAGTCTTTCATAAGCAGTAACTCCTTCTTCGGGCTGATACATGTGTAGAAGACGAGCAACGGTTCTGGTTATATTCGTACCCTCATAATTTACTCTGAGGGCTGTCCATAATGAAGTAAATGCTTCTAGGTCAGGTCTTATAGCGTCTATCACCTCCCCTGGAGCATCTAGAAGGCATATCATAGTACAGATTTTTTAATCTAATAATTTTTCTCATGCCTACACAAGAATACGAAAGAAACTTACGAGATGCAAACATAGTCTGCATTTTTTTCGGACGAGAACTTCCGCACTTTAGTCTGAAAAATCTAAGACAATGCCAATGAATAATACTGAATTTACCCAGTGTCCAACCTGTGTAATTGAATCAAACATGATTTATTGGAATTACAAAGAAACAACTTAAAAATCGGGTGGTAATTTCTAAACGTCATCGGTGATAAGTTACAATGTACGCGCATCGCCGCTACTGCCTGACCTTGACAAAATACAATGTAAACGTTGAAACTTTTGGAAAATGTATTGAAACGTCAAGTACCAAAAAGTGAAAGAATTCTACGATAATAACTTTTAAAGTTTAGGAAAAATGTAAGGTACGTGTTATAAGTAGTAATTACGTATAACTAACAATTTTACAACCGCAACTTATTCGAATAATGTCCAAAATACTCACGTTTTACCACGGCGGGATGTGAACGTGTTTATAATATTTCAAATCTACGTTTGGTGGGTATAATTTCCTCCCAAAGATATTCTAGCAATAAAATTGGAAACCGTATCCGACAGATTTCAGGATACAAACAATATGAGGCACAACAATATGGACAATAGAAAAAACGTATTCTTGCTGACAAATGAAAAAGAGAATTTTTCAGGCACGATTAAATAATAGCCTGGGCCAATACGCTAACATATTTCAAATGAATCCAGTATACCAGGTGTATGAAGAAAAAAAGAAATGGAAATTTTATAGAATCGTTAGAATCTAACGTAAAGCCTCGGATGGCTATGCATTCCTAATTAATGATACGTGTAGTTATTTTTAAGCAGTAAATTAGCAAGACCTCTGAAATGCAGCTGTCATATCTAATCCGCAGGTGTAGCCGGTGAAAGAATAAGTCGTGGATTAATATAATATCTGTCTGCGGGCAACAAGTTGCATTCCCAGCCCGTGAACTCCTGGAGAAAATAAAGCAATAACTAGAGATTTGCATTGATTAAAAATGAATAATGATATAAAAGCGAAAGAATAACGAACCAAGTACCACAGTTCAGCAATGATCGGGAAACAACTACGATCGTCTTTTGCTTTGTTGGCTATTGTTGCCATGCAGGTGGCGGGCAAACCACCACCGCCACCTGATGCACCGTGGGCCAAATTCGTTAGTAAGCCCGGTAAGTTTGAACTAATTTTTGCCACCCACTCATTGTTCCATTTTTGAAAAATAGTTCCGTTAACTGAAGGCCTCAGCCAACGATAATCTATTTGAATCATTGAGTAACCTTACTAGCTAGACAATACTTAAATTCTTGGTTTTCCGAGAAAGCTGTCGAGGGCATTTGAAGTGGACTCAAACTGACCTTCTTGAAATGAGTTCGAACCTCATGAGAAGTTGACGTTGGTTTATTTATCTTATACAAACATGTTCGTACAAAGAGCACATGATACAATATCATTTATTTGATCATTTTTAGAAGTTCCATGAGTCGAAAAGCCTGCTACCAAATAAAGTTCTATTTTTCAACTTTCTGGCGCCTCCAATGTTTTCTACGGAATGCCCTACGTATACATATAGCCTCCTATTGTAAACTCTGTAACAAAAATTGCTAGCTGTATTTATAAATGATTATAATAAATTTCAGCTTTCACGCGATCTTTGGGACCTCCTCCGATGTCTGGAATCGGGACAATCTCGATCCCGTACGTTCCGAAGCCGATGATGTTTCCAAAATTTGTTGACCCCAGAATAATGATTAACAAAAAAGCGGACCTCCTCGCTAATTTATTCGGCGGACTAGGACCGGTCATGGAACCTCCGGGATACATGTCAGCCCCTTCTTCAGGATACGCTTCACCTTCAGATTATACTGGCATGTACGGGTCCGACGACGTTGATATAAAGTATGCTGATTCCGTATCCCCTGCATCATCTGTCAAAACTGGTGACAACAATTTCCCGATTTCTTACACATCATCAGGTTTGAGTGAAGAATCTGGTAATTTTGGTACGGATGGCGCATCGGAGGGTAATATAATGAAGCGAGGTTTCTTCAGTCCGATGGGCCCAAAATCCTTCGGAGGACCTCTTGGTCCGAACTTTCCAATGTCTGGACCTCTTTACGGAAGTAGCGGATCCTTCGAGGCTTCTGCAGGAGCGAATGGCTCGCCTTATTATAAACGGGGTCTTTTCGGGCCACTCGTGGTTCCGTTCAGCTCCCCAATTTCAACTATGAAGGAAACAGCGATCAGCCCAAAGGATAAATCAGCAGAAGATCTGAGCGCAGCTGTAAAAACCGATTCTTCAACGGATAAAACCGAAAAACATTCCACGGTCCCTACGCAAGGACCGCCACCGTCCTACCCCGGAATGCACGTTATTCCAGAAGAAAATGAAATCGTTGACAAAGAATCCACGGGGTCTGGAACGCAACCTGCAACCGCTAAGGACCTCGTCAAACGAATGATTACCGAACCGAGCACTGTACCCAAGGAATATCTTCCAGGAATGTTCGGGCCAATGGGGCCGATGTTCGGACCCCCAGGAGCATTCGCTTCTCCAGGAATTTTTGGACCAGAAGCTTTTATGAGCAAGAAATCAATGTTCCTGGATACCTTATTCAAGAATTTGGCGACTACTACTCCTCCACCTGTTACTACCGATATCCCGATACCAAAGAGCACGATAGTTCCCCCTGGATTTTGGATTCCAGAGAGTGTCGTTCCCGATCCAGATGCATACAACGCGAAAGTTGCGACATTTCTAGAAAAATTATTCGATTCATTGAAATTGAACGCTTCATCTACACCCGGTGATGGTTCCCCTCTTCAATCACTTACTTACGCGGAATCAATATCCGCGGGATTTCCAGGAGAAAAAACAGACGTTTCACGGTCTTTGCCTTTCGGATATTTCGGGGGCGGCAGTTCTTCTCCGTATCCGAACGAAGTCCCCATCTCCACTCGGTCGCTGGCCGATCCGGAAGCGGTGGTCGCTGCTAAAGACCAGATCGTTAATTCCATCATCGGAGAACTGGGAGTCCTCAAGGACAACATGATTTCGACTTTCAATGACTTTGTTGCTTACCAAAAAAACATTTCAACGCCGCCCCCAAGTTCTAAACCCTTCAAACCTTTCGTACCACCTTTTTGGCCTGGTGCAGCAGCAGCAGCAGCAGCCTCAGATGTTGGAACTTTGGCTTACAAACGACGGATGGTTATCCTCGATCAAGTTTTCGACATGTTAACTGAACTGCAAACGAACGTGACAGCAGCGGTAAATGAAGTCGTCAAAGCAAGCTTCGCCGATTCTTCATCGACAAAAACTGAAATGACAACGACGCCTATGCCAGATGTTTCGGGCCTCAACATTTCTGTTTTGGATGCAATTCAAACTAAGTTAAATGAGCTGAATACCATAAGCTCTGCACAGCCGATACCCAAATACTCCAGAGCTATACCTGCATCGCCAACTTCTTTCTGGGTCGCTTATCCTGGTGGCGATAGTGCACGCCGAGGTCTTGCCGAAGATCAAGAAATTCCTCGGCATGCCAAACAAGATGTTGAAGAGACCCCGAAGGACATTGAAAATCTCTTCACTGTTGGGAAGGATTCTCGGGCTATTAAAATGCAGATGCATCAGGGATATCAGAGTTTTCCTCCGGGAACCATCGAGTCCATCCAGGCTGGGGGAGGATCTGTACCAGGACACGAAGGCGGTGGCGTAAAATTACTGGTGAGTTGAGTTTAATTTTTACATTGGTCTACATTTTTACATTGGAACGAATTAATTCTGTCGTTTTTTCTCTGCTGTAACAAAAGGAAAGGGAGAGAGTCGAAATTTTTAGATCATCCGTAACGGGATAATGCTGGTTTATAAAAAGGATAGATATGTTCGTTCAATATAAATCTCATTTGGTTTCAGATTAAAATGCCTGCTAAAGATACAACGATGAGAGATGTCTAAAATGTTAGTTTCTCCATGGTGGTCAGGATAAGTATAACGATTAATTTTTTTTTTTAATGTTGCATGTTCTAGGGGGGTACACGCGATTACGAAGATTATAAAAAATGGCAAGATTGGTCCAAGAGCATAGCAATGGAAAATCAAAATAATCATCATCGTCACAATCACCATTAAAATGAGTGATCGAAAAGAATTAATGCAGCATATTCTAGTCACACGCCATAAATAAGGAACAAATGAAAAAAAAAAGAAAAATGAATTTAGAAAAAGTTAGTATGTAGCAATAGAATCATAAACGAGATGTAAAATGGATATATGGCATTCAATAAAGAATTCACATACCTATAGCTGCAGATGATTGAAATTATATAAAAAAGAACTTTTAAAGTTTCATATCCCCAAGTATTAGCAACTGTACTGTATCGGTGAAAAACGTCAAAAAAAGATGTAAGTTACACATAGATTATTAAAGATGAGGAAATGACCACTCCAAGCCAAGTCAGAAATATTCAAAGGACTATACATATTTCTACAACTATTCAAAGGGATACCATAAACCGTACCGCATACAGGTGCAATCCTGCATCAAGTGCGTTGCTGAGATTTGATACTATCAGCAATGCATTGCTCGCAGGGTAGCATCGGTGTGCTCTGGACATCGACTGGATAAACTTAAACATATGCCTGAATAGATGAATTCTTCTGCACCCACCTGATTTCGTCGGCCTAAGAGTCATCCATGAAAATGTCTACAGTGAATAGAAAAGATGAAAGTTTTAACAAATATTTTTTCTCGGATGAAATGATATATTACTTTTTACAATTTTATAATATCATATTTGTACCAATTGAATAATGCAAAGATCTTTCTAAATACATAATATAATCTTCATAATCTTAAACATACCTATAGCAGATTATTTCAAAACATTCGGTAATCTCTAGCGTGAAGTGCTCCGCTCAGCGAATCACGGGTATAACTTGAGCCTCAATGAATTTGGTAAAGTACACTTAGCGAGGACGTAACTCAACACATTAGACAGCATCGATTTGGGGGTTCTACAAGTTAATCGATAATTATAAGAATGAGTAAGATTCTCGTCGAGTCCCTAGAATGATCAAAGTGACATACATGAAATTTGATAAATTCCTGGACAATAATTTTACGGCAAAGATAGTCTCACATATTCTAAAATTATCGCCCAATCGATTCATTATGCTTCACTCAGTACCTCGTAGTATAACATTTTTCAGATGTTAACAGTAACACGCATTTAACAGAATCACACTTTTTCAATCATCTCTATTTCAATATAAACTCTAATCACTGTTCGTCCACAGCCCAGAAGTCTGCAAAGTTTCTTCATTCACAAGAAATTCAAATCAGCACTGTCTAACTCTAATTATTCATTTTTCTTTTCATTTCTGTTCGTCAACTACCGCGATGTAGCACACGTTAAAAGCATACCTGTTAGTTCACAGGTCATTCTTCGTGAGAAGCCTAAATTTTCTTGAGAATATCACCTTACTTTCGATATTCGGGTTATAAGCTTATCAACCTGGTGATGTAATCTTGTCAACAGTAAAAAGGATACCATCACGCTGCCTGTTGTTACCATGAATGATAACCCCTCAAATATGAGTTTTGGGCAAAATATATTCCAAACCATTAAATGTCTGCAGTGAATTGTAGCGGCCAGCATACAGCCAAACGTCTGAAACGTTAATAAAGCATGTCAAACGTCTCACTTTCATAGATAGATAATCAATGCTATAAACATAAACTTAGTTGATGCCCACCCGAATTTCATGGAACAGCATGTATTTAGCCGATATTGTAAATGCCGTACTGAATAAACTGCCCTCGTACTCATATAGTAGAATTTCACCTCTCCGGAGATCTTTGTCTGATTGAAATTTATTCACAGCAAGACTAGGAAACATGAAGTAAAGCGTGAAGGGGGCAATGACTACCAGAGGTAAAGTAGCTCCCAACACAATGTGGGACCCAAATGTGTTGATACCTGTGAAACAAATAATTTTCTAAGGTAAGTGGAATTTGGTAAGATGATATAAAGGTATCAAATAAGAGGTGAGATGAGTAACCTACCTATGAGCATGGCAGATATGACATTTGTTTGGAAAACTCCTCCGGTACCTACAAAAGCCGCATCCCAATGAATTTTCGAAAATGTTGGCTGGTGACCGGTAGCGTAGAAAAAATATTCTGATATCAAGAACCAGGAAAGTAGCGATGGTGTTGGAATATTGAATAATTCATCTGTTGAAGAATCAAACAAATCTTTTTCAGTGACTTGATTGTTATTGGCTACACCTTTTCTCGAAGTGGACAACGATACTTACTGATATTTGTGGCATGCTGATATCTTTCTATAGCTGTGATTCCCAGTATGCAGACACAAACCACGTACATGATGATAATTGATGGCGCCAAGGTATCCCCGAGCAATAGGGTGCATAGCAGAGTTAGGAAGATGCTTAGAGAGACAAATGTTGCGCTGTAAGCGGTACCTAAGCCATAAACAACTGGCATTGCTTCTGTTTCAGTTTCTTTTTTGCGATAAATAAGGCTTTTCATTCCATTAAATAACTGAGGTATGATATTTTCTCGTCCGTAGACGTTTAAAGACTCCTTTCGTTTTGGTAAAAGATACACACAGAGCGGTTGTAAACATATTAGCAAGATTCCAGTGGAAATACACAAATAAACGACAGAAGTGAGCATATCCACTTGCCAAGGTCGTACAAATTTGATTTTTGAAGATTTAGGAACGTGCTGTAGCACCCAGTATCCACCCATACACACCACAATTATACCAGGTAGATAACGTGTAGCTGTAACATTGGGAGAAAATCCTGCCAAATTGCCGCAACTGTGCATCCAAATTCTCACAAGCGATATGAACAGGGCTATTACAACTAGAGTAGCTAATACCACCATGCGCCCAGAGGTTCCAAATAATACATCTGGCTTTCTTAGTTCAAAAAAATTACACGAACGATATTGTTCATCTCGACAAGACCAAAAGTAACTCGAACATCGAATGAGGATGGTGGCTACCAAGCCAAATGATATTGTGACCATCCAAAGTGTGGACCAGTTCAATTTCAATCCCGCCTTCAATTTTTTTTCAACGGATCCAACCTTATTATTTTTTATATTGAAGACAAGCAGCCAAATAATAGTTATCAGAAGAAAAGAAAGTACGAGAGATTCATCGACAATATAACTGTTTGAAAATAGCCCACAAACAGTCATGAGCAAAATGACTCTCGAACAAAAATTTAGCCACTGACGATTTTTTCGATTATTATACCAATTTGTAGAAATTACACCCCAATTTTGTATCACTAGCATAACAAACATGCATACTGACACCATACCAGTGCCAAAAAAAATATTATTTTGTAAACCATCAATAACATTAAACAAAAACAAAGCTGTTACAACTCCAACTGCTCCAATATTTGTAATTGCAGAGATAAACAGAAAAGAGGACTCAAAGATTATGGGAATTCTATCCTTTGGAATCCCATCCACTATCATATAGGAGAAAAATATAGTGCAAAAGGTGAGAATAAGACCTCTTGACATTAAATCTGAATCAAACTGGACCCATACTTCCACGCACATTTCTCTGATTGTATCCAAAAAGGTCTCAGCCTCTTTGGCAAATGATTGAAAACTCTGAAAACTATCAACAATTTTAACACGTTGAGAAATATCAGAATACATGTTGCGTATAACATTCAATTTTTCCTCTGGAAAGAGGGAACTATCCGCGGAGTAAGTTTCTACATACGTTTTCGTTTGAACTACATTACTCCACAAGGAATGTGAAGCATATTCAAAATCTTTTAAATTTGTATTTTTCTGGAAATTGTGTGGCAGCATATCGAGTATTGTTGTTCCCAAGTTTGAAAATGGTACTGGAATCCCTAGAATTGAAGCTACAGTAGGAACCAAGTCAATCTGGTTAACTTCTCTAAGTTTACGTCCAAACTTTCTATCTAACAGAGGCACCTTTGAATGTACAAACATTGCAGCTTCAACCTCCAATTTAGTATCCCCACCATGATCACCGCTCCTAGTCATACCATGATCACCAACAACGATGAGCATAGTATTGTTGTCGATATTGGTGATCAATTGACTTATCAAGTCATTCATTTCATTCAACTTGCGGGCCATTTCAGGATGACTTGCACCAAATCTATGCCCGCAATGATCAACTCCAAGAGTATGAGCAATCATCATAGACCAATCTTTCTTTTTTAATTCGATAAATATATGTTCCCTGACTCCGTTGTCCACAGTATCCAAATCCCAAACATTAAATGACGGATAAGGAAAGTGTCGCAAAAATCTTTTGGGGTATAATCCATTCCATGTGTCATCCCCCATGAAGACGACTCCGGCAGAAGAAGCTCGGTCAATTAAATTGTCTTCATCGATTTCTTCGGTAGCAAAGTTTGATCCAGCATCAATGAACGTAGGCAAAGACCCAGTTGTCAAGCCTTTAAGACGTTGCATAGTGGTTGTTGGAGGATCGGCTAAGAATTTATAAAAGCGTGTTGACTCTGGTTGCTTTTTCAAAGTCTGTTGAATTACAGGTAGCTTATTTTGGTAGTAGGTAGTGTTTTCCGGAGTCAAAGTATCGTCCCACACTGCAAACTCGTACTGTAAAGCATCGATCACCAATAACACAACTCTCGCTTGTTTTCCAAGACATGTTTTGGCTGCTATTTCCTCATCCTTGAAAAGTTCCTCAAAGTCTATACCTCCGGAGCAGTTTTGATCCGGCTGAAAGCCACAGGGCGTTAATGTTTTCGTACAGTCACTGACTTCCTGACGGGTTATTCGACTCAACAGGAACCCTCTTGTGAACAGAATTAGTCCGGCAATCATTAGGTACGTCAACCATGCTAGGAACGTAAAGTAGACCCACTGTTTCGGCATGCTTTGGATACGCGCATCACTTTTGGTCAAACGTTTGATACTTGTATCTCTTCACACAAGTGTTGATTCCATGTAACTTGTCACGCCCACGAGTGTTGCGTGCTTAAAAAATCACCGAAAACTTCGTAATTTCATTCACAAAAGTGAAGCTTAATTATCACAAATTCTTTCAGTTCCAGACCTGACGCAATGTGATTACACACGCCGTTGTTTACATTGGTATCGATGAAATATCCAAACTTCACGCGTGTCACCGATGTATTTATATTTACGTGAACCCATGAGACCCACAAACGCCGGCAGGATAGCCGGCACTGACTCACTGAGCATTTCGTTCAGCCACGTCCCGAGTGGGGGCATCTGTGCAAATGTTTCATGTGAACAGCGGAGCCGTAGATTTGTCTTGCCGAGAAGTTACGGAATACGGCGAAGGTAACCGATTCCCACGAGCACGTGTTGCGGTAAAAAATGTCGTACTTTAAAAATGGTTTAATGAACGACAGGCCACGCTTGGTTCTAATATTGGATGGATCGTATCTAAATTGATGCTATACGCTTTGGAGACCGAATAGAACTGTACAAATATGTTACTTGTTTCTTTATGGATAGTTCAAAAAGTACCAACAATCGTTGCTTTGCATGAGGGACCAAATAGGATCATGGAGCTGTTAAATTTACCTTTATGATAGAGTAAAAAAAGAAATAAAACATCCAATGAACTATTTTAGTCATAGGCGTCCATGTGGACGGAAACATTCGGGAACGTTAAGTTCCAAATAGTCTCGTTAAATCAGATTACACCAACCACAAGAGACAGTATCGTAGAGTAGCCTGAAGTATCTTACACGGTTGGCTTTTTGAGAGTATCGGCAAATGATTTATTCAAATTATGAAATGAAAAGTTTAAATTTTGAAACGAGTATGGAATCATAATTACAAAGCAGCTTTGATCTCCCAAGTAAATTTAATTCGTTACATTTGTGATGATAGATCATTCAAATTCTTTAGGGTGATGCTTTAGATTCTTTTTAATAAGAATGACGTTTGTAGTTTTCATTTCAATTCAACTTTGGCACCGTGTTCTAGTTTATTAATACAAAGAGTACATTGTTTGGTGCAGCTGAGTCTGGAGATGTGGAAATTCCTCTAAGGATATATCGTCCAAAGTAGTTTATGTAACACAGTTGTTACGACACGCAGTGTGCCTGATATCTCTGAATTACAGCATTCTGAATATTAGAACAAAATAATGACTAACAAACACTTAAATCTTCAAATAATCCTCGTGGTTCAATGACTAATTCATCAGATTACTTGAATTCTGAGCAACTGCCGAGTTTTAGAATATGACTATCATGCAATTGATGCAAAGTCGTAATCAAAAATGGATACAAACTCTCTAGTTATGTGAGTATAATACCATCAACTTTGAATCATTAAATAATGCATCTCTCAAGTAGAACGTGTGGACTCTAATTTAAAGAAACAAACCCCAATTGAGTTTTTGAACAGTTTCAGCTGCCTGGTGGTCTTAAGTTTTCAGAAACAGACAATTAGCAACAATGATGTTATCTCCGAAGACGGATATTACTTAGACGCTCTTAATGAAGTTCTGCCAGCATCAGCGTCAGAAACTTTACAATGTCCTTCGACAAATGTAATAAGGACTCGTTATAAATGCAGGGGCCTTAATAACGACTGGGTCGATTGTTCAAGGGCTCATTGCTGCCCTGAACATACATTACTAAATGGCCAGTGTGTACCAAAAGGCACCGATCCATGCAGTCTCAATTTATGTGAACAACAATGCAATGTATTGATGCAGCGAGTAATTTGTACTTGCTGGGATGGCTACAAGTAATAAATATTTTCGTCTCACAACCATGAAATGGCATATGAAAATTTGTAAAAAAAATTATCATTCTCACTGTTGATGTTATTGGTGTTAACAGATTTAGTCCAGAGCGTCAGAAATCAGGATTAAAACCAGTATGTATGGATATAGACGAATGCGCAGAGAAATCGGCAGACTGTGAACAGACTTGTACCAATATTCCGGGAGGATTTACTTGTGGTTGTAAAAATGGATTTGTTCTTAGAGGCGACAACAGAACTTGCGAAGAACAAAGTAAATCTGATGGTGATACAGTCGCAGCTGCATCACGATGTTACGCCAACTGTGACACAGTTCTAAGACTGCATGATAAGGTAGGATCAGGCCTCTAAGACAAAAATATCAACTTTCTGTAAGAAAGATGTGAAACAATTAGTATGTGGTAGTAAGTGGACAAATTCAACCAATATTATTCGACAGGTAAAAAAGTTGCAAGAGAAAGTTGTTGCTCTTAGCACAGCTATAAGATTGTCAAGTTATGTATCTGGACCTCCAGGTCCAATGGGACCACCAGGTGTTCCAGGGCCACCTGGGTTACGGGGTTTTCCCGGTGTTGATGGGAATACCCCTCAACTTAACGCAGAAGGTTTTCGACCTTCAGAACACTCAGAGAATGAACAGGCATACTCAATTTTCAATTCCTTCATACCAACAACTGATGGCTACTGCAAATGTCAGCGAGGACCTGTGGTAAGTAACGTTGTGTATATCCATACTCTTTAGAACTGTCACGGAAGTTGATATATGTAATATTCATGAGGGCAGATGTCAGATTGGTAATTTCTTCGATTCCACAAATTTCTGCAAACAGGGACCCGTTGGAGCTCCAGGGAAAACTGGAGCCAAAGGCGATTTAGGTGAGCGAGGGCCCAAGGGTTCCAGAGGTTCAGCTGGAAATTTTGACTTCTTATTGCTCCTTTTGGCAGATGTTAGACATGACATTGTATTGCTGCAAGAAAAAGTTTTCAAGGATGTGGCGTGAGTACGAGAAAAAATTATCAAATTTATGGTCGCTGATAGTGTTACAAGGTATATCTCTGTATTTATCTTTAATATTTTACAGACCACAAAGGTTTGACATCCACAATGCCTTAAAAAAGCACCGTTTTAATAAACAAAGATCTAAAGTGCACAAGCAGCGTGGAACACCCCGAAGTACCACAAAATCAGTGTCATCAAAAGAATTGATGAATATTTGGGGCAGTGAAATAGAGGAATTCAAAAGTGCAAAAATCGACCAATTTCCAGACTACTCCTATGACGAGGAACTTGAAACATCCGGGGACGACGCGTATTGACACGATTAATATGAACTCTGCTGATTGAAATATTTGTACCATTCATCCGTGTATTGTTCAACAACACAAATAGGTCTGAAAAATAAATATGAATACCCAAATTCAATCCACATCCGGAGTTTATTGAAATCGGTATCCACTATACCTGTAGTAATCGAACTAGAGACTTTTTACTTCCTTCGAATTGAACTGCAGCCACTATAGCCATCTATCGCTCGTAAGTTGCGTGCGTGAAATCTCGAATTTTGGAAGTGCAGTTCTCAACATCACTGCTCAACACACATTCAAAATGATAATTGAATCATCAAACGATTCTGAATTTGAGAATAACGAGAATTTGCCACAGATCGTCAAATTTGATTTATTATAATCGTAAAGCTCGAGATTGTTCAGAAACGATTCGGCGCGGCTCTCGCCGGAAATCGAGTATGTTAACCGGAAAATATAACTACGCATGCATCAGGATAAAACGGTGGAACACTTTTCTATTATCAGATAAAACGTGAATCCCCGGCTTCCGTCAAGACATGCCAGACGACTACCGTATTTTTATGTTCAGTGCGACCGGTGACCATTCGCACTTCGGAACCGATGTAAGCAAAAAGCGTTGAGCAAAGAGTTTCAAAGTAAAACTGTACACTAAAACCGTATATTAAAATGTTAGCGTCTGTGAAACAGCCATCAACTTGGGATACATCTAAATCTTATATTACATATCAGTACCATTTGGTACCGGTTTCCAGTTTTACTTCAGAGTTTGATGCAGTTGCAAGTTACTTTACCGAACCCAAAACTCAAATAAAAACTGTTGAAAGAGTACAAAATCCATATCAATACGGCAAATTTATTTTATTTCAACTTCAGAAAGGTGGAGTACAAGAGGTAAATAAACATTCACCTTCGATTACTTAGATCATTTTTGTGTGAGTATGAGAACAACGCCTTGTAGAAATTACCTGCCCTCTTGTTCTGTCGTATATTTGACACCAAAGAGAGTCATTCGTTTTCGTCTAAAATGTAGATAATCTAAAACTGTAAAATTGTTAATTAAAGTCGGACGAACACTACACTAACTTTCTATTCTTTTTCTCCTTTGTTTGAATATTCTAGAAGACATTGTTTATGCCTGTAAGTCAGGAAAAACTCACCACTGCATTAAAGCACAATTGCGATTTTCGTCGCCTGAAGCACCGGTGCGATATGTTTTACGAATCGCCTCAGGATTTGCCATCTGACAGCACGATAATCATAATTCTTAAAACACTAAGTGGGTATTCTTGTTACGATGCTGGGCGGTACCCCCAGTATATTGTGACATTAAACACCGATCACATTGAGATCCAGTAATAGATAATTGGGATCTATTATTGTCAGAGAACTCACATTGAATATCAGCAAAGACTTGTGGAAAATCATCAATACTATTGATTATATTTATCATGTTACACTTTTGTACTGTCTTGCATTTAATTAAACTTATGTTGGTTTACAACATATATGTATTACTACATATTTTTAGAAACGCAAACAACACATCTCACAGTAGCTTCTACCAAATTTGTTCAAAGTCTAATTACTTCTTCCAAGTTTATCATTTCGTTTTTCCAGTCAACTTCTTATCTCGATATCAATTTATGTGGGCAATGTTTTTGAGAGTGAATAATTTGATTTCTAATTGTTGGGAGGTATGATGTTTTTATTTTGTGTTATGGATCATCGAACAATACAATTAATGAAGTACTTTTTACGCTGCATAGGTATAGTAAGTTTCAGTAAAATGTGCAAATTCGATTATGTTGATATAAAAACTTAACAAGATTTTGACACATGGTCTGTGTACTTGATAATTTTCTCAGTTTGATTTCAGTGGTAAATATAGTCTGCTTTTTGAAAGGTATTGTGCGTAAAAAACTTGTTTCCTATTGAATTGTGATATCCTTTAGCAATTATATTGTGTACTAATTATAAGTTATTACATAATTATATGGACTTTAATGCGTGTGATCTACTAAAGCCCTTAGCTTCACGATTACCTGTAATGCAATATGGTCGCTTTTCTCTCCGTAAGTCCTTAATAGTAATATGCACTTTTAAAATTGACTCAGTATGAAAACATTTTTACAACATAACAACTTGTTCTTTTCATTTTATTTTTTTCAAAATTTACTTGAGATAATAAAATCAGTCCTCCATGCCAAGCTCTTTTGCAGATTCAGTATTATAATTGGCAAAATATTATGTCCACATCTTTAATTGATCAATTCAAAGCTTATTCAAGTATTATCATTGAATTTGGTAGCTTCTCCAAATATTTAATAGTTCATATAAAAATGAATTCCAAGACTTTATTTCTCAAAAAAATAAGATACCTTAGAAATTGAAAAAACTTTTCCAATTTGCCATGTTCAACTCTGTTATCAATACGTCATTTGTGAACAATGATCCACAATCAGCTTTATTTCCAAAGAATTATTGAAAAAATAATAGACTACGAGAAAAGTTTTATTATAATGTTAACTAGTATTCTCAAGTACATCGATTCTGGTGCAAGACAATTATTTAGTAATAAGGTACGATTGATACTTTGTACGTGTTTTGTATTATTATGTCTAGATTAAAAATTTTCCAAAATTTCCTAATATTCTGGCTTTTTATTCATTAAATTTGGATAAATTATTTTTTGTGATATTACTGTTCTGAGAAAGATAAATGATTTATAATGTATTTCTAATCAAACCTTTGGTTATATTTATAATCTAAATCCATATGAAATATTGTATGATATAGTTTTTTACTTTAAGAAAAACTATAAAATATTTGTGCTCTGAATTTGAAGGCATTGGATTACGGTTTGCTTTAAATAGGTATAAATATACGTACATTTTAGAATAAATTGATTGAATATTGACACTTTTTCTCGAAACTATTTCTCTAAACTTTTTCTCCATTGAAACTATTTCTTTGTGTTACTAAACCCATAGTTTTTCTAATTCCATGGATGTCGAATATTTTTAATTCGAATACTTTCAATTGGACGGCATTGTACTCGGTACAGTCACATGTTTGCTGGAGCGTAGGCACATTTCAGACTTTGATGATCTCAAATTACTTTGAACCTGAAAAAGATGTAATGTCAATTAATGTGGGTTTTCAACATATTCATATTTCATTGTCAGGCCAATTTGATTCCTTTTTGTTACAAACTTTTTCCATGTATGGCATTTCTGAATTCGATTTCTTCAGACCACTTTCTGTATCAAAGACTTGAGAATTTTTAGTATTGAGCCCAACAAAAGCCAATAATTCTGATAATTTATCAGAGTATTCACTGTGGCCTCCGACAATAGAACTCAAATCTATGTTCATTATTTTCTTGCACTTAATAGGCATCAGTCCTGCAACCCCCGAAGACATGGAAAGGGTACGATACAGAAAACGTAATAGCCAATCCTCGCTGAACAAAAGAAAAATGGATATCACATAGGTTTTCCATTGTTTTCAGAGGGACAGCCACATCGTGCAGTAAGTACAACCATAAAAATTTCAATAATGGTGAATTACCTGCAATACCCATTGATAAATTTGCCAGCTACTACTTTCGAACATTTTTCCCATTCGCTTTTGTTATTGGTCACTGGCGTTCCCAATAATATCGCGTCCTGTATAATTCCTTTACCTCCACCTATTTCTGCCATTTCTCTTAAACAATAATAAATTACTCTCGCACCCAGACTAAAGCCAACCAATGTGACTGGCCTTTTACCATGTTGCTTAGCTAATAAAACGTGTGCCAATTGTTTGCCAACTTCAGAACTCCTACGACAACATACTGACCAAGGATTATCTATCACAGATGCTATGGACAGTAGAGCAGCAGGCCAGGCCACAGCACTGACAAGACCTTTGAAAAAAAGGAGGTGACAATTGTAATTACATAGATTTAAAAAATGTAGGACAATATTTTCAGAAACTTACTAGATAGAATTGTGTATTTTAGTGCCTCTTGTGTAGCCAACGAAACAGCCATGCTTAGTATGTACTCTAGCGCTTGTCCTAGTTCAATTAAATACTTCGTTTCGTATCTTAGTGCATACTGCTCTCTAGATGCTGCAAGAGCCTGCCAAGGTCTGACAACGTTGTCGTCGGCCTCGTCATTCAACCAGCCAGTAATGGCAATCGCGATGTGAAGCTGTTCATCTATGGCCCCATAATTCGCCAATGTTAATGGCTGAAATTCGAATTCTTCTACTTCTCCGACTCGCTTTTTCATTTTGTAACCTAAATGAGTGATTGAACATTGAATGCGCGCGAAAAAAAAAAGAACAGAGAATCGAAAGATGACCATCAAGAAATCAAACCTGTGAGTCCAGCTCCAGCCACGCCAAACAGAGAACCTATAATTGCAACACCTGCAGTACTCCCTAGCGCAGCTGCACTGGCACCTCCGAGTATCGTTCCAACTCCAATACCGATGAGTGGTGCTGCTAAGCCACCCGTTAAACCAAGCAAAGTACCACCTCCTATGGTGGCCAAGCTAATAGCCGCATATCTCTTTATTTTGCGGACCTTGTGACGTCGCTTAGTCTCTTGTTGCTCCACGCTACGTTAAACAGAGTGATTGACTTTTGTTTTATTCTGAATTAGCATACTGAATCGACATTTCAATCTATTATTATTGTAAAATGTTTGGACAGGGTGAGTAGATTATTGTTTCTGATCAACAAAAGCATTAAAATTGTATTCAATTCAAGATAAGATACTCACTCGGTTTGAACATTATGATCCTCGCTCAACAATCTGACTAAAGAATGCTCATAAAATTCTACCAGTTGAAATGGAACATTTAATAATTCTGAGATACGTCTCACTAATACTCTTTGTCTGGAATCATATTCACCTGCAGTAAGATAACATTAACAGGATAAATAGATTTCATTATTGATGAATCATCTATGGGCTACTTATGCTATTGCTGATAATATTCATAAGATTATTACCTGACACAATCCCTGATGAAATAGTGAAAATACAAAAAACAAATAATATGAAATATTGGTTCAATGTTATTTTTAAAAATGGGTGATAAAAATTCATACACCAAAATTCGGATCAAAGGCTATACGGCTACACTGTATGAGTATTATGTGGTGTATGAAGAGGTCAGCTTAATGATGATTTTACATGATACCTGAAATTATGACAGAAGTGAAGCAATATTTTCACCACCTTGTAGAAAATGGCCAATTGTGAATTATTCTGTAGAAGAATAGATTTTAAATTCATCTCGACAGCACCAGAATTTTCAGCCAATTCTCTCCTAGTGAAAATATGTTTGAATGCATGTTTGTATGGAAACTAAATTTGTTTTTTAATGAAGTGTTATCAATTAAATTACACCATTACGTAAAAAAAAATTTTAAATAACTACCCAAAATTCATTCACAATATAACACAAATGTATTTACCATTGTGCACAGCCAATAGTACAAGGTCTTGAACCACCAAAATTGTCTTGCCCTTCAAGTTTGATTCTTCCAATAATAAAGCAATATAAGTATTATGAGATTGCCCGCTTTGTCCTTCACTTAGGAATATCATCACAGGTTCTACGCGTTCGTTCAATTTTAAATGCCGACAAATCATCTTTACGCAAAGTCTATTGTAATCATGATCGCAGGGATCTGGGAATAGTTCAGCTAATGTCAGTGAACAGGTGGCTGCATATGCATATAATCCAGCTTCAGAAATATCCAATTTCTTGCCACCTCAAAACGTAAACAATGGATTTAAATTTACTTCACATGGTATATACTTACATGACCGTGAATTTTACTCTCCATTTGTAATGCAGAAATGGAAACAATACTTACGTATCACCTCCGTAGATGTTTGTTGATTCATGTTTGGATTCTGACAGCTGTCTTTTGATGACATCTTTTGCGGGTAATATAAAAATTCATGCGTAATAATATCGTGACTAGTTGTAGAGTTTAATAAAAGTAGTGACTTGTATCTTTATATGAGAAACCTTCGTAATCAGTACATGGTATCAGTGTATCACGCAGCTGATGACATCTAAACAGTCACGATTAAAATTTAACGCCAATAGAAACTTGACGTAGCGTGACGGAATAAACGTCATTAGACGCAACAGTGGACGTAACTTAACCTGAAAAAAAAAATTGAAAGTAGAAAAAATATTTAAAAAATTGTTTGTCACAGTACGAATATTTGAGATAAGTTACGGGATACCTCTAAGTAAATAATCACTCACATTAATTGATCGCCAAATATAAATATATACTGCTTTACACGAGGATCATGATTTACCTTCACATTTGCGAGCATGGAAATACGCTGACGCGCAACGGCTTGAATTCCAGGGTGGGTGGTGTCAAATTCTTTCACTCGCAACTGGTTCATTAATCATTTCCTACCATTCCTGTAGGATGCAAGGGATTCCCAGTAGCTGGGGTTACGAATAGACGCGTGGGATAAGGAGATAAACAGAGCGAAGCAAACAGAAGAGGAAAATTTCACGATTTCAGTAGACAAGAGTTGACAGTGTATCAATAATGGCCGCTATTCATCGAGAGGCAATCCAAAAACAAATCCAACAAGATTGGGCAAACCGAGAATATATTGAAGTGATTACGGGAAGTATTAAGAAAATCACGGACTTCCTCAATTCATTTGGTACGTTTTTGTCATTTCAAAGTAGGTTATGTTTGGTCGTTTCAACTGTCCAATTGTTTCCGATGCTGTGTACTCAATCCTACTTGATCTGACAATTATGAACAATGATTCATCCAAGGCGCTCCAATATTACGGTTGATTTTCGAAAAATTCAAAATAAACCCGTAACCATCCCACCAAGAGAAAAATAGATATTTTGTTTTACTGTGTAAACTTTTTTCCCTCTTGTAGTTTAAGCCATCAACTGTTTGAGTCTGAAACGATTGAAATATGAAATTCGTACATCTAATCTTCATACCTATTATTTTCAGATATGTCCTGTCGATCACGACTTGCAGTTTTAAATGAAAAACTTACAACGTTAGAGCGGCGAATCGAATATCTGGAAGCTTGTGTAAGTACAGGTTTGACTAGCAAATTCAATAAAAGTGTACACATTTGTATGATGTTTCGAATTTTACAGGTGACAAAAGGAGAGACCTTAACATAACAAAGCGATCCATTTCTAACTGTAATTTTAATTCATTGTCAATATCATTTTTGGTAATATTATTGATAATAGTAATTACTGATATACGGAAAATTTCACTTATACGAAAAATAATAATGATAAATAATTAATACTATGCAAAATCAGAAATGTATATATATTTCTTTTTCACATAGTGTAACATCAGATGTATGGTAATGACAACATCCATTCATATTACAGTAGCACTAGTATAGCAACATTGAGTTTAATCATGTCCGGTGGTCCAACCTTTCTCACCAATTGGAACGAGACTACTATCTTGAAACGGATCCCTGTGATTTCCGTACTCCTTAATAACATTATCCAAGTTGAACGGTTTAAATCCTAGGTCGTTGGCATGCTTGTGTGCTGCACCTGCCAGAGCAAGAATTACACTGACCGTGTAACCAAGCCGCCCGGATTTTATCCATACGCCATAGATACTTCCAGCAACAACACCTTGGAAATTGAAAAAATTCAGGGCAATCAATTGATAAACTACAACAAAACAAGTTGTTGCATCGAACTATACGCTGCACAGACGAGCTTGTGTGGATAATAAATGAAAGTTTCTTTCTAAATTATTCTTATCCACAACTAAACGTAATATTCTTAGTCGATGAAAAGAGATGTTTATCATATAAAAAACTCACCTCCTAACGCGTTATTGAAGACGTCATCTTTTCCTCGAAGTTTTAAGGCAGTATATGATACTGCTGCATAACTTGTAAACATTGCTGTCGAAGGTACAATAAACATTGCCACTCGACTCATCATAGCATAGAATGAAAGGTGGTTCGAATATAGGCTTGTATCCATTATAGATAAGAATGTTCCAAAGCCAAGACCATATTTTGCGGCCACAAACAATTTCTTTTCAATATCCTGACCATCAGGAGTATCATAGTATCGGTACTGTAAAAAAAATCGATTTAAAATGATACGATCGGAAATAACTCTTCAGTCCCTTCATGCATGCATACTACGTACAATTTATTTACTTAAATTTAAATTGTTGATTAAACAGAGGATGTTTGATCATTATTGTAGGACCATGAGGTTAATGAGGAGTACATGAAATTGACAAGGTCAATATCCAGAACATCTAGATGGACAAGGCTCTGGAGTACTTACTTTGAGCGCCTCTAATTTAGATATCTTCAATAGCCAGGGTTAATAATCTGAATGTTTGTAATAACAACCTTACCGGACGTTTTTTATCACGCCATTCTTTAAATTGCCCGGTGCTGAGAGGTAGGTTTAGGACTTCTAAGAGGGTCAAATCCTTGGGATCTCGTGTAGGATGCATGTTGACCTTTCACTCCGATGTGTTTCAACTCTTGAAGATTTCAGCTGAGGTCGACCACTATCATATAAATACGAATAATTTTGTTAGATAGAATGGGATGGACAAGATTTTTATCCCGTGTTAGATTAGTTCTAAATACCATTTATATGTGTAAATATATTTAAAGTAATTAAGCAAGGGCTGCAAATAACACAAATCCAGACGGGTTACTCAGGTTATGTTTATCCGGTGTTAACACTATTACTTCCGTTTCATATCCGAATTCAGAACTTGTCAATTATTATCTAAGTGTATTTCAGGTATATAAATCAAACATGTGATGCTTTATAAATTCTCTAAATGTACCTCGTAAATCACCGTCGTTGAATATAAAATAATTCAATGGATAATTACATAAATATCCATCGACCTTTCTGCTTCGCCAAGATAGGAGCCAATCACAAACCTTCCAACAGTCTAGCAGACGAGGCGTGTACGCAACGCCCTCTAAATACGAATTTTTTCTTTGACAATTTGACAGTTTAACCATTTGACTGATCATAGGAATTGAGCATTCGAAAACTGGTAATTGAAAATTTAACCGATGCTGATTGTTATATTCAATTACGTATTGAGAGCACGATGACAGTGATACTTAATTTAAGGGCTTCCCTGCAAACAGTGGTATAGTCACAATGTTGGGAATAATACTTTATCGAAATGATGAGGCTGAGTCCAAAAACTGCTTTATATTGTGATAGTAAGATCATGAAGCCGGCTCAGGTGATGTTTTAAAAATTCTTTTCATAGTTATCCACGTTGCTAGATGGTTAGGTTTCCAATTGAGGGATGAAAACATATTTTCAGATATAGTATTTCCAACCACTATAGATAGAATCGGAGATATTCCTCTTTCTCCGAGCCATTTAGCCAGTGCAAGAACTACTACTTTAGCATAGCCTCGTTTTTTATATCTCTCCTGTGTCTGCACCATTCCCAAACCATACCATTCAGAATGAATAGCCCACGATACTAGTATATCTCCTTTTTTCAAAAAGAGACCAAAACCCTTATTGAGTTTTATTGTGGTTTCCAAATATGCCATTGAGTTTTCGGGCTGTTCCGCATCAATATGTGGATATATCTTATGTATTGTTGGAACGTGTGATGAATTCAAATCTCCCAAATAACACTCATCTGGCACTCTGTATATCACATAAAATTTTTGATCACTATATGTATATTCGCTTTTTAGTGCATTCCTCTCTATGCTGTATTGACATAGGAAAAGGAATCTGCTGACAATGAAACAGAATATAAATTTAACATCTGTTAATAAACATACCGTATTTTCATATTAGCAGAATCTGAAGCAGTTTTGAAATAAAAACATCCTGGCTTTTCTTCGTGTATTTCAATTCCTCTGGTAGTTTCAAGGGTTGCTAATGCAGAAAACACAAACGACTGCACGCATTCGTGAATTCCGCTGAATGTAACCCCTTTATTCCAGTTGATTCGGTTTGTTTCAACTATTGCGTTGTATAATCGTTGTCCAGAAGATTCTCTTGTGAAAACAACAATACTATACATTGAATGCTGCAAATATATTCATTTCATCGTTGGAATAGGATGCAATACAAGATATTAAGAAAATCAACTGTCATCCATATTAGGAGAAGCCAATATGTATGTACTTGTAAAGGTTTTACTTGTTTTATCTTCTGCTATTAGCACGGAGGAATATGTTTGAATCTATTTTGATTAGTGAATATAAACTCGCCTTGGATATTCCGACAAACGTTGCATCATTTTGATATGTTCCTTGAGGTGCATACACCTCGAGGTCCATACCTGGATCTCGTGTTTTCCATCTTATAGAATTTTCCATCCAGTAATAGTACTGAAACAGACTGACTCTGAATATCTGAATCAACTACGATACCTTTTACAAATATCTGACATATCCCAATGAAATTCATTTGAATAATGAACTCCACAAAAAATAAACACTATGTCCACCACGAAATAGGTTTTAAAGAATCACATCATACATTACTATACATTGGCCAGTCAACTTGTAATAATTTCTGAAGAGATGACCACTCCTCCAAGGGAATCGGTTGCAAAATGTCAGAACTGAATTCCTTCTCCATTGTCATGATTTTCAGTACCACACAAGACGTGTTTTATTGTGACTTTCTCTCAGTCTCTATGAAATTCTGGCAAAGTTGATTAATGGAAGTCTAACTAAAGTATTAACAAGCTGAATAAGCGAATGTGATTCTAGTTTTCAATCAACGAGAGAAAAGAATAGAGGCGTAAACACGTGACCATGTAGGTTGTGCAGATATCTAACCACATTTGTAGTGATAACTATGGTTGGATAATTTGAGCAAACTCTCACAGTCCCCCACCACACAATTTGAGGCTGGAAAGAGGCATAGTTCTCATGTAAACAATCAGAAATTCTCGATTATTGATGAAGAATATAATAGTGATCTCATAACTTTAACTAATCTAGTCAATTCCAGTCGATTGCAGCCAAACTTCGTATAATTTTTTGCCCCCTTGATAACATTGATTAAGTGATTATGTGATTATATTTTCTATTTTGTTCAAATTCTTTTACTATTTTGTTATGCAAATGAGGCAGACAACTCCGCGTATGGCAGAATCACATTAAGTCACATGCACATAGCGAATACTTTTCAACATTTCACCATGGACTTGACAATAATTTTTACATCAATCGTATGATCGACATTTTTATTTTTCCTAAATAATTCTAAGGCAATGAGGAACCGTTAATAATCTAGAATTTATAAATTTTTGTTTTCTAATTGTTATTTCTACTTATGGTTTTTTAATGGTAATTTGGCACATTATTTCGGTTTACGGAATATGCTGCTTAAGCGGCGGCCCTTCGGGGTTCCTGTAACATTCTTTTGGAATTGATCGGTAATTAGATGAGATTTTACTCTAAATAAGATTCGTTAAGAAGATTTTACGCTACATAAAATTAAAATCAATGTCAAAGTAGACTTCTTACTTCATCTTGACGTCGTGAGCTGCCTCCACCAAATATATCTTTCAGGCGTCTGGGAGTAGCAGTGGCACGCCGATCAGCATTTCGCTCTTTCAGAGCTCTTGAATTGGGACTTTTCAATTCGTTGCCCTACAATAAAAAACCAAACTGAATACAAATTTGTAGCATTAATTGATATTCAGCGCACTAAAAATCAGTTCAACGGTGAAAAGTTTGTGAATTTTTGAATGCATATAGTAAGTTCACTCACCTGCAAAGATAACCTGCCCCCATTTTTACTGGGAGTCGGCGGGCCCGGTCTTTTGTACATAGTCTAAAATGAAACACAAAATTCCAAGACCATGACCGTACAGACATTTACAAGATGAATGTCGGTGAACACGAAATTAATAATTTTTAACACAAAATCTAAATAGCTACTCACTTGAGTCCTATCTCGCTTTTTCGTCTTTTCGCCAGGAAGCAAACTCTGGCTTAGGCTATCATTGAAGATATCCTCCATGGCATTACCACTCTATAACAAACACAGAGGACATAACAAACGAACATTCACATGATAATTGTCTAACCAGGGTCAAACTAAACACACGGATACAAATAAATGTTGTGGTTAATAAGATTTTAGACCTTTCCCAAATCTTGTACAAACGACTGAAGACTTAGCACAAACTAATAGCCTCTTCCAACAATATGAGGATTAGACCCACCTTAATATCTTCTTCAGTAAATGTGCCTGGCTGAAACTGGGTCTCTGCTGGATACGATGATTTCAAGTGTGGTTTACACTGAGCGTTTCTCATCTGCAGCACCGACAGCCTCTCTAAGTCTGAAGTAGCGGAACAGCGACCTGCTTTCATATCAGCTTAAAAATAGAAAGAAAATGATGAAAACAATCAAGAGGGTTTAACGGCTCCTCATTTATCATAATAGTTCTAAATCAGAACAAAACACAAATCTAGATTTGGATGAGTTATCAAACACATACCCAAGTAGTTTGTATTGAAGACTTCCCCCTCTTCGTCCTCGACTTTAAAAGCATTGCCCATCCCTTGGATAGCTTGTACGCTTTGAATACTCTCACGTCTTGAAGAAATTGGAAATTCTTCTTTGATTGTTTCCACTAATCGGCAGGATCCTTCTTCACGAGTAGCTATTCCAAACTCACGCCGGTCTAAGCTGAATTAATCAATAGAAGAAAAAAATTTAATAATAGTACAACTAAACGAGCCAAAGATTTTGCGTTACAAGTTCTCATACTGAAGTTGTCGTTAAAAGACTTACCTTGATGTTTTACTTCTCGTATTTGGAACACCCTGAGAATTACCATTGTTCGGAGCAAAATTTCTTTCGTATTGGAGTTGCTTCTTCAATTCATGTAGCTGTTGAGCCAAATGTTCTTTTTGCTGTTTTTCTACCAACAATTTCTCACCAACATCCCAGAATTCAGAACTCAATTTAGTGACGTGGTCTTTGTACTTTGTAATCTCTTCAGCATGCTTACGGCACTGTTCTTCTACTAGTATTTTTTGAGCGTTAAGTTTTTCATGCAATAATTTCTCTTGATCACGGCTGACTTTTGCTATTTGTTCGTTGTACGTAGTTTTCTGGAAAAAATTTTCAGTCGGGCTAATTTATACCGAATGTGATAAATAAACAACTATTCCTTATCAAAAATGAATAGACGACGTATACAGTATAAGTATTAACTTACCATTTTCTGTTTGATTGTGTCCAACTTGCGATCATATTCAATGTGTACTTCTTTCAATCGAGTATCAAAGTCTTTTTCAGTGGGCCGTTCAGATAGTTTTTTCTTTTCTGCTTCGAGTTCTGCTTTTTCAAGTTGCAATTTGGAGATGATAGCCTCCAATTTTTCTGCTTCAGCTTTGCTGCTTCCAGACAACTTTTCGGATTCTAGCTTCTTATTCTCTTTCCTCAGTTCATCCAGATTTTTCTCAAGCTTTGCATTCCTCACACGTATGATATTCAAAGTCTCTTTGAGTTCTTTTTTCTCTCTGACTTGATTTCTGTTTTCTGTTTCTAATAATTCACATTTTGTTTCTAAATCCGTCCTCGTCTTTTTTTCTCCATCGTACTTAGAAGCCATTGTAGTTTTCTCTTCACAAAGTTCCAATATGGATTGGTTTTCTTTTTGAATCTGTACCTGCAGTTTCACAATAATGTCTGAAAGGCTCGCTATGTTACTCCGAAGATTTTGGTTTTGTGTCTGTATATTCTCTTCCAGGATCAATTTTTCCTTTTTTAATAAAGCTAATGATTGATTAACACACTGCAAGTTATTAACAAACAACTTTTTTTCTTCATTCAATAGATTAACTTTCGTCTTTTCCTCAGATAATTGCATTTGCAGCTTTTCCATATCATAGAGCAGAGTTTCCTTTTCTTTCACAACTAATTGTAAACTAGACAGCTCTTTCAAATGTTCTGAGATTATTCGCTTATCTTTGAATTGTGATTCCTCAAAATTTACTAAGTCAGATTTCAATTTGGACACATTAGAATTGAGGGTTGAAATAGTTGCTTCGAATTTCTGTAAATCAGTATTCTTAGAATGGAATATTAGTTCCAAGGAATCGGTAAACGTTTGAAGCTGCCTCGCTAGATCTAATATCGTTGAATTATCAATCTTCAGCACTTCAATGCCAGTTAAATAACCGCACCGATTTACTAATTCTAGTAAAATCGTCTTGCAGCTTTGCATTAGATTTTTGTGTTCAATATTTTCCAATTCCAATTTCTGAACAATAAGGAGGCTTTCTTTTCTGTTGGACTCTGTCTCCGCTAATAGGCCTTCTAAAGCGTCCACTCTGAAGCTTTTGGCACATAACGTATCTTGAATCGACTTCATCTTCTCATCTAGATCATGCGACTTTGATTGAAGTCGTTCAACATGCTTTTGAGTTTTTTCTAATAATTCTTCCTTTGAAGAAGCTTCTGTTTTAAGCTTCTTGATTTCCTCTAGTAAGCTTAAATTTTTTTCATTCAATTCTTTGATGTGTTGATTGAGTTTCTCTTCAACTTCACACGAATTTTGAATCTGTGTTTTGAGCAAAGTTATCTCAGCATTACAATTATTATTCGTGTCTTGGAGAATCTTGTTTTCTGATATGTGTGTTTCAATAATCCTGGTAGTCAACGATTTCGTTTGGCACAGTGAAAATTCCAAATCCTTAACCATTGTTGTTGCATTGGTTAATTCATCCTGGATAGTTTTCATTTGTTTTTTCACATTGATTAAATCCACTTCAAGTGTTGCATTACGTTTTTGTGACTCTACTAATAGTTCCTTTTGTACTGTCAATAAATTTTCAAAACGTTCAACATCCCTCAACTTTTCTTGTTCTAAAATGACTTGCTTTTCTTCAAGACCCTGATAATTCAAGAGATGTTTCTCGAGAAATTCTTCTTTGTCTCGCTTCAAATCAATTACAGAAGCTTCTAATTCCTTGCATTGTGCTCTCTCTGTATTCAGAGCATCCCGTAAGCTTTGAATTTCATTATTCAGGTCTCTTACGTCGGATAATAAATCAGCACTATCTTGCTGAGACTGCTTCAATAAATCTTCGTTGAATGCAATTTTCTGATTCAGATCTTTGATTTGTATCGATAGAGTTGATTTTTCCTGTTGGAGATTTGAATACTCTTTTTCAAGATCTTCATATTTTGACGATTGCTGTTTAAGACTTTCTCTTTGCTCTGATTTCAGTCGAATTATTGTCGACTCTAAATCATTGCTCCTGGATATCTCTTCAGCCAGTGAATTTTGAATAGTCTCCAAGTCTAAAGCCAAGATTGCCACCTTCTCCTGGGAGTTCTTTAATAATTCTGCCTTTGATGCAATTCTTTGGCGTAGATTTTTAATCTCATGCGACAGGTCGATCTTTTCTTGTTCCGAATTCGCATGCTTGTTTGTCAAGTTTTCGTACCTCTGTAATTGATCTTTGAAGGTTTCATCTTTCTCTCGCCTCAGTTGTGCAATTGTTAGTTCTAAATTTTTGGTGATATCTCTTTCATCATTCAATAGTTTTTGCAGTTTGTCGAGTCTGTTATCACGATCTTGTAGATCTGACAATAAATTTTCTCTCACTTGATGAGATTCCGCTAACAGATCTTCATTTAACGTGATAGACCGATTCATATTCTCAACCTCTTGCAACAGCCTCGTATTTTCTTTTTGTAAAGCTGTATACTCTTTCTGAAGATTTTCATTCTTCAATACATGCTCTTTGACCACGGCATCATACTCCGACTGTGCTTGAATCATTTTAGATTCCAAGTCATCAATCCCAGATCTCTGTGTAGCTAAAAAATCTTGAAGTCTTTGTACCTTGCTATTAAGGTCTTGTAAGTTTAATTTCAAGTCTTCATTCGCTTGTTGAGACTGCTGCAAAAGAATTTCAGTTGCTGCAATTTTTTTGTCTAGGTCTTTATTTTTTTCCAATAACTGTAATTTTTCTCGTTCTAAATTCACATGCTTTGCTGTCAGGTCTTCGAATCTTTGTAACTGCTCCTTGTAGGTTTCCTCTTTCTCTTGGGTTAAACAAGTGATCGTCAATTCTAAATTCTTGGTACACTCTCTTTCATCGTTCAGTGAATCTTGCAACGCTCCAAGTTTGTTGTTAACAACTTTTATATCGGATAATAATTTTTCGTTCATTTGTTGAGACTGCATTAATCGATCTCCGTTTGATGTGATTGTTTGTTTGAGATTTTCAGTTTCTTCCAATAGATCTCTATTTTCTTGCTGTAAATTCTTACGTTCCTCATCAAGACTTTTATTCCTTGACAGTTGCCCCTTGAGCATGCTGTCATGAGTTAATTTCATTTGACTTATTTTGGATTCCAAACCTTTAATTCTAGTTCTCTGTACATCAAAACTATCCCGAAGACTTTGCAGCTTACCGTTCAGGTTTTGCATATTTGTCTCCAGATTCACATTCGTTTGTTGAGACTGTATTAATAGGTTTTTTTTTGCTGTAAGTTGTTGAACTAGGCTGTCATTTTCTCTCGATAGTTTTAACTTTTCTTCTTCCAAATTTACAAATTTTTCCTCAAGGTTGCTGTAGTTTAGTAATTGCTCCCTAATATTTTCTGCATGTTCTAATCTCATACGATTTAGCGTAGACTCTAAATCCTGAACTCTTGTACTACATTCCGCAACAGAATCCTGTGCCCTTTGAATTTTGTCAGCTGAATTTTGCAAATCTGCTTCCAGGCTGTCATTTTTCTGCTGAGACTGGTTCAATGATTCCTCTAATTCTACGAGCTTCTTCTTTAGATTCTCATTCTCGTGCAATAGACTCGATTTTTCTTGCTTTTCATTTACGAACTGTTTTTCTAGCTCTCGATGCTTTACCAATTTATCAGCAAGTGCTTTTTGATGTTCTAAATTTATTTGAACTACTTTAGATTCCAATTCCTTCACTAGGAGTTTTTCTGACGTTAAAAATTTTGTTACAGTTACCATTTCATTTTTCAAATTGTGTACATCTAACTCAAGTGTTTCCGTACGTTGTAGAGCTTCCTTCAAAGAATTTTCCTTGAGATTCTTCAAATATTCGAGTTCTTTATTTTTGGTCAGTAAATTCATTCCTTCGTCCTCTAATATAATATACTTTTCTTGAAGTTTCTGGTATTTTAACATTTCACTCGTATGAAATTCCTGTCTCTCAGCTGCTAGTCTTTCTAAATTTTCCACCTTGTCTTTTTCTTTATTCAGCAAGTTGTGAGCCACTTTTATTTTTTCTTCTAAATCGTGCAAGGCAGCAGTCAAATTAGCATTACGCTTCTCAGAGTCTTTGAAGAGTTCTTCTTTTGATAAAAATAATGTTTCAAATTTTTTAGCTTCTTGCAACAATTTTTTCTCAGAACGTTGTAAACGGTTTATTTCAGCCTGTAAGCTGTTATTCGTTTGTTTGTAGTTCACGTTTTCTTGATTAGTGTATTCTAATTTATTTTGTAATTCATGCAGTTGAAGTTTGCAGGCTTTAGTTTCTTCTTTAGCTTCTTGCAATTGAATGTCAATTACAGAACTTAGAACTTCACTCTGATTTAATGATGTTTGGGATACCGAAATTTCATTCATGTCCATTTCAAAGCTTTGTTCTGAAATCTTTTCCTTACTCAATTCTTGAATGTGACTGCGGAGTTCTTCAATATGATTTTTGAATTCTACCAGTTCTTGATCTTTGGAATTCATTTCAATCAATAGAGTTTCCAAATTTCTTTCGTGCATGTTCGCTTTTTCTTTAAGTGTATTACAATGTCTGTCAGCGGAAGTCAATTTCCTAGCTAAGAATTGTTTTTCCTCTTGTAATTCTGTAATTTCACATTTCAACGTCTCTATTTCGTCCATAAGAGCTTGACTCTTTAAACTTAAACGCTTGGGAGTTTTATTATCTTTTTTTTTCTTTGAAGATTGTGGAGTTTCAAATCTCATTGTGTCTTCTTTCATTCTCTGTATGTCTGCGGTCTTTTCCTGTAATCTCAGATGTAGGCTATTTATTTTTTCCCGTTGAATCTGGAGGTCTTCTTGTAGATCTGCTTTCTCAAATCTCTCTGTTTCTAATTCAGCTTTTAGCCTTCGCAATTCTCTCGTCCGTTCGTCTAATAGTCTATTAAAATTTTTTCGTACTGTTGTTGCTGGAGAATTCAGAAATTCCTTCAATGGTCGCATTTTAGGGGTCATTGGTGGCGTCTTTATAACGTTATCAGATATTTCTGCAATAGCAACATCTATATTTTGTTTTGAAACACTGCTTCCATACTCTAATACTCTCTCCAAAAATGATTTAATTTTAAGTTGGGTGTCTTGACTCAGCTTGATACACATCGGTCTGTGAAGCTTGGGTTCTCCAGAGGAATGTAGCAGGAGAAGTGAGGCCAAATGAACATCTTCATAAATGCTCTGTCTATCCATGCTCTCCTTGAAAAATATAGGATACGTATCTAGAAAACATCAATTGTTTTTAGTAGCATTATACCTATAGCAGAGGATCAGTTATCGAACTGAATGAAAAATAGTGTAATAAGCATTCCGTGCAAATGAAGAGAAGCTAGCAATGTAATACCTTGTACAAATCTGGATACAATATTGTCATCATCGAGGTCATCATCAAGTTCTTTTGGCGATCTAGAAGTGAATCAAATTTTTTGTTGGTAACGTTTGTTACTGTATAAACATAGTCAAAACTAGTGGAATGCAAAAAATAAAACTTACAAAATTTTAACGAGTTTTGAATAAAATTTTCCATCCTCTAACTCCTGCAAACTATTTACATTTACATCCAATATGTCCAGACAGTTTACCTGTAATCAAAAATTCATAACTATCACTGGTAGCATATTCAAAAATGGGTTTAAACAAATAATTGATGATGTCAAATTCGAGAACAGTTTCAACATTTGATGTGTAACAAATGGTTGAAAGAAAATACACTCGATAGTATTTCGAATCGTAGGATTCAGTGTGGCAGCGACTACGAGACGTCATAACAAGTTGTTTTAATTCAAAAGATTTGTAGGTCGTACCAAATGAAATGCTTACCCATTCCAGAACCGCGGTAGACCAGGAAGACATTATAAAAACGTAACAATTAGTCTATTTACAAGATAAAGTTATTATTCACAAATTACACCGGAGGTACACAACAAATCTCAACGTACATTTTTCGCACAACTGCGTCCCTTCCAGTCATGGCTTTTGAAACTTTTTAAAAACAGAAACAACAGCTAACGCCAACTTCAGGATCGCGACTGCCTCTAATTTTTAACGGAAGAACGTTGCACTCCAACGGGTGATGGGTAAAGCAGGCTAGACAAGTTGTCAAATCCTAACCCTAACGTGACTACTCATCCAAATTTGAATAGTCCTAGTCAAGTACCAAAGCTTATTTCAATTTGTATTTCCTACAATCAATAACGATACTTCAATTACCAGATATTATAAGAAGAGTGATCCAATATTCACCATGGTCCCAGGAAGGCCTCCGGTTCCAGGTCAGCTGATAGTCATTCTACAGCAAACAGAACTTATTAATTCATAACGGTCTAATCGAAATGTCACCGACTATGTTGGATATACTTACAGATAATCCTCTAGCGCTCTCGTGGCATGACAGTGCCTGGATTCCGATGCTTAATCCAAGCAATATTATGGATTATTTTTCAGAACGTAGCAATCCGTTCTTTGATAGGACTTGCAACAATGAAACTGTTAAGATGCAAAGACTCAATCCTGATCAGTTGACGTAAGAATGGTTAATATTCTTTCAATAGTTTTTTGAAACGTACTTCTATTAATACTCAATAATTATTAACAGGAACATGACTGGATTTGAATATATTTTACTGCATGTACAAGAGCCAATTCTCTATGTGATTCGCAAACAACATCGACATTCGCCCACTGTAGCTACGCCTTTAGCGGATTATTATATTATAGCAGGCGTTGTTTACCAAGCACCAGATCTAGGCTCTGTTGTCAACTCGAGATTGGTACAGTTATTCATATAATTTCATGGAATAACAATCTATTTCTTTGCTTGAATACTACTTTAATATCGAACTCAAACTATTTTATTTTGGTAGTTATCTACAGTTCACCACTTGCAGTCAGCCTTCGAGGAGGCTAGTGCATGCTCGAGATATCATCCAAGCAAAGGATACACGTGGGATTTTAAAAATGGCAAAGCATTACCAGCCAAAAAAGAAGTACCGGTTAGAGAGGAGCCTAGTTCACTGTTTCAACGTCAAAGAGTAGACATGCTGCTTGCCGAACTGACTCGTAAATTTCCATTGCCTGTACCAAAGCCTGTACAACCGGCTGTCGAATCTGGTAAGCATTTTTTAAATTATGCATCTAAAAATTTCAAACGTCTCTTCCTACCTCACTTTTATGATTGAATTATGTGTAAATTGTTATGTTCTATTACTGCAATTATAACAAGCTGTTGTACAATTAAAACAAATACATCAATGATCAATGATTTCAGCTGTGGAAACCAAGCAAGAAATAAAGACTGAAAAGAAAGACATGAAACCACCTCCTGAGAAAAAACCGAGAATTAATTAAACTTATCAGATACTGCAACAAATGTACATACTATATAATTCCTATGAAGTTTGTTTTATGACCACAGACTATTAAGAGTTTTTATTCAGAATATGATCAAAATGAATTTAAGCTGGAATAACATTTTTATGCTCAATAAAACAATGCATTTTTTATCCATGCTAGAGCCTTCCATTGTTTTCTATATCTAAGAGGAAACAAAAATGAAAAATTGAAAAGCTGTTTTAAGTTGAACTATTGCACATATTGGCTATGAATAGAATATGAATATACTCGGAGTTCAGAGCTAAACTACTCGAGGTTATATTATGAACTTTAGCATCCGTAGAACGGATTTTTTTATATTAACTTAAGCCTGATACTTTAGTAGCGTCTAACGTATTTGATAAAACTATTGTGTTATGACGTGCATGCAGCGTTCCAGCCGATTCGAAACTGTAGATTTTGATAGCGATTTTGGAGATAACGTTGAAACTTTTAGGCCTCCCAAGGCAAATGGAGATGTCATTAAACGGATACGTCATGCTAAATGTAAGGTGATACAATTAGCCCGTGAACAGATACGACGATTCAATGAGAGACAAGTATGGTGAAAATTATTATTTAATTGACCTGATTATTATTAAAGATATTTTTCTTAAAAACTTATCAATATCGCTACGCTTACAAATGTTACCATAAGACTCTTCGAGTGATTACCATAGGTATCTTCGAGTCCAAAAATACTGATACCCTATGATACTGAGTATTGATATTTGTACTGATGTTGGTTGATGTTTCCGAAATCAGGCAAAACTCGAAGCGAGAATGCGAGCAGCAAATACGTTATGGAATCGAATACGAAAACGTGGGCATTTGATTGCAGTTGCCATAATAGTTGGAGTACTTTTGTGGATGTCTTTGGTTTACGGAGCACTACTTGGAGTTTCCCTCTGCAGTAGTGGGCGATCATGTTTTCCATTCATGTCTTTTCAAACGACAAAAGTTAAACATTCTCTTTTCTAGAGTAATTTATGAAATTTTTAATGAAGATTCTAATCAATCTATAGCTTGAAATACTATGACAATGGAAGATTCAACTAGCAATCTGTAACTTTCACACAATAAAATCGACCATTTTGAAGAAAATTAGGGACTTTTATTATTTGGACGGAAGAATTTTAAGATGATTTCAGCAAAAAGGCAAATTTTACTTATGAATAATTTACAACGATAAATCTTTAGATTTAAAACTTAATGCGATGATCGAAGATACGATAAAGTTATATAAACTATTTTATTGTTTATTGAGAACCAATCTGTTTTACATATCTATAGAGCGTATAAAAAAAAAGTAGGACTACTAAAATTGGCTACATTTTTACTATACTTTTTACCTTGTCAATGCGGTTGTATCTTGTTAACTGTAGATTATTTTTAAACCTAGAATATGCATACGCAATGTATTTATTTATCGATTTTTATATACAATTTAGTTGTTTCAATGAATTACTTTTATTTATGGACTAAATGTATTTTTGCAATTGAAGAAATGATGAGCAGTTTAAACTAATCGAAAAATATCATTTTTTGGAAATATGTGGCTTTGCGATTCAGTAAGGTAGTTCTAAAAGTAGAATTGCACGTGGCGTGGGTATCATACTGAGGCATAAATAGTCTACTAACAACGGAAAAATGAAAATTATTGTATACGATGTACGAAAATGTTGAAAACAATCAACGGCCCTCGCAAGTTTCCAAAAAATGATCGTGTAGATAATTTTAAAAAATTTCAGTCCGGAACAACATAACACGAAAGCGAAAAAAACTACGAACGAGTTCTTCATCGTAAATTTCGGTCAATATTTGATCTAAGGTTTGCGAATTACAAAATAATAATTCGAGCAAGAAAATCCATCTTCGATTATCAGTGGTATAATAACATTCATTGTACAACAACCTAAACCGAAATAGTTTTTGATTTTCAAGGGGTATTAAAATGAAATTGATGTCATAAGAATTTGTTATAAATAATTGATGGAAGCAATTAATTTTTTTTCTTCCTTTCCTTCTATTTACAAAACCGTCTAATTGTTTCCTGATTATATAGGAGGTATTAATTAACGTTTAGCTACAGGTATGCTGAAATTTGATCAACGTCATCACTGCAAACCAATAGAATTTTACTATGCTTACTACATCATGAATGCACACCACACTCACATGAAACTGCGTAAATTAGATGAACTATTATTAACAATCCAATATAAAGATACACCAGCGATAGAAGGTATATCGATTTGTGAAAAGCACAGAATATTGCTCTCTATTTTACAGGTCTGTCCACATCACTCAAGCTCAATATGTCTTCGACAAATGCTGCCACATCTGTATCCTTTGCAGCATGTACAGTTACAAAACTGAACTCCAACAATTGATTATAATTAGGTCTTGCGGTGTAGTCCTTCATTAGGCTAGAATGAATACAATACTGTATGTTACAGTGTGCAAAGGAAGCTTATTTCCTCGACCAGAAAAATTAGATAATGTTCTTCCGTCGAGCTTATCAATAGCACTATCGCATCGTGCCATTGTGATATGACTTGATGGCAATCGAGAGACTAATTAAATCACCACGATTGTTTTGTTGGACTTTTAGCTTTATACGTGGTTATGAGATTATGAATAGACTCACCATTTGTTGATGAATTCCTCAAAATCTGACGAAAATTTACCCGAAGGAAGTTTTGGAGCGTCATCCTTAACGACTTGCTTCAGTTGTTCAAACGGAGTACCCCAAGAAGCGTAAGGAAATTTGCCAGTTGCTAACTCAACGAGAGAAATTCCTAATGACCAGACATCCGAACGGATATCGTACTGAGAGGGATTACCTGTAGGGTCTATCCTTTCTGGCTAGAAGAATGATTCAATTTTTTTTTTTTCCCTCAGATTAAAGAACTATTTTGTTATTATCAGGCGATTGGGAACCCAGGGAAATGACATTAATTATGTTCAAATTTTAGTCTTGAAAAAAGCAGAGATACATACCGCCATATATGGTTTGCAGCCGGCATCTATGGTTTTAGCGACTGAATCCACAAGGTAACCTGATATTCCAAAATCACAGATTTTTACTTCTCCTTTTTGATTTATCAGAATATTACTAGGTTTGACGTCCCTATGTATAACTCGCAATTGAGAATAAAGATAGTGAAGCGCGCTAACTACCTGTGGGTTGAAATGATGTATTTTGTGTAAAACTGTCAATTGGATAATGTGATGAAATGATGCACAAATGGTATTTCAATACTCACAGCAAAGGCAATTTTTCCAAGGATGTCTTCTGGAATTGACCGGCCATGTTCATAAACTTTCATATAAAACTTGTCTAAGCTCATATCCATAACTTCCATACATATCCAGACATCTCCCTCCCTAAATAATGCACCATAAAATTGTACTGTGTACGGACAGGCAGAGCTTCGCATTGAAACATCTAAATCCATAAGCAATCTTTTTTGCTCCTGCGTATTCACCGTCGCTGTTATTCTCTGCATAAGTTAAATGAATAAAAAATAACATAATAGTCCTAATTGTAAGACATGGGATAACTTTGGTGTGAGTTAATTTATTCAACTATAAATTGTAATACACATGACCTACCTTTACAGCCATTATAGTACCGCTCTGTTTATGCTTCATTTTATCAACGACACCGTATGCTCCACGACCAAGAACGCATAAGACTTCGAGATCATCGGCTTCAATGTTGAATACTTTATCGTCAATTGTGATCGTTGTTCGTTTGTCCAAGTTTCTAGGTGGAGTTCTATCATAGTGCATGAAATAAAAGTATGTCAATCATAACACTGAGAGCTAGAACAGCAGTCATGAGTCGACCAAATTTTCTGTGTTATGGATACACGTGACTATTGAGAGATGATTTTAACTTACAATGAGGTTGGCGCCTCCTCTGAAACTTGAAGTTTCAAATTTCTTTTTCCTTTACGTAGAGCCATGCCGTTGATCTATAATGACCAGTAGACCACAATAGTTATGCCTCACCTCAGTACCTTACATGCATACTTGATTGATCTGCAAAAAATGAATGAAATATTGCGGTAAAATAAGTGTAACAAATTCACAATATAAACAATAATCAAAGAGTACCTGAGTTCTGTAGTGAACTTAGGTTATATAAAAGATGCAAATTAATTCGGTTTGTTAAACGAATGAAAATAAGGTGAAACATGTTGGTTCGTTGTATGCCATAAATAGATGAAATAATAGCGTGTTAATAAATGTAAATCTTGATATCACCTGTTAAAAATAATGGGTAAATTCCTAAATTTTCTTGCCCATATATGTATGAAGTTATTAATCAACTCAAACTAGAGATTGAATTTGGTCACAAAGTTAGAGATGATTACCAACATAGAACAATTCAAATGAGCAGCGTGCGAACCCAGACGAACGAAGACGATTTTATTTAAATTCGATGTTTAAATTCTCAAACGTGAACGGTAACACAAACCAGTCTGATGGATTGTAGCAAATGATTAGACTTTTTTCCATTGCTCATAATTGCAATCAAAGTATGTTCTATAATTTTATAAGAGATTCCTTACAAACAAACTCTATAGCATCAATCAGCTTAAGCCAACGGTTCAAATTAATATTTTTGCATCTTATTTTGTTGGCTATCTGGAATACTCAAAGATACGAAGCAATAATTGAGCACCACTTGCACATTATGCACATTTCAGGTTTCTTAGAATTGAAAATTCAAAACTTTTCTCGTTACGTATTTGTAGTTCAACACGACTGGCAGAAGTGGCGGGAAAAGCACAGTTACCATCACTAAAAAATACGGTAACACAAAGTTTGTTTGACATTAGCAATTACAAACACCTCCATTTCAGTGCTCTGTTCGAAGAATCTTTTGTGTCGACCGGAGGACATGATATACAGAAAATAGGAATGTTATGCGAATTGTTACAATGATGTGACAACGATTGGTTGCAAAGTCTAACCTATGCCTACCCCAACTAACCGCCAATTGCAATCAAAGCAAGATTTTGAGTTTGACAGGTAAAAATGTGACAACAAAACTATTCTGTCCAAAGATACTGTAATTTTTGACTCAATTATTGTACTCACTTTGCTTACAATTGATATTATAGAGCAACCTTAGAGGTAATAAGATTACCGTATGATAATTTTGGTCCATTTCTTTTTGGCGTAAAATAAGCTATGACCAGTGAAGGAAGCCAGATAGACTACGACTTGAATATATATTTTGTTATAACACACAAACAAAAAGATGAAAATGATTGTTCAAAAGACATGTGGCACGCATATAATGTAAGTACTCATATTAATCTTGATGAATAACCATATTGATATCGCATAATATTCATCTTGCAGAGTTGCGATGAGCATGAGCTATCACCGAAGTGGATCCAAGAAAAAATGTGCAACACTTTGGCACCAGGTAAAAAGGACGTTTTCGTAATGGAGGACTTTGAAGGACCCACATTTGATAAACTGTCTAAATTGAAATGCTTGTAAGAATCTGACTCAGGAATTTTATGTAACAATTATCGATTCTAGATACCATATTGAATCTTCGATTGGAAAGCCTCCCTGCAGATTACCAGGACTTTATTTAATACAGTTATTTTTTTATACTTTCAATTAGCCATATTGTATTTAAGTATTGATAATTAATACTCACGTTACAAATCGCAGCTGATGTTCATTGATGTTTCAGCAGAATAGTTGGCCCACGATGTTTATTGAGCTGCTTCATGACAGGAGAACCGATTCCCGAGGGAAATAGCCCGATATTCACAACAGCAATGCGAGGTCTAACTGTTAGTGTTTCTGGACTTTCTCCAGAAGCAAAGGTAAGCAATTTAATAACAGTTACCATTTGGTTAATGATAAAACATCTTGTTAATTTCGCTGTAGGAAAAAGTAGGCCAAAAGGTTGAGTACATGGGAGGTGTATTTACCCGACAATTTCGAAGCAGCGTCACACATCTGGTCGCTAATTTCGTAATGTCTGCAAAATACGAGGTGAGCCAGCTCAAACGTAATTCTTAGAGCGGATTGCAGACACAGCCTCCCCTAACATCGCGAATTACCAATTATACGCGTTATTACAACGTTCTTCCATCTTTCATAAGAGATCATTTTATCTGCCCTCAAAATTATTTTTTTATTTACCTTCTGTTACGGCTGATTTTCAGGCAGCCATTGAAGCAAAAATACCGATAATGACTGAAGAATGGGTAACAGCGGTGTGGGAAGCAAGTCTTGTAGAAAATGTGCGTGCTACCAGTAGCAGGTTTGACAAATACAAGTGTCCCGTATTCATGAATCTTGTTGTCACATCGACAAATTTATCAAAACGGAGAAAAGAGCAAATCGAACAATTGATTCATGCCCATGGTGGGGTGAGTCTTGAATATTAATTAATCACATTGAGATTATTTCAGCACAAAAACTTAACTAAACAGGCAATTTACATAGGTATTTATGAGAATTCTTGACGGCGAGAAAGTGAAGATTGTCATAGCACCAGAAAAGTCAGTTCACAGTCAGAAGCTCATGTATGCATTGCAGAACAACATTGCTTGTGTAAAACCAGAGTGGGTTGAGGAAAGCATTAAGCACGGTTATGCGTTGCCATTCTCGAACTTCCTGATTACTTCGACGAAAGGATCTTCCACGCCAAAAAAATCTCTTGGTTCAGTTTGATCTTGTTTTTTTTTTTCACTCTTATTGGTTTTGACCAAAATAATATAGTGAAATAGTAAGAGTATAACATAACGTCTCGTATGTATTACAGGAGATATACCTTTGGACTTTTCAACCATAAGCACTATCCAGGGTGTCGCACCTAACAATTGTATCGATGAAACTAGAATGTCAACAATGTCCTCTACGATGAATCGTACGCACATGGAATTAAAAGGTCCGTTTACTTCTCATACACTATGTTGAAATTCTTAGCGATATTGAAAATAATTAACAATTATCACACCAAAAATGATTTAGAATTCATCAGGTTCTCATTTATTATCCGTTCACAATTCATTTAGCTGCCTACGTAGAAGTGTTGACTCGGCTCAATATCCAGGCAGCAAAAAAAGCAGGTCCATTTCTGGATGGATGCAACGTAAGTAGCAGAATAAGCCATAGATATATTATTTGTGATTTTTTTCATTAGTTTTTTTACTCATTGATTAATTTCATTTTTTCTCGTTTGCAGATTTATTTAACAGGGTTTACACTGGATCATAGAGAAAAACTCAATCGCATATTGAATGTGGGTAGTGCTACACGACTTGATAATATTTCAGATGCCGTTACTCACGTCATTGTGGGAGATCAAAATAAAGCGTCGGTCGAAATGAAACAAATGAAATCTATGGGATTGAGGTACTATTTTTATCAATTCAATGCAATGGGGTCTCGTCTACTAAAATTCATTGAGGTACACAAAATTTAATGATATAATATCGGTAATACTTTTTTTCAGTCCACACTTTTTAACAGTAAACTGGCTAGAAGAGAGCATAAAATTAAAGAGTACAGCTCCCGAGGAAGACTTCATGCTCGATATAGATGAAGGAACATCTGGACAACAAAGAACGGAACCACCTTCCCCGCTAAGTAAAAAGGTTCGTTCATTGGACCTAAATAATATTGACTTTTTTATTGTGATGTGATAACGATACGTCACACGTTTTCATTTGTTCAGAATTTACAGCTTCTGCAAAAACCTAAACGACCGCCGATACCCAAGTTTGATATAGATAAAGAAAGTTATTCTCATAAGCCAATTGAGCAATCCGACCTCATTGAAGAATATCGCACATCTAATGCGCCTGGTAAGTGATGTTATTATAATTTCCTTATTTGAAGAAATAAAGTCAGGAATTTACGAGAGTTTTTACATTCCATTATCACCATAGGTCCCAGTAAAAAATCGATACAGCAGCTGTTAGGGTCAACAATTAAGATGACGCACTTGGAAGATGAAATATCCAGGAATGTTGGAAATAATAGCGAAGATAATAACTCATCTACTTTACGTGAAAACGATCATCAAGTATCTATGACCAATAGGTATAGTAAAAATACCAACACCAGTGTTGATCGTGGAGACAATAAAGAGCGACTCACTGAATGGGCGAACGATTCCTCAAGACCTCAAACGCAACCGTCAGAAATCAACGAACGAGTTCTTGAGGGTGCGTATATTCCATAAATGATGTTCTATTTCTGAAGATAACTGTTTTTTATCTGCGTAATTTAACGTGGAAAGTATACCCGATTATTTAATCACAGGTTTGACATTCGTCTTGGCTGGTTTTGATCAAGATCAAGAAAATTTAGTCGAGAACATAGAGACGATGGGCGGTCGTGTCGTTCCCAGTTTCTTCAAAGGCATACCTGATTTTGCCGTAGTTCCATTATTAGGTGCTCCGCTGAGGCACACGGTAAACGAAATCGTCACTGAATTATTCATTGTAAGTATCGCGTGCAGTTCTACCTAGTTTAAAAAATACCAAGACGCAATAGGTCAGGAAGATGATCGTGGCATTTTCAATTTTTCCCCCAATGAAATTACAGGATGATTGCATAGACCAAGATACCGTTGTTGAGGTAAAATATTACCACAAGCCTATATCCATATCACAGAATATCGCGCCCCTAGCAGATTGCGTGATTGCAATGAGCTCGTACATAGGCAAGGAACGAACGTTTTTATCCAGCGTAGCCGAGGCTTTAGGAGCAAGGTAATGTGATAAGTAAAAACCGAAGAACAAATCGGTAATCGAAAAAAGAAAACCCGGGACTTGCAGGGCAGGAAAAGTATTCTGGTTAACAATTTTTGTAGTTTAAACTATCGTTGGTACCGATTATTTGTCCGTTTAGGACCCAGGACACATTCGCACGTAGAACATATCCAGAAAGGAACACTTACGGTTGTTCCCACTTGGTCTGCCCAACTCCCGAAGGCAGTAAATATAATGCAGCAGTTAAGTGGAAGCTCCCGGCCGTGACTGCAGATTGGCTACTAGCTTGTTTAGCACAACAACGTCGTGTACCAGAAACGGCGTATCTCGTTGGTGAAAGTATAGGTAGTAATCATTTGTAAAGCATGTCCGTATTTATTTGTCAAAGGAACTTAGCGATGCGGAAATCTAACTCCTGATAATCTACAGCTCAGGAAACACCGAAGGAAAGCAACCAAGAAACACCGAATCAAACGAAAAAATCAAATTCTCTGTCAGGACCACCTTCCGATTCAAATGTAAGACAAATTATAACGCCAAAACGACAATTACCGTTGCCACAGGTAAGTGAACATCCGGTACGCTGTGCAGAGATTCTAGTCGGTTTCCGATTGATTATAAACTTCATTTATTCTCGTACTTATTGTTTAACGTTGACTGTTATTTTCAGGCATCCGGAACAGCACCTGGAACAACACCAGGGATAACACCGATAAACAAACGGCTCAATATTTCTGATTACAAAACACCGCCGTCTCCGTTTCATGTATCGACCCCGGATACACCATATGGCCAATTTTTGAAGCCAAATCCTTCGCCTGATACGAGAAAACGTTGGCTTAAATGGGCCGACGACTTGCCTGATATGAGGGTCGTTGAACCTCCATTGAAACGCAGGGCACCCAGTACTGTACGTTATACTTATAGGCTCGTAATTTTCACGGTATGCAAAATTGTGAGTTAATAAATTTTTACCCCTAGCCGCTATCCGAACTGAAGAGGCAATTGTGGACCAAAATGAAGGAGCCTCTTGATGGTAAAAACGTGAGTCTTGAGGCTGAGAGAATGATTTTTTTTCTTGCAAAATAACTGACTAATTATTGTCAATGCTGATTCTGAATTACACAGGAACAAGCATTGGAAACGGATGAAAAAAGTATAAACGGATCTGTGGAGTCGCAGAGAGTATCACAGAACAGGAGTATAAGTTCTTCATCCGCGACCAGTAATGCGCAAATACCGAAAGAACTTTCATTCGGAGAGGAGAATAGCCCCACTAAAACGGATCAGATTAATCTGTGAGTATATTTTTTTTTGCGATTTTTCACGTGGTCGAAAATTATTTAACCATGTGGCTAATTACGAAGAATTTTTCATTTCAGGCAACTTGCCCAACTGGATCAATTACTCCAGGCATCAAAATCTGAAACGAGACATTCGCTGTCTTCGGAATCTGCAAAACAAGCTATATATGATTCCGAGCCTACTGATCACATACCGAAATGTAAGCGATTAACATCCGATCAATTTCCTACAAATTTCTCTACATTATATCTGAAAAATATAATTCTTAAATGTGCCAATTTAGGTGCAGTCAAGGATTCACAACTAGATACTGTTGGGTGGGAGGATCCAGTTCACACTGCTTTACGGAGAAAGGTCAATTACTAATCCTACTAAACGATCATACCGGATTTCATTTGTTGTGAAATTTTCTCATGTAATTTTTTTCTAAGCAGTCAACCGTACCTGAAGAAACTGAAGCAGAAGTTGGAGCAGATACTGAAAATGTTGAAGAAATAACATTGCGTGAATCAGTCGATAAAGTGACATCGAAAAAGCGGACATTCATGTTATCTGGAATAAAGGTTTGTGGTACAGATATTCGATATTAAGAAATTCAGATAACTAAATGCACTTCATTAAAATAATTGATCATAGGAACGGAGTAACTACGAACAAGTTATATTAGCACTTGGAGGCAGTGTATCAACGGAAGCACACTTTGTCCCAACAGCGACACATTTATTATGTGTCAAGCCTGCACGAAATGAAAAACTTCTTTCGAGCATAGCAGCAGGATTATGGATACTTAGTCATCATTATTTGAGAGATTGTGAAGCCGAAGGCAGGTTTCTCGATGTGAGTTGGACTTGATCCGTAAATCCGAATACTTGTGACGCTGAAAAGCGTTTGGTATTATTGATCTGTCCACTAATAATAACTGGAATTATACATTGAAGGAGGAGAATTATGAGTGGGGTAACCCTAAGAGTAAGAATATTAATCCAGAACCTGCCACAGAGACTGAAAGGCAGTTAGCAGCTGCAGCCCACCGATGGAGACTATGGTCATTGGAAAATCTGGGTGGCGCATTTCACGATATGGTAGCCCTGCTCATAGGACCCGAAGAAAAATGCCAGCAATTCGAAAGAGTAATTCGCGCCGGAGGGGGGAAAGTTGTGGAAGCAAAGTAAGTCTTTTCAAATTAAAAAAAACACTGAGATCACTTATTCTATGGGCAGTTCATTGTTCACTTATCTATGTCTTGTTTGTTATTAGTATTCTGATTTTCATTTCAGACCACCTTACAACATGAATTCAAAGTCGGAAAAAATCACACATTGTTTCATACAAGTCAAACAGGTGGATCAGCCGGTAGATTGGGCAATGATGGCCAGTAAGGGAATTCTATGTTTCTTACCACAGTTCCTCTGCGACCAATTAACTGCTGAACAACCTTTGAATCCAAGAGAATGTGTGCTTCCTGAATTTAGAAAGTATCTTTCACTATTACCTAAATAAATAGCAATGGAACGCCAATGTTCCAACACAAAAATTAAAATCATTCTTGTTGATAATAAATTTTATTTATTAGAAATGAAAAAATTTTACGCGTGGTTTTTGAAATTACCATTTCCGTAACTCGTTATAACTTTCGCGCTGCTGACTTCACACTCGTTTTTTCCTATTATTTTCCCTTTGTTCAGGATGATTCCTGCCCAGAATAGATCCTCTTGGAGCTTACCGGTAGCATCTGGTACGAGTCCTGTTTGATCCGTGTCTTCTAAGCGTAGAATAAAATTTACTAGGTTTACCTGAGCCGTTGCATAGTTGCACAATGTTGCACAAAGCTGTATGGAGACCTCCGGGATGCAGGTAACCTGAAAGCGGTATCGGAGTGCAAAGAATCAAATCAGTGAGAGGAAAAACAAGATCCTCATCTTTCGACTCACAAGTAAATGTTTTCTCAGCTCACCTGTGGTGCATCGAGCAAGCCAGACACGAACTTGTTGTCTTCAGAGCAGCCTTTTGGAAAGTGTTCGAGATTCAGGAAGGAGAGTAGAGTACGCTGCACTTTGTACATGTAGCTGAATGTCACGCGTTGGAGATTATAAATTGAATGAATTCTCTCAATTTTCTCTGATCTGGGGGGTTACCTGCAAACGTCATTTGCGCCTGGAGCCACACGCATCAAGGTGAACGAGAGAGACCATCAAAATGCCAACAAATGCGACCCAGCTGCACGATTCCAGAATTATTTCCTAATTTTTCCTTGTTCCTTCGTTTTTTGAATTTAATTTTCAATCACCGCATCTTCCCCTGGCCTTAGAAGCGCTTTATAATATACAACTGAAGTTACACCATCCCAGATTAATTTCCGATTTTTTTTCTATTTTTTCCTAATTTTTCTAATTTTTTCTAATTTTTTCTGATTTTTTCTGATTTTTTCTGATTTTTTCCGATTTTTTAATTAATTATTCAAATTCTCCCGCTTATTTCTCTGGGCGCCGCCATTTTCTCTAAGCTCCGCCCACCAGGAGTACAGCTAGCGCCATGTGGCGGAATTTCGGCGAACTAACCCCCAGAAAAACGCGAAAGTTTTGACCCTCCTTCAAGCGCAACCTGAAAAGTATTGACCACTTTCCCGAGCAAAAAAACGTGAAAGTTTTGACCCTCCTTCAAGCGCAACCTGAAAAGTATTGACCACTTTCCCGAGCAAAAAAAAACGCGAAAGTTTTGACCCTCCTTCAAGCGCAACCTGAAAAGTATTGGCCACTTTCCCGAGCAAAAAAAACGCGAAAGTTCTGACCCTCCTTCAAGGGAACCCGGAAAAGTATTGACTATTTTCTCGGGTGAAAAAAGCAAAAGTTTTGACCTTTCTCCAACTGAAACCGGAAAACTATTGACCACGCAATACATCTCTTTCACGCAACACATTGCCTGACGTCAAGGGGCAAGAAACCTGGGATTTTAGTTCACGAAAATTCCGCCACATGGCGCTAGCTGTACTCGCGGTGGGCGGAGCTTAGAGAAAATGGCAGGGGTTGAAGAAATGAGCGGGAAAGTTGAATAATTAATTAAAAAATCGGAAAAATTTAGAAAAAATAGGAAAAAAATTAGGAATAAATCTGGGATGGTGTAACTTCAGTTGTATATTATAAAGCGCTTGTAAGGCCAGGGGAAGATGCGGTGATTGAAAATTGAATTTAAAAAACGAAGAAACAAGGAAAAATTAGGGTGGCTCCACGCGCAACTGACGTTTGCTGGTAACTCTGGTTGCAGGGAAAATTGAGAGAATCCATTCATCGTAGACATCGAGATTAATTGTAGCGTCTGCTACATTTAAAAATCTGCGTCAAGCGTCAGCATGAAATTGCACCTTCACGGTTGTGTTTTGATGCTCAATTTTCTGACTTTTCACAACTGACAAGTCCGCGGCAGGTTTATGTTAATAGAAGAAATTCATAAATGTTTGACGGCACTGTCGGCACTGAGGTTCATAGCGAATTCATCCATTTCGACCCAATTTCATTTCCTTCGCTCGAGGTTAGGATATTTGACATTTGTTTATCCCGTAAAAGTCACTGTCATTCGTCAATTGCATTGTACATCGATCAAATTCAAATACTCTGCCTCTTACTATGCAATATGTAATTTCATCTACAACGACAGTGAAAACTCTCCATAATCCGAACAGAGTCACATAATCTTGTTTATCTTTAATACATGATTGCAAAATTATCATTCACCTCACAACATGAATAATTTCAATTTTCAGTGTCATCTAGAAGAAGTCAGTGGCTTCTGCTCATGATTAGCTGCTAGAACAGCTTGACTAAGGATTGTCGATACTGGATGATTTTAGCGGTCGAAGATTGAAAAAATGTGGGGAGGAGAATTGACTGACGTTGTTCTACCAACGGTATCGACAATGATTATCTTTGTTTTGACTGTAAATATCGTAAGATATTTAATGGCTGAGCCACATATCCAAATACGAGACGCAACCAAGGAGCATTCTTGGAAGAATATCAAGACAATGTCTAGGGTATTTTATAATTGTTTTTTCAACACGGAATTAATTCCTGCTCAAACATTGAAATCCTTCACTACTGTTGACAATAATCAATCCATCTATTTCCAGGCATATTTCTGTAGCATTTGTGAATCTATGCTTTTGAATGTAGACAGTTTGTACTGCGATTCATGCGGAGTCTGTGCGGATCGTGGTTGTATCAAATTAGCTAATAAGCGACTAAAATGTAAAGTGATTACACTAGCCAGTGATCAGCCTATGAAACATCATTGGGTCAAAGGTTCGTAGCTGTATTATGAGTTGCGGGACGTGAACAGATTATATTTTCCGGGATTAAATGACAAAAAGTTTGTTGATAACAGGCAACTTACCAGCTACAGCGATGTGCGATGTCTGTGATGAAGAATGTGACGCCGAACCTGGACTCTTTGATTGGTGGTGTTGCTGGTGTCAACGTTGCGTTCATGAATTGTGTAAATCTAAACTCCCTGAAGTAAGTTCTTGCACTAATTCTAAAGTGTGTAATTGATAACTCTGTTCCTATTTTCTTTTTTTAGCGTTGTGACTTTGGGTGTTTCAAGCTGATGATTGTACCTCCCGGCAGCTTAGAGGTGGTCAATACTCGCAGCACTATGCGTCGTCGCTTGCATTTACGTAAAATCATTCCTCCATTATGGCCTAACTGGAATCCGCTAATTATAGTCGGTTAGTAAAACAGCTCGACGATTATAAAAATTTGGCGATTAATTGTGAATTTACAATACTTGCAGCTAATAGAAAATCAGGAAACAACGACGGCGCAGAAATATTATCGCTATTTCGACGACTCGTGAACCCTGCCCAAGTAGTTGATCTCGCTGAGCGTGATCCAGTTGCTGCCCTGGAATGGTGTCGTTTGCTCGGAGATGTTGCATGTAACATTCTTGTTGCTGGTGGCGATGGAACTGTTGCGTGGCTTCTCAATACCATTCATAAACTCCAACTGAAGGTTATTGAAAAATTCTGTGATGACACAAAATAGCGGCAATGTTTTTGAGGGCATGAAATAAATTTTTCAACTCATTATGTCATATAGCCCATGCCATCGATAGCCATCTTGCCTTTGGGAACAGGCAATGATTTATCTCGCGTACTGGGATGGGGAAAGGAGCATGACTCAAATTTAGATCCGGTGGAAATATTGCAAAAAATCCAAATTGCCCAGAGAGTAAATCTTGATAGGTGAGTCTCGAGTGGCTTAAGAATACCAACGTTCTTACAGCAGTTTTGAAATCTGCTAATCGGTATATTCTCCAGGTGGAAAGTCTCAGTGACACCATTTAGAGGACTGGGGTTCAGGGGATCCAACAAGGATTCTTACATGTACAACTATTTGAGCGTTGGAGTCGATGCACAGGTCACTTTGAGTTTCCATAAAGCCAGAGAGAGTTGCTGGTATTTGTTTAGCCACAGGATATTCAACAAGGTAAATTGGTACGGTGATTCACAACAATTGTAGTAGTTTCAGAGTAAGTATTACCTTTGTAATGTTCACAGTTGTTGTACTTGGGATTTGGTACACAACAAGTTGTTGAAAGAGAATGCAGAGATTTAGATAAAAAATTGGAGCTATATTTGGACGGGAGAAAAGTGGAGTTACCATCGCTCGAAAGCATTGTGATACTCAATATACCTTCTTGGGGTGCTGGCGTCGATCTCTGGAAAATGTTACCGTTAGGTTCGTTTCGGTTATCAAGTTATTACTTGGTGATAAAAAAAACAATATCGATACTAAATTCACATAATATCACTCCAGGAACCCTGGGTGTAGAAAAACAGAGAATAGATGATGAGAAATTGGAAGTAGTGGCGATTTATTCTTCCTTTCATATTGCCCAGCTACAAGTTGGCCTTTCACAGCCTCATTGTCTTGGGCAAGCCTCAAATATCAAGGTGATTCAAACGTGGAAATTTCAAACTAAAATTGTAACTCGGATGGGTGAAAAATAATTACCAAACGTAAATCATATTCTCAGATAAAATTGCTCGGCTCATCTGCGGTCCAAGTAGATGGAGAGCCTTGGTATCAGCATCCCTGTGAGTTCAACATTTCGTATTGTGACAAAGCCTCTATGTTGAAGAATACGGAGTAAAGATTCGTGGTATCGACCTAATCCTTCATCGAAGTCCTTACAATTATTCCTTGATGAATGATTTTCGTAACCATTGAATTTGTGTAAAGTCTTATTTCAGTAAGTTAACAAACTCTAGTCATTTTAATTAGCGTAATATAATTTCGTATCAATAATTTTCTTGTTATTTCTTTCATTCTTACGAAATAACTATTTTCAATATCACAGTGATGGCATTTATTTTAACATTGTATTGTATTTCAAATGGTTATCCTTATCAGACTTTGCGTGAGTATCAGTCTGTAATATAACAAAAAAAGGATTTATAGAATAATTGTTGTAATTTTAATCATTAGCGTATGTCCTGTATCGTAACACTGATATTTCTATTCTGCGTCTATGTTATGCAATATTATCCAGGGAAAAAAATGATTATCTTTATGTTAGTACGTATTGGAGTCATGTATTGTGATCAACATTATTTTACGTTCCACTGTCATCATTCCTTTACGACAGAAAGTTCTGTCGTAATGTTTTCTTGTTTTTATATCAGTTTTTTTTTTTCTAAAATCTTATTTTTTAGAAATCGTGGAATACTCTATAGTCTCTTGACTCGAAGTCAATGAGCTGAGCGGTGCAGAGCGCTGCAGTTTCTTGTTTGCTTATGAACTTGAACGTCTGTCACGTAAATTTAAGAATCTCGAATTGCCATGAAAGCATTGAGAGAATATTGAAAATTATACGCACCAAATCAGATACAGTAGATTGGTGATTTTCATAGATCTGTAACGTCAGCTTCAAACACAAAAACAAACAATACCTTGTTGTAATGTACATCGAGATTGAAAATCTCATGTCACCAAGTAAAGCCAATGTAAATCGTTACCATGAATGTGAACGTTGTACAAGTAAAGTCTTTGTATAAGGAAAAATTAAGCCAAATAAATATTCTGTTACATTAAATATCGTCCAACAACTTTTTATTTCATGTAAATTATTAATATTACCAAACTTCTCATTTTTCACATTACCGACCGAAACGGCATCCAGCGTGATTTACAAAAAAAAAAAAACAAACAATTTGTCACAAACTAATATCTATGTATAAAACTGTAACAATGATATATTTCATTCAAAATGACTATGTACAATTAGGTGGTCACTGTTACGACCATTTGCGGTTTGCAAATCATAAATGCGGCGTGTAAAAATTAAATCAATATTCTAACTAATTTGGATATGTCATAATTGTGCAATGCGATGGTGTACGCGGAATATGGAAAATTACTCCGAAATTACATTTAGTTTATTTTTGTGTTAAGGTGATAAGGCTATGGACTTTAAAAGTGGGCATGATACCTGATAGGTACGTAGATCAGTAAAATTATATCGTATTATATCAAAGCACTTATGTATAAATATAGGTATATGCCAGCACAGTATACACAGCAAAAATATGTTCTGTGGAATGCAACAGCTGGAATTATTTGTTTATTTTTCCTTCGTTGGCAATAAATTAGTCTATCCTGTAGACTATGAATAATCCTATGTTAAGATCCATAAAAATAAATTCTACCTTCTTCCCTCTTCCCGCAACGGGAATAATTAATTTAACCACTGGAAAAAAAAATTACAGTGGAATTTACTAGTTCAGTGCTACTGAATTCATTCACATTGGCACCCCCGTTTCATAATTAGTTTTACTTTCTCATTAGACCTAATTTTTTCTCGTTCTTATTGTTGTATTTACACAGGACTAATGTACCGGTTCAATTATTTGTTACCTATTTTGCTGCATCATTGAGTGTTAGGTAAGAAACCAAAATTCGTTCTCAGTTGTTCTAAGAAAACAAAGGTAAGGATTGTGTGCGGCGCAAGTCGCACAAATGCTGGTACGTATCCCTAAAAATAGAAATTAGAGGTTCATCTTATTTCCTAGTAATTGTTGATTCAAAACTGAATGGTTCAAAAACTCAATTAGATTTACCTTGAAAAATCCCAGAGGTCCAAGTTTAGCGGTATAAAGAACAAGGTCCATCATATTCTGAAATAGTATTCAAGTTTCACTCTATAACTTTGTTTCATGATTTCAACTCGACTGACTTACTTTGAATTCTCCAGGCTTAGCATTCATCGCCCGTGTTTTCAGGACGTCTAAGGGTTGGGTAAGAGTCGTGGCAATTGCACCCTGTGAAAGAATGGGATACATTTGTTTTTTCTCAGTCAAATTTTACTGTTAACAATTAATTACGTGCTGTTCATCGCAATGATAGTACCATTATAACAGATAATCCATGATTTGCAAGTATAATAAACTCACCGCCGACAAGCTTGATAGAAAATGAGTCATGGGATTATCGCTGAATACGCCAGATTGTAATAGCAGCATTTTGATCTGATCGTAAAAACTTAGCTGTCCAATTGTCATGAGGGCTGCTCTACTTGTTGCTGTTGAACAACCATTGAATAATTTCAAGAAACCTTCCTCCTTCCAAACTCGGACTAAGCCATCCAACGCATGTTTGTAGCTGTAATGTAAATGTCAAATCTCCCATGGAAACAGTTGAATAGATTTCACTATCTAAGAGACTTCGAAATAAACCTCACTTTCTTCTTAATTCTGACGAAAGTTTAATGTCATTCTGCATTCGAACATTAATAAGATCTGCAGGAGTGCCGATAACTCCTCCCGCAGCCCCGGATACTCCTGCTAACAATAACCTCTGGTGGAACGGTAAACTGTGACCAGGAGTTTCGAGTGACTGTTTTCCAACCTGTATAGTAGAAAAGGGAATTTAACCGAAATATAAATTACTAGTGCTTGAAAATTAACAAGTTATTTCAAACGTTGAAAATCACCTCGTAAAAACCAAATCTTGTGGTGGAGTAGGTAAGTTGACGTAGGAGTGATGCTGTAAGCCCGCTGTAAAGTGCAAGGACTCCTTGTTGCTGGATTATTTGCACAGTTAATTTTGTCACCGAAGTTTTGCCAACTTGTTGCGTTTGCAAGTGAACCTGAAAAATTTATTCAAATCCAATTAACAAACTTGAAAAAATTTCACTTTACTTTTTCAGTCTCTGTATTACCCCGCAAGTTTTAAATATAACTATAATTGTTGTGTGAATAAAATTTGCAACTCGCTAATAAAGCTGTGAACTCTACAGTGAACTAATTTACGCCTAGCTACATTTTACCTATGGTTGATTTATACTCTTCTACCAACTAAGTTTACTACCAGCTCTTTCATAAATGAAAATTTATGCTTGCGTCTCAAAAGTTACAGGTGCCAAATTACATAACACAGAGTATTTGCAAGAACTTTGCGTTAAGGATACTGTTACAAGAATTATTAATTACTTCAAACGCTAATGTATGTATAAAAGTTGATACCACAGGTCAGGCTTTTTTTCTGTTTGTTAGTGGAACAGTATTCAACTTATGTGCATGATACGTCAATGAAATATGCAAATGGTTTCATATTAACGATGGTATGAGTACGATACAATCAGTTGATCTAGGATTCAAAGATTAAAAAACTCCAGCAGAGGCCTTGAAAAACCCATCTGAAATATAGTATTTGTGTAATGAAATAGAATTCGGATACACTGTAACTCGTGATTCTATCTTTAAGCTTGGCAAATTTTCACGGTTGAACATAAGTTACATAATTGATATATTTGGAAAAGTATATTTTGATGTTTCTACCCACAATATCCATTTCCTATAGTATAAATAGACACCACGTTCATTTCATAGCTGCCATATAGAGTAGCGTGTGTTAATAACATTTAATGAAATTTGTCGACCCTATGCACTTCCTGTTAATTTAAGCGAATAAACAACAGATGTAGCCTGTTTATCTAAGAAATCTGCAAAGTATGTCTACTACATTTAGAGTCTGGTAGAACTATTTTAGTCAAATTCCTAAGTCTTTGCTAACCTTCACTTTGAGGATTTGTTCGTTTATGATATTTGCTACAGCCCTGGCATATGTAATACTGTATCTGAATGCAAAATTTTGTAATTATTTAGCTATGATATGCAGCCTCCAATGAAAACAATAAACACTTCGAGGTATGAATTAAATATAAAAACCAAAAGCTACACACAGTATAATGACATTGGCCAATAAAACCGAAACAAAGTAAGTTTTATCTCCTTATGTACAGTGAATTTATATCCATAATTATTCGATGATTTTTTTGCCAAACCTCAACTGTACCTTCAACAAATCCAACGGATGGGTGACACATGCGGCACCTGCAGAAGCCAATCCCCCAAAATACCAGCGGGATAGTTTGTCATTCTTTTTACTACCCATTTCTAATAAATAATGTTGCTTACGCTCCTCTATTGTAACAAGACTATAAAACTGAAAGTAAAATTTATAATAAGACCATCATTTCTTCTTAATTTATATAAAAAATATTGCATAATGTTGAAAAAAATATCACATCTTGAGGATAGAGCTAATTTCCAGACCTACACACATGAGATTGGAGGCATGATAATGAGCATGAACAATAGCTACATTATGTGAATAAAATTTCTGACTTTGGAATGGATTGGCATTACGTATCATCATAGATATACATAAACCAGAGAACCAAGTGTCACATGCTATTTTTTAATTGGACTGAAATTAATCCCACGCACAAAGGCTAATACTCATTGGTGCTTGACAAGTCCAAAGATAACTGAAAAGTTTGAATTTTCAGGAGAATGCTCAAGGTTCTGAGGACATGTCTAAAATAACTGAAAACGGTTCATACTTCCTTACATAACACATTACTTCAGTATTTGACGTGTTTCTGTGTTGAGAGAAAAAAAAAAATTACCAATGACGTGAGTTGCTTCTGACATAAGTGATCGTTGTGGAGTGACATCAACTACTAGTTCTTCATTCGATGAAAGTGACCATAAGTTTGGATACAGAATTGTAAAGTTCGAATTTCGTACTGGTCATTTCAAACAAAGATAGTACGTCAGGGTGACAAATAATTTATGTAATTCGAGATTACTCAAGTGACACAGAGTTGATATTCAAGATAAGCTGCATTGTTATGAGATAAATAATCTACCAGATAGATTTTATCTGCAATTTTGAAATATCACAGTGTTTGGTAATACACATGAGAGGACGTATTACTATTAAGGTATAAAATATTTTTAAAGTAAATATGATTATCATTCTCAGCTAATGCAGAATTATACTGCAATATTTTACTATACGAAATATAATGCAGAGCTTGATTCTGCTGAGGTCTTATTAAACGGAAGTGAGCAACGTGTTGTAACTAATTTAATTCATAACTCTTTACAAAATGTAGAAATACATGGATTTTTGGGGTCTGCGCCTCTATGGACAGTTCTATAAGTTTGATTTATTTTTAACATTGATCAAATGATTGGCATGCATTTTCACTTCAATGATGTAAATTTAGTAATATTTTCTACACAAAGCTAAGACTCTAAGAGATAACTGCAGCTAAATCTTAACGTCTATTTATTATCAGTTGTTACATAAATTCATCTACATGTAAATATTCGAGATAAAAACAACATTTTTGAGTCAATGGTGATACCGGCGAGGAACTCACCAGACTGGCTAGAATGATTCACTGTCAGCCTCTATCCACTCTATTCATGGATGTTATTACAAGCATGCAGAAATATCTTCAAAGTAATATAATTCCAAAGTAAATATAAAATAGTAGTCATAAAAATAAGAAACCTGCACACTCATTAATAAACTTGGACAGACAAAGGTGACAAGGGGGTGCAGTCATCATCTTTGAAATCTGAGTAGCAAAAATTTCAAACACACGAAATGTTACTCAAATCACTCTATAAGTAATTGTAAATGAAAGAACTTTGATCTGCCCTAAGCGTTTGACATAAAACAATTCAACTAGTACCTATTCGATCTACTCTAACCATGACCTTAATTCAAGCGATTCGCTTCATTTCCAATAATCGGGGATGGTAGAAATAATTGTTTTTGCGCATACTCGATGTGGAGTATACGTCAGAGAGACTTGAAAGTTAATATTGTAAAAAAGATCAAAGAACTTACAATCGGTACGGTATATGAAACAAGTGGAGTGCTGTAAAGTAATATAGTCAGCACTTGGAGATCCCCTCAAAGATAGAAAAATAAGTTCGATCAAAAAAAACGGACAACAAACTCACTAGCACCCGTTGAACAGCATTTAATTACATGCAGATCTCACCTCTTGGACCTTCTAAAGGCCACTGTAGAATGCAGGGCTCGCCCAGTCGCCGCGTTCGCGAAATCCCCGCCATGTCGAATGTAAATCGAAAATATTATCGAAGTTCAAACGACGAGGCACGAATGAACCCGTGAACGAACGATGGCTCTTGAGATAACAGCTGATGTTGGAAACAAGAAGGGAAAAAGTGATCGTGAAGAAGGAAGCCGGCCGTTGCAGGGAAAAAGGAAGAGCGAGAAGCCAAAGAGAAAGAGAGAAAGAGAAACGAGGGCACGTTTTCGCGTGGAAACGTGGATCGTGAAATGACTGATGTAAGAGCCGACCACGAGTCAACGATATTATAATTGTTGATACCCGTTAAAAGTGTAGATTAACAGTTGACCATCGATGAAGATTTATTTCTGAGTAACCTTGCCCGTTGAAATTTCAAGGTGACGAATTTATCAACGATTATGTAAACTGTCAATAGATTCGATCTGAGAAACAATTATTGTTGTTAGGTTAGGGTTAGGAATACTGTCAAATCAAACGTAACGTCATACTGTACGTGCTACTTTTTATGGAAGACAGTTTATAAATATCATTTAAACGTGCCCTCAATTTTATAAAACATGAAATACAACATGTCTTCCTGTCTTTCGTGAATGATTTATAATCGTTAATTAATTATGGAAACACGTGGTTTCCCCATTACCGCTATTCTCATTCGAAGTTTGCCGAATAAAAATAATTCGACCAATCAACTAAATTTGTTCACGGTAGAAAAAATTTTACACTCCATATTATGCGGAACATTTGGAAGAAAGTGAGAAAAATAAATTTCTATTTCAGACCCTGAACTGCGAAAATGACGGATTCTGTATGCAGCGCACTAGGAATCGATCGGGTAGATATGTGCGGTAAAACCGTATTGATAGAAGAACAACACGGCAGTGATGCAAACTTTTTAGTGAATGCCATTGTATCCGGAGCTCTGGAGAAAGGTCAGGGCATCTGTCTGGTCCTTTTCCACAATACATTTGGTCACTATCATAATGTCGGCATGAAGCTGGGCTATAATATGAAAGTACTGAGAGAACGAGGTCAGGTGACAGTTGTGGAACCGATGAAGATAGCAGCGAGCAATGTCGAGGACCTGGGCCATGATTCTATAGATGCGGCAAATGTTGACCTCACCAAATCTCATGGGAAAAAAGTTCCCGCGGAAGAAATTGGGGTACCAGATATTATGAAGTTGGACACAACTTTGGTGCGGCAGCTATTTCTACCTGTGAGAAACAAAGTTTATGAAATGCTCGAGTCCATAGGGTCTGTCAACATAATAGTAGATGATCTGAGTCACCTTTTTGACATGAGTTTAAGCCTCAAAGACGTATGGTTCTATGTCAGATATTTGAGGTCCCTTATGGAATTCGAACCCATGATCGCCGTGTGCATTATGACTCACACTTACAGAGCAGATCCTAACACCTGCCAGCCTGACATGATCGCTATAGGGCTGAAGCACATGTCCGACTTGATAGTCAGCGTTGAACCTCTAAGTACAGGTCACGCAAATGATGTATCTGGAAAAATAAATATTAGATGGAATGCAGATGAGGTGCGAAAGAAGTATCACTGGGCAGACAAAACAACGTATTTATACAAGCTGTTGGATCGTCAAGTGAAAATGTTTGCCCCTGGAGCATCCACTTTGTGTTAGCAGTGATTAGAAAGTTGCAACAAATCTGAAAGCCGGATCATTCATTGTAGTGAGACTTCCTGCTATCATCGAGCATTACTTGCTATTCATATCAGATGGAATGAAGTTTAACCCGGTTTCAAAGAGCAACAAACATTTTAACATTAATTATAACGAACATTGTCTATATCACTTCTATTTTTTTTCTTCATTCAAAATTTATTTACTACTTATATATGCAGCTTTCGACAATTAAAAAGATTTTTTATTGTTGTGGATTACGTTTGGTACTTTTACCCTACTTATATTATGTATTTATTGAAATATAGGAATAACAATTTCGTTAAAATATGGTGCGCTCTTAGTTTTTGTTATTTCTCTTAGTATTTGATTTGCTAGCCATATAGATTCAAGCCAGACATACATTTTTATCATTTCTTCAAAGGTAGATCTGACCAACCGACACTATTACTACAGGTGACTGTTTCAAACTTCACGAAATAAGGGATATTTCTTTCGTTTTATTGTCAGGCATCTCCACTACTTCATTAATTCTAATCTCCAAACAAGGAAAACGGAGTTTCAATGGGAAAACTATGATGTATTTATCTCATGCTGCATGTTTTTTTTCTCATATGTACTAAATGGAATCTTTCGTACTACCTGTCTATACGGATGATAAAGAGAATCTTTTCTCTTTTTTTTTTGATACGCGTCAAATGAAAAAATGGTTTCCATACTAAGTATAATGTATTGTTGTAACATATGATGGTATTGCGAATTCAATTGACCTCGAAATAATTTTATATGAGCTAGTGTTTTTAAACGACATTATTATATAAAACAAAGAGGACTACCGATATTTTAATTACCCAATTAATTTCACTGTAATTACACTTCACTCCAGTGTAGTGTAACAGCATCTAACAGTTATTATTTCTCATCAAAGTAATCCAAACAAATATTTTATTTCGATTATTTACTATACAGTGACATGAATTTAATTGTTCAATATCTTTTTCCTCTCAAAGTTTCTCATATTGTTGATAAAATTTCTTCAGAGAAGCATAGCTTTTCTGGTCCATTATTCGGTTTCATCCTAAAGCTTGTATTTTATTGATGCTCAAACAAAAGATAAAAATAAAATTTATTCAGCTCAACTAATACTGTTAGATTATAAATCCGCAAATGTAAATAACACAATATTTGCAGTTTCATCTACGTTTGAAAATATCGAATTTCCGCAATACCTTTGTGCGGAACACAACAATATATTGTTCGAGTAACTAGTTCGTTCCAAGGGATAATATCGCAAAAATATTATAACACATTTGTGCGTATGCAATTTGGGGTGAATGAATTTGAATTTTTTTTCCTCGGCTATCATCTGTTTGCTACTTTTTTCAAATTTATTGCTGCTAATTTCACCGCCACTTCTACGTTGTCTTCATCTTCATCTTCGAATACATAATCCATATCAATATTTTTCGCGTTAATTGCGCGACCTACGGAATTTCGTGGGTCGTTATTCGTGTATCAGGTGCTATTTTTTTGGAAGCTCGTGCCGTAGCTCATGCTGTCTTCGCTAGCCGTTCTTCTGAGCTTTTTGTCTCTGTAAATATTATGCGAAGTGAAGAAGAATTCCGTACGATATGAAAAAATGGTAGGTCATCGTCGAGAGTGTAGAATGTAAAAAGTATAATTTACTCACAACTTTCTACTACCAATAGCTGCTGATATTGGCGGGAATCGATCTCCTATTGACGTTAATGGATGTACGGCGGGTCCCATTATTTGACTGACGTCCGCCGGCTCCTCGATTTGCGGCAGAGGAGAAGGTTCCCATTCCGATTCTGTAGAACTATTACCTTTAATCAATACCTTATCGATCTGCTTTAGCTACGCATGTGCCACTCGAATTATCGGAAAACAATCCGATGGAAGTTAATTGGTTTAATGTTAAACTTTTTTCGTGAAGAAATTATAGAAGAATATCAGGTGCCTTTCGAGACTTGACTTTTAGTGCTTTCTTTCAGTTTTTGTCTACGTACCTATTATTTCCACGGTAATCGGTCATTGCACTGTCAAAACCGAATCTGAAAGTAAATTCGCAATTTTTGCGATATAAAATATTAATTCTGTTCCCATGGTAAAAATCGAATACCTGGTGGATATGGGGGGTAATTTTTTGGCGAATCCAGAACTGGATCCCGGTTGGTCGTGAATATTCGACTCGGCGTATGTCGTGGCATGAATTTCTTGTTGATACATCGAGTACAGTTCCTGCAAGTCCGCGGGAAGAGTTAATCGCCCATCTGTTTACAGAAATACATGAAATAAAAGTTATGTATTTTTGAACGAATGAGTTTGATTATTCCAAAAATTCAGAGATGGTTTGTTATGGTCGGTATTATTACCCTCCATCAACTGCCTCTGTCTCGTGATTATTTCCTCGGATATTTGACGCTGTCTGTCGTATCGAAGTATCAATAATTCGCGTCTCCGAAGTTCGTGTTGTTTCACCAATCTTTCGCTCTGTAACATCATTTTGTCAGCTTCAAGTTCGTGAACTCGCAGCATTAATGCCAACAATTCTCTCTCCTCGTCCGAACTAATTCGCGAAGGCAATTCCTTGAAAAAACAATTACACATTTTCCATAAAGAGCAGAAAAGGTTCTTTTTTTTTTTAATTATCGATGACTCACGTCTTCGAGCAGTAAACTACGCTGACGACAATTTTCCAATTCTCTATCAGCGGCGGCGCGCATTTCAGCGTATCTTTCTTGCTCTCTATTAATTTCCGCAAGCTCTGCCCAAGCGTGCTGCATGGCCGCGTCATGTTCGATTTCTTCAAGGAAATCTGTCGAATGAACGAAATAAAACATTTCATGTCATCGGTCTAAACTCTACTCTAATCTAAGCGACAAAGTATCGATCGATAATTTTAGGTTCATAATATAAAAGAAGATTCTAAATGGGTTATAATGAATAACCTCTGTCATCGTCGACTTCAAAGTTTTCCACCCCCATTCGTCGAGCGGTTGAGCTTCTGGTGTTTTTATACAATTTATTATTACGTGATTCCCACTGTGATATTATAGCATGTTGTTGTTCCGCCGCCATTTTTAATCCAAGAAGATGACTGTCGAGTTCCATTAGCTTCCGCCTGACACAGAACAAATTAGATTTCGTAAAAAAGAGAACAAAAAAGCTGCTGTTGATGGAAAAAATGTAATTTAAATTCCTTAGAATTCGCACCTCAACCTCATCTGTTCCCTGAAGGTTGACACAATTTTTTCTCTCAGTGTTTTCAGATTGCCGGTGTGCTCGTCGAGAGCTTCGTTGGACCTTGGCCTGTCGTCTTGCATTTTGTTGCGCAGTCTGGATATTTCGTTTTTCAGATCACTGATGATATTTCTATACTGGGAGACGTGATAGCTGACGTCGAGAACATTTCTTTCGACTTTATTTGATATGGAATTAGCTCTGTCGGCATAAACTAAGGTGTTCTTGCTCTCATCTCTGTGCGTGCTGGAAGGTGATACGTGGGCGATCATAACAGTACGGCAATTACCGCTCAGTGCTTCCTTCAATAATCTCGTCAATTTTGAATCTCGGTAATTTACGTAACGTGCACCACCTGACAACGCATTTATGCAGTTTCCGAGTGCTAAAAGCGAACGATTTATGTGCGCACCTTCCTGCAGCCGTTTACCTTGATTCTAAACGAACGAAAAAATCCAGTTAGAAGGATATTAAACTAAAAAAGTTATCTTATTATCAGTACATGCGTGAAAATATCATCAACTAATTCTTCAGAGTATTGCACCTTTGTTTGTTTCGCCCTTTCAGATCCGGCCAAATCGATCATGAACAGACGTCCTTGTTTTATGCGCGTCCTTACTGCAGGTCGATCATTTTCTTGAATAGGATGAGATTGTCTCACCGTGACGCTCAATAGAGCGTGACTTCTGGATGAAGTTTTATTAGCAGCCGTCGGTTCGACTGTACGAGCTCGATTACCTTTGTGCAGAAGTTGCATCACCTGCGATGGCGAATATAATAAAGTGAAAAAATGTATGCACATCGGGCGCGACAGATGAGACGAGATGAGATCTGAATTACCTCTTCCGTCGAATTGGTCGATATTTCGGAAAGTCCTGACACTTGAATATTTCTCCCTCGCGAATCTTCGCGCAATTCCAAGTACCCTGTTCCCGGGTTCAAAAGGTCTCGGATATTCTCGTTGTATATTTCCATGTATGACATCGTTACCTGAATAAGCAACGAATCATTGCTTGATCGATTGATGGCTTTAAAATTTGCTCAATTATAACGCGGGGTAGTAATTTGAATTCGATGCGATTCAATATTTATTATAGTACCCTTGATCGAAGAATTGGTAATTTTACTCGGCTTGTATTCGATATCACGTGACGACGTACGTAATTTATCAGTAGAATCGTTTTATGAATTATCAATAACTCTAATCCATCGGGGTAACTGTAAAGCTGTATAGATAGTTTGAAAAATCGTTGAAGACTCTTTTATTGCAACGTAGAAACGAAATGCCTCACTTTCATTATTTCTCACGTTTCGTCATTCAGGGTGGTACGCAAAAAAAAGGAAGAAACGAAAAGAGAATGTATGGAAAATCACATTCGCCAAGTCTCCCGCAATTCTTCTCGTTTCAGCTGATTTTTACACAATACACGGTTTTCATTTCATTATTGATAGTCTTCCGTATACTTCAAGTCAGGATAAATAGTAATTCAAAGGACATTGAACCGACGAACTACAATGTGCATCGTCGTTAGAACACACTCACAGCGTGTACGCTCTCTTTTTCCCTCGGCTAGATAATTTTTATTGGTTTTTTTTTTTTTTTTTTTTTTGTTATCGTCAAATTTCGGACGAAACTAATAATACCGCAATATCGAACAGCCCCGTGATCGGTCGAAGACTAATTGATCCACGCACGATAAGATAAAAAAAAAATATATATATATATATATCTTCAATTTTCAACGAATTTTTTACACCGTGTAAATTTTATCGTCAATATACGAATACCATTGGTTACAATTACCGTGAACTCTACATTTGCGGGTAGTTCCCTAGCTGCGAGGAAGACGTCGTTAAGAGCCCGCACCATCGTTCCAGGTTCCGACGAACTTCCAACCATCGTATGAGTTTTTCCAGCTCCGGTCGCCCCGTAAGCGAATACCGTCGCGTTGTAACCGTTCAAAACATCCTGAACAAGGGACCTGGTCGTCCCACCGTACACTGCTTCCTGAACAAAAAAAAGAAGAATAGGAAAATAAATGTTCGAACCACTTCTACCATTGCCCGTATGCGTATATACCTATGATCAGTGCGTATACAGTAGGTCGCTAAATTTTTAGTAAAAAAAAATGTCGATGCTATCTACGCACTTCGAAGAACAAACGAACGTATATGCATTGTTTTTTCGAAATGAAGTATAGGCAGGATGTTGGAAAAAAGTTTGACGTGCACTTTGGCTGTTACATTTATATACCTGTGAGGTTTTACAGAATTAACCTTGACCTCAACCTTGACCATGCGTGGTTGAAGTTGAACACGCGACTCGATGCGTGGACACAAAACGATATTGTCACGCTATCGGTTCACAGTATCAATCGGGGTATCAATTATCAGTACGCGTCAAAAATGTTGAGAATCTGAAAAATTGATTAAAAAATTTTTCCTAAGGTTCGAATATTCATATACATCTGTATTGTTTTTTTTTTTCTGTTCGTCCGCATTATAGTTTAAAACTTTAACCACCTTCATCTCATTGTAAGTATGAATCTAAACATGGGAAAAATCTCCAAAATATATGTAAGTATACGGAGATACGAATGAAGTTATGTAACATATGTCTGGCAAATGATATGTACATTTTTTTTTTTTTTAATTTAATTTTGTTTTACCCTCATACATAGGTAAGTATAAGCGTATTTACCCAATGTTCAAATATTGACGTGTCAAACATTATAATCCTATAGCTGATATAAAATAATCAATACGGAATATGATACTAATATATACTGTATATTATACATATACGTATATTATGCATCGGAAGGGTAAAATAAATATTTACATTAATATACAAATATGTAGAGTAAAAGTTTCAAATAATTATACTGGGCGTATTCCACGTCAAACGGGCCACATTTTTCAAGATATTTTTTCAACTTGACGGAATGAGGGGTATCGAAAAATGGCCCGTTTGATCCACGGATACCAAGACGCGATTAGTCGGGATAGTTTTGAATCTTTTATCCATTCATTTGATTCAATAGTTATTTCTCGATTTATCGTCAATTGATATACACATTTCTATGATATACATACTTGGGTCGAATCTTCACCGAACGCCATATCGTAAAGATATTGACGCGAAGCACCCCGTTTTTGTCGAAGAACATCTCCTTTCTCACCGTCAACATCCTCAAGAACGACCATCTGAAACGTTGATTGAATAACGTGTAGCTGTACGCGTATATGAGAACTCACAGACCACAATTAATGACTAATTGAAAGAAACTTGAAAAAAAGAAAAAAGAGATTAGAAAGCAAAAATGAGAAACTTTTCACTCCGCGTTTCATGGTCAGACATACGATATTTCATACCTTATCGTTGATCGCGTGCAGAACCCTAGTACCTCCATCTTCGGGTTTTAAAGGTCTGATGCGTACTGCGACCTGAAACATTTCCCTCTAACTTTTTAGGTAAAGTCAACGTTTCTGTAACAGCAATTTGCTCTACAGTTTTACTCATACCTAACCACCAGTGTACGTATATAACACCGCGAGAAATGGATTGTAAGTTAAAATTTTTATTCGTTCAATTATTTATTCATATATTTAGTTTTTTTTCATCGCTCAATAAAACGCGAAAACATTATTACAACTGTTGAACTTTGGACTCGGGTATGTAATCGTTGGCAAATATAATTGAAAATAACAAAGGTGGTTCGCATCGTGGGGTAGTTTTGTCTTTAATTATGCAAAATGATTAAACTCGATTATGCTCGAGGAGAGTAAACTTTGAAAAAAAAAAAAAAATCAAACAACTATTAGATTCATATTTTGACAGAATCGAGGCGTCGTTTATCAAAAGTTTCGTAAAAATTCACCTCGACCAAGTTCTCGTGAGTATAATCGACGTAGAAGTTAGCGGCGAACTTTTTATCGGAAAATCGGAGACCGCGAGGTCCGAAAGTGTTTCGGTGTTGTTTGAAAATATCGTCCATAATTTGCAGCTCGATGTGAAAAATAGGAATGTACAGCTCTGCGTTATTTCTAATATATGTCACGTCGTCCTTACGATCAAAACTCATAATTAGTTGCTCGCGGCATATCATACCAATATGGTTTCAACGTGGTAAGTATATTCAGCAAAGAAAAATGTAACGCTTGGTTTCGCATGATTATTTTTTCTCGCTACTCGTTATATTCCAGCCCCAAGATCGCCACGCTAGCAATTAGCACGTGTACGGGTACGGGACATCGAAGAAAATAAAGTTCAAGTATGCGCAACGCATTATGTGCAAAATAAATAATCAATTAATATTTCACCATCAATTTCTCTTCCGTGGATCGTTGTGATCGATCGCCAAGGTCATGTTGACCATTGCTACTCGTACTACTTCCACTACCGCTGCTGTACTGCGTCATTTTCTTGTCACCGCCGTATTTGATATGCTATTTAAGCCACATCCACCGATCATACACAGAAGCTCTCCTCTATAATTTAACTGCCTATGAAAGTGCACTTAATAATTTAAGCGTAAAAATAATAACGCCGATGCGACTGACATTTTCATCAAATATTATCAATTAAAGTTTTATACTTTCGGTCTGCATCTTAATTAATCAATTGATACGGTTACTGTCAATTATCTCCTTCCTCTTATTGCCACACGGAGAAATCTTGTTAAACTTTTATTATCTTCAGCTTGTACACGAATCGTTGAAAATTTTTTTCTCCACGCTTCGCGCGATTATGTCGTCATTTAAATTCGTAATGATTTGCTGCGGAGAATTTTTCTGCCGGTCTACTAAATTCGTAAATTTGGACGAGAAAAATTCGTGATCGGCGAATTCCTAATTTCGCGCCTTATCACGGTACGTGTTCATCGTGGAAAAGGCGATCGTTGACTGATCGCAATATTGTGTAAAGTATAGTGCGCGAGACGTGGTTGACTTCGGCTTCGGTTAGGGGTGCGGGGTCGCCGTTGTTATTATTATCGTTACTCAGGTATATCGTCAATTACAATTAGACCCCCGGAAAAAAAAACAAAAATACCGTATTCGCGATCACCCCGATTTGTAATTTAATCTGATTTCTCATTTACCTGCAAGGACCGATTCGAGTGAATTCCATAATTATCATATCTTGGGAATTTATTTTTCGAATGTGATTATATTCACCTTTCCTCTCGGGATGATTGACAGATAAATTTCAATCGATCATTCGATTCCTCCATCTTATTCTAACGGCGATCTTTGGGGAGAAATAATTAAAATTGCATACGTATGTTATTTTTTCTTTGAAAGTCAACGCGCATAGCGCGACTTTCTGATAATTCGATGTTATCAATGACGATCGATTTTTCCATACCATCTGCAACTTGTTATAGATATATAAGTGAACGGAAAGCTCCGCACGGTTATGACCCATATTGTATGTGATATGCCAATTAAATACCCATAGAGCAAAGAATTTCATTGCCTTTCCTCGTATCGAATTAATTTGGCATAAACTTTAAACAGACAAAAAAGCGAATTTCACAATTTCCAAAAACAGAAATTACCAATACATCGCACCATGTGTCGTATCTAATCAAATCTTAAAGCTCGAATATCGGGAAGAAAAAAAAGAATGGAATTTTTAAATCCTAGGACGCGGACTGAATCTCCTTGAACGATACGAATCGGTGGAGAAAATTCCACCATTTTGTGACCTCGAGAGAAAAAAAAAGAATATTTTTTCAAATCTATGGGCGCGACGAAGAACGATTATTATCGCAGCTCCCGCCTCACACGCGGTCTGACCCCTATGGGGCGTTATATTTATGTGGATAGTTCGCTATTTCTCCCTATTCACGTATAGGTTTATACATACCCTTACAAACACGCGAAATAATCGATGTTACTTATATAATATGTAAATGTAAGGTATATAAGTTGTTCAGACGGTGATGGTGGTTAACGTAGCGGTCGGCGGTGTATAAAAAATGAAGTTTTGAAGAACAGAAATGTAACAATTACCTAAGTATAAGTCATTTACTTCGTCAGGTGTGGGCGTTACCTACATGTATACGAGTAACGTAACGTATTCAAAGCTAAAAACCACGGAAGTATATTTTAAACTTGACACATTGGTCCCAATCCTCATGTTTTTTCTTTATTCATCGCTTCCAGGGAAAACTGTAACATACGAGTAGTAAAAACGCCCGGGCGTTCCGAATGCGTCCGTTTGAAAAGTGGAATATTTATACTTTGGACTTTGATTTTTTTAGATTTTCGACAAACTCCAAAAAAACGAACCTTCGAAATCTTTGTTATTAAATCAAGAACTGATTTTTCTTTCTTTTCTATTTCTCCAAAAATAGTCTCGATCAAACACAGAAGAATCTTCGGAATTTTTCGGCAGATTTCGAAAATCACCGTTTTCGAGTTAGTCCGATTTAATCTACCTTACGTATAACAGCTCCCTTGGAATTCAGAAACGAAAATTGCAGTGAAGATATTCCGTTTTTTTTTCCGAGCGCTATTACTGGCCGAAAAATGGAAAAAGAAGGGATAGGAAGGAAGCCGCTAGAGCTTGCACGGAATATCCTTGGGTGAATTTCAAGTGGAACGAAGGCTGTGTGGTCAGCCCTAACGACGCGTATTTCTACCGCAGCACGTCGCGTCGCCTCGTGCGGTGGCTGTACGCTGTGCCGGTGTGTTGTCCGACCGTAGAATTCCGTTACTACTGCGGGTCAAAATATACAGGGTGATTCGGAAGTGCGGTGATAAATTTTTTTTCGTTCAAACATCGCACGTCATGTTCACGAAAACGAATGTCTGACGATCGAATGAATATTTTTAAGAAATTATCTAATCTCGATTATCTAATTCGACGTCGGATTCGTAATTAATATTTGCAATCTTTCACAACCGAAGTATAAATATTGACAGAGATACGTATGAAATCTTAGGTGCATGAGTACATGCCTGACGTAGACGTGACATGGATGTCGTACCTAATGACGAATCTTTCCAGGTATATATGTCTCTATGTGTAACGTAGTCGCTATACTTGGATTGCAGATATCTACTGCACGCGATGAGCTTTTTTAATGCTCTGAGTCAGGGGCTGTCGAATCCCGAGATTCCAGTACTAGAATTTTTAGAATATTTCTTTACTTCGTGATGCGGATCAAACTATGCACCGATGCTATTGAACCGCAGCACGTGATGGATTAATAAATTTTCAAAGAAATGAAAACTCAGAACTGGATTTCCGGTCATTGTAAACGAATGAATTGAGGCAGTTCGTAAATTACGTCTGTAAAAAGGGGTGCCCTGATATTAACGGCTGCAATTACGATCGTCCTTCGGCGGTATAATTCTTTATAATTTGCCTCTACGTGTATCAGACGGAGAATCGTATCTAAAAGAACAAATTATGAGTTTATTTCGACGTAATTACCCCCAACAGCAACTGCAATCAAGAAAAGTAAGGTGAGCTGCCTGCGAACTTCGGGGCGTCTTCATTCAAGGCGTTAATCCTTCTCACCTTAAAACGGTTTTAAAAATATAATTTTTAACCGTAATTGTCATCCGATATAATTTTTCCACATTCGGCGAGTGCAGTCGTAGAGATAACCGTGTTCGTTAGTTAACGTCACAAGGTGGTGCGATGACTTAATTGTTGATTCGTATCTCTTATCTTCTGGATTGTTCAAATGAAACAACGTCATGATATGTCACGATAATAAACTTCGGGAGGTAATACGCTAGAAGAAAGGAATTGTTGTTGGTGCCGTTCTTCCCCCTAATCATGGTGAATAATTAATACAGTTTCGAACGTTGCGAATATTTCGCACCCTTTGCGCAAGGTATCTCAAACTACCCTGTACGTACATCTGGTGAAGTTCACTTTATCGACCTTCGTTCCGTTCCCTTAGTTTATATTTCCGAATATTCATCACCTTGTGGTAGTCGCCAGCTGCTGCACACGCACGTGATGGTATCTCTACGGTACGAGAACGTCAGAGACAAATTTGAAATTCAAATAAACCTACCGAGCGAAGCCTTTTCTAATTCTCTCTAATTTACAGATGTGAGTTTCTTGCACGAGAGAAGGGCGACATTGGAATACATGAATTATTCGGCTGGTGTGACGAGTTGCGAAATACATGAAAATCCGAAAAATATAAAAGTATTTACATTATCGGAGCCCTCTCTCGGCTGGTGAAAAATAAAACACATTGAAAAGCCTGACAATAAATCAGCGGAATCGTCGGTGACGCAAATTTTTCCGCACAGTTCAGTATCAACGATATCATGTTGGAAAATAAATTATTTATTCTTATTCTAAATATATTTTCATACTTAATAATTAAGCGTATACAAATAGGTGTAGATTAATAGAAACCTTGGTATGAGATTTGCCTCTCTGACTTTGAATACATTTCAATATAAAATCATCACTTTGGCTGCCCATCGCGCGCCAGTATCGAAACAATTCGCATATTTTCAATACGATATACGCGCATCGGCATGGCTCGGCAATTATCGATTTTTGATTGAGGATTCACTATAAAAATACTGATTCGAGAATTTTCATACACGTACCGCTAGTGATACTTATTCTCAATAGTGTTATCGTGATATGAAATTATTAAGGGTAGAAGATAATTCTTAATCACTGTTACAATAATCTATACATCATATGGCAATTGAAATCAAGCAAAATACTTTTATACGAGTTGTGCTATTCTCAATAAACACGAATAGCTCTCGGAACGAATTCGTCGTACAATTCAAATGATAGGCATAGGAAACCACGCGAATATTTCACCGGGTCTATTTTTCGTGTAGGGAACCAAAGAGGACACATCGTTATGTACATCTGCCAACAAACTGAAATACGCAAATGCCATATCGATCGCATTCAACGTCCACGGTGGCCGAATGTGCATTATTTTCGCGAACGAATATCCTTGGGCATCGCAAGGGAAGCGGCCTAATTAAATCTTTATCGTCTGAGTATTTGAGCGGTTACTTTAATTCTCTCGGACACGTTCATGACACTCGGGTAACGCAAAAGTGTATTAGGGAAAAATTTGAAAACCAATTCGTATCGCAATGAGCCGATAATCGTCCACCGCAGCGCGGAGCGATAGGAAAATCGTAAGACTCGTTAGTCGCTTTGATTACAGTTTAATTTTTAGTCGAAAACGTTCCCGAAGCTGCGATCTAATTGTAAGTACATTGTAAGTATCATTCGATTGATGCTGCGAATTCGCAAAAATGGCTACGACCCGAATCACGTTTCAGTTTCAAATAAATAAAAACAAAAAAAGAATAAACCGTTCTCTCGCCCCTGAAGTTTAGGTCTTTCCGCAAAGGAGATAGGAATCGTTCGGTAACTCTTCGGAAGTGCCGATTTCATATCCATATGAACGACCAGTAAAGAACATTGAATATAAGGAAGGCAACGGGGAATACTATTCGACTGCGTTTGTCGATCCACTGGGCTATTTCTTGGGGTGTCATAGTCGTGAAGTTGTGAAGTTGAGCAAGCGTGGGACGACGGTTTGCCGGTTTCGGTGGCGGTGCGGCGACGGTATCCAGTGTGACGATACTTCCGCCGGAGTCTGCGTCTTTGTCATCTTCGATGGTTACCGAAGGAATGTTCATGCTGCTTGGGAAACTCTGTAAAAAAGAAAATATAGCCAACTTTCGTTACGCGCTACGACCGGAGCACGGACGCCTTCCTTCTGGGTAGAAAATTTACTAACGTGTACGGTCAAGTAGTTTTGACTCGTATAAACCGATTCGGTAGCGTTCTCGTGATCGAGAGAGGACCAAGAACGCGAACGCTCTAGTCCGGTGGTATTCTTTTGAAATTGCTTCCGGGCAAGCCTCGGCGTCAACGTGGACTTGAGAATGTACTTGCTGTTAACTTTCTTGAGGGGCACGTTTTTCCTGCGGGTGACGATAAGATTTTAGAAAATAGAGGTGGTAGATAGTGACGTTTCAAACATCAATGAATCATTACTTTCGTCTGTAGATAGTGTTGACGAATGCGAATTCGACCATGGCGGCGAACAGGAAAATAGTGCAACCCAAAAACCATATTTCACTGGCTTTGATGTACGACACCTTCGGCAGTGAATTTTCCACCTTTGACGCAAGTGTCATAAATGCCAGGATTGTGTTCGTCCCTGAAAGATAATGAGTTGAAAACGGACGGCACTTCTGCCGCTGGAAATGCTCGTCGAAATAAATACATCCCGCGTGACGAGCGAAGTAGAAAAAAAAAAAAAAAAAGTAGAGGGGATAGGTACGCAATTTTTCGAAAACAAGAAGAATCATACCTAAAACGATTCTCGGTGGACTGGCGTCCATGTGCAGCCAGAAGGATACCCATGAGATGACGACGATCAGTATCGAAGGTATGTAATAATCCATGATGAAGAAGCCCATCTCACGAGCAAGTTTAAAGGTGATACTTATAGAGCTGAAATTTCCGGCTGCAACAACGAGAATTTTATGACAACCGGTTCGTCGTTGAATAGTTGAACGCCGAAAGCGGGAACGAAGTATAATAATTGAATGTTATCAGGTAAAAAAACAAAACGGAGAATTTCTCACAAAACGTAAAGTATAGGCGTACCGAAATGACCGTAGTGTTGTTGCGAAACTGTGTACGAAACTTGGGATTTATTGACCCAGTTTGCGACAAGGCTGTACTCGGTAAGGTGAAGCTCATCCGCTAAGAGAATCGGATTCTCATCCCACTCTAGCTCCATTTCTTGAATGTTGTAAGTCCCTGATAAAGAGAATCAAATGAGACTCTGCATAAAATTTAAATAAATGATACTATGAAAGAACGGTGGCATGGTATGATCTGGATTAGGCATATCTGACATCGACGTACAGCTCTCAAAAGTCAGTGGACACTCTTGAACGTCAAACGGAAACTTTTGGAGCCGCAAACCGCAGTTGAGTGTAGCCGCTAATCTGAAAAATGATACATAACTGGAATTAATGTCTGTGTAACAGCTATTCTCCGTCAAATGCTAGACAAGTAACTCTGTGAGTCGATTGTTCAATTCTGTCAACGGAGAAAAGCCTTATAAACTTGAAACGGTAGCGTCCCATGCTCACCTGGTATTGAGAATAACGACGCCCGATGAATCAATGGATATGAGTAAATCTTTGACACCGTTACCCATTATGACCGAACTTCGCTCGTTCGCTACGTGAACCGAAGGTGTCCAAATAACGTCGTGTGCCGATTGCCCACCATTTATTTGAGTAAAATTCGGCGCAATTTCGGCAAACCTCAATCGTTTGTCGAGATATCGAAATTGCAACATCATTTGAATATCAAACTGCTGCAATAATAAAAATTAACGTCATACCGGGTAGGTAGAGTGGTTCGAGCCGACCAGGGTACATTACGAGGGTTGATATTGATTCTCTATCGTTCGTCAATGACCCGATCGGTTTCTCCGATCCGACAATGATGCTGCTCTAATTAGTTACCAGTGTCTTAGCCATGTTCGATTGTATGGCGTATATGTACGCTCGGGACGATACCACGATGGGATCACTGGCATTATTTTCACCGGGTGGGCGAACCAATTTATCGTATCGGCAGTCGTTCGTTAATTCCACCAAAAGTTCCGTCTGTGTTAAAATGTTTGCCGTGTTCAGAGCGGAACAAGAACTTCTCCTGCAGCAAATATACGTGTTGAATAAGGTTTGTTCGTTACTTTGTACACCGTATGTTCATTCGGGGCAAATACAATTATTTTGTAGGTACATAATTAACTGTGCACACAGAATTATACTCATACTTCTAGGTATTTTGTTCAAGCTCGAATTGCCACAAACGTTGAGGAGAGAAATATGGGGACGTAAGACGCTATGAGTGTTCAATAATAAAATTAATATTCAGTAAGTTCCTCCGTAGAAATAATGGTTCATTATCGTATTGTATCTTCGCAGATGACATAAATGTCGTTTACATAAACTTCTGCACATGACCGAGCTAGTCACGTGGATAATATATGTATATACTCATGTACGGAACAATCGGAGGGTGTTGTGGAGAAAATAATTAACAATCTGACGAAGAATTAAGGCAAGCGCTACGGTAATCGTTAATCCCCCGAACAACCAGATAACGCGTTCGGCGTCCGTGAGAGAAGTTCCAGATAACTGGAGATAGCTCTTCTCGCCGGGGAAGGATCGATAATTAAAAATCTCTGCGAAACTTCCAGCCGAATTATCTCGGCGATTGGAACTCCGGCCGTAATGGAAGTCAAATAACTTATTGTTTTCGACTACAATAGCAGCTGCGTCACGGCGGCCTGTGTGTTAATAAACCTGTTTAATTTACCGCGTATATCAAAAGATAACAGCGGAGAGAAGAACATCTTATATCTTGTCGGTTGTTAGACTCGGTAGTCGACTTTCAGCACACATGTTTAATAGTGAATTTACAATTTATTTATATTGATGCTGTGCGGAGGTAATATCAAAAAAAAAAAAAATAAAAATATTACCAAGTTGTTAAATAAAACAAACTTCAATGCATACAAAGATTAATTCGCTTCAAAGTATTGAAAAGCACGTGCTGTTTGCTCAAGGCTCGTTAAACCAATATGACCTAATAAATTTTCTCATCTTTATCTCACATCCGGAAATTTATAATGCTAAATATTGGTTCGTTCGTATGAATTATTGATACCTGTATCTGACGTAGCCAGTGTTTCCATTTTACGCCACATTTGTTCGAGTTAAATAACTCTACAATGCCACCACCCTATTCAAGAAAATTTTACGTAAAATAACTGAAAGAACTGCATTCTTTGAGGTATAACTGCCATTGTTCAGCTACGCGAAATGAACGGTACAATAACAGACGCCACGGTTTAAAATAATGAATTCTGGTAGAGCGACGAATGATACGAAATATAAAGTTGAATAAAAAGAAATTAACAAAAATTAGGGAAGTTTATCGATGAGTATTTTTAAACACACGTCGGTGTACGTATTTCAAGATCATATTACAAGTTCCAATTATGTTACTCGCCGGGGTGACATTCCAGTTTTGGCCATACTGTTTGCACAGGTGAACCTAATTGCTATTGGCAAAAATTGCGAAATAAAAGATATTACATTTTTCACCCAAATCCAGAAGGTCTAATACCCACGAACATGCCAAACATGTTTACAGAGGTGTAGGTATTCGTGTATCAGATCATTAAAGAAATATAAAAAACAACTTTACATGAATTGGAAGAAAAAAAAAAAAAACTTTACAACCAGACGAGAATTTGAGAGAATTTATAAGTTACGCAGATCCCCTGCACCTCGAAGAAATACTTTGCAGGAAACTGCCGTTGATCCGTTATTAGTTTCTTAACGTCTATCAATACGTATGCGTGGTTTAGGAATCTTTTTGTTCATGGGGTTGAACGAAGGCTAGATATGTCCGTCGTGCTCTGATAAGTTTGAAAGTATCCGTTTTGTACCGGTACAAAAAAAAAAATTGCTCTTGAACTTGCCAGGTCACAAATACTAGTTTATGACTTTCCGATCTATCTTTTTTCTCGACAAAAACCCACTGACATTACAATGCATTTTCCGTGGGTATATAAAGATCTAAACTCAATAAAGATCGATTTGAGTATATCGTATCACTCGACGGAGCTCGTGGTTTGAAACATATAATAATCTTCGATGTGACCATGAAAATACAACAGACATAAATATCTATTAGTATAACGAGGAAGTTCTTGTAGGAATTCTTTTCGAGTAACTACCAACATATTATATTATTTGTATCGAGGGTTCCAATGGCTTCAACTGTGCCATTGAAAGATGCGTTCCAACGAGAAAGATGGAAGCTAGAAATTGAGGATGAATATCGACGACAATTTATCGTTAGCAATAGGTCAAGACTCTGTAATTTAAACGCATCAGAAATTCGCTAGTGAGAAGACAGTGCAGATGTAGCGGAGCATTCTCAGACTGATCATAACAAATCTTTGTACACTCGCCGAGATTTGGTCTGTGATTGAATATTATTCTTTTGTATCATATATGAACGTATAAAACGATGCACGTTTTTATCAAATCGAAACAGGAACTTTACAACAATTGAAGTACACGACGAATGATAAAATATCAAGACAGAGAGAACGACGGAATATTATTTTTAATATTTATATTTCTGTACAACATTGGATATACAAATTTTCCTAAGGCACGATCTAGACAGGCGGAGATCGATCGACGAAATCTTCTATCACTCGATGTGATTACAATAGTTGGGGATCTTTCGTCCGTCAAGAACGTTACAACACGAATCGTTGGGTATTACACACTATTTGAAAGTAGCCGCGATCGAAAAATTTCATTATTGAATATCGTTTGATGCTACCCATTTGAAAATACGCGGACAGTCAACTGGACCAATATTACTTATAACAAAGAAAACATGATATCGACTTACACGTCACCAGCTTCCACCGAACACATTATTTTAAATAGAACAAAGATCGCCAAAAAAATTATGCATCTCTCCCGACAAGCCATTTTGAGCTTCTTTCGCGGCAGTCAGATTATCTCTGGCTGGTTTTTCACACAGAGCGTTTGATACTCAGGAAGGCGAGCTTGCAAGAAATATGAACAACTAAACGTAGCTCCCACTTAGCACAGTTCTCTGCTTAGAGCACACAATCGTACTGAAACACGAGGCTGGGCAGCAGCTCAGTATGCTCAAGGATTACAGCTGCAGACGTTTTCACAGATCATTTAGTGTCGGTGGGTACAATTAGTAATTGTTATCATAGTAAACTTTGTTTCGGCCTAATCTAATTTATCGAGTTGGAAAAAAGCAGAAGAGTTAAAATAATGATTTTAACAATTTCAGTGTTCTACTGTCGGAACGGTGGAGAAATTATTTTCAAAACGATGAGCTACGACGATCTGACCGAATTGGCAGGATATTCCGAGGCCATAGATACTCCCCGACCGCAATTTAGTGCCCATTCCATCAATTAATGAAAATAAAAAAAAATTAAAAAAAAAAAAAAAAAAAGAACATGTTATAAACTTTTTTTACTTCGTCTTTGAATATTGATAAGAAAAGAGCCGTAACAGCTATATTATACGTCATGAATAAACTGTTAAGAAACTGTGCCGCCAACAATGCAACCCCACAAATAAAAATTGTGCAAATTGTAAAAAAGAGGTATAACACCTACATTATAGGTATGTCATGAATAAAGTATTGAGAAACTGTGCCGCCAACAATGCAACCCCGCAAATAAAAATTGTGCAAATTTATTCAACCTGACATAAGAAGAACAAGAAAAGTATTCGAGGATCTATTCTTAGCATCATCAAACTCCAAAAGATATCACACAACCTCTGACTAGTCGGTGAATAACATCCGGATTCATTGTGATGTGGCAAGACAATTTGGCAGGTGCAATAGCAATCGACAAAAAGGGGTATCAGAAAGGTGTAGATACTCGTCACCTACCAACGGATAAATTTAAAGATGAATTTCAACTCTACAAGATGGACGCGAATGTGTGAAAATCGAGGGCGTACGATGATATCGGAATTCGGCGTAATGGTGAATTATCCAACATACAAAAATATTTCGTTAATTAAGATGCAAATATCACGCGAATGATTCAGATCGAGACGTTGAAAAATCCTGGGTAAAATGGGGAACCACAGTAAACAGGATTTTGTGACGAGATAACACGAAGCTATTATCGTTCGAAGTGATTCGTTCAGGTGGAGAAATTATTCGCATAATCCAGCAAATTCTTCGTTTGATTTTTTCCATAAAAAATTTCATTTACAAATTTAGATGATAAACCGCAGACTTTAAGTTATCCGATGCTAATCTCGTCTACATTAACGCGTTTATCACCATCTGCAATTCATTGAATGTAGAGTGAAATAACGCCGTAAAAAGTATAAAAATTAACACTCCGCCCTAAATTTTTTCGAGAAACGAGATAAGGCGCTTATATAAAAACAAACGTCAATTCGGAACATTCTGAAAATATTCTAAAACCTCCCAATTTTTGCTTCGTCGAATGCGTTTTAGTGATTGCGTGAAATACCTGTAAAGACGGAAGGTAACGAGTTCCTATGACGCATTCAAGGAATACCTCTGTCTACGGCTGTTCAAATTCATGGGTCCATTCCCTCTGGAGACCTTTCTCACCTTTTCAGATAACGTCTACGTAAAAATGAAAAATAAAACACAAGTATTACCTAGCTCTAACATTTAGCAAATCAAAATTTATCCAAATAACTGCTCCGTATATTTGTAAGAATAACTGTTGATATACCTGCGTTCATTTCAAAATTGATCTATGAAACTTATCTATGTTCCATGTGAAACATTGTTGACTAATGCATTAATAACATTAAGCTTCTAGTTTACTGTCAGGAGAATGTAATCAATTTGAGTGCTGTCACTAATCATCTGTATTATTAATACGTTGATGGAATCAAATCGAATAATATTGTCAGTTTTATGCTGATGGAAAACGATGAAAATTAGTTTTTTTCACAGCGCGGTATAATCAATCCTTCAAGTCATGATCCGTAATTTTTCTTGCACGATAGACTTCAGATGATTGTGAGGAACGCAGGGAGCAATTGCAAAAATATCAAAAATGCCTTACGCGAGAAAGATTGTAAATTTGAAAAGAGATCGTCCCAGTTATCAGGAGTTCATTGAATCGTTCAAAATAGTGAATTTCATCGGGCAGATGGTCGGACTATCGCCAAATGAGGTTCGAGAAGTGAATGGTAGTTTGGAAATCAGAAAATGTGTATTTGTCAGGATGCTTACTGTGACATTAACTGCATTCTACAGCTGGAGTGTTTTTTATCACGCCTCGAATCCTGTAATGAGCAATCATTACAAAGGAGTTTCACGGTTTTTAGATACGATGGGGCTCATTGTGTTGGAGATGACTTTTTACACGATACTGCTGTCGGTTACCGTTAAGCAAAAATATTTTCTTGAAATTTCCAAAGATATTCTGAAAGTTGACATCCTTTTATTTCAATTGGGAGAACGTGTGAATTATAAGAAAGAATTTCAAATAAATTTAATCACTATTGGAGTATTGTTGACAACTATGATATGCGTCTATACTATTCAATATCTGAACTATTATCAATCAAACATTCCTTATACAGTTCATGCTGCTTTATGGATTGTACCATCGATCATGATGTTCACTATGCTACTTCAATTTTCAATTATTGTGTATTCTCTGAAACTGCGTTCTTCTAAGCTCAACAACTACGTATCGAAGATAATTAAGTCAGCTACAAAGTCAAATCTGAGTGTAATACCATATATTGATCATGATTATGAGAATTCACGATTCACCCACGATACGCTTGATAATAGAGTTTGGGATGTGTCAGTAATTTACGATCTGATTTGCGAAATTACTAAGGCTGTCAACGAATCATATTCACTTACAGTCACAGTTAGTTTGATAAGTTCATGTATTTTCATAGCAGTTGGAACATATTTCATAATTCCATGCATGAAAGATTCAGTGGACCTATGCCAGTGGACAATACTCCTAGGAAATTGCTTAGGAATTTTGCTTCAGCTTCTATCCATTTTTATGGTAACGTATTGCTGCAATGGGGCTCAAGATGAAGTAAGTATCATTGCCCGGTATGGAAAAATCTATAAAATAAAACTAGGAATTTTAAAAGTTTTTCTGTCATAACTGTCAATGAAAATTTGGTACCACATATTCCAAAATCTCCTCGGCCGCATGATTTCTAAACACGTATGCTCAACATTACGTTAAATAATTCCATTCTAGACCAACCAAGTAGCCGTTCTAGTGCACAAGATAAATGCTAAGATACCTGAGCATCGAACAGCGGTAAATTGGCTCAAATTCTTCGCGTTCTTGATGAAATTTACCTATGAATTTATTATTTGAATTAATGATTAAAAATTTTTTTTCAGATTAACACATTTTCTCTCCAATCGCTACATCAAAAGGTTCAGTTCACAGCATGCGGTCTCTTCAGCATTGATTATACTTTTATATATCTGGTAAGAAAGTTATGAATTATGATATCAACACTCGAGTGATCGATGCTTCTTCTACTCAAGGTACTCTCTACAGTAATTACATACATGGTGATTCTCATGCAATTCGACCAGCATTAAACAGTTCTGAGGAATAACCGTGATTAATGGCAGTTCGAAGAAGAATCTCATAAGATTGAGTCTAGTACTAATCAGGGGGATGAGAAACATTTCTGACTTGCCTCCCTTTCAAAATATTTTACACCATTAGTCTTTTTGCTTGCGGAACTATGAAGATCACTGAATTATCTGAAAATTAAATATGTATCACCTCTATTGATCGTCAAAATGAATGAGTCAGGTGTTACACATAATATCTTCACTTCTTTTTACTGTTTATGATAACTGCGTGTCACGTGTCTAATCTCAATTTTGAATTTTGTGGCTATTAAATACGTAAGAATAAATGTTTCAACGAACGAAAATGTTTTGCAACACATGAATATTATAGGTGAGTCACGTGCGCAAGTTATAAAATCCCAAGTACCCCAGGGCAGTCTGGAATTCAAACGTTTAATTAAGATAACATACGGTAATATTAGTCATTTGGATCGTATAAGTGATGAGTTTGTTTGCATAATGAGCAGAAAAAGCGGATGTCGACCATTCGTACCTATTCACCTCGATGAAGGAAATGGGAAGAAATATTTAACATAATTGTCTTCAAAAATTCGGAAATATGGAATTGTATTTAATGGAATAAGATTTTATTTCAAGTAGAATTCGTAATAATTAGTTTGGATTTATTTTGCTATGCGGCTGCATACAAGTAACTGTGTAAGAAAGAAAATGCAGGTCCTGCATAAGCTGAGTAAGTCGTTTGAAGTGCCTTTCCGTGTAAGGAATCATAGCTTCTAGAGAAGATGCTAAACCAGTTACCTCGAGTTCTCCACTACTGATCTCATCCAATAGCACATTTATTACCAGCTGCAATGCGTTAAAACACATAATGAAATTGTACCGTGAAACAAGATAGCGCTATACTATCAAACGAATATCCAGTCATTCAATTGTGAGCGCTTTTTCAAATATTCCTAAAATACTAAATTTTCACTCTTGTGAATGAGATTTGGAGATTGGGTACAATACCTGAGCTGACTGAGCATTACGGCTATTCGTATTCCATGTTATTGCGCATTTGAGCAACGATTCTTTTTGCAATGGTTTTAATTCATGGATCGTCTCCTTAAGACCATCTTCACCTTTTTTAATAACACCTGTAAACAAGAACGCAGTGATTGTCTATGAAAGTTAACATCAAATGTGTTTTTCGTCAAACACCTATCACGAAGAGATTGAAAAATTGTTGGCTGGCAAAAGCGATCGATATTTTGGATAATTACTTACTATCGATGATCTTTAAAACCTGGAAAGGTCGTTCTAATTTGAGAGCCAACTTCAAAGCAGCGAGTAATTTATCAGCTTTGAGTAAATTTGAAAGCTTCTGTTCTTCCAATGCCAAACGTTCAGCTTCTGCAGCGGCTGCAGCTTTTTTTTCTTCGGTAACATCCTTCCATTTAACCAACACCGAATCGCTTCCTCCACTTATGACATGACATTCTTTTTGAGACACTATGACAGTTAAAAAAAAACAAAAAAAAAACATGAGGTCAATACCGACAACTATAACGCAAGCCCGCAGGTACGATGAATCAATATTCATTTTCTAGTCCATGCAAGGTCAAATGTGGTTCATATTTTCTTACCTGCAAGTGCCCATACGCGATTTTCATGGTGGTCTAGAGTGGTAATACACTCAGACGTCTTTACGCTCCAGAGTTTAAGCAGCCCGTCTGCACCAGCTGTGATCAACTGCATTCCCCGAGATAGAAATTCAACCCTCAGAACAGACGATTCATGTCCTTCTAGTGTCTAATAAACTCCCAAGATATTATCAATCTTATTTTACCAGTATCCTCGAGAGAGGTGAGGAATTATTTGAGATTGGCAGTACCTTTAGACAGGAAATATCGGTTAACGACCATAATTTAATGCTACAATCCGCTGAAGTAGTCAAGAGTACTTGATCTATCGGTGAGAACCTTACGCACCAGACTCCTCTCCGATGCCCACGCAAAACGCCTACAAGCTGTAGACCATCTGCAGTCCATAGCTGTGAAAGGCGATTACTTACAAGTAGTGTACATGAAATCAAAATAATATATTAGAATAATAGAAAATATACCTTGGCCGTTTTATCTTGAGATCCTGTCGCAATAAGTTTATCGTTTGGTGAGATTGTTACAGTATTGATATCCTTTTGATGTGCTAATTCTGTGCAACGGACGGTCAATGTATTCTCCTTCTCTACAATATGAGAAATTCACTTAGTTTTCACATAGCCTCATTAATATTTCGCAATTACCCACCAGCGGATGATAATTTTTCCGGCAAATCCCATACTTTAAGACACATATCTTGACTAACAGAGGCAAAAAATTTCGCTGATGTTTTTGAAATGGCAACTGATCCAACAGATGCTGTGTGTCTAACAGCCTGGGCGACTGATGAAACTTCAAATGTCTGTTCATCCATGAGCCATAATCTTACGCTGTTATCCTACGAAAGAATGATGAGATCAAGCTAAGCACATTTACTTTCATGAGATTCAATGCAGTCATTTTTATAGGGAATCATGAGAGATCACCTTTGCCGAAGAAAGTAACAAATTGGGATTTATTGTCGTAGTGGCAAGAGATAAAACCAAATCAGTGTGACCACGTAATAGCTGACAATTCATTGTATTCAATTCGTAAAGCTTTATATCAGGACTGTTTGTTGCTACTGCTAAATGTGTGTCTTGATCACCCAAATATGCAATGTCTAAAATCTCATCGGTGTATCCAACTAACTGAAAATAAAAGATTGCAAATCCATGTAACATATTTAAATACAAATGAAACTCACGCGATACACTACGGTTCATTTGAACATACCTGTTTTTCACATTTAAAGGTATTCAACTCATGGATAATTATGTTGTGTTCGGTAGATACTACAGCAAAACTGTTGGTAACATTATTAAATAAAAGTTGAGTTACGGCGAGACCGCCTTCTTCTTTGGAAGCTGATACCAGAGAATTGTTTTGCTCGTAAATTGTGTTTCCAGTTTTCATATCCCATATTTTTACTACCCCTAAAGAATTTAGCAGGTCAGTTTGAATAATCGAAATTCGACGAGACAGTGTTTGTTTGGTATTTTTGTCATTGATTACAATATCCGGTAATCCAATGATTTGAGATCAAAGTTTTCTTTAAGGAAAATTCATTCGTGTTCAAATTATCATGAGAACATTCATTAGGGATAAGTTTTACCTTTCTCTCCTGCACCTGCAACGCAGACGCCCGCAGATTGGTTCGAGTTTATGAGTTTGGTGCTATTTGGTGGTAGAAGAAACGTACTCTCAATACTTTCATAAACGGGAACGGTACGAACTATATTTCCTTCTAAAATATTCCAGAGTATTAATACTTTGTCTCTTCCAGAACTATAAAAATGAGTAAATAATCACTGATAAGACATGAACAGTTAGTGGAGGTACCATCTCTTTCGAACGCAGCGAAAATGTTAAATAAATATGAACATGTAAATTTTACAGCATTAACAATCGCCAGCAATGTTTCCATGTTCCCGGAGTTTTAGAGAATAGAACGACTCAAAAACAGTAATTACCTGACTAAATGGACTCCATCATTGTGAAATGACAGCGATGTAATTTTACTGAAATGCCCATAAAGCGCTACCTTTTGCTGACCAGTTTTCCAATTCCATCCAAATATTTTTGTGTTGTCTCCAGTAGCAAATATAAGCTCTTTGTCTGTCTGTGGATGGAAAGCTAAAACGCTGAAACAAAGATTGGGATACTTTAACCAATTATACGCTCGTTGATCTTGTTTATTTCAATGCGTTTTTTCAGTGTTCCGACACAAAAAAAGCAGATCTAACGAACAAAAATAGTTAATACAAATAACCCTATGTCAATTTGATGTTACAGAATGAACCAATTAGGAAGCACAAAAATCGCAGAGAACAAGGAAAAGGCAGACTTACCTTACAACACCTTCCACACCCTTCAAATTATGTGTACAAGCTTGATGAAGCAGGTCCCATAATCTGACGCTACCATCGCTACCGCCACTTGCCATTAAATGACTACTGCCAGAAAAAGTGACTTTAGCAACGGGCCCATTATGAATTGACTTCCACATCTTCTTGAGCTTTACTTCTACCCACAGAAGAAGCAAAGAGTATTTTAAGAATTAGCAACATACAAAAAGATTCAACGTTTTGAACTGGAGTTGTAACAAATGATTTTGTGCGCTACCTTTCCAGTTCCATAATTTGAAAAGCCCACTTTTATGTTGAGTAACCACATCTTCACCATTGGGATTTATTGCAAAGGTATTTATGGCATCATCGCTTTGTTCAGCGGAAGTATCTCCTAAGGTGCATTCAACTTGTCCAGTTGCCAAGGATAAAACATGCACAGATCCACCGTTCTGGCAAAAGAATGATTTGCCATCGGAGCTCCACTAAAAAATTATTGCACAATTGTCAACAGGCAATCTTTTATTCTGCACTACATAATTTCATACAAATTGACAATGCAAGAAATGTTCAGTACAATCGTGGTTAGAAACAATTTCACTAGCAAGTTCTGACGTTTTGATATCAACAAGACCTAGAGATTTTTAATTCGGCAATCTAATATGATACAGACCTCGACATTTCCTCCGGTGAAAAATGGTCCATACTTCGATTCAACTTCGTAACTGGAAATAAATTCGACGCATGTAATAAAATATAACCTCAGCTCCAGTCACGCAAACATGTTACTCAAAGAAGAAAAAATAAGAATTGATCACTCACGATTCTTTGAGATTGGTTGGGCTCATGGTGTTTGTAAAGTCCTTCAATGTACGAAGTAATTCTTCAATCAACGGTCAAGCCTCGAAATCATTAAGTTTTTCATGGAACGCACGTGGGGCTGACAATTTACCTGTGCATCTGTACGCTTGGATCATATGTTTGCAACATAACTGTATACAGAATAGGTCTGTGTTTGTAAGGCGCGCATGTCTCTTCGCTGTTTAGTCCGCCATTATCAGATAAATTTCCGGTGAATTTGAATTTATGCCGCATGTGAAACCCACATGAAGATGTACTGCTATATGGCTAGACTCTTTGGTCAAACCACAATGACAAACACCCATCACTGTCGTTGGGCCCCATTCATGGACCAGTCTAATAGAATTAAACCTGTAAAAATATGAGACATAGAAAAAAAAGAAAAATAGACATTCTTTGAGAAAAGAAAATATCAATTCTAGACATAGAAATTTCATCCTAAATCACATAGCAATAAATTGTGTTTGTCACGATTAAAAAGAAGCACATAATAATGGACAATGAAACTTGCACATGACAACACACACGTTTACATAAAACACAAACACCTACAAGACATGGTACCACATCAAACATGAAACAATGAAACATGGAACAGAACAGACATGTAGATAATCATGATCATCATTATATATTATCAATCATCTTATTACTAAACATCCTTATCAAGAATAGAATCAAGCAATAAAAAATTTGTGTTTCAATGGCACAGCCTCTGAAAAGTGAAAAAGCATTTGTCAATTGATTCCTAACACATCAAACCTGGAACATACAAACAAGCGATTAACATATTAGTATATTAGATGAAATTGCTGCAACGAAAAAACACAATTATCAATTAATTTATGGAACATAAAACCTAGAACATACAAAAAAGTAATCAGAATATTATTATTAAATTGAATTTTTGCAAACAGAGAAAGAGCAATGTTAAGTAAAATAATTTTAACTGTCAAAATGTAGAGATAACAGTCTGTGGTTGAAGCCATATTATTTCTAGAATAGAAAAATAGAAAACAAAGTAAGCAACATGCTGATGGCTGGAACATAAAATAAATTGCATTAGTAGCCAGAGACAGCCTGTGAATAACATCTGATTAGTATTGAAACTGAGAATCTGAAAGAATCCCAAGAGTTCTTCAGGAGTTTGAATTCCTGAAATCAGAAAGCAAATTGCATATTAGTAGCCAGAGACAGCCTGTGAACAACATTGGATTAATATTAAAACTGAGAATCTGAAAGGTAAAGGTAAAACGGTTGATTTTTAGCCGATGAATGCCTTGAGATGGTTTAGCAATTGGCATGTATTTTTGTAACCCAAGAAATGTTCGTATCAATTCCAATTTATTTGACTCGAGAAACTTTTTTGAGAGTTCAGATATCTGAAATTAGAAAGCAAACTGCATATTAGTAGCCAGAGACAGCCTGTGAACAACATCTGATTAGTATTGAAACTGAGTATCTGAAAGAATCTTGAGTTGTTCCGGAATTTGAATTCCTGAAATCAGAAAACAAACTGTATATTAGTAGCCAGGGACATCCTGTGAACAAAATCTGATTAGCAATAAAACTAAGAACTAAGACCTAACACCTGTAAGAAAATTTGAATTAGTATGAAACCTGAAAGTAAGAACTATTGATTAGGACCTGTAAGAAAATTTTATTAATATTAATAATCTGAAAGGTAAAATTTTGATTAGTATCTTACAAATAATCCCGTGGAAGTCAAGTACCAGGCACAAAAAGGTGCGATAGTACTTGATTCCTTACAATTTTTCGGCTTTTGGGTTTAAAACGCATCAAGCGTTGTCATGTATATTTTAAGCGCCAAGTCCGCGCGCATACGAGCAGCAGCGACGGAACTTGGGTTTTTAATTCTCTTTAAATTCCTGAAAGAAAATCTCTCACATCAAGTTTTTAAAGCGCCTTGCAAGATGGCAAGTCACGCTAGTTATTGTTTTAAAAATGGCCCAATCGGGCGTACAAGAAATAAAATATATAAACACATAACATGCGATTCCTCGTCCGCGCGCTATATACCCGCGCGAGCAGCGTCAGACTTGGAATATTTATGCTAATGGAAATCGAAGAAATGCAATTTTTAATCGCATCCTTCTATTCCAATTAACATTGGGGAGTGGAACGGAGAAAGGTTTACAAATTTGTGGCGTGACGGTCGGCGATCCTCTTCGACGCGACGTCTTCGAGCTCAACGTCCACCTCACTTCCATGCACCACGGCTGGTACGGAGAGCAAGGCGGACGCATTTCGCCCATTCCAAGTGACCAGGAATGTTACAGGGAAGCAAAAAACTTAATTTAATTTGATTTGTTTGTGAATTGTTGAAAGGAAAATGATCTAGTAGATCTCAGCAAAGAGATCTAATAGACCGCGTGAAGAGACTCATTTGAAAAATATGGAGTTAAATGTTACATAAAATTAATTAACGGAATTTGATCGGAATTCTACTCAATTGATCACTTGGAATTGCTGTGGAAAGAAAAGTTGCGCTCCCGATTTCTTGCCTACCCATTTTGTGGAGCCCACATCCCACCCAACGGTTAAAACTATTATTCACATACACACTGCTTATAAATGCCCTCGCGATGCATGAATTTACCTATACCTGCCTTTCACCTATAATTATCCAAGAAATGATTTTACTGACGAAAACCCCAATTCATACTTGCGCCGGCGCACCGAGAATTTCGTCTCACTCACATCTCACATTCATTGCCGTGGTATCTCGTTCAAAAAACTTACTGTTGACCTGTTGTGTGTGTGGAAATATAAAGGCTGCCCATGCCCCGGCCGAAGCCGTAATTTATTTAAATTTTGAGAAAAGGTGTGTTTGCTATCTGGCCGAAATTTAAAAAACATCAATGATCTTTAAATGAATTTAGTAAATTTACTCTTGAGTAAATATCATCAGGAAGAAAATGAGATTAATTAATCTCATATAATATTCATTAAGCAAGAAAAAGTTAAGGGCTGAAAATTGTGTGTAAGGGAAGAAAATACCTGAAATGATTAGACATCCTGTTATAGTTCTAGTGAATTTACTTATCGGTACCTAAAGACGGGTTCAAGTTTGATCAAAATTGAGTTGAAAGAATTCAAATTTTGAACATGCAAATAGATAAAAAAATATAGAGATCAAATTCAAAATTGATTCAGCTGATGGCTGATCATTAAATTGAGACTAAATGAATTCTGACTACTCGCGGAAGCTATCCAAGTCAATTCCTGGTGTACCTGAAAAAGCTGAATCTATGGTAATGACCATCATTCGCACGACAAAATTTTATTACCGATCAGTGATCGACGCAAACGAGATCGGTCACCGAAAATTATAGGAAATTTATAAAACGCGACAGTCGATTGAACGACGGCCTTTACCGTTGCCTATGAGCTGCGCACTCTTGCACTTAACTTTATCAAAGATGTGATTTATTTGAACAGTTCATATTTGACGAACTAATGATTAACTACTGAAATAACTGATTGACTAATGAATAAACTGACCTACCGACTGACTAAATCATTCATTGATTTTTTCACTTATTAATTTGAAGGAAGAGTTTTACATGATTGACGCTACAGGGTGCAGATGCGCTATGCTCAACGACAACCAACCCTACAATTACCTGATATAGTGAAATTGAAAACAGAGTACCGCCACGCCACGTGACAAAAAGGGAAGGGGGATAAAAATATATAAAATACAACGACTCCAACGCCAGCGTTCACCATCGCGTGAGCTGGCAAAGAAGTCGAGGAACTTTAACTGCGCTCACCATCGCTGCCGGTACCAAGACCGGACCCGAGCCGGTTCCCAGGTCTCGGGGGTCTTGGATTTTATCCGGATGTCTCTGCCTCCCTGATGGCTATAGCTGTGTAGTAGGTTGAAACGTTATAAGTTGAATGTAGTGGGTTGAATGTAATAAGATGGGAAGTTGATGCGATGCTCCCACGAAGAACGATGCTATAAAAATAGAAAGAAAAAAACACGAATAATGAGAATCGAAAATTTGTGAATTAAAGGAAATAAAGGGTTGTAGAAAATTTTAATTACCGAGATTTTCCACTTTATGTGCGCGGTCGATAATCATGCTATGTACGTACGAGGTGACTCCATTGGATGCAGTAAAAACGATTGTCTGTAATGAAAAATTTTAGAAATTTTTGTATAAAGAATTTCAGAATTTGCAACGAATGCGAAAAAAAATATGACGAACTAATGGTTGACCACTTAAATAACTGACTAACTAACTGATTCATTCATTCATTGGGAAATTGATTGACTTGAAGGAAGAATTATTTATTTGTGATGCTACAGGGTGCAGGTGCGCTATGCTCAACAACAACCAACCCTACAATAACCTGATAAAATAAATTTGAAAACCAGGGTACCGCAACGCCACGTGACAAAAAGGGAAGGGGGATATTAGGGTGGGTTGAAATTTTTTTTTTTTTTTATTCTCTTAGCATGGAGGCAGAATTTGTACCTTATAAAAAAGAAAATTTTTCAGATGTGGGAAGAATTTTTTACTTGATATTTTGAGGTAGCCCACTCATTTTCGAATGAATAATTAATCAAGTGGGGTACTTCCAGCAACAAAATTTTTTTTTTGGTCAAAAATCAGAAAATATCTAAAAATTGTCGATCATGATTGTTTTTTACTCGTTCACTGTTAGCTTTGCTGGAGTCAGCGTAGCCAGCAGCGTAGCGCTTTGTTGTGAGAAGTCACCTTCGGGGCTGAGCAGAGGTGACGCCTCACAACAAACCGCGCGCCCGTGGCTACCTGACTCCAGCAAAGCTTGGGTTCGCTGGTGAATTGAAGAATTCGAATATTTCGACCCATGCATGGATTGCGACGCATCAAAATGGGTCTACGACTAAAACCAATCGATACGTCTTAATTTTTCTGCTCCCAACAGCGAATAATTGATGATTACTCGATCGATTGCATGAGTAGATGATTTTGGCTTTCAGATTTGGATTCCTGAGCCCAAATACAAAAGAATAGCATGAAAAATCCTCGAAAAAATGTGGTTTTTCCCCCAAAAATTGAAAATTCTCCAAGGGTTACCCCTTTGGATTTTTTCAATTTTGGACCAAATTTTTTTATTTTTTAAAGTTGATTAGACAACACTTTTCTGACGTATTTTGACCTCAGGAATCCGAATCTGAAGGAAAAATTGATCTATCTCTAAAATTGACCGAGTTATCGCCAATTTTCAGCTTTTTGGGGTCAAAAATAAAAAATTGATTTTATGGTCCATTTCAATGTAATTTGAGCTCAGAAATCCGAATCTGAAAGAAAAATCGATCTATCTGCAAAAATGACCGAGTTATCCTCATTTTTTCGCATTTTTTGGCAAAAATTTGAGGATATCTCGAAGGGAAAAAATCGTAGCTCAATTTGGACAACGGATTCGTGTTCCTGAGGTCAAAATACATAAGAAAAGTGCCATACAGTCAATTTTAAAAAATAAAAATTTTTGGCCAAAATTTGAGATTTTTCCAAGGGGTACCCCTTACGATTTTTTCAAATTTTGGCAAAAAATTTTTATTTTTTAAAATTGATCGTATGGCACTTTTCTTATGTATTTTGACCTCAGGAACACGAATCCGTCGTCCAAATTGAGCTACGATTTTTTCCCTTCGAGATATCCTCAAATTTGTACCAAAAAATGCGATAATTCGGCGATAACTCGGTCATTTTTGAAGATGGATCAATTTTTCTTCCGGATTCGGATTCCTGAGCTCAAATTACATTAATATAGACTAAAAAATCAATTTTTTATTTTTGACCCCAAAAAGCTGAAAATTGGCGATAACTCGGTCAATTTTAGAGATAGATCAATTTTTCTTCCAGATTTGGATTCCTGAGGTCAAAATACGTTAGAAAAGTGTACTATAATCAATTTTTAAACTACTTTACTATGGGCCCAAAAATCAATTTTTTTTTTGGTTTTTCAAGGGTAATCTCACGTATAATCAGCTCAGAAATCCAAATCTGAAAGCCAAAATCATCTACTCATGCAATCGATCGAGTAATCATCAATTATTCGCTGTTGGTAGCAGAAAAATTATAAGACATATCGATAGGTTTTAGTCGTAGACCCACTTTGATTCGTCGCATGGGTCGAAATATTCGAATTTCTCGGTCTACGAGGGAGCCCGAGCTTATCTAGCTAATTGCACCACGGACGCCAACAAATACGAAAACTAACGTATAGAAACAAAAGATTAGTTCCAAAACGGAATATCAACAAGACGGGATAATCGTATGTTGCAAAGCAGTTTGAACGTACGAATGACCGTCACGAGTCGAGCCGAAGATACCTGGACGCCATGCAGCGCGAATGCCGTAGTAGAAAAGTTTTAAGAAACTAATAAAATCAATACTCACCATTTTACGCAGTAAGGTGGTTCGTTACGGATGTTTACGTTGTTAAATATTCGTATGCACCCATCCAGATCATGGTAGAGATGGCCAAGTTAAGTATGTTGAGTTAGAAGAGCTCAGCGGTAAACAGCAGAAGATTCAAAGTTCGACGAGAAAATAAAATGGCGTCGTTGCGTGATGCGCAGTATACTATGCCCACCTCCTCGCGTTTGGTGGCGCGGTAGACCGAGCGGCTCCCACTAACTTTGATACGTCTGATTACCTTACTTGGTTTGTTTAATTGAGGCATGTTATTCGTTTAGTTGTAGTGAGAATTCTCCAGTTGATTTACAACACTTTTAGATCGTGATTTTATTAGGGTATAATTGAATTTACGAGGAGTCTTGCGGATACGAACCAGACGATTCGAAGTGCGGAGAGCGACTAGGGTCGCTGCGTTCATACAGACGGCTCCCCACTCTTCATTGACGGGCCAATCAGAGCCGCCCAGGGAAACGATAGACCAAGTTTCGTATGAGCTCGATGCTTGTACACATTACTACGAAATATTTATTCGACCTTTTCTCAGCCTTTGAGGATTTCTGAGCGAAAGAAAAACAAACCCATTGTTCAAAATGATGCTTGAATAATCGAATACGGAATTCATTCTAGGACCATACTATACGACCCATGTATACGACGCATTATCATTCGATTTTTGATATACTTGTCAATTCAACTTGCTGAACAGGTTGCATATCATTCATACAAGACAGACAGAATACATCAAATCTCACCTGAACGCCTGAATTCTCATTCTTTTAAAGGAGGAAGAGGACAGGGGTATCAATTTCCTTCAAACATTCCATCAATGCAATAAACGAGACACTTTATCACTTATACCCAGCACTTCGAGAAAAAACGAAACACAAATGCTCGTACCGCTGTTCCGCACTCGGTTTGTAAGGTTTGCTCACATTTCAGTGGGTTTCCTGTTTCCTGCATTTCTAGCGGCATCTGTCCACATCTGCGCAAGCTGTAGAAGTCTCACCGCGTAACCTAGAAATAGTATCTCAACATTGAGACATGTAAGATCTTCCTTGGATGGTTCTTACTGGTTTTGAATGATCATAATTTTTGAATTAGGGTAATCATTCGATGTCAAGCAATTAAAAAAATTCTTCGGGGGCCCGAAGTTGATTAGTCGTTACCCGATATTAAACACAGCTCATTTAGCAAACATGTCTTTCCTATTGAATAGCAAAACATTTAGAATGAAACAATTGATGATTTGTACAAGTACAAATTGGAGTAAAATGAATCAGCCCGTACGATTGTTATCCAACTCAAAGACTCGATATCCTGATTATGAAACAATTTATCAATTTCCATTAATTCGAGTTGCTAGTCTTGTTAACAAATTGAAATTTTGTCAATGTGTTATTACTGGTGCTGGGATACCTGTAACATCAGTCCTTGCGGCATCTAACATCATCACCACAGATGCAGCTATCGTGTTTGCAACTTTTGGTAATTGCTGAACTTAATATTCTTCTCATCTCTGCTTCTCGACAGAAAACTATTTCAATCTGCTGATCTCAAACTCAAGATTCTCTTCCTTAAACACCCTATTTGCTATCTACAGGTATCACGTTGTGCGCAATATTATACACTGCTGGTTTCCTTGGCCACAATCGAGTTGGCTTCATATATCTCAAGGATGACTCGACCAGCATCAAAATTGCATACACAGATTTTTGGGGGAAGAGGGTTGACATTGAAGTACCTGTTAATGATGTTTGGCCGATGAGTGATATACCAATTTCACCATTGAATCCTTTTTATTACGAATTAAGGCGTTATTCTAGTAAAGAGACTTTAAAGTTTAACATCAAGGGTGCAAATATTCTCAATTATGAAAAGTTTCGACTAGTGTTTGGAGATACTGTCCTGACTTGAATAATAGATTAGATTCTAATATGTTATGTACATTGAATAAATTTTCTGCAAACGAAACAGCTCGTTATTCATTGTATATCTTATCGTTGCTGAGAGTATTCAAATCCTTGGGGCTTGAAATATCTCAGAATTCGAAAAATTGATCTTATGAATGCAAGAATTAGATCAAGGATGGAAGAAAGTGGATCGCCAGGTATAAGAATCATGGATTTTATGATACCTAAGGACTTTGAATGAAATACTTGACAAGGGGATTTCCATAAACTAAGTGTTTAGCTCCATCGATAATGAGCGTAGGCTCGATTTGCTTCGCATTGTCTGTGCAAGTCTTGCTTCTGCTTGATAACGCGGCCCTAAAATGAAATTCGTTCCAGTTAGGGTTTTCAATGATTGAAAATGTGTTGTCCATGAACAGAATAGACAAAGTCTACAAACTTGATTATTGAATGCATCAATAAGTTCCCAGGCCAACTTTTCAGGAAGATGAATCTTACGATCCTTATCTTTGGCAGCAGTAAGCAGCCATTTCATAGCTACCCATTGTGCATTCTTATCAGATATTGGTACTGGAACCTCAAAAATACAAGAAGAGAAGTTCAAGAGATATATGAACACTAAACAGTAGATTCATAATTTTGTCAGTGATTATACCTTGTAGGTGACACCACCTCTTCTGATCGAGGTGAGTTTGAGGAGTGGTTTGGAATTTTCAACAGCAGTATGGAAGATCACTTTGGGATCTACTTCTATAAGTGCTTGTTGAGAGGGATTCGCTTTGTTGTATCGTTCCAACTGAAGCCTTTTAATATTTTCAAATGTTGACTCAAGCAACTGGCGTGCTAAGACTTTCCGACCACCTTCCATTATATAGTTGGTGAATTGTCTAGCCACAAACAAACAATTAAGTTCAGTCAGGATACTTATAGATGTTCAATACTTCTCAATTAACTGTGATTGCATTAATGTGAATGCAAAATTGGGCATTCTTAATGCTTGTGTTATATGCTACCTAGTAAGATCATCATAGAACGCTGAACTAGTTTGATGATTTTTGGCAGGTTTTATTGGTGTATGAGCTAATTTTTCACCCTCTTCAGTTCCTTCCAGCAGTGATTGTTGTTCTTTTCTAAAAACCGGCTTTACATAATATGAAGGAAAAACGCTGTAGTTATTTTTGAAACTGATCTCTATCCATCTGTAACCAAAAACGTTTATCAGTAAAGGATTCAACTACTGTGTTCTGATACTATTGATGTGTGATATTTCTGAACTGTTCACTAAAGATCAAATCTTGAGAAAACAATAATGTGATTCTTCTAATGCGAGACTAGTCACTAAAAAGAAGAAGCATCGTACTCAAATTGAAAGAATAGTTTACATAAAATCATTGGAGAACTACCATACAGAAAAACATATAAATATTCAAATCCTTTTGCAAAGTGATATCAAAGGTTATGACCGAATACGAGATATCGGTAAAATAAATTATTACAAGAAACCAAAATGTGTAACGACACATTGATGTGAACTCTTCGGAAATATTCACCGAATTTGTTACAGATTGACAACCAAGAAACAACGAACCTGTTTATTGATAAAAAATATCGAACCGGAGCTACGGACTTCGGAAACATTTTAAGGGCGGCCATTTTTATACGTCCCCTGCCTCCACCTCAGCTCGACAGGCGAATGCAGTAGACACGGGATTCGTGACGGGGACGGGATTAGGGAAAAGTGGTTCCGGTTATCTGGTGTTGAGACGTTGTGAAATATCTTTGGAATACCGTAGGTACAAATAGCGCGTAAAATCGTGATTCGGACAAATGATTCGTACGTTAAAGACTGCATCTGCTAGATTCATAAGTTCCCATGGAAAGGTCTCCTAAGTTAAAAGGAGAGCCTTGACAAGTGGTTTTGTGTACAGAAACGGGACATTTAAAAAACTTCAAAATGGCAGAAAATCAAGGAAATTCTTCACATCAAATAAGCCAAGGTTTGACTTCCATAATAACGTTCTAAGATAACATTGTCCTTTCAATTAGGTATTTCCCCGCGGTAACAAATAATCTTCGCTTTCAGTCACTTTCCCAGATTTGAACAATACTTTCCTAACTATGATACTTAACACTACATATTTTGACAGATTTCGATTGATTTTCGCTTGATTAAAACATTGCTATGGTCAAAATAATTAAAACTCGGCAACGAGAAATTGTTATTTCAGATGTATTATCATGACATTTTCAATAACGTCATAAACAGCGCCAACATCATCGTCATCATCATTGTCATCATTACATTATTATTATCATCGGTGTAGTGTTGTTATCATTATCATCGTTACTATGTGGATAGGGTATGAGGTTAGCAAAGAAGGCGGTAATAAGGTGCACAACAATATAATTGTAACATATTCAGACCCAGCATTCTGTTTAATGTTTCAGGGGCTGGACGAAACTTCTTTCAACGATTGGATTTCTTATCCAATAGCGATATTCAGAATGAATTGTCAGGTAATAAAGTATTCTTATCAGATTCTGTGCAGTCACCACCTCCTCCGGATGATCGATTATAAATTGGATATTTTGGTTCATGTGTCGACAATTTTTTGGAAGAAACACAGTGAGGATTGTTCTTAAACGAGAACCCAATGGGTCCTTCATAGCAATTCTAATCTATGTTCATGATCAATGAGGACAAATGAGTGGAATATCTAGAGTATTTTCCAACCCTGTAAATCATGTAAAAATGAAATACATAGGTGTTTTAAAAACAATCATTGAAATCCAGACAGTAAAAGTTTTGTCATGATATCCTTGTCATGATAAATCTTTAATGATTTTTTTTTTGACTCTAGCAGAGAAGAGGCAAACATTGAAGATTAATCTGGGATCTGGTAGTCTGTCTTTCTCAAATTCCACAAACTCGACCCACTCTATTTCCACTAGTATGTCAGCATGCCAGCCATTGCCGTGAGTAACCGTATCAAATGTATAGACCTCTGCAACACAATTTCATTCATTCATAACAATCAACTATCATTTTTGTCATTTCAGTATACACAAGCTTACGTTTTTAATGTGCTTCTCTGAATCTCATATTGAGTTCCAAAATTACTAATTCAAATAATTTTAGAGAGATTTTCATGGTCACCTGAAATCATTAGGCAGTTTGGAATATAAATTTCAAATAATGTTACTATACATAATAGGTCGTCTCGTCCTAGCTTGCCTCTACCCCTGCCAAAATTGCCAATCAGGCCTCGGCCGGCAGCACAGCAAGAATTTCTCCCAGATAAAGCTAGGTAATACAATAAAATATATATCTTTTCAAATATAGTTGTTGGAAATATATCGACGATGTTTAAACTACAGTAAACCTGGGCAAATGAGGTATTATTCCAGGGAAAAATTGCGGATGTGTCAATCCATGCAGAGCACGGGAAAGCTCCAATTATCTCCTGATACAATATACGACTTCACCAGCGAGGATTTACAAGACTTGGGAGAAATTGGGCGCGGAGGTTTTGGTACTGTAAATAAGATGATACATAGGATAAGCAATACAGTCATGGCTGTGAAGGTAAGCAAAATGTTTCAACCGATTTCTCGGACACAAAATCAACTTGAATGGGCTTTCATATTAACAATTATACAGAGGATTCGCTCCACGGTAGATGAAAGAGAACAGAAGCAACTTTTAATGGATTTAGAAGTTGTCATGAAATCCAATGAGTGTCCCTGCATCGTGCAATTCTATGGAGCTTTATTTAAAGAGGTAGCTTTAAGATTTATATTTTAAATTTTATCTGATTCCTCCCACTAATGCAAACGTATTTTTCGATTTCCTTAATGTTGTATTTTGTTGTGTCCTGTATAGGGAGACTGTTGGATTTGCATGGAATTAATGGACACGTCTCTAGACAAATTCTACAAGTTTATATACGAGAGATTAAATGAAAGGATACCCGAAAGTATCCTGGGAAAAATAACAGTAGCTACAGTAAAGGCATTGAATTATCTCAAGGAGAAGCTCAAAATTATCCATCGTGATGTAAAACCTAGCAATATATTGCTGGACCGCCGTGGCAACATCAAACTTTGTGACTTTGGCATTTCTGGACAGTTAGTGGATTCTATTGCCCGAACACGAGATGCTGGTTGCAGGCCCTACATGGCTGTAAGTTCTGATGGAATATGGATCGTTACATCTTCCACGTTAATTTGTAACAGTCTTGTGTCTGTAACGACTAATATCGTAATTATCGTATCCCATTACGTAGCCCGAAAGGATAGATCCTCAACGTGCAAGGGGTTACGACGTCAGAAGCGATGTTTGGTCGTTGGGTATAACGCTGATGGAAGTTGCCACTGGGTTTTTTCCATATCCCAAATGGAATTCTGTATTCGAACAGCTCTATCAGGTTGTGCAGGGAGATCCTCCGCGCCTTTCTCCCAACGAGAATGGGAATCGTTTCACTATGGATTTTGTGAATTTTGTGAACACATGGTAATAATATCTGCAATTGAGTAATGACATATGAGTTTATGAAATTTTTCGTCTCAAATTCAATATAAATAACAATTGGTTACAGTTTGATTAAGGAAGAAACCCAGCGTCCGAAGTACAACAAGTTACTCGAGCATCCGTTCATAAGGAAAGGCGAAGAGGCAACGATAGACGTAGCTGCATATGTCAGCGGAGTCTTAGACAGTATGACCAATAACGGGGTGACACCGTTCACCACTAACCAGCCTTAAAAGATCTGCATTCCATGGTCCTTTGTAATAATAATGTAGGTAATTAAACTATGTTCTGCTTGGAATACAGTTTTACGCAAGGGCCCCATACCCTCCCCCGAACCCCGTTATAGAGGACTTTCACACCGAGATACTCCATAGAGAGTAGAAGGTACACGATATTCAATTTATCAATTAGAACAGGAAGAAAAAATAAATAAATAAATAAGGAAAATAAGAAGTAAAGGAGAAACTCAGATATTGTAATAGCATAATTTCCTATCAGACACCAGAGTTGCTGCATGGCTGGCGCCCATACCTCCTCAATAAATATTAGATATCATCTCCAGAACGATCCGTAGTTCTTGTAATATTGAAATTAATCTTCAAATTGTTGTGAATTGTATATATTGTTTAATGTTTTAATTCCATGTTTTATATGCATATGACTTGGAAATAGTTCGCCAAAACAGTACAAAGTACCTAATTGCTCGTTCTGGCGATTTTATTAGGACAAGCTTATACCAACGTTAAAATACTGTACTGTAAGATTGATGAATAATAAGTAATAGCAAACCGTAAATCATGACGTAATAATTATCAACCTTCATGCCCCAATCAACTGGAACCGGTTTCGTTCACACGACACAGTCTAAAAATTTTTATGTCATCCATCCGAACTCGAATTTCCGTATGATCGTCAGAGTCAACGTCAGTAACTGCAATCGAATATCCTTTGCTCCGAGACTACTCCAAGCGGGAGGAATATTTTTTTCTAATTAATTAATTCAGACATTGAATTAATGAATGATTGGGGAAAGCCAATCACGTTAGCAGAGTATAATATATTAAATCCATCAGCCCGATCGAGACGTGCGGGCTATCGGTGTGTACAGACGTAAGAAAATAATCAATCGCTTTAATAAATTAGGAGCCATCTACTAAGGGCGCAGCAGTCCGCGTTATTTGAATTGCGTAGTAAACGTGGAAAACTAGAGCCCAGGCTGATAATTTAAATCAGATGATTTTTATTTCAACGCAAATCCGAAAATTTTGCGAAACGATTCGACTTGTAAGTTGATCTTTGACTAAAAATTTTAAGAAGTCTCATACGAATGAGATAGTTTCGGACAAAGATAACTGATTATTCAACATTTGAATTCTAATGTCTCCCAATTCTCGTTAATTTTTTTTCCTTATCCTTTAACAATTAAAAAAGCAAAGCTAAAGCTCAAGTTTCGAGGTGAACGCCTCTTTGGCAAAGCCATCAGCGAGCCCGCATGGTATCTACGACGCAGAAGGTCCCAAATCGTCCATCCGGTTGTAGATAACCGAGTAAATAAGGAAGGACGGCGATATTTAAGTGAAGACTAATAATAAACACATACTTAGAAGTCTCGGGCGCCTCGAGGGTAGAGTGCCAAATGGAAATATATTAATAAAAACTGCGGGTACAGGTGGCCGCATTCTGCGTGTACGTCGAAGAGCGTGTGTCGCAGGTATAGAGCTGATGGCTGGCCTGAACAGGGTGACAGAATTCTAATCAATATTCACCGTACCCATAGCTGAATATACACCTGCTGCTGCGGCTGCTGCTGCTGCTGGTGATGCGGTGTAAGAAGATGGCGGTCGAACATGAGGACTCAGGAGGCAGGAGGCAGGAGGAGGTGTGAGTTGCGCTGGTCCCAAAGGAGAACCACCGCCGCTTCATTTCATTGAAGTTGTGCGCGAAGGCGAAGCGGTCAACCAGAAGCAGATTAGTCGGTTGGTCGGTCCCGGGGTCCAACTAGTTTTTGAAGAATAGTAATTGAAACAAAAAGGAAAAATCAAAATCAAAGATATAAATCGATTTCTTTGGCGTTCGGGACATTCTGGATCCCTCAACTCCGAGGATCATCGCCGACAGGTGTGAAGAACAGAATTATACAAATAATTGTAAGAAGGCTTTACGACAATATAAATCATCGATCACATAAAAAATTAATTGGCTTTCAATAACGGTATTGCTGACGGCAATTAAACCGCGCCTAATTCAGGGCGATATATTCGTTCAGCACGGGTGAGTTAATTATTTATTTGAATTGTTTAGGTATAATATCCATCGCTCCTATTGATTTTTATTCTTCGCACATTTTCTTAAGTGGAAATTTTATTTTTTTGATTAGAGATTGTAGTTTTTGAATCTGGAGGGCAAGCTGCACGCTCTTGTAGAGTGAAAAGTGTGCCATTTTTGAAGTGAGAATGTGCAGTTTTATTTCCAAAAAATTTAGTGACTGTACCATTGTTGATTTGATCTGGATATGATGGAATTTTTGGATTTTAAAATTGATCCGATCTAATCAAACATAAAAGTCGCGATAGATAGGCGTATACTCGCATCTTCATCATGTTAAATATCCGATTGATATAAAAAACCATATTGCGAAATTTTTAACTATAGACTTTCAGTGAACGATTTCGAATATGTCATCGTAATTCGCTTTTATTGAATTTGATCTATGGCACGATTCTTCACCCCTGTAAACTTTTCCATCAATTAAAAGTCTGCATGACAAAATAAGATTTGATGTTTTTCAACGTTCGTATATTCATCATCTATAACATTAGAGCACGCATAGAGTACCTGATGTAAAGCAAGATTAATTGACACAAAGACAAGGTATCGAGTTTGAAAATTGCCAGCAATTATTTTCACCTACGATTTCATAGAAAGAAGTCTACGCCAAAAGAACAATCCCGAATAATAGATAGGTCAGTGGTTACAATTATCCATAGTAGTTCAGCATGCAAAATCAGTTTTCAACCCTATTGGTGGCTAATTCGCGGTTCGAATAACTTTTAAAACTATGCCATTCAAATTTTATAAGGTGGATTTTGAAAATCCACGAGAAGTACGATCCGATCAAACCTATTATGAATAATTAATTTCAATCCTTAGAATCTTTAGAGCTTACAGGAATTGCTAATAAATCTACTGAACTGAGGTATACCTATAGCCGGGTTGTGATGCAGATGATGTGTACGACGTGGTCTGCATATCGCGCCCAGTAAAATACGTCCACGTCTGGTTCGAGGGTTTGACGTAATATATTAATAAAGTCATCGTTTCACATGTCACCGGACAATTGTTTCTGTGAGACATCATGACCTCTGGCAAAGAACAGAAGGAATATCTCTCTCTCTCTCTCCCTCTCTCTATCTCTCTATCTGCCTCTCTGTGTCGAATAATCTGTAAAAAAGGGATCGAAATCATTACATTTTTATTGCGAAAAAAAATCCACGCGGTCAACCGATATCGGTTCGGATGTGATTGCAGCTAAACTTTATTCATCCAAGCAAACCCGTTTCAATCGCGAGAAAAAATACTTCGGATCGACGACGATAAACAAGATAACTTTTCTGTTAATTAATCTACATTTCATCCACATTCGCGCGCCGCAGTGGGAATTCAAATAATTCTTTCTCCTACGCGTATGGATGGAACATTTTCAAATAATTTGGACAGCAATTACCGCGCTAAAGTATAACTAATTTCTGAAATCGGGGAAAAAAAAAAATTATTTCTCGAATCATACGACTGACACAATGAGTCAACCTGGATGGCGCAACCTGGCAGGTGCTACAGAACCAGCTCAGGGGGATGTTCCCAGGATTATTGATCGTTCCTCCATGTAGTACCATTAACTTGTGTTGGTGTCGAACTGACAGACGGACACACGGACGGACCTACGGAGTACGACCAACCGATCGCTTGTGCCGGACACAATAGCCACGCGTTCGCCTGAAAGAACCAAAAAAGGGAAAGAAAAGAAAAAAAGGAATCTATTTTCATTTCGAATAAAGAAATTCATCAATTTTATACCCCGCATTTCATTTGCCAGCTTCCGACACTTCCGGCATTAAATGTATTCGCGAATTTGATAAATTTTGAAAGAGTTGCTATTGATATCCGAAAGTGGTACGGAAGACAGCAAAAAAATGCGCATCTAATAATAGCGAGTTTATAAATTGATTATTTTTCCGTAGATCGTAACCTGATTAAGATTAAGATCAAGAACCTCTTAAGTATCACGGATTATATATTAATTGACAAAGTAGAACTGATGATGACAATGATTTCTTCAGCCTAAAATTAGGTCTCTATTACTGCTATGTTTTGAAGAGCGTAATCGATTGGGTTGGAAAAATAAACTGGAAAACTCAATGGAAATGAATGAATGGAAGAATGAACATTTGTATAGTTCTGTTATGGTTTCGTAAAACATATCTTTCTTCGTGTACCGCGATTCCGTGTAGATGGTCGAAGTATTGAATTTTGCCTGCATTTTATTTGGGTAATTTCAATACGGGGTGCCGGTTCATCTCGCGAAAAAAGAGGAGATGGAGCTATAAGTGAGAGGTACGAGGAACACCGAGGGGGTGAAGTCAGTCAAGCTTACTTGCCTGACTTTTTGCTATCTATACCGTCATCGACCCACGCTAGCTGCTGAACTACAACCACCGAGACTACCACCCTCTGAATAAACCCCATGAACCGAATCTTTATTACCAACCCCTTCGCCAGGACCTGTAAGACGTACCACGCACCCCACGCAGGAATTCTTTATACGCATATATCGAGGGCTAAGAAACAGAAGGGCACAACTCAAAATGAGTACGATTCGTATGTTTCCGGGGTAGATGAATTTTCGGAAATAGCGCCGATTTTTCAGTCGGAAGGGCGAGTCGGTTTTCGAAATCCGAAGGTCGATCATGTGTAGATTTTTCACTCAGTCAATTGAATCTGTTATCTGAATTTGCAACGCGATTAGAAACTCGTGTCGCAGATTCATTTGCGATCAGACTTTAACTATAAGTATTATTACGTCGAATGGACTCTACGAACTGTTGGGATTAATTCGATTTGTAAAATTATTTTAAAAGTAGGAATGATCGTTGCCATTACCGACTTATTTTTTCTTTTCCTATCATTTTGTGCCTGGCTTATACTTCATCCATCGACAAGCCTTTGAATTCTAATAGATCGGTTTAATCGATGCAGTAGAACTTTAATAGAAAACAAAAGTTCTGTTCGTCGGTCGAACAACAAACGTGTTTGGTTTTCAATTAACAAAGAACTTATGTAGAAATCGAATCATCGAAATAATTGTTCGTTGGGGAAACAAAATTCTTCTGCCGATGGAAATGTACAGAAATTGGGATTTATTCGACATTAATTCATCGAACTACTGTTGGGAGAGGGTTGTTGTGCATCCAGTTTGGTACGCTTGTACCGTTAATATTCGGAATCGCGGCAGGAGCAACGGAACTTCCGGTATAGGGGTAGCCCTGCTGTTACAGCCCTGGCCTTCTTTGTTCAGGGATGGGAAATGGGAAATGGTAGCCAAGGGTGACGAAGTGTGGCGAAAGGTCCACCTGCGAGTCGCGACATATGTATAAAACATGCTGCACGTATAATACCGCAGCCCCCGGGTGCGCACCTGTCCATCGCACGCGCGCACAGATATCATTACAAATATAAGTATACCTACGGGTAGCCGAGTAAGGGTAACGGCAGAAATGGAAATAGAAAGCAGAGGGTTGTGCGCGGGAGTCCAATTTCAGCCAGCGCATGATCTGGACTAATATTCTGTTTTTATCCTTTCGTTTGCGTGTTACTAAATTTTTAACAGTTCTTGATCTACATTATTTAATCGTGAATCCGGAGTGTCGAATTATTTTATAACGCGGTTTCTAAGCTTCTTGTTTTTTGTTGTTTATTTTTTTTCTATATTTGCCATTGCCTAAGAAGGCGCTTAATAATTTTTTAAAAACCACGTGCTTGGTCGATTAGGGGTGAGTAATTTGTACTGAAATTTTATATCGATTTCATATAACTTGTTATCAAACGTTCTGGGGGCAGGTTTAGTCGCGTGTATAACGCAGAACAACCCCTCATTCAAATAAGTATGAACTTCAAATCTGGTAATATCTTTTTTGGATTTGAATTTCAAGCTGATTATAAACGACGGATTTTTAATCGCTTGTGTATACAGTGAAAAATTTGCCAATATTATTTTCACTATTTTCATAAACAGTCTGAATTGAAAAATGTTTTGCTCAGGCTTTTACGAAATTATTACAAATATAACACAATTCAATAAAGCGAGACGCTTGTAATCTAATGACTCAACTAATAATAATCATTTGGTACTCACTGAATACGTTCTTTCATCTTGATTTCAATCTGCTCATTATCAGCGAGTCGGAGTTGGCGGCAAATGCAGTCTCACATCCAAATTGGGACTTTGAAATACAAAATTTTTTTTGTAACACATTCCAGTTATTTTTAGTTGAATTAATATATGTGAATTTTCGTTACCTTAGTTTGTACATCCATCTTAGTACTTCTACATTTCTTAGAATGGCAAAGTTCATTTTATCTTGCAGGCCACCCGTGATATGACATATTGAGAATGCGAATTGAAATGATCGAAGGCCTCTCGGATGAGGGATCTCTGTCAGAGAACATGGATACGGAGAGCTACGGAGTTGAAGCAGAGCTCACAAGCCTCTCCTGGCTACAATCTCTTGATATCACTAGTGCCTCAAATTTACCAACTCCACCTTGCTCGCCTTCGCCACCTCCGGTTACTCAGCATGCACCAAAAAAAATGTCACCACTGCTTAAAGCTGAGCTAGGTACAATGGAAAAGTTCATAGATTGTATTGGGATAAATTTTACAAAGTAGTAGTGGTAGATTCAACATACCTACACTCGACGAGCTTTGAACAAGTTATTCAATTTTGTTTTCACAGATCTTGTTGAAAATGCTGAAAAATACCGATTGGACTCGGATGCAAAACCTCCGTTTTCATATGCAACCCTAATCTGCCTCGCTATGCGTGCTAACAACAACAAACTAACTTTGTCAAGCATTTATAGATGGATTCGGGAAAACTTCATGTATTATAAACATGCCGATCCCGCATGGCAGGTAAGCACATGATGGTCATTTATTGCCACGGACATCTAATCATCACACTACATCCCCTAAATTGATGTATAATTTATTCTAGAATTCTATCCGTCACAATCTATCGCTAAACAAATGCTTTGTGAAGTTACCTCGATCAAAAGATGAGCCTGGCAAAGGAGGTTTCTGGAAGTTAGATTTGGAGCGATTAGAAGAAGGAAGGCGTTCGCGAAGGCGTGCGTCGTCTCGTCGAAGTAGCACAAAAATGCCTGCTCCAAATCAAAGCTTGACACCTGCTCTGTACGAAACACCACCGAGTAGCGTCTCTCCACCGATTCCTGACAGTTTACCAGAAGTTCCTGAATCCACTCAGGTAAGTTTAAGTGAAGATGATCTCACAGGTCTACTGATCGCAACTGTAGGTTGGGACGAGAATCAGCTAGATCTTCTTGATTCTCTTTTGGATTCGTTGTAAGGTAATAATCGGTTTTGCACTAATCCGTGTAACGAGGTGATACGAGATGTGAGCCTACACTAGCCAAGTCTACGTGTTACAAGAGTACTTGTGTAGTATTCAGACAACCTTTTTAAGATTTCTTCATAGGCCTGGGATAAAAAAAAAAAAAGAAACGCGTGTAGAAAAGCCAACGAATCGCGATTGAGACAAATGAGAAAAGTTTGTTATTTTACAATACTGGCTGCAGTGTAATTAAGTTTAAAGTAAAAAAAAAAGCTGTCAGATGATAAATTAGATATGCTCAAAATGTAGGAAAATGATATTTAATGTTATGTCTACTGGCAAATATTTTGTCGATTGAAATCGCAATATCTAGAGCTGTTGTGAAAATTATTTGGCAATAATGACACGAGTGGCTTGCTAAGCAAGGACCTCTAAGGTATAAAAAAAACAAAAGCAATTTACAAGTTGAAAAAGCAATTAAATATTATTCTATGTACTTACGGTCTTTACTGTAGCATAATCTAGTTATATTCATACACAAGTTGTAGCATAGAAAAGTGATACCTTTGCGGATGAAATCTGTTATTTACTACTCAGCGTTGTAGAACCCTTGTTGTGGAAATTGTGAAAAAATGTGGAAAAATTCCTTTGCTTATGAATTGAGGCTCTTGATCGTTGAGTCCATTGAAAAATTAACATCGGGAATCTGTAGCAAAGAATGAAATAAAACAAGGGTTATCATGTGTCACGTCAAGCATGCTCAAATAAAAATTATTCGAAAGAGTATAAATTTAATAAAACAAAACAAAAAAGTTGTCTGAATATTCAGAAATGGATCGGCCCCCGGTTGAAAATATTTTCAAAACAAATTTGAATAGAGTTGGATGTTGAAAATGTGCGCCTAGCTCACATTCAAGTATTATTAGATGATATGTTTTTAATAATAGCCAGTGTAATAATCTTGCAAATGGTCGCAACGAAACAAAATAAAAACCATTTCATATAAAGTGAGTATCAAATTGAAAAAATGATATATTTGAAATATTGACAAACTAGATGAAAATTGAAACTTTATTATATACCTATACTTATATCTGCTCAATGATCATTTTCAACATCCAAATTAATATTGTAGATAAGAATATATATAATGAATTTTATGTTTTATTTATAAATGTATAATATATTCATGAAGCGATAACATCGGTGTGATATTATTTGAATTGGTGTGTGTTTTTGCGCTCTAGTTCACGCCTTTAAGAATCCGTCCAGTTGTATGAATACGATTTAAGTATAGTATAATGAGATAATACGATTATTAAATATACCATTAATTTACATTAAATATCTAAGTAACATACATCGCTAACTATATCTCTGTAATATGAAGTGTGCCATTAATGCCTTGAAACAAGTAACAAAATCATACAATTGAATAGTGGCCTTAAACCATTGCAATAAATTGTATTATTGCAGATTCTAGTGTTTAATTTTGTTTGACTCGAATCATTTTCCTGTTAGAAGGAACCTATTAATGCATTTCAGTGTATAAAACCAAAGTCTAAAGCAGGGCAGTGGCCCTCCGAAAGTTCGTTTTTGTAATAAATCTCAATATTGTAAGTTCCATTACCCAAGCTTATGGAAATCAACATTGAAAAGTTGTTTATTATGTGATTAAGTTTTGTAGTTCAAATATAAGATAGTCAGTTTGTTGTCTATCATACATGCTTAGGTTGTGATTTTAATGCAAAGGATTGTTTCATATGTATACTTTTATGAGAATAATTTATCCATACTCTATTTACAAAAAGTTAATTACTGTCAAAAATATTTCAAGTCAATCCGATATGACACGAGATAAATACAATTCTTCATCAGTTAATACTATAGCAACAATTGTGTCAGAGACAAATGATTTTTATTTCATCATACTATAGATGAGATGTTTGTATTAAATAATGTAATCAGTAACAGTATAGAGTGTAAATTATGTTGTATTTCATTATGAAAGTGCTCAATGCAGTATGTTAATAATTTCCATTTGTATCAGAATAATATATAAAATGTAGAAGTGAATGAATCGAATAATTTTTATTACCCTGAACAACTTCCAAGTGACTTCAAAGGTTGATAATTTAATGATATTCGTACATTTTCTCATATCAATATAGTAAATGGTGCATGATATCTGAAGCATGGCATTGGAATCGTTTCATATTGCTGTCCTTAATCAACAATTTCACAGCTTTTTCTGCAGACATGACCACTGCTGCGTTAATATTTCCACTCGGTAATTTCGGAAACACCGACGCATCTACTGCATAAAGGTTGTCCATGTTATAAACTCTGAAAAATAATCGGCAATTCTTGTCACTCTCGCAGATTTTGGTGATCCCTAAAAATTCTTTCATTCGAAACTTACTTAAATGATTTATCAACAACGCTGCCCATGCGACACGTGCCTGCGGGATGATAGGAGGTCAAAGTCATATGCCGAATGTAACATCCCCAATATGATGGTGAGTCGAACGAAAATTCTTTGCAACCAGGGTAGTGTTTTTTGTACAAAACGGCACCTAGCTTCTGCATTGCTTGTGTTTCAATTAATTCTTTCACAAATTGTATGCCTGAAAATTGTTTATCTGATTCAAAAATGTTCTCGATGCATTCAAGGAAACGACAATACTTTTTAATCACCTTCTATCAGAACGTCAACGTCATCTCGTACAGAAAGATATCGTGGATCGATAATAGCAGCATCGATAGGATCAGAACTACGTAATTTGATCTCACCAGAGCTTTTTGGGTGTAGTAGAACTGGTAAAATACTAACAGCGGTTTCGTGGGTCAATGGGGAAAAATATTCCCGAAAAACCTGAGTTTGGGGCCAAGAAAAGAATCAAAGCATCTCAGCATAATCCTCAGTACAATGTTGACTAAAATTCAATGATACCTCTTCGGTGATTCCCATGGATTTCCTGAACGCCATTCCGTTATCATGAGAAATTCCAACTGGCATGACCATAAACTGTAAGTCTGGAGGATCTCGTTTGTCTTTCACTCGTGAGCTTCGAAACGTACCTATTACTTCGATTCCTGCAGATGTCCATGGACCTGAAATTACCATTCGAGTGATATTTTTTTTAAAACAAAAATATCACTTATTTTTGGCTGCCATCTTAAAATTCAAGAAATATATACCATCGCCGTTAAAATAGTAGTTAAAGGCTGATAGAGGGTTGAGAATGTTCACGACATTTAGTGGTAAAGTAGTATTAAGCACAACCATATCCAGACCAGTAAGGATATGATCCACCAAATTCTGGCCCACAGGTAAATCGTTGATTACCTTGATCTGAGGCATACATGTAGATACTGTTACATACATAGAATTTATCTGATCCATCTTGCTCTGAAGTTTGTGACTCTACACTCTTACAAGCAATTACAAGCATTAATTGTAGTAGCGTCATCTTCAATTTAAATAGCTTTGGTGAAACAAAAAAGGAGTATTGAACTGCGGTAACCTTTAGTTCTTGGAGATGTTTCTTTGGACCTATTCCAGAGAGCATCAATAATTTCGGGGTGCCTACCACTCCAGCACTAAGCACAACTGCTTTTTTGGCCATGGTTTTTAGGTGTGTACCTAGTTTCACAAATTCGACTCCAATCGCTCGTTTTCCCTTCAACAACACCTTGAACAATAGGTATATAACAAAGTCTAGCTTCTACGTTGCAATAACAAATAATTTTTCATAAAATTGGTAACAAATATTAGTATGTTCACCTTTCCAACATGCGCATTAGTGATAATGGTCAGCTTAGGATTGTTTCTATCCAACAGTCTGTCGCTGCTCCATCTTTCGCCATCCTTAATGGTTAACTCTGCTTTCATAAAACCTGATTTCGAAATAAATGTAAGGCCAATCACTCGGATTTGGTATTCTGCAACGTGCTTCATGATGCGTGCACTCACCGATATCGAGCTCGTCATTGATGTTTCCAATATTTTGTCCTAACTCTTTAGCTCCATCTAAGACTGCATCAGATAGTTCAGTATACCACTTTGCATATTCGGCATGCAAGCACCCATACTTTTTGTTTACAGGCTCTATAACATTATGAAATTGATTCAAGAATTTATAAATATTTGAGAAAAATATGAATCCTACTTAATATGGAAAAAACAGACTGAAATGAGTTATTTTATTGTTTGACTTCTAATTTTCCAATCAATCACCATTGACTGATCAGGTTTGTATCCAAATGTAACAATATCCAAAGACCTGCTTTTGCTGAACAAGTTTTTCATTTTGTCTGCCCCCAAAGTAGTCATTTGAATCAAAGAATTAATACCTTCAAAATCTTGTAACCAGTCACTGTAGTCCTGTGCATGACCACGAACATAAGCCATATAATTAAGTCTGCTGGATCCTCCCAAAATTTTACCCATTGGCCATTTACTTTGCTGAAAAGTAATGCATTATTTTCATCCACTACTACCATCAATTGAAATGCAGAAGAGTACTCGAAGTAAGAAGTCAATTACATTATTAGTTAGCCCCTTACAGGCATCCTTTTGTGGGACTGTGGAGTATTTCCAATCATAAACAGATTGTTGTAACAATGGAGCAAGCACAGGTATATTCAAAAACAATGGAGCTGCACCCCCAGCCTCAAGTAGCAATGTCTCTTTGCCAGCCTCAGCTAATCTGGCTGCTACTACGGAACCGGCGCTACCAGCACCCACTGAAATTCCAATGATTACAATTCAAGGATTAGAACTCTAAAAATTGAGCAAATATTCATAGTCGACGAACTCACCTACTATGTAATCATAGATTTTCAAATCTTTAATATCGCTGTGTGACCAATTAAAGTACTTGTCATAAAAATTCGCGCATGTGAGATAAAACGTAAATAAAACAACTATACAACCGTAAATAAATAGGGCAAGGGTCTTCAAAATAAGAACCATCTTTCGACAACTTAAATAGTAGTAAATGCCTTCAAACCACACAGGTTATAAACCTAACCGTGCGGTTTATCAAGACTTTAATCCGTTTGAGCCATTTAAACTTTAGGACTCAAGATCAATATCAATCACCATCGATCATAAATCATTGTATACTGAACATTGTATATATAGTTTTACATTTCCAGCATATGTATATTGTTCCGGTGAATACATAATTCAATCGTAAACATTCTAGGCCGGTTTTGGAACGGGGAAGTATCAAGTATGGAATCAGGGTTATGTTGGGTTTTCCGCTGATGTGTCAAATGTCGATGGCCAAATTTCAAAATCTCCACAGCATGTGACCTGATGCAGAATTAATTGATTAAATTTTCAATCATTAAGAAGAAACATGCGAAGTTGTGGTCTTCTTAATAATCATGGATACAGACACGAGTATAAGACAAAAAGTTATTCAAGAATTCAATGCAGAATTAGGCTCAGACTTGAAGAACCTCAGCAAAATTGCACAGCTGCATAAAAAACTAGAAGATGAAAAACACGAAATCCAGAAATCAGTAGGTCATTAAACCTTTTACTCACTAAACTTAATTTCAATTTAGTCAGTTATAAATAATGGTTTTGTCATTGATTTGAAGCTATCACTGGCATCGACAGAGGCACCTTCCAAAGTCAAGGCGGCTATAGAAGGTGCGGACAAAATAAGTCATGATATAAACGAGATGCTGGAAAAATGTCGATCCTTGCAAGAAACTCTTACTGAACAATTGAAAGAAAATTGTAAGATCGATGGGATACAGGCAAATGTTGACAAAGTAGAAGAACTTGAACAAGCGCTATCTTATTTGTACCTGGTTAAATTCGTCAAAGATTTATGGTAAGGGAATAGATTCGTAGATCAATAGGAGTATTCCATTGTCTAAGTACGTTTATTTTACAGCAGAGAGATAGAGGCATCATTATCAGCAAAGGATGACGAGTCGACTATCACTTTGTATAATAAATTGAGCAAAACTGCTTCTCAATTGCAACCAACTGCTTGTCACCATCTTGTTATCTATCTACACGATACCCTACACTATTGGCATAATCACCTTAAGGATAAATTCTCTATGTAAGGTTCCAAAAAAAGACATCTTGGGTTGAGCTGAGAGTTAGTTATAAAAGCTTCTTACTCTGTTGAGTAGTTATTGAGCAGCTGTACACCTCTAATGTTGGTCTCAACAAATTATAGAGAATACAACGACATCCTGAAAGCGTTGAAATGGCCGTTTTGTGGGAATAATTTGACTGTAACGAGTTTACATTCACCAGATGTAATCGTGAGATTCAAGGTCGTAACCACATACCTATTACAACTACAGCTACCGTATCCTTTGCAACGAATCAAATTGTCCTGTGCAATGAGGGAAGATTTCTCAATCCTGATTTACAAAATTGATTCTTTAATTTGATATATATCAGAGAGGAGACTGCAAAACCCACTGTTACTTCCTCACTTCTCACAGATTTCATACCACCAAGCTTACCAATTCTACTGCTAATTCGTCCCCTACGACGCAGATTCATCTATCATTTCACAGGTTCAAAGCAGACTAATCGTCCCGACAAACCTGAATGGTATTTTACTCAGGTGCTCACTTGGATTCGAGATCATGCTGAATGGGTACGCAACAATGTGCAACCCATTGCAGATTCTTTAGGACTCTGCCACTTTCATGCAAAGGTAAGGTATAAGAACTAACAGTTTAGAGCTGTGTTTCAATCCCTGATCAATGAGACGTTCATACCTACGAGTATATGTCCTTGATTTATGAAGGTCGAGTTCATGCGTGGGCTTGTCCAACTGGCTGTCGAAAAACTTCAATCTGAGTTGCCAAACATACTTTACGACGATGCTCTCTTTGCGCATTTAGTTGACGAAGCATTGGGGTTTGAAAGAGAGCTGAGAGATACCTTGTTGTATCCTTCCAGTCAGCCAGCTACCGTTTCTGTACTTACTCAAGCACAGATTTTCGTCAAGTGGATCAATATGGAAAAAAAGTGTGGGTATCCTGAGAGAAACCTGAGGGTCAAAAGGGTCAGACTTGTATGTCGTTAATGATTTTATGTAAACCTCAATTTTCAGATGCAACTGAGAAAATGGACGCTATATTGAGCTCGGATACGGCGTGGCAAAAGTTACTGGGACCAGACATAGATGATATGAAAGTGACAGAGTGTGCAGAAGCATTTCTTACCCTGCTGATGACCATTACGGATAGATACAGTCATCTTCCGCAGCCTGGCCATAGGTAAATACCTATAATTGCTCATCTAGCGGTGCTGCTTCTGCGTTCTGCGTTCTTCGTTGCTATGTATTAATTATCAATTACAAATTATGACTGGATATTTGGTAGGTTACAATTTCTCGAACTTCAACTTGAATTGGTGGATGACTGGCGGGTCCGCTTACTGCAATTGCTGCATGAGAATTACGAAGATCCGTTGACGTCTACCATGCCTAGAATATTAAATACTTTACACTACGTCTCCAGTGTTTTGGTAGAATGGGGATCTACCGTCGTAAGTACATAGAAAAACAAACATATCAACTAATTGAATCGTGAAAAAAATGTTTTTTTTTAGCATTTCTTACAGCTTTACTACTTCAAAAAACAATGCGATGTAGGAAAATTCGCACATGAAACTTTGGCAGATATTTCAGATAGTATTGCTGACGAAGAAGGTTCAGTATTCTGTGAAGCTCTGGCACTGCTGCAGAGATTGGAACGTGAATTAGTAAATGAAATAAGTGATTCTGTGACACTTGATGTTAAAGCCAAGAGCAGACCTTATAGAACAGACAGGTAATGTCAAAAGTTATCACACTTGCTAATTTTTCAGTTATTCATGGGCAAACCCATCTTATATAGCAAACTTCGTGATTGTACTCTACTTAGAATAATGATATCACTCTACGTCGCTCGTGTTTGCCCTTATTGTTAGATGGTTTGCGATGCAGTCTGAAAAAGACGTGGTGTCATTATCGGTAACTTCAAGCGGATGCCCGATGTTCCATGAATTAGCTGCTCGTCTTCACACACTTCAGGAAATCCTTGCACTGCCGCTGTTCAATCAGGCTTGGAAAAATTTAGCGGCTCAACTTGATCAAGTGAGTGATATAATTCTATCAATCTGAAAAATTCCGTTTCAACAAAAACTGAACATAATGATCTTCACATATTTTCAGTACCTGCTAGAGGAAGTTGCAATGGTGAATCAATTCAACTCAGGCGGAGCAGCACAGTTGCACTACGATGTTTTCAGAAATCTGCTGCCGCTTTTTGGCTTGTACACTAATACTCCAGATGCCCACTTTCCACTGTAAATACTGAACACAAATAGATTCTTTTTGCTATAAATTTTATTTTAACAAAAAATTTACTTGTGTTTTGTAATTTCCACACAGGATTAGAGAGGCCACGATTCTTTTGAATATGGCATTGGGTTCAGCAATGCTTTTGCTACAGGCATTGGAAAACAATGAAGATGTTACAGAGGTACTAGTGGATGTTGGAATTTACAAACTTACAGTAGACATTGCAATAGTCATATTAAAAAACAGAACAGATATAAGCTCGCAATAGACAATGGTCAAGCAGCTGCTATTTGCTGTATATAAATGGAAAAATTATACTTGGAATTTAAATCTTACTATCTATATTCACATTATTATACAATATAAAGTATTTAGTAACACAAGATTGTACTATGAATGAATGATATTGTGTACATTCTTACTTGAATAAAATTACTTTTGTCAATGATCATTTTAATTCTTCATCGTATACTAACGGTTACCACTTCAATCGCAGACAATTAAATCACCTTTTTGTCCTTTATACGATTTGAAACTCTGATAGTAGTTTAGAAAAATAGGAACTTCCTTTTCATCATTCGACAATTTAATCTCAAATGAATTAGCTACTTGTTTGTCAGTATGCAGTTTTTCATCGAACTCTAAGTATGGATAATTTTTCATAAAGTTCACTTCAGTGTCAAAAGTATATTCTAATTGAAGAGGACTTTTTACTGAAGAGACTTTTTCCAGAATTTTGCCAACTTCATTTTTCAATACACTCAGTGTATCTGTTATTGTGTTGACATGGACAATCCTTGGCTCAATACAACACACTATTTCTTGTACCACATCATGTATGGAATTTAGTTCCTCAACTTTAATGGTCTTTGTCTGTGCACTCGTTGATGGGATGTTTGCATTAGCTACACTACTCAAGTCTGGATACAACCTAGTAGTTGTTGATGTTTTTGCAGCCAGCGATGTAACTGTAGAGAGTATTTTCGAGTTTGAATTTATGAAGGCATTATCCACTACAACAAAAGATTGGTCCGATTGCTTTTGCTGATGAACTGTTTTTTTTTTTGGTTTGGAATCGGTAGCTCCCTTGACCAATACCTCTGTTGTGAGTTTTGTACGCTGAGGTATCCAAGGATCTATTGCAACAGGCTTCTTGGACTCATCATTTTCGTTCGAGAAGGCTTCTAATGTATCCTCAGCAATATCCAGCCCAGACACATCAGATGAATTTTTGGATTTCTTGTTTTTTTTTAGAAGGCGAAACAAAAACATCTTGGTTAGATTTAAATTTCTATGTTTTCCCAACCAACTATCCGACCACTATTTTTTTTTTCTTAGGGAATGGACCGTACGGTCAACTCCAATGTCTGACCACTGTCCCACTGTTCTCGAGAGTTTTGTCGATGCGTTCGTATAATCAAAAACCGGGTAAGTACGTACAGCATCGTCACCAAAATTGCGAATCACAAAACACATTGATAACGTTGAGTGTGATGTACCGTTGAGTGTGACAGCCACAGTGCTGACAGCCCATATTCTCATTGGTGCTTTACATTCAACCCCATAATATTGAGCGCGATGTTTGAACGCAGCAAAACGCCCAACATAATCTGACAATGAGCACGTGATTTTGCCAATCATTAATAACTACTGATCTAAGATCAGAATCAATAACCCATAGATATTTCCTGCTATCAATTATTTAGTTTATGCTTTGTTTGTTCTCTTTCGCTCTCAAATCTGTTAGTCCATGTATGTTCCTCATCCTGATCAAAAAAATTCTTGAGATAGTAAGAGTATCAAAAATAAAAATACACAATAACAATAAAAATAAAAATAACAATAATCAAACAGCCGCACTACTAAAGAATTGAAAGATGAACGGGCAATTAACTAGGGAATGTGAGCAGAGGAACATAATCATTAGATCAGGGAGCTACACACCTAGAACCATAAACGTCAGATCTTGGTGTATGGTGTCATTCTTTAAATTAATCGGTATACTCTTTCGTAAACAATCTATTGCTCGCTCTACTTATTGTTGATATTATAGTAGCGCAAGAAATTATTTGACGTGAATGAAAATGCGCGAAACAATAAGTAAACCTTTCACTATACTAATTATACAATTGCTAGTATTATTGTAATTTTGGATTCCCAATTCAGACGACGAGCTAGATGATTTCCTTGAGGATGATCAGTGCTGCAGGATTGCCGACAAATACTTAATCGCCATGGTCTTTACGTATTTTTTGAGGGCTGGGCTGCGGTCAGATGAATACACAAGATCAAATTTCTTCATTGCCCTGTAATTTCTTTACACATACTTGGCTCCAATATTCAGAAGCAAATAATGCGTATAGTTTGGTAATTTGTTGATCTGAACAAATTTCTTCAATCTGTGCTCTAATTGGCCTGCTTCTAGGTATTTGGCTCATGATATGGAAGAGGATACAGATGAGTATCAAGTGATGCTTCGTGATTACATAGAGCTAGATGATGCAGGATTTGGTTGTACACCCTCCCTATTCTTTGAAAGGCGTGATAAACTCTGGGAGAGAATGCAACATCGCGCTGTAGTTTCCAAATCATGCTGCGACAAGGTGATGAACATGATTAGGCCATATCACAAGATATGGTCCCGCGAAAGACACGTCAACCATTCGGGGGCATCCAGAGTTTCTGAAAGGTGTAAATCATTGTTGGATCCTTGAATTTTTCCAGAACATTCAAAACAAAATTCACAATAGATCCCAAACACACAAATATGTAACTCTTGTATTTTTGCCTTAAAACAGAGAGAATATCTCCTGCCCAAATTGCCCTGCAATGATCATCCCACAGTACTCAAACTCTTCCACCGAGTTCAGTCCGGAAGTAGTTTTCAATTTTCTAAGACCAAGGACACTGAACAGTCGGATACTGAATCAGCATTATGCTTTTGATTTTGAGTAGACGGAAGTGTAATTACTGATGAAGTTTGTTTTTAAATTTTCAGAGCTTCAATAGATTCAAACAGTCACAATTACGGTAGAATAATTATAAACTGTTGTAACATTATATTTTAGCTAGTAAAATGATATTATTCACTAGTTTGTGGGTTTATTACAACTTGTTTTTTTTTTTTCTAAACTTCCTATAATTCTATAGATGTTGTATCAGATGAGTTATACATAAATCATACATTAATCAGTTGTATGAGAAGACAGATCACAATAGCAAAATACAGAGAAATTACGATAAAAATTATAAAATATTGAAATGGCGTTTCATTCGTTAAACTGTTTACATTCAAACAGATATCGGTTGCACTTTCGGGATATATAAAATTAAACATTATCTCATTTCTAACTCACAGACTTAGTTAATTGCCTCGATTTGAACGCGTTTCGAGGACTCTGTCTCTTCGGAGTGTTGAATTGTTCAGAGGTAAAGGCTAATGCCTTCATGGGAGTACGTTTGCAGTCAGTTCCCTGTTTTCTGATTATTGGCTTTACATCCTTTCTAGTCTTTGAAGTGAGAGTACGTTTAATGTGAGGTGTTTTGCAGGGCGTGTTTTCATCTGATTTTGAGATATTTCGGTTTGATTCTTTGAAGCTGCGAATCGTGCTCTGGTTTTCTCTCAGACAATAATAATTATTTGTGTTGACTTCCATCAAGTCTGCGCAGTCTGTGTCAATCTTTAACTCATTTTCCAACGCCACTAAACTCTGTGGATCATACTTTTGAGCCTCGTGACTGATATTTTGCTTTTCAGGCTGCAAATGAATGTTCTGCTGAGACGGTATTATAGTTAATTTCATTTTCAACTGCGGGGAAAAATCACCAGAGGACTGAGACACCTTCAATTTAGCATTGCTCTTTGAGCTCTTATGGGACTTTCTACGAGGTGGTCCCAATATTTTTGAGACGGTTGATTCGTCCGAATCTAAACTTTTGACTATCCTAGTACGCCCTAATTTTGAAACTTGCCTTCTGGAATTCTCTGCTCTAGTGTCACAACTTGGATTGGGGCAATAAATTTCTTGCTTTGACGTTTCGTCGAAGAGCTTCGCTTTTGCTAATACCATTCCAACATTTTGAGTTCTTAATTTTGCCACCGAAGCCCTTCCAGTCTGTGGTGCCGTAGTGTTGGTCCCGTGATCAGACTTAAAATAACAGTCTGCATCTTTCCATTTTACAATTTTTCCCGTGGGTGTTTGACTCCCTATTTCTTTCCTTCCAGAAATAGGCTCGTCATCCCGACCCACATCTTGCTGGCTGCTAACATGTTTTAATTCCTTTGTTTTATTATTCAACTGTCGACAGTCGCCTATAAAATCAGACCCATGAAAAGATGAAGCCCGACGGACGACCGATTGCATGACAATATCCGAACTATTCACTAGCTCCTCTTGATCATCGATGAAAGTGGCGTCATTGCTCAGTGAGCCCTTTGTGTGTTCGGCGGTGTGTGTTATCAATGTGTGTAATTGTTTTTGCAGGAAGTCAAGCCTCGCGATCGTTTCGTCGCTGCAAATTGTATTGCAACTTGAAAGTGTTCGGGCACCAGGTTGCATTAATCCCGTGTAGACAGTGTTGGGTCTTCCACGTTTCAAGTAGACCTTAGGTGAAAAATTATTCGGTTCTTCTTTGGATTGTTCCAAATCCTGCTGTGTTGAGACACGCCACGAGACATGACGGCTATTACGTTTGCTGTAGACAGAACGCAAGCAGAGATTCAAAGTTTTGAGAAAGTAAGGATACATTGTAAGATATGGTGAATCAAATTACACGTACCAAACAGGTCTTTCTTGAGATCGACGTCTGAGGTTCCCAATTTTCCTGGCACTTGGTGACCTTATTATCTTGTGCTCTGCAGATCTTCTTATTTTCAATTCCCTACCCAAACGTTTGGCAAGATGATCTGCATTCAAGGTGCTGCCAATACTAGCTCCTTCCAGCGTTTTTTCGTAAGCACACTGTACTTTTCTGGCAGAGCACTGAATGAGATCTTGGCTAGTATTGTTTGATTGTGAGATGCATTCAAACTCTTGAGATATCCTGGATTCTATTGCACAAACTCTACTTTTTATGTCTTCGTATTCACTTTTTGGTATAGTAACGTATTCTTCCTCGTCAAAATTTACATCGCAACAAAGTCTAGATTGGAAGGCGGTGTCAATTTTTTTAGATCTTGTATCCACTTGACCATTTTGGTAGTCTAGCTGATCTTTCTGGCGCTTGGGGTACATAAAATTATCCGATACTTGACCCACTGAGGCGCTGTCGTCCGATAAGTTGACATCAGCATCCATGAAGACTTCATCCTGCTCAGAACCATTGACAAAACCCTCAAGGGATCTAGAAGGCGACTTGACTCCGAACAACTCTTCGTGCAGTGCTTGTTTTTTATTTAACCATGAAGCACCGCTAACGGAACTCCACCGTCTTTCAATTTTTGGTGAATTTGAAATTCTGCAATCTTCAGTTTGTGGATCTGCGACTTTCTGGAAAGTAAATCCAGAAGATAATGAGGATGCTAACAAATGTTTGCCATGCATAATTTGTTATAATACTTATTTACTTCGACTAGGAAGTCTCATACTCACAAGTTTACTTTTTGAAACAAGCCGATCTAAGCTGAGACGAATCTTCCTGGTTCTCTCGATTTTTTCTTTTACTCTCGGCATATGTATAGAGCTTCCATCTTTGCAGGGACTACAAAAATGCGAAAAAAACCGATATGAATTAATGACAAGAACTCACAAGAATATGTAGAAAGCAGCATTGTAAATAATTACAAAAACGTAGAGCATGCACTACATACTTTGGATTTAGAGAAACTATAGCTGTGAAATGATTTTCTTGGAGTGGACAACCACAGTCTGGTAATACTTGAAGAATTTCTCGTCTGTGATCAAATATAATAAATAGCAAGTACAATCACAGAAAAGGCTTTCAAAGATACTACCGAGGACTAGGTTGTTGAGTACAGGAGACCAAACACTGTACAGAATACAAGGTGCATCAACAAAATAAAGGATTGCTACACCCCCTCCTTCACTCTTAGTATTTGTAACTTACTTTTTTTTTGCACTGAGAGGGGCCAGAGATTCGGCAACCTTACGTTTTTTTCCTGTTCTGATGGAAGGAGTATGTAATGAGTTGAAAGTGGTTGGAACAATCTTATTGGTTACGATGCAGGATTCTTCTGGTGAGTTACTCTTACTGACCATTTTTTTCAGCCCATTCAACATCCCTATAACACATTGGAATTTAGAATTTCATTATTTTTTGAGAGAAGTATGTATAAGGAAATGGCTCTGTGGTAGTGATTACAGAAAAAAAATTGATACTTTGGAACAGTTGAAATCCATTGTAAAAGGTAATTTTCGATGCTAAAATGTGAGTTAAACCCAGAGGTATGGACGTACTTAGGTTGATATTGGAGGCACTTGGGTGTGGCTTACGTGTAAGGCTTCCGCTGCGACGTTTCTTGTTTTTCAGCTTTGCCTTTAACAATGAATCTAAAGCATCAGATTCATTCTCAACGTTACTGGTTGTATCAAACACCATTTGTTCCGTTATATTATCTGGCAAAACACCAATATGTTCGGCATTCTCAATCAAAATCTAAAAAACATTAGAATCAATGAAAAACTCTACACCTCACTTTTGACATATGCCGTGTACCTTTTGCACAAACAGTATTACCTTGATAATAAGAATATGCGTTTCTAATCTAGATTGGACAGCAGATATGGTAGCTTCTTGAAGTGGCATGATATTCGGTCCTACAACTTTGGCCAGATTCTCTACGCTCATTTTGTTCTGTTTCTCATGTTCAGCTATTCTCTTGAGAAATCCAGCAAAGTATGCCAATGTGTTTAGGTGGTAAGGGGGAAGAAGAATGCAGGCCATAAGTAGTGCCTTCACACTGGAATTCTTCAGCAATGCACACCGTACTAATAATTCGTGATAGGACCAAGGTATTAAGGGTACTGGAAGTTCCCTGAAGAATGTTTTCAGGACATTAGCTACATCTATAACTTGGTGTTTATCTTCTAGAGGAGCACCAGTATCGAGAAGAGATATAATCTCTTTCTGGCGACGATGAGACCCGGCCTTTCTGAACAGGCCTTCGTGAGTTATACATTTTTCAATAAGGGCACAAGCCTGGCTCACAAATTGAGGTACATGAACGAAAGACCCAGAGGGGAGAATAACAAGATCTGACGGTAATTGTGTGAGGTGGGATTTGAAAACTTTATCGGTTGATTGAATAGAGTGACCATTCTCCTCGTTTTTGTCTAGTTTCGATAAGTAAGGCTGCTTCTTCACGCGCCGCTTAACCCCCAAATTCCTCAAGTTACTCGCGATTATTTCATAGACCTTCTCTTTGTTTACAACATCGTATATCAACATTTTTACGGTCTCAAAGCGACGCACAGTTGTGTAGAACATGCGCCCACACGTCCTAGGTGCGGTCGATCAGGTCTGAATGAGTTCGTAGCAAAAATGTTTGGTATACAATCGGCGACTCAACTAATACGCTCAGAGTTTGATCACTGTATGTTGAGTGGAGGCTGCACCAGCACCGATATTCATCCAGTAGTTTCGGGCACTGTCCAAATTGGTCCATACTATCGCGCCATAGTATACTGGCGCTTCTTTGCTGGTCCTTCGGCTTGGTACGGAAGCCTGGTGGGGACATCTATAATATCGAAAGCTCGGAGAGTGGGAATGAAATTTACGTCTATGGGGATAAAAGATAAAAATTGAACTTAACCTGTAGTGATCAACTGATCATACGGAGTCCACTAGAAACTAAACAGTACGCACGCCAAATTATGTGCTTGATCTTTCAAATTCATCACCAAGAGTGCTAGTGAAACTAGTCAAGAGAGCTTCTCCTGGTTGACATACAATACTTGTTGTCATCGGAGATACACATTGGTAAAAATGTTCGGCAGGCTGATAAAACAACTTTACGCCGGTATTCCAAGATATATGATTCTCCCATCACCGAAGACTTGGCCAGCACCTGCTTCATTGGACTACTTCTTTCCGCTGAAAGTTAGCAGCAACAATTTCTTACCTGGAAAATGTTTCTTCTGTTCTTCATTTTGTTCTCCAGATATTGAAGAATCTCACGAGATAGAAACTCCCGAAATAGAACTCAATTCAATCACTCAACTCGATGAAGCCAAGCTACAAACCATTCTGGATTCTGACCACACGCTGAATCAAAAATACAAAATATTACAGCTAGAAATAGACGTGATGCGACAAACTGGGATACAAGCACCTGACATTATAGACCCTGCACAATGGTTTCAGTTACTCAAATTAACAACCCGATCTTCCAGAAGGTTCATAGCATTATTCTATATATCATGTATTAGACTCCTCATGCATTCTGATTTCACCCCTAATTTTTCTTTGCAGAAAGTATCTAAAATATTTATTCAAAAGAGAAAAGGGCAAGCAAAATTCACGGGCCAAAAAGGAGTTAGCAAGATCAGCAAAGAAAACAAGTATGGCAGAACGTACAGAAAAAAACAATGATGTCTATGGATTACAAAAAACAACATTGTTTTTACGAATATATGATACTACGATACACAAATTTCACAACACAAAATTGATGCAAGCTACAATGTTTGGCTCAAAGCTTGTAATAGACTGTGGATACCATGCTCAAATGACGAATCAAGAGAGTACGGAATGCGCCAAACAGCTAACATATTTATTTGGGGACAATCGTGTTCAACGTGAACCTTTTGATCTCTACTTTTGTAATGTGGACAAGTCTTCTCAGCTTATGCAAAAATTTCATCGTAATGTACCGAACGCATATGAGGAAGATTTTCCGCTAAACATTACCGAGGCTTCATATTTGGACATTTTTGACAAAAAAAGATTAATCTACTTGACCCCCCACTGTAACGTAGAGATGAATGAATACCTCCCTGACGCCATTTATATCATAGGTGGCATTGTTGATAAAACCAATACTAAACCTCTCTCTTTGGCTAAAGCGAAGAAAGAGGGACTAAAAATGGCCAAATTACCTCTTGATAAGTATTTGTTATGGGGCCCTGGCGCAGGAAAACGACTACCACTAAATCACATGATAAGAATCTTGGGTGACATCAGGGCTACTGGAGATTGGAAAAAAGCACTACTTCATGTATCCAGAAGGAAACTGGAAAAAGGTCTTGACGAACTGAATCTTGAGAAAGTTCAGGAAGAGCAAGAACTCCAGAGGAATTTCAGGCAGCATAATCACGATAGGTATCATCGTTTGGATACTAGTGAGCTATTGAGGTACCGTAGACATACAAACGATAAACACGGAACTGATCTTGTCTCGTTCACTTATCAGGATAGACGAAAGAAACCCTTGTAAATATGTAAATTGAGACAATTTGGAGCTTAATAAATAGCTATGTTTATATAAAGTCCATTCCACGCCATGTTTGGTGAAAACAAAAATGAAGGAGTCATTCCACCACTCAGTCATTCCAATGAACGAAACTTCACAAGATAAGTTTTACTCATTGTACATGATAGTATAAAAATTGGATTTATCCAGGCGTACAAAACCTTGTTTACTTCAGGGTTGTGCTCACAAAGTTTACTGTTGAACTCAGAGTTAACAAGAGTCTACTCACCATTGTTCACAAATTCAGCGAATACCAGACCGAGCTCAGACTAGAACATTCATAAATTGACCAGAAGTAGTCAAAGAAAAAGATAAAGTGAACGGTTTAATCAAAGAAATATTTAATGTTAACAGTAATGGTTGTAATTATTATCATATCTATATAGTACTCGGAATATATGCTTATAATAAATAGCGATGAGTGAAGCGATTCACGCGCAGTCACAAGATACCGCGGTTATCAAATAGGAAATTCTTTTCTCATTGTCAGTATCACAACGGGCTGCCATACTTTTATATCAGTGGTGCTTATCCGATATGAGGTCGAGATCCTCATCGATCGAATACCACTATTTTATAAATCAGCAGACCAAAACTCGACAGAATAATAACAGAACTTATGAAAACTTTACTTAACTTGCTTGAAAGCTGCGTTTGATAGATACTTGAGGATAAAGCTGTTGCCACTCGTGGATTTTCAAATCATTGATACCCTCACAAAAGCTGAGATCGATCATTTCTAATTCAGTACAGCACAAGAGGAATCGTAGACATATATCTGGTGTAAGTGATCGTGCTCCAAGTAAATCTAGCTGTCTGAGTTTTGGACATGCTAGGAATGGTTCTAGGTCACGATCGACCAGACCGCGAAGTGCCGCAAGGAAAACTTTCTCAAGATCATGACAAGATGAGGCTAACGCACGAAGCGAATCACCTGGAGCTCCGATACCAAGACTGTAGAAGGTAGAACAATATATTAAAATCATACAAATCACCAAGTAGCTATTCCATTTTCGAATACTCACCACCATCCAAAATCAACTTCTCTGAGTTGTCTGCAACGCGCTAGAGCTCTAACTCCATGAGGTGTGAGGCTATGACTTTTCCAAAAATCTATACTCTCCAGTTGGGGACAGGAATATGCAACTTGGATGGCAATGTCATCCATGTTGAGAATGTGATCGCAGGCTGCAAGATTTAAATGTCTCATGTTTCGATTTCCTTTCAGAATTGCGCAAAGAGACGGAGTCTGTATCATTGTTCTATAAAGCTCCAATCTTTCTAACTGCTGCAAGTTTGCCAAGGGCCAAAAACCGTCCTTTGTTATCTCCAGGCAGTTGCGGAGACATAATTCTAGTATTTCAACAAGTAAACACAAATTATGTATCATCTGACAAATCAGTTTCCCTATTAATCATATACCTTTGAGATTCTTGCATATAACCGAAACTTTTAGGATAACCGAGTTGTTAACAAATTGGCAGCAGTTGAATCTGAGGTTAGTTAGTTGGGTTCCACTGGAAGTTAGAAAGTCCTGTATATCCTTGGAGGTGATTGTATTGTAGTTTCCACACCAGGAAAGATCAATACGTTGCAAGTACTGACACCTTGAAGACAAAGTATTCAGGGTTTTTCCATCCACGCAGTACCAGTATGGTTTCATATTAAGACTGGTATAGAGAAGTGCGTCCTGAGCTATGTTGTTGAAATGTCTATTTACTTGACAGCACCGACTCAGCGATTTAAGGTCCAGGTTTTTCAGAATCTTGAAGACAGCTTCATTCTAGTATAACGAGATGAAAGTAAATTCAAAACTTGACAAAATAAAAATTTTTTTTAGCACAGACTTACCGGTAGCATGGAAAAACTGCCACAACTGTCGCTTGACGGTTGAGCTGTACCTGTCTTTTTGGCTGCCACAAGACGAGTCCCAGATGATGATAAATTGATATCCTGCATAAGTTTTGGAAAATCCTCTTGGAGAAACTTGTGTAAGCTTTGAACAGCTTCTTCGATAGGTGGTATACATTGGAAGTCCGTTCCTAATTTGTCCACGATCATTCCTTTTTGTATTTTCCCTGTTACATTGCTGTAAAAAAAAAAGTATCGCTCAAACCCTAATAATTAACAGATACAAACGCAAATACTAACCCATTTGATAGTTGGCAGTGTTCGTACAATATGTTTTTGAATTCTCTCAAGTCTCTGTGAGTCTTGAGATAATCTGGTGTTAAATTGTGAATGTCATTACAGCTATAAGTACTCCTGTCAAGTAGCTGGAGAAGAGAACTCAAGTTGGTGTTATGAAATTTAAAGTGTGGTTGTATTAGCTCCGATGTTCCAATTAAAAGAATTGCATCTAATTCCGTATAGTAGTCTAACTTGCTGTGGTTGAATTCCAGTCGTAGCATCCTTGTTTTGAATTTACACTCCTGTAGAGGAGGAGAAAATATCCTTGGCTTGTGCGATACTATCTGTGGAGGTCCACTCCATAGACGCCTCCACCTTCCATTGCTCTCCATTGCCCATATCCCGACAACACTTCCCGGGTTGTAAGTCTCGTAAACCGAGACTCGGATGGGATAAACTTCGCGATCATACGCCACATCTATAAAATACAACCTCGGGTCATTATCTAGTAAGAATTCTTGAAAATCATGACCGTTACCAATATAATCCTGACAGACCACATGCTCATTGTTTTGTGGCATGTAGTCGATTAGCTTCGAAGGTGCTTTGTCCCACCAGCAACCGTAGGTCCTCTAAAAGTTTAATCACTCGATAGTTAGTTCCAACAATAACCTATCGACGACAAATCTCACCATGACAAATGCTTGAGGAAAATCGCCATAGTCGGGAAATTTACTGGGGTTTCCTGCCACATTGTAGGCAGTGTATGAAATGCTTATATCGCTTCCGTACTGAGAGCTGAAGTGGTGTACTTGCTTGACAAATTGCTCGGTGAATATTATCGAAGTTTCGTCATCTTTGTTACCCGATTTTTCCCTGGCCACAGATATCAGCTCTGATTTTTTTTCGTCACACGAAACCATACCGTGTATTATATTTGAATAGATAAAAGCCGCATATGCTTCAAAAAGATCAGATTACGAGGGGATCCCGTTACAACTTACAAGTAATGGTGTTTTTGTTCCGAATCGAATATGTATGAAAACAAATCTGTATTTATCGGATGAGTGATGGACCATCAAGTTTAAGTAACTTTAAACAGAGATGGCGTTCCATGGTGGGCCTAGATAGGGATCATGGAGGGTGAAGGCGTCTCAAAGTCACGTTTGGTACCAGCATCCCCTTTGGTACCAGCTACTGAACTATGAGTAGTAATGTAGTTCAGTGGTACCAGCCCGTACGTAACGTACAAGTGTGATCAGCTTTCGACACGTCCCTATTCTGTGGTAGTACACATCTAAAATTTAAATATATTAACTGGTATCCAATTCGTATAATTCCATCCATTCACAACAATGATTTTATTCCGCCACTTCATCACATCCGGTTCAGCCAAAAATAGCGGCGAGACGTCCGATCGGAATCCCGTGGTCTGGCTTTGGTCTGGCACCACTAAACGGTCGCAACTTGTCGGTAACAGCATAATACGCATCGAAGAGAATGGAAGAGGATTCGCACGTGCTCCAACGATATTAAAAATGGAGTTCAGAATGTTTTCGATGAGGGTACAGGGATGATCGATCAAGTGTAATGTATTCATGCAGGATTTAATACTTGGACAGCCCATGATATTAAGGTGCGTTACACATCGAATCGTCATTACAAAGTTGTAGGCAGTCACAGCTGATGGCTATTGGTATATTATTATAAACAGATGCGGATGTTGACGAAGACGTAGATGTAGATCTCTGCGGATGTAATCGTCACAAGCCGATGACGTGTGGAAGTAGGTAGCTCAAAGGTTTACGTAGGAGGAATCTCGTAGCCATTCGAGTCCCTCGCGAATGCCCTCGTGAGGTAGACAGAGATGGTTGTAACCGTGGTTGTAGCATTCTTTGCCTATGCTGGTACTACTGCAGCCGTGGCACTTGTTGCACTGGCAATCCAGGCTCTCGCCGCATTTTCCCCACATGTTGTGACGCCCCCCGCATCGCTGTCCCGGACCCTACAACCCAATCACAACCAACACGAAGGTAATTTTGAGAGCTTGCTACTTTGACGGAATAATATTACCTTCCCGCACTCAACGAAGTTGCATTCTTCGGCGAATGTGCTACCCCACATACATTCGTCACACTTGTCGCCGCAACTCTCGCGATTCCTGCACACCCCGGCTGAACGGGCATCGCATCTGTCACAATTTTTTAGAAACGACAAGGAATGTTAAAGACAAATCTTCATCCCTTTTATTATTTCACGATATTATCCGAGTAAACGTAACGCAACAGCGACAAAGCTGACGACGGACAACGACAACGACAACGACAACGACAACGACAACTACGAGAGCAACAACTGCAACACAACAGATTAACACAATATGATCAAATTCGGCTTTCAACAAATAATTATCATTCAGCTCTTAACGTAAGTTGCATCCTTCGGCAATCATCATCGAACATTCTTCATTGATACTCACGTGAAGAGAACACTTGCGAGCATGGTGAAAATTAATGGCAACGAGACGAGAAGTTCGGCAGAGTGCATTTTGTCCTGGAGATGACGATGTAATTGTATATCACCTGAAATCAATTGAGTCGTGTAAGGGGTTGCATTGTGACAATTCACCACCTCCACAGGTTGTAATAATTCGATCGATTGCGCGGATGCGCTGCCTGAAATCCAAATTTCAGATATCTACAAACGTGTGCTTCTGCATACGGTATCATTGACGTCGTTCGGATGTTTCTAGTATTCAAATACATGTGCAAATTCCTTGAAACAATAACGGACGGATATATTCCATAGGAATTACGCCTCCACTTTACATACATACATATCTATGCATATGTAAATGTAGTATATGCATGCTGAGGTAGTGAAAAAATACCTTGCCGGTTTACTTTTGGGGACTTTTACGTATGTGCATACGTACATGCAAGGTGTGAGATACACGGCTGGATCGGTGAATGAAAGTCCGATCACCTCCGACGCATACATGCGAGATACGAAGGATTGTTAGCGAGTAAACGCGTATACGAGAATCGTATAAATAATACTGCGCATTCGAACAATTTTCGTAAATAGTTGGTGTTTTCGTTGGTATATAGATCAGCGCATTAGATCTCATGCCAAGTTTGTCAGTTAACCACGGTCTCACGGTCAACGGCCAGTGCCACTCCAACGGTCCGACATTTCGGTCCTGCGATCCTGAGCTAGCTGAATTTTCCACCTGCGATTTATACATCTCGCTGCTGTGCATAAAGTCCATTGCTGTTGAATCTGTTCATTATCCGGAATTAAAAGTACGTTATACCCTTATCGAACCACCGCTTTGTCCTACGCTTTCACCGTTGAGCACCGGGATTATTAGACGAAACTATCAAACGGTAGCGGCGAACAACGCTCCGAGAATCCGGCGACGCAATTTTTACCTGTACCGCGGAAAATCAAAGTTCGAGGTGAGTCGAAAGGAAACGTCGAACCTTAATAGCAAACGTAACGCGAGCTGATCAATTTATCCTCAAACTCCTCGTTGATCGAACGTTCTTCCACATTTTTATCTCTGTACGTACACACCTATTCTCATGTACTCGACGTGTACTCTCTAGAAGGACGTCTATTAGTTTTCACCTCTAAATTAGATGGACGGGGGAGAAAAAAAAAAAAATACATAAAGCAGCCCTTGCTCTCTCGAAGGACTTTGAGTTTTGATATCCCCGGACAATATAAGTATAATCGTATGTATCCGTACGATTATATTACCCAGATTTATTGATGGGGTTGTGGGCTGAAATTTCCCATGATTTCAATGAGCGAGGCTGAAAGCGTTCGGCTGATTTGGTGGACTTTCCGGCTTCTCCCACAGTCTCGCATACTTTTCTCACAGTATCGGTACTTACCGAAGTAATGTACGTGAAAAGTGTTAGACAAGAAGCTTTTTCAAATTTATCAAGATTGACCCTCCGTAGTCACCCTGGGTCAAATTCATCCAGTCAAGTTCAAATGGTTGCTGGGTGAAAACTATCAGTCGGGTCGCGATTGAAGAAATACTAGAAAATACCTTGAACATTTTCGAAGATGTTTCAAAAGTCTGTAAACTCGTGAAAAAATACACCGAATAAAAAAACAGGTATGGGTAAAATTTACCTACGCGGTGACCAAGGAGTGTTAAATTCTTCAGTGCGTCGAAAATGTATTCGTTAAAATGAAAAAAGTATCACGCAATTATCTGCAGCGATTAGAAAATTGAATACGAACTTATTATCGGTCAATACTCAATCTCCCAAACGGACAAAGCTCGACTCGATTCGGGTCATGTCATTAGAGGAAAATCCCAGATTATTTCGTTATTTGGATTTCTATCGTATGTGCAGTAGCACGCGCGAGCTTTCGATACCGAACAGTAAACAGTTTTTGAATATCACGGTTAAAAATAACGCCTAAAATAGACGTATTTTTGTTTACCCCGTCAAAACCAGCGAGTGCATATTTGTATTTCAAAGCTTTATTCATGCATCGTATCCCGTATGTATTATTAATTGTAAACTCGAGGATTCGCAGGAAATGATGACAACGGTGATTCGTCGATCCAAAACGAAAATACCTTGTGGGTAAATATTGTAGTTGCACCAGATCATATGTTGATTCATACATATGCGTATTTATCAGGATTCGAGCCAGTAAGACGAAGAAAACCAAAAATGCCAATTTCCTCGTACATGGCACATACCTATACCATGTTCACACGTATACTTATAGGTACATTAAGCTATCTCACATTCATACGCACGTATGTCATACAATAAATCTGTGTGTATTGTGTGTACTATACCTATTCCGGACGCTTGACCTGTTTACGTCGTGCTTTTTAAGCGTCATCAACGTCATCGAGGGCGTTAAAAATAATCCAGTGAGTAAGCATGATGTATACGAATGCAACGAATACAGGTGTATACGTACACGTTCATCTCGGTTGCGGCTTATGCATTCATTTTACACGAGTTGAGGGAACGGATACCCGAATACCTTTCATCATAATCGGAAGTACCCGTACCTTTGTTTGCATAAATATATCTACGAATACAATTTGTACGCCTCACCTAGTTACATGCGAACGTAAATTTTATAGGCAACGACATGCACCCTAGTAGCGTTGCGTATCGATTGATCAACGATTCGAATGGAGGAAGAAGCTTATCCTCGGTGTAGCTAACTTGGAGCGTATGAACTGATTCGTATAATTATCTGTTTTGCAGGAGGTTCGATCCGCGATGGGAATGATAAATCGAGTGAGGGGACGCGTTAGAGCAAATTCTGTGACCGTCGACGAGGAGAGGACAGCCCAGAGTGTTTGCCTTCTCAGCGCTATTCTCCTGCTGCCCTACTGTCCCAGGGGACCGTTGCCCCTGTTACCGCCCCCGGCTCCAGCTCTCTACTCTGCCCTTGTACTGCCCTTCGTACTCAGCGCCAACTATCGATATCCGGTATCGGCTCTCAAGACCCTCGTCGAAGCCACTAAGGGTACCTCCACAATTTTTCATTCAAATTAGTTACGTTTGAATGTGTAGATATCCATACCTCTACCTCTACCTATATTCCTACCTACCTACCTACCTACCTACCTATCTTAAAAAACAAATCCGTGCACAATTATACCGATATTTATATGCTTTGGCATAATATCTATTGTGCCATACCTGTTCAACGGGGATAATTGCATAGCAGATCATCGAATTAAAAAATCTCTTACCTTGCAATAATCGTTACGAGTTGCTTTCGGAACTAGAGTGGCAGGTCCTTTTATTACAATGACGACGTTAGCTGCACACTTTTATTGTTTGTTTATTCTCTTTTGACTCTTCTCTACTTTCTTCTCGAGCTAGTGCAGGCTTCTGCGGGATTCGAGTTGCCGGTGGACCGGGAAGACGTTGGTAACGATGTAAACGAAGAAGATGGAGTGTATCAAAGAATAATCACGGGCTTCTTTTATACCCGTTCGCTGTAATCAGGTATTCCCGAAGGGTTTGTGGGTGGGTTTCCATGCGGCGAAATATGGTACAAAATTGTGCTCCTTGTCTTTTTCCTGCCCCTGCAGCCCCGTTCGAGAGAGAGTGCGTGTCGCAAAACCGTACCAACGTTCATTAATATGTAAATTTTTATCACTTGCAAAAAACAAATAAGATTCGCAGCGACGTCACCGAACAACGATTATTAATGCCTGATTATCTTCCGCAAAAAAAAAGGAATAAACTACGTTGACCGGTACCTTGCTGTCCCGTCAATGTCGGGTGAACTTGTATAACTTTGTCCCGCACTAATTATTTTGATCATTACGGCGGTTAATTGACTTGGACGTTGAATATTGATTCACTTTGGGGTATCTTGGAAATGAAACTTACAAATAATCGTACGATAGAAACTAGAAATATCGTACTTCTGCATCTCTAGCCAATGCCTTGTCTTCTATTCTGATTACAGGTGGTGTCAAAAAGGCGTGGAAGCCTCTGAGCGGTATTTTCGGGCTTCTCTACGCGCCCCTGGATCATGCAGAGAATTTATTCGTTAAAATGCGTAACATTTCTGTTATGCTGGACCAGATAGTGTTCCTGACATTGACCGACAAGATCCTCGTACCTCGGGAGAGGATGACCTGTCTTTATACTTTGATGTTTTATAATGTGATAGCGTACTGCGTTGGCTACATTAAGGAACTTGCGGAGAAGGAAGACTGGTCGCCGTACATAACTTTGACGGAGAAATCGCAGATAAAGCACTTGGCTATGTCTGCGACTAAAATTGTTTTGGAATGGACCAAGGCTATAACCTTCCTGATCACTCTCACGTTCGTGCTTCTTGTATTTGGACTCGAGCAAGGTCTGCAACATTACAAGTAAGTTGAAAATTGTCCTCTGCTCATCCTCGGGTTGGAAAGCACCGGGAACTATTGGCGAATACTTTTTTCGGCCTCTCCCGAAGTTATTTCGCCAGTTTAATGGTATCGGCGTGTTACTTTCAGACCCTCGGCGTTCTACACGGTCGTTACCTGGGCGTATTACGCTTCTACGGAAAAGGTCTTTGTGGAAATGTTTCCTGGGATTCTGAGTTTCCTAGAGCTCGATGCCCTGGAGAATATCGAGAACCTCTACGCGCCGGTAATCCTGCGTGGTTTCACAATTGCTGTATCTGCATTGTTCACGTTGATCCTGCTGCCGAGTGCTTCCTGGAAATTTTTGCTGTTCGCCGCTTATCTCAATGTGTTCCTGCGATCTAAGGACCTCTTGCGAAACTCCGTTGCCGTGCTGAGACAGGAGCGGGAAATTTTAAGGCGATATAGAAAAGCCACTAACGAGGATATCGAGAGGTTTGACGACGTCTGTGCAGTCTGCTTGTGCGGAATGGTGAAGGCTCGCATTACCCCTTGCCACCATCTCTTCCATGCGGATTGTTTGAGGCAGTGCTTGAAAAGCAGCGACAAATGCCCCATGTGCAAAAGGGAGCTGAAATTTGATTGAGGAGCCTTGCAAAGTGATCAAGGGGTCGATGATCTTGAATTAGAATCGAAAGCATTTCATTATAACCGTCGTGTTGATCGAGGGAATTTTGAATGTATTAGATTGAAGATAGACGGCACCCATCAAGTAGATAGCTCTCGGTGATTATTGACTGCAAAGTAGCAGTTCAACGATTCCGACGATCAAAATCAAATTGTTAAAGGATCGATGCTTGAAGACGGCCAAGGTGTGCGTAATTAACGGTATTCGCAAACTAATTGTGTAGAAACTTCGGTTAATATGAAGCACAGATTCCTTTAGATTAATGTTACTGTGATAATTTTGGATGGGGCACTGTCTACCAAACTGACCTCAGAATAAGTCGCTTATATTCATTATTTCTTCTCACCTCCTACTAGTACTTCATTTGTAAAGATACGTTTAGTATATAACAAACTATTTTATACCAAGAAAATAAAGCTAGTTAGTGTCACGATTCAAACAAGTGGCCCAAATTCTGTGCTAGAATAAAACTGTCGAAACCTATCACAGGCAAAGTATGCTGTCGATTGAAATATAGGGGACAGTGTCTCTGGTTTCCCATTTAGTTTTATCATTTCCACTTTTGTTATTTCCAAATCATTTATTTAACACTACAGGTAATGCACGTATTTTTTGTCAGCACAAGACACTTGAGATGAAATGGGTGTCTTTGAGTAGATCAATCCCAAGTTTTGGAGATGTTTTCATACTCGCCATCTGGGCTTGGATAATTCTTTATTGGAGGTGTGGACACCGGCCCTTTAGCGATGTATGGAAGTAGGTCGATATCCGGCTACAATGGGAAAAATAAAAAATTCAATTGCAAAATTAGAGAATTGACGACAAAAGGCTTTGTGTCGACATCTTGGAATCCTATAAATATTTTTTTCACAGCTTAATACGATTGATATGATTTACTTGTATAGCTTCCATGTAAAGTTCTTCAGATTCCATCCTGAGCTCGTCGAGTGCTTTTTGTTGCGATGACAAAACGCTATCTATCATTTGAACAAGAGAAAGTTGCTGGTGATACTTATAAGCACACCAAGTCTTCTTCAGCAGTTCTCTCTCCTCGATTACCTCATCATTCAAGATCAACTGCTTTCGGATTCGTTCCCTGTAGTGCGATAGAACACTTTACTTCTGTCTTAGAGTCTCAGGGCTGTAGCCGGATGACCATCTACTTACTCTTTTCCATCAATGAGTTTAAGCGGAACCTCGCATTCATCTATTGGTTTCAACTGTAGGGCAACTTTTTCAAGCTTTCGTATTTGTTTCTCCAATTTTTTTCTCCTCTTTTCTTCTCGCTGTTTTATGATAGCTGGATCTAAACGTTTTTTTTTCTTCAATGGCTCCGCTCTATAATTATCAACATTAATACTGTAGAGATATCGAGACTAACAGGTAACACATGGAGTTACAGATTTGTAATAAATACTAACCGAAGTATATTCGTAGTTTGGAAGAACAGGGGATTCGTATTTGTGGATATATGTCTAATAGTACTTGAGCTGTTTCCATTGATAAACAACCTGTAAGCATGTAATTTACAATGTACAGGTAGTGACAATTAAGATGAATGATACAAGAGACATCCTGTTATAGCTAACACCGATGCATCTTCCACAACTTTTACGTGCGTAAATACCTGGAGAAGTGTGACAGAAAATATGAGTAGCTCATATTGAAGCAGTTCTAGAATAACCACAAAAAAATATGCGGTAATAGTAGCTCGTCGCTTTACATAGAGAAAGAGGATACGGCCACGGTGATCCAAAGAAAACTAAGGAATCAACAGCTTGAACAAAGAGTACAGAGACATACAACAGTTTCTTTCAATATTTTATTTCTTGTTGGCTCAAATTCGACCCTAATTTTGGCTCTCACCCTCCGGTGGGAACATAACCCAAGCAAAGCAAAAGCAAAGATCTCGCGACTTGCGGCACTGCGCGACACCGACACCGACGTCACTGCACACCGGATTAATAGAATTGAAAAAGGGATCCTCGATTGAAATATATTGCCGCAGTTGAACGTATGCTACGTACGCATACGTCGATCAAGACTGAAAGGAGTCTGATTTCGTTGACTGAAAGCTGTATTCATTCGCTGCAATTGTATAAAAATGAACACACTACGTGCGGATTTTCAGCGGGACGTAAGTCTTTAGCTATTGGCTTCTGAATTATCGCTTGCAAATTGAATTTTTTTCAATCCGATCCAATGTTTTTTTTCGTCTACAGCTACCCATCAACTCTCCACCAGTTCTCTGTAACCTGGAAAATCTTCTTCAAGGGTATATAGAAGGTCCAGAACAGTTGCCTATTCACGATGTCCAAAAGATTCAGTCCTATTGGCCTAGGCAGCCAAACATTTTTGCGCTTCTTCAATCAGATCTGGCACCTATTGAAACGTACATTAAATTCAAAAGGGACACAATAACCGGGTTATTCGGTGATATGTATGAAGACTACATACAAGGTGCTGGCGCCACGCCTAGGAACTCGGTGTCTATGCGTCGAACTCCTGTCCCACCTGCCGAAGGAGTGAGAGGTCATATACTAAGATTGCATCACTTTTTGAGTAAAATCCAAACTTTTCCATTAAAGTTTTACCATAAATTTCCATTAAATTATACAAAAAACTTTAACCATTATATTATTCAATGAAATTTGAACTGATCCTCATAAAATATCTCTATCCTCGTTCAGGTAACGCAAGCAACTTTCTGTTTTGGCCCGGTGGATTCGATATGCCTGAGCCAACGCAGGATGGTCCTAGTGTGGAAATCAATTTTGAGAACAATCTAAGGGTATTGGCAAAAGGTTTCAAGTCTGGAATAAAATTTTCGGAAGATAAGTGTTCACCTGAGAATGCTAACAAAGCAGATATCACCAACCCAGATTCTCTCCCGCATCAGAAAGAGATAGAACCCTGCAGAAAGACCATAAATTTGATGGCCATGGTACACGAGCAGGAGAATTTGATCGGCTTATGGTCCATGGCTGAGGTAAACACACCCAAAGAAGATGAGCCTCTCAAATCGTCTCTTGCAGAATTGCCTGATCTAGAAAAAATAGTCCCAAAGCATTCTGCGTTGGCTGATTTGCCCGTTTTAGAAATAACAAAGAAAGTGAACGTTGCTAAGATATCTACCGAATGGGCTGAAGTCTTGGATGTTTCACTTCCAGTTTCAGACTTTGAAAAACGCATCCCAGATCCAGCTATCAAGTATCCCTATGAGTTGGATACATTCCAAAAACAGGCGATCCTGAAACTTGAAGACAATTGCAATGTTTTTATAGCTGCCCATACTTCCGCGGGAAAAACTACCGTTGCCGAGTACGCTATTGCTTTGAGTCAGAAGCACATGACCAGGTGATACTTGCGAGAAAACATTCTATTCATTACCTGTATAAAATTGCGAAAGGAAACGAAGAGAATGATTTTACATAAAAAGTTGTTCACACAGTTATTTGGTTGCAGGTCTATTTACACATCTCCTATAAAAGCCTTGTCAAATCAAAAATACCGTGATTTCAAAAAGACATTTGAAAGTGTAGGACTAATTACTGGAGATCTACAAATTAATCCAACGGCATCATGCCTCATTATGACAACCGAAATCTTGCAATCAATGCTGTATTGTGCCTCAGAAGTAGTCAGAGACCTGGAGTATGTGATATTTGATGAAGTTCACTATATAAACAACGAGGATGTAAGATAGATCGCAGAATTATCCTCTTGTGCAACAAAGCTTTCCTCATAATATTGTGTACTTCTGTTTAGCGTGGCCATGTCTGGGAAGAAGTATTGATCCTTTTACCACAAAATGTGAGCATAGTAATGCTGTCTGCAACTGTTCCCAATACCTTGGAATTTGCAGATTGGGTTGGTAGAACTAAAAAACGGAAAGTTTACGTTATAAGTACTCTTAAACGTCCGGTGCCGCTGCAGCATTACTTGTATACCGGCTGCGGTGGTAAAAGCAAAAACGATCGATTTTTGATAGTCGACTCGGATGGAAAATTCAAAAAGGATGGGTAAGTTCAAAGATTTCAAATTGTTTGTAATCCTATTTTTTTTTTGTTAAATTAAAACAAGGGTTTGGTTGCAGCTGGGAAAAAGCGTCAGCGGCTAAGACAGCAAACACGAAAAACCCAGGTGAAAGGAAGTATCAGCTGAATCCAAATCAGGAAAAAACCTTGTGGATCGGCTTTGTAGATCATCTCAAGAGAGAAGTAAGCTCAGGATACTTTTCTAGTTAATTGAATCATGAAACTAGTCGCTGAAACTTCTTGTGCACCACCCGATCTCATTCTATGTGTGAGGATGATTGTGAACTCCATCTATGCAATAACTGGAATTTTTAACATTGAATCGGTCTATTTTCAGAACAAGTTACCAGTCGTGGCCTTCACTTTATCGAGAAATCGCTGCGACAAAAATGCGGATGCTATGAGATCCGTTGATTTGACAACAGCAACGGAAAAACATCAAATCAGAAAATTTTTTCAGCAATGCATAACTCGGTTAAAAGAACCAGACAGAGAATTGCCACAAATAATAAACATGCAACAACTATTAGAGCGAGGAATAGGCGTGCACCATAGCGGAATTTTACCATTCTTGAAAGAAGTAGTCGAACTATTATTTCAAACTGGAGTTGTGAAGGTAGGTAGATAGAGAAGTAAATCCCAGATGACAATGTAACAGAAACGTGACACAACTTGATGGATTTTCCCTGCAGCTACTATTTGCCACGGAAACTTTTGCAATGGGTGTAAACATGCCTGCGCGTACTGTGGTCTTTGATTCCGTGAGAAAATTTGACGGTACAGAGTTGCGAACTCTCCATCCAGCTGAATATATTCAAATGGCGGGTCGTGCCGGGCGTAGAGGCTTGGATGACACGGGAACAGTGATAATTCTTTGCAAAACAGACGTGCCGGATACGCTGGTACTACAAAATATGATGTTGGGTAAGCCACAGAAGTTGGAATCTCAATTCAGGATGACGTACGCTATGATATTGAACTTGAGAAGGGTGACCGAGTCCGTCACTATAGAGGGAATGATGCGCCGATCTTTCAAGGAGGTCGCACTTGTTGCTCATGAGAAAAAGTATAAGGCCGAACTTGAGGAGGTAGAAAAACAGCTTTCAAACTGCGCTGATTTATCAGACTCACAAAAGCAGCTCTGCAATTTCTACTCGATTGCCACGGAGTATCTAGAAGAATGGTGCCGATTGAGACCCTATCTTTTAGACACGAAGAAGGCTGCCAAATATTTAACACCCGGTAGAATTGTACTAGTATCGCACCGCGAACACTACAATAAACTTGCTTTACTCTTGGCTACAATACATCGGCGGCAGGACACACTTTACAGAGTTCTGTTACTTACCAATATTCGGCAATCTGATTCTGAACAAGGCATAAATCCAGAAGTCATGGAATCGAAAATTGGTGAAGAAAAGTCGGACAACTGGTACAAGATTATTGGGTTCAGCAAGAAAGAACTATTTGTACCTGAGGGAGTTGCTGGTCACCAGATTCTTGTCATTTCAGCTTCGGATATTCTAGAAATTACTTCACAAGTGATAAAGATTGATTGTCAGCTCATCATAAGTGACTGGGAAAAGAGGCAAATCCCCAGATTCAAGTAAGCAAAAAGCATCAGCATATTTGGCACGCCCGGTGTTTCTCTTAATCTTTGTCCAACGCTGGTAATATATATATTTTTTTTTTCCTTCAAGGAACGATCCCCCGGGTCGCACATGTTTAGCTGCTATTCAAGAGCTGACAACGATATCATTAGACGCGGTCACGAACCACGAAACGATCGAGCCTTTCGTAGATTTAAAATTGAATGAACCGTCTTTAGCTCCTAGAATGCAGTATCTAAAAAAATTGAAAAATAAATTGGATGAAATAACGTGTACGCACATTGCCAATTTAGAGGAACAGTTTGAAGCTGTATTCACTAAGAAAGAATTGGAAGCTAGAAGAGAAAGACTCAGCTTCCGCCTCAGCCACGAAAGTCTGTCACTCTACCCAGAGTATACAAACAAGGTTGCCGTCCTCAAAACATTACGCTACATTGACGATGACGAGAGAGGTAATCAGTTTGTACAGTTTCGAGATCTTGCCAGCGTCATTTCTCGGTCGAGATTAACATAAACTCTCATATTTATTTCAGTTGCACTTAAAGGCCGAGTGGCCCTGGAAATGGGGACACATGAATTGCTCATGACTGAACTAGTCTTCACAAACGCTCTGACAGCGCTGCAGCCAGCTGAAATTGCTGCTCTACTTTCTGCCCTAGTTTTTCATCAAAAGACTAATGTGGAACCGCAGCTGATCTCATCTCTGAAAAACGTAAACCACTCAACCCTCTCAATTAAATTTGATCAATTCACAAGGTTTCATGAACAATTCATTATGGATGTTTTGCCTCCTGCAGGGATGTAAAATCATAGAAAAGGTTCAAAACAGCATTGCATTGGTGGAACAACAAAACGCCGTTGACGTGGAAGAGCCATTAAATTTCGGATTAGTGCAAGTTGTTTACGAATGGGCAAGGTCAGAACCGTTCGCCAAAATAATGGAACTGACAGACGTCCAAGAAGGTATAATCGTAAGATGTATACAGCAGTTAAACGAAACCCTGAGATATGTAAAAAACGCTGCTATCATTATTGGCGACCCAGTGCTGAAGGAGAAGATGGAAGAAGCATCTTCTGCTATAAGAAGAGACATAGTTTTCGCTCAATCCTTCTATACCCAAGATTAAATGTGCTCAGTTCAATAGCAGTAAGTAAATTGCTGTTTTTTCTACTTACTTCAGCGGGTACATTATTGTACAGTGATTCCGGAATCTTTATTTTCGATTTATAACCTGTTCCTTCCTGTTTTCTCATTAGCATTCTCTAGTTTTATGATAAACCATTTAGTAGTAAATTGTTTTTTTTTAACAATAACATTTTCTAAAAAGATTCATTCGTCTATTCATTCGAGATACGATATAAGCTTTTGCCCAATACTTGAATGAACTTTGAGTCGGGTGAAAACATACATTACCTTGGTTGCTAGATGTGTTGTAAATCGATGTTACACTATTTTTTAGAAAACCAAAGAGGTGCCTCCTATATTTGATTAAAAACAATGATGGTTCTCTTTGCACATAATACATGGTATATTTGTTGGTATAGATTGCAGAATCCGATATGATTCTATCTCTTCGTTAGCTATTTAATTTATAGCACTCGTTGTTCCGGATTATTGAGGCTCCCTTGTCCCTTGTTCAGTTCTGAAATACAGGCCCATTGACCCTCTGAGTTTTCTCGCCACAGAGACACCTTATTATCCCCCCCGCTGACCGCCAGGATCCCTCCTGTTAAAGACCAACTCAAATTCCATACAACGTCATCAAAAACATTCAACACCGTAGAAGTCCAACTCGTGCAGTCTGTTGATGTCCAAACTACTACACGACGATCTTGTGAACATGAAGCTAATGCCGCTCTTGGGGGTCCAACCGCTGGTGCCCAGGCAACATCTCTGACCTAATAATGTTTTTAACCGAAAGAATTAGACATGAATGCAGCCAAAGATCGAAGACTTGGAATAGATCTCAGATGTAATTCTATCCCTTGCACTTACCCAATCACTGTGTGCTTCTAGCTTATTTTCTTCTATCCATCTGTCGTTTTCCTCTCTCCATATTTTCACCAAATTGTCGCATCCCCCTGTTGCAAGTCTCTTGATCGGTCCACCACGTGGATTCATTGCAGTAGAATCATAGCTTGGTTCGATAGCAGGGCACCAACTGACGGCATTGCAACCAATAGTATGAGCGCTTGGAATTTTCTGGGCATCCCAACTATCTCCGTTGTTTGATAAAATTGAAATACAACCGTCGGAACTACCACAGGCTAGTATCAAGCCAAATTCGTGGGGTGCCCATGCTACAGAATTAACTGACGAATCATGACTCGCATGCTCGTAGATCTTTGTCCATTCTCCAAGCTCTTTCCATATTATGACTTTTCTGCAAAAACGGGTGATTGTATGAGAATAATTCAAAACTCGAACGCAAATCTTTCTACCTCTTGGGCTGGAAATTACCTATCATAGCTGCAGGAGGCAATTATATTCCCAAATTTGGGGTGGGCCCAGGTGACTTGCCAGACCGGGCCAACGTGTCCTTTGAGGTCAGCAGCGAGAGTTTGCGTCCCGTTCTTGAGATCGAAAATCTTCACTGAATTGTCACTCGAGCAGGTAGCTAACCTTAATCCGTAATAGTCCATTTCAGCGTCATGTATCATGTCTTCGTGGCCCGTGTCCACGGTATTTAAAACCGACACCATTCCGAAAAAATAAGGGTTTACTTATATTTTGTTTTAACTGCAGTCAGTAAATAACTGCAAGAAAAGCCCCTTTCAACTGCATGAAAACTGTTCCCAGACGTAGCAAGGGAGTCCGTATACTCGATTACCCGAGAAACAAAACTGACACGTGGACAGCGCGGAGGAACGAAGAGGGAAGGGCGGCAAACATCGCGTTTTCAATGATTAACGAAGTCAGTTTGGATTGTGTATGAATAGCATAGTAGAATTTATTACACACACATTTGATGTCATATACCACTCAAGATTAAATAAACCGACTATCATTCCAAGGGTCTTCACAAGTTTTTCAAATAATTCTCCATTTTTTCCGATCTTTTTTCGTTATTTGTCATTGATACCGCCCCTGGGCGGGGCCTATACAACCCTCGATAGACCCTTATCAACGTCACTATTTTGAAAAAAAGTAAACAAATTCAACATGTGGCGCCGCGTCATCCCACGGAATATTTCCGAATTATTCTCGACAAGAATCAATCACGTCACAATAAAATTTTGCCTCACCCATTACAACGCGATGATAGGATTGTCTACACGTTCTGATCATTGGTCGACTTTTCCGACACTTCCAGACCACTGAACTATGTCAGATGAGCCATAATTCAAAAGGTTTGCAGATCTCTTGTGACGATGCTTGTAACTGTTGGCTGAGTTGTTGCGAGACAAAAATCACTCGAAGGTTACATCACGAAATTCTATTTTGTAGTTGCGTAGGTTTATTACTTTTCCTGAGCGATAATGTTATTAGACCAATAAAACTGCCAGCTATTCGGTATGGTAAATGATAAAATTTTACGCTACTAAATTTTCCAAGTTTGATACGTAGTCCCAAATCAGTCACTGTAATAATGACAATTCTGTTAACGCTAATAGAGAAACGATGAAATAGAAGTTTCACATAATTGTTGCTGCTGCTGCTGTTGTTTCTGTCAGAGGAGTAAAATACCACCATCGTACTTTATTGAATATAATTATAACGCCGATTCAATTATGGTCTTATCCTCCGTTCACGGTTAGTAGACACAGTATACCATATATCAATCCGAAGTCCACCGGTCTCACGTAGAGGTTTCCAAGTCCGGTAAGACGCGAATATGTTTTTCAAATTTTTACGATACTTCTAATCAATTATGAATGTTTCTTCTTTGATGAAAAACTCGACAACTTCCTCTTCAACGTTTTTTGTGTCAGAAGAGAGTTCGTCTGTATCAATATCTGTGAGAGAAAAAAAGTTATAGAGTAAGACAGGATGAGATACTTGGAGATATCATAATCATTATACGTACTGAACCGCAGCTCAAGACGGCGTTTCTTTGTACTCATCCATTCCTCGATGCGTTTCGAGCGATATTCTTCGAATTCTTTCATCAGCGTACAGCGTTTCTCGATAAGTTCCTGAAGAAATAAAATGGTAATGAATCGACGGACCATGTTTGTGGATGAGATTCGATATTCTCAACTGCTGAAACATGATCTCAACGCACCTTGGAAGCCCGAGTAAGCCTCATCCGGTCCTTGCTTTCAAACTGTGCGGAATACTTCTTCAGGCTCTTTTGTATGTCCTTGATCTGTTTGGCGGATAGAAGCGTTGCGGGTCTCGGGCGCCACAGTAGCTGATTGAAAGCTGTCAAATTGACTCTTTTCAAAATACGGCCTTGGAAGGACCAAATCCAGTACCCGTTATCCACGCTAGTTTTCCAGCTCGACACTCCAGTCACCACATATCTTTGGAGATAAACTTGGTTTTAAACTGAGTTCGTTATAGAATATAATTTATTCGTTGATATCTCAACGCTTACCGTCCAGTTGGATCCCACTCAACATCTGACGTTTGATAATGATCTGTGGTATTCATAATGGTGAAATCATTGGTGTCGATAAACTCAAGTGCTCCAGCCATGGTCGTAAGACCAGCAAGAACAATGAACTGTCCAGCTGGTGACCAGAACAAGTGATTGCAAGCTTTTTTCTCCAGTTTCTCTGTAAGATTGGCAAAGGAGTATTAGCCTCGGAATTGAAAAGTTTAAATTGTCTTGAATTCAACAAAATCAATGCTTACTAAGGAGATCTGGATGCAATCCAGGGCGTACGCTGTAGAAACTCACGTTGACACTAGGAATTTCACCGTGTATAATCGCAAACTTGCTACCTACAGGTTCCCAGGCAAAAGCGTGAATGGGTTCTTTCATTTCCACGCTGTCTATGGGAATCTCTTTTTCGCGCATGTGGAAGATCTCAAAGTTGTAAGACATTCCCTGCAAGAGTCGAATGAATTTGAAGAAGCATTTTTAGAGGCTCGCCCGAAATTTGATATTTATTTAAGGTGATACTCACCGTGTACTTCTGCTCGGTCTTTTCTTTACGCTTAGCAAAACGATCGACTTTAACGCACAGATAGTCACCGCACTTTTGCCAGTGTATCTTGCAATCGGCAACATTGAAAAGATTTTTGCTACGAATTTCTGCGCGGCTATAAAATAGACATCATCCATAAACCTTTGTGATACGTTAAAAATAAGATTTACGAAACGTCGACTCACCTGGGAATCTCCAAAAGAATCACTCTTGCCGGAACATCCTTATCCTCGGGTACCCAATAAGCCAGGATGTTATCGGTAGGAGACCAACTAAAATCCCTTATTCCAGGAACCCTGATGCTTTTTTTGTCCAGTAGTCCAAAATGCTATGTGATACAAGAAAATTTATGGTTACGGAATGAGATAAATCAAATGATAATCTGTATAGCGACAAAAGCATTCCAAATTACTTACGGGAGTCTCGTAAATGCTAAGAACGTCCTCGCCCATACGTGCCAGATATTTATCGTCATGTGACCAACGGAAAATGGGCCAAACAGAGGAGTTATCGGGTTGAAAAGAACGTTTCTCTTGTCCCGAGAGAATGTCCCAAACAACGAGTCGTTTCTGATCGGCAACACTATCCGCCCTGGGAGAATAAGATACCAGGTAACGTTCGCATGGTGAAAAATCTACGCACTCTGCACCTCTTTGACCAAATTTCGCTTTCTGCACGAACTGTGGTCCACCCCATAATGCAACGCCAGGCTTATGGAATGTTGCCAAGTACGTACCCAACGGAGACCACTTTACGTAAGTCTCGGTCCATCTCTGGAATGAATAAAATCATGTTACAAACTATTGATGATAGGTCAAGGTATTGATCAGGTTTGGTAAATATTACCGCGCGTTCTTCTAGTAGGGTTGGGTCTGGAGCCGAGTTTTGCCACATTTGTACGGAAACGTTTGATCCATTGCCTGAGAGAACACAGAACTGATCATATGCATCGGGATCCAGTAGATAATAGTGAAGATCTCCACTGGATGTGTATGGCTGAGGTTGAGGTGGCTCCCAATCGTCCGGTATATCTTCAAACTTTTTAAAATCAGTGAAAAGATTTACTTTGAAAGTATGTTGCTTATCAAGCTTGTAATTGTTGGTCGATGAAACAGCTGCCAGCGCATTTACGGGGCTGTTGTACTCCAGAAATATGTATCTAGAGATAATGAGCAGACGGTTAAGTTGGTGAAACTTTATGGTGATCCATAAGATTATTCAGCAATATGATACCCTTTGATCAAGCCATCCTCGTTCTTGGGGTACCACTCATTTACGATGTCTCCAAACTTCCGATAAATCTTGTTTATAACTGACTGCAACTTTTCCAAACGCTCAGGACCAACTTGTGGCACACCATCCACAACAATAACAGCCTCTACGCCATCCGTCTCCGATGGTTTCTGTTTGATCAATTCACCAAGTAGTTCTACACAAAATATAAATAATTTGAAACCATTTTACATTAAAAGTTGTAAAACTGAAGCCGGATAAGCCGGCTGGTGACATAAGATAAAGCATCGATATTTTGACGAAATTAAATTCGTCTGCTAAAATTATCGGCACAAAAAATACAGAACGTTGGAAGATTTAATGGAATTTATCCCGAGACGGCGGGTCTAAGGGTTATGATGAGGGACAGCCATGTTAACGATGAGCATACGCAATGCCACGCCATGCTGAAAGTAGATGTGGTTTGGTAATGAATAGTGTCTTAAATACCTTCATCGTCAATATCATCGACGTACCCCTCAGGGTCACTGAAGTTTGGCTCGTCGTCGGAGTTGGTTGTATCGTCCTCATTTTTGGAGGGATCTTCATTTTGCGGCGTTTTGTCCGCCTCCCTTTTCTTTGCCATTTTGGAAACCTCTCTGTACCGGGTGAAAGTGGCCGATATGAACTTCCGTTTTTGACATATCGTTTATCGAGCTTTGACCACCCTGAAAACTCTCGATTCCCATGGAGCTACTGGTTAATCACGCCAACTTCGCGATGAACACCTATGAATCTGCTTGCTGAGTTTCGCTTCGATGAGCGTTTACCGAAGATCGGTAATGACAAACAGCCCTGGGTAAAACTTTGTCCGCACAAAGCGGGTTTGTTATCGAAACCACCCCCTGACTTACCAGTCGAATCTGCCAGATTTTGGTATGGATAGTGGGGGTAGTTTGGCGCAATTTCTATATCACGTCGCTACCAAAGGGAATTCGCCAATGATCAGGGTTTCAACAAATTGCTCCCGCATTGTTCCTAATTGCTCCAGAAAAATAGATAAATCATTAAAAAAAATTGCCTCTTTAGACGTTGACTGAAGAAACGCCATGGAAGAAACAAACTCTAAAGAAGAGTTGCAGAACGTAAGAGGTGGTGCGATACAACAAAAATATCCGAAAATGTTCCACTACTGAGCTTCATATTTCAAATTTCATGTCGGACGATATCGCCTCTAAGGAATGTTGAAAGACTGTTGTACATTGCATCGCACAAATGCTTCTGAGCTGAAACAATTTTCCACTCTGCAATCCATCCCCTCATTATTATCTCCAGGATTATCTTCGTTAATATTACTCGATGATCACCCTCACTTACACATCAGTAATCACCCTTTTGTACAATCGGACTTCCTTTGCCTGTCTTATTGTGTGATCGTAACATCAGCGACGTTGCATGGTATAAATCGTCTAGAATGGTATAAGTAATAACTATAAAATTGAAAATACGATTATTGAATCATTAACAGTTTCATATCGTGAGGAGCGAAAGAATTATGTACCCATCAAGTGAAGATGTATATACCTATATCGTCTATGAAATTACAGCCTTGAATGCGTGAGACAAAAGTTGTCTGGCTAGTACCAAAGATATATTGCTAGTGCCGATCGGAACTATCGACGAGGCAGCTAATTCATCATCAGTCAAATTCCAAGCACCAAGCACTAAGCACGCTGCGATAGCACAAGTTCAGAGATCACGATCCCAACCCACATTCCATCACCTTGAGAAATCTCCAGATCTGCGCATTTTTATGGTTTATTCCGCATCGATTTATTGTAGGATAAAATTTCTCAATGCACCCGGATTCCACAGGCTGAGTCGAAATCTTCAAAATGCAAATCATCTCCATCGTCGGAGGATTCGTTCTATTGTCTTTTCTCATCGATCCAGCGATATCCAGAAAAACAGACTACTGCTATGCCCACAATGATCGACCGTATGTTAAAATGTCAACAAAAACTGCATACCATTTCGTTCACGGTGGAAGAACGCGATACCAAGAAATACCGGGTAAGTCAAATTTTTGTTTTTACTAAAATCATAAATTATAACTTGATAGTTTGTTTCGTTGAAAATATGCGAGTGTCATTGCGATCTAATCGTAAGGTCTCTGAATTAGTAGAAAATTATTGTCTTGTCTATGAGGTCTACCGATCGAATTACTATCAGTCTCCGAATTTTCACTAACGATTCCTCTTGTACCCTAGGGCCACGAGCGATTACGAAAACTAAGATTCCAGGGAATCTACAAACATTAATTACTACTAGGTGATATAATTTCTTTGCCTCACCATGTTCAACATTTTTCCGCAGATTGTAAGTCGATACAAATATGGATGTTCATACGACACGGGACAAGGTATCCAAGTTTGAGCACAATTCCAAGCCTTCTTTCGGTTCCGAAACTCCGGGATGAGATAATTTACAATCATAAAGTTCGAGGGTGTAAGTGTTGAATGGGATTCCCTCAAACCGCTTCACAAAAAAAAACTATCGAACATAACTTATCTGGATCGTGATTCCAATAGACGGACGCCTGTGCGATGAGGACATAAAAAATCTCGAGGATTGGCGCATGGATCCAGGTGTGAATGTCAACAATGCTGATACCATTACGGCGCAGGGAGTAGAGGATATGAACCTCCTTGCTAAACGTATAAGGGCCAACTTCCCAGAACTCTTTTCGCCATTCCCTTTAAGTAATATCAGTTCACATGACTATAAGGTATCACGTGCAATCCAAAGTCTTCGGTTTTTGATTTAACTGGAATTTATTCAAACGTTCCTCATTGGTTGCTGCCTTGTATTCCGTTTCAGTTTCGTGCGGCATCTAAAGATCGAACTTTGGACAGTTTAGCGGCATTCATGTCAGGAATATACGGGAAAGAAGTATCTCCACCCCAACAAACATCACTCGATGATACATTGTTTGCAGTTAGTTTTCCAAATCTTCACTTCTTCAAAAAACAGGTTTTCAAAGCATAACTACAGATTCTTTTAAATCTCATAAGGAATTCTCCTGACTTTTTTCCAGTCGTATAAACGCTGTCCAAATTGGGTCACCGATGTGGCAGCAAACCCGAAAAACATTATAGAATGGACGACGTTTGGCAAAGGTCCGGAGATCCAGAATTTGAAATTTCAAGTCAGCGAACGAATCGGCTTCCTGTACAATCTCACAGATGGTAAATTGACACCTGGAAATGAGAAAAAAAACTTTATGAGCTTTTCAATCGGTATGAATTTAAAATTGAATTGCGCAGCTACCATTTTTGCCATGTACGATATGTGTCGTTACGATATATCTTGGAGGCCACTCAGTCCCTCGCCGTGGTGTGCGGTATTCACTGAAGAGGAATTAAGGATTCTGGAGTACAGAGACGACTTGCAAGATTATTACAAACGTAGCTACGGCCACGAATACAATACAAAGTTGGGTTGCCCACCGATGAAAGACATGTTCGACAGTTTCAAGTGGGTGAAAGTTAATCATGTACGATCCGAATGAAGCATGTGATTACATAACGATCACGAAGAAGCCTCACTTTACAGGGTTTTTGTTTCAATGTTATCAGGAGACTGGAAGACGCAGAATACGCCGACGAGCCGAAGGGAATTTTTAATATCGGTACCTCCGGTAGCCTCCATTTGTTCATGACAGCCTTGGGCCTTGCGAAAGATCCCGAGCCTCCTTTAGCCAGCAATTACCACGCCATGGGCAATAGGCGATGGAAGACTTCAGAAATCGGATCGTTTGCCGCTAATGTAGCTGCAGTTTTTTACAAGTGAGTAAACGTGATAAAAACCATTAGATTACTCACTGCTATCAAGAGGGTAATAATTTTTCAAAAAATATTCACTCAAACTAGATGCAACGATAGCAGATCTCCGAACAAGGTGATGATCTATTTATCTGAGAAACCAGTCATGTACGAAGGTTGCGACCTAGGTCTCTGCGACTGGGAATATTTGAAGAATAAGTTTGAGAAATTTGCGACCCACTGCGAAACAAATTTCTGCTTCTCGAACAGTGCGATACCCTCGCTAATTTCACCCGCAGCAACTGTTTTGCTCGCACTGGCCATGTCAGTTTTTTCAGCCCATTGACGATGACGGATACTTAATGAATTTTATCGTGGAAGAAAAAAAATAAAGACGAAGAGAAATGAAGGGATTTATTCTTATAGGCAGATGTCTTTGTTATTTTAGGACCACCTGATTCTCCAATCATTCGCCGCTGTACAGGACCCTAAAAAAACGCTAGAAAATGTGTCAATGCCCACTAGTTTTCGTAGGGTGATTCCTGGTAAAGACCCTCAAGTCAGAGATCGAACACCTCGCCTCCATTTGTGTCTAAACCGGATGTGATGAAGTGGCGGAATAATATTGTTTTGAATAGATGGAATTAGACAAAACGATAAATTTCGCATTCAACATTTGTTAAGGACATGTATTTGTTCATATCAGTAACGTGTCAAACGGATTACACTTAAACGAATATTTATTGTACAGCCGTGGATTGTTGCTATGAATGTGCGATTAGGGTTCATCTTTATATTTATAATTGCCTGCTCTTTCTATCCTATACACTTTTCTCTGTTGTACATCCAGTTTAGACACAAGTGGCGGGACTAATCATGCAAAAGTTCGATACTTGAGGCAACGCTCGAGGGTCTCTAGTTCCTGAGAGCAGGTGACCCACCAGACGGTACGGAGAGAACGGTCCAGTCGCGACTTTTTACCGTAATCTTTAGATCAACGACAGCTTGAGAAGAAGTGGGAGGCAATTAGTTAGTAACTTTACAGACATGGGAATAATTTTCAAAGTCTGTACGTGTCCGAAGCGGCGATGACGTTCACATAGATATTCTATAACACCTGTGATCGGAGATAGCTCAGATGAATATTAAAATTACAACGAACATTATTTCAGGTTCGTTACACCTGATGTTCGAAGCACTATCGTCAAATGATCCTACCTACATCATTCTTCTAATATTTCGTTATTAAAAGAATCAAACCGAGAGGAAATGAGCTTCTACGATTGTGACCTGTAGGTCAACCGGACTTAGCTCTTGGCTTCAATGCCGCATCATTCGTAGAATACATCCAGTGGAGAGATCGTGGCCGCAGAGCTAGGCCGCCAAGCTTCAAGTAAAGTTTAACGGTTGTTCGGCCGCCACCGCCCGACAGAGCGAATGTTTGTAATCGAACACAAGAAGTAGCAGCACGTAAATGGATAGCACCTGGCAAATACACGTGTGTAGCGAACTAAATGTTTAAATACATGTTTAACTAACAGTTACATGTTGATCGGAGTAATCCAAATCAAACAAAAAATAAGTACTTCGGCCATCCTACTTACTCCGGTACTCCAAACTTAAAAGTTCGTTCATTGTGGAGCCACGCCCTCGAAATTTCGACGTAATCTCCGATTGATCGTTTCTTCATTCGTTTAGGATACGCCAGATATGTATTTGTTTTCATATCTTACTGCAACCTGACAAGAATGTTGAAAAGTATTTGTACGATCGATTAATCTAAACATCGTAAAATAGGTGCACGCGCCTGTTGTATACAGGAAACGCGTTAATTAATTAAATAACAGTGACCGCTGAATCGTAGGACGAAGGCGTACATTCATTGTTGACCAACTTCGAATTACTACGTGAGGTGCGATTGTTGTAATTCAGGATCACCACCCCTGACACACAAAATCCAGGGATCTCTCGACGGACTTCCGCTGGTGGAATTTGCGTGGCTTCTCGTCTAGCTTGATATTTGCCGTATCGCTGAGACTCTAGTAGATCAGCCAAATTTCTTCAAGATGCAGATCATCCTCGGTGTTCTCTTATCTTTTCTTGCTGGTCCAGTGATCTCCAGAGACACCGACTACTGCTATGCTTACAATGATCGACCGTATTTGAAAATGGGAGGAAAAACTGCATACCATTTCGTTCATGGTGGAAAAACTCGATACCAAGATGTACCGGGTGAGTTTTGTAATTCAAAATTCTTCTTTAACATCACCTAATTTATAATGTGAGAAGATCATTCATCGTGGGATGTTTGGAATTGCGCGAACGTCTAATTGTAAGATTAATCTAATTACATTTTCCACCTAGATTAACACACGCAAGAGGAATAGTTGACTGGACTCGAATTACGGTCTGGTTTTAATCAAAATGCGTCTCGTAATGTAAAAGGCACGAATTCCATTACGAGAAATCCTTAAAAAAACAAACTTAAATACTTTTGGAAACCGAAATTCCAAGCTGCGCTGCTAGATGGTATTGTGATTTTAAAACCTCACTATTGTTTATATTCCTTTGCAGATTGCAAGCCGATACAAATATGGATGTTGATAAGACATGGAGCCAGTTATCCGAGTCCTCGCATAATTCCACAGCTCATTGCGGTCCCTAAACTACGAGATCAAATCATTTACAATCATGAAACTCGAGGGCGTAAGTTGAGCCATGTAAATGTTTTATCGTGGGCTTTTTGAAACTAGATGTGTAAGTCTCCTTGAACAACCCAATAGAAGGTCACCTGTGTGATGCGGACTTGGACAATCTGAAGTTATGGAGGCTGGATCCAGGTTTAAATTTTGAAAAAGCTGATACTGTCACGGAACAGGGTATGGAGGATATAAATCTTCTTGCTAGACGTATTAAGACCAACTTCCCGCAACTCTTTCCACCGCTCATAAGTGACATCGGTTCGCAGAACTATAAGGTATCATATGTTTGTTGGTTCAATTTAATTAATGCAATAGTAAAATCGAAAATAAAGACCCTATTTTAAATGGCCAACTTGTATTTTATTTCAGTTTCGGGCAGCTCCTGAACAACGATCTTCCGAAAGTTTAACGTCATTCGTGTCTGGAATATTTGACCAAGGAGAGACCCCACGATGGCATACACCGCTCAATGACTCGTTATTCGCAGTTAGTTACCGATAATAAAAATTCTCTTAAAACCAAGTTCAAAGTGGTACTTACATATCTGTTATGGTATGAAAATTAAATTACATCCGAGTGTCAATGAGATCTCACAGATTCGATTTCGTTTAGTCTTCTCAGATGTACTTGCAGATGCTGTTCTTGATTTAACTCAATAACAATGACATTAAAACTTAGAAAACATGTAAATTGATTACACAAGAACAGTTTTTATCTACCATTGAATTTTTTAACGCTAAATCTTTAGTATCGGCAATAAGTGCGAATATTGGCAAAGGTTTCCATGGTGAAAAAGTTTTGCTGGTTGTCGCAGAGGTGTGGAAAATAGGAGTAATAAAATAAGTTGAATGTTCGTAGTCGAACACCAATTGTCCAAATTGGGAAACTGAGGTGGCAAATAACCCGGAAAACATGATGGAATGGACAAAGTTTAAAGCGGGTCCGGAGTTTCAGAACTTAATCTCCAATGTCAGCAGACGAGTTGGTTTCTTGTACAATCTCACAGAAGGTAAATTTATTTGTAATTCGAAAAACGATTCGACTCCTAAAGGCCTACAATCAAATTAATTTTTGCAGCATCTATTTCTGGCATGTACGATATGTGTCGTTACGAAAAAGCTTGGAGGGTAAGTAGTCTTTCCGCATGGTGCGCGGTTTTCAGCGAAGAAGAACTGAAAATTCTGGAGTACAAAGATGATTTAGAGGATTATTACAAACACAGCTACGGCCATGAGTACAACACAAAATTGGGATGTCCTTTGATGAAGGAGATGTTCGATGGTTTCAAGTAGGTAGTTACTTGTATAAATCAAATGACAAATCCCATCCGACATCGAACATGAGTTGGAGTTTAAGTTTCATAGAAAATGATTTTTTTAGAAAACTGGAGAATGATGATTATTCCAAAGAGCCAAAAGGAATTTTTAGTATCAGTCACTCTGGGAGTCTGCATTTCTTCATGACGGCAATGGGTTTTGCAAAAGATCCTAACCCCCTCCTTGCCAGCAATTATTACTCTATGAGCAGAAGGCAATGGAAAACTTCAGAAATTGGGTCATTTGCTGCCAATATAGCTGCAGTTTTTTACAAGTGAGTCAACAAATTGAAGAAATTCAGACTTCTTACTCCTATGAAATGTGTAACAATTATTTTAAATTACTCTTCGAACCAGATGCAACAACAGCAGATCTTCGAATAAGGTGATGTTTTATCTAGCTGAGAAACCAGTCATGTACGAAGGATGTAATGTGGGACTTTGTGACTGGGACTACTTGAAAAACAGATTCCAAAAAATCACATCCAATTGCGACACAAGCTTCTGTTATGCGAATGGTGCAATGTCTGTGCTAATTGTACCGACAGCGACTATCATGCCTATACTTACTGCGTTGACCTTTTTCGTCCATTGATTATTACTAATTACTCTATATTTCTTATTATCCATATCAGCATTAGTACATACAGAATGGATATAATGCTAAATATTTGATATTTACATAACAACCAAACCTTAAAATTCGCTCCACAATGTGTCAACATCGTTTTTAATAGCATTAAATCTATTATAACTGAAAAACCGAAATATTTGGTATACTTGATACTTTGCACCATGAATTTTCTAAATTGATTCTAGATTCATAATCAATTTGCAACACCATGATACTTTGGCAAAAATATAAAATAGTGAATAAATGATATTTTACACTGTAAAAAAATCAAAGTTTGTTCCCTGCTATTTGCCTACTATCTCAACCCAACTAAATCTAGGAAAAGCTGAGATTTCAACTTACCAACCTCCGTCACGTTGTTTCAGAAGATTTTCTAGACCTGGTCGGTTTTTTCTGCTTGACGTTTTCGGCTGTGCAGTCGTTGTCGGAAATGGATGAATCCCTTAAAGTTTTTTTTCCACGACCAATGTTCCTTTCCTCATTTTCAGAGCCAATAGATTCACGGTTTGATTTTCGTCTCTGGCGTTGAGGTGGCTGATTGTGTGTCTCCATAGCTTCTCGCAAATGCTTTCGTTTTGCCTCCCATAGCATATCCTGTCGCTGAGATATTTCTGGATACCTAAAAGAATCAGGCAATCAATCGTTAGCTATTTCATCATGCAGAAATGTTGAATAAGTAATAATTTACCTGTCTAAAAATTCCTGGTTACGAGGCAGAATTAGAGTCCACCCTTTTTTGGGCTGATGCCGGGCAAGATTTGTAAATATTTCAGTCACCTCTTCAGAAGGCAATTTTATTACTGATGAAATGGGCTTACGATCAATATACTGAGATTCCGTGAAGGCCAACAGCTGTGGGAATCAGAAATATTTATTAGTGAAAGAGGAGCAATGACTTTAGATAACTATGCCTGGGCTACATACCACGTAATCTCTGGCTCTACACATTAAATCTGTAGGAATGCCATTATGAGCAGAAACTGTATCTTTTGGGTAGACAAGTTCGCTGTTAACGACCCAGTTTCCCTGTACCAACACAGCTACTTGTTGAAGGTATTTCAACACCGCAGCGGGATCATGACCAGGCGACAGAAGGCTTTTTAGCTGAGTGAAAGCAATAACTTTGGCTGCAAAGTTAAAAACTCATATATCTCTTTGGCCTTGTTTTTTAGCTATGATCTGGTGGTTTAGAGAGAACACAAAGTTGTTGATAATTACCATCCTTGACAAAAACTTTAATCTGATCAAGAAGAGGAAGTGTCCGTATATACTTCAGAGAGGTACTCGGGGTTAGTACAGCAGCCTTAGTAACTTCATCTTCTTTATGAGGTGGCGCTAAGAGTGCCAAATATTTTTCGCTAGACAAGTTCAAATTGTTGACAGAATCTTCGTTCGAAGAAGAGATCATCTCCATCCGTGCCAACTGTGAAACAAATATGAAGCTAGTTTTCCCAGAGAATTGTATTATATGATCTCAAAAATAAATAGAATTTAGATATATACCTCTGCCTTGGGTGCGTTTACTGGTACATAACTGGTATGTACCCATCGTTCTTCTAGGCTCTTTTTTGAATAATGCTGAAACGACTGTTCCCTTATTTTTTTAAGAAATTCAGGCTCCTGCCTGGCAAAAGTTACATTCACTTGTTTTGCGCTATCCTCTTCATCCTCTACTTCTGTGGGGTAAAAAAAGAGTAATAAAAGTGGAAAAACAGCCTGAGGGATAATGAAGTAATAACAGCTACCTTCACCCATGATTTTAGCCTCCTCTTTGGCACGTTTGTCGCTTTTGTCAAGGTAGTTGAATTGAGGACGCATTTGAACTATGCCTTTTAAAGACGTGAGGTGTAATTCCCCATCTTGTAATACTCCAATAGCGTAATTGGAGCAATCAGGAAGCGCCCGCATAGAATGAAGCACTGTTTTGTCCATAAGCTGACTGAAACCGTGGGAGAAACAGATTGGAGTTATTATGCCAAATTCAAAATTAATTACAGTGAAGTGCGTTTACCTGTCAAAGGCTTTATCAGTTTCTTTTTCATGTTTCAAAGAGCCGTCGACATTTATTGCTATCTGTTCTCCCTTACTGTGATCGTAATTGACATTTTCAGTGTCTACCGACACCTCAAGTCGCACCTCCTGGTTGTCAGGTTTAATTGAAGTTTTCAAGAAAGTTACATTGTCATATCCCTCGCGTGCTGACCGAATAGGATACTGAAAAATGAAGAGCTTCTCTGCAAGAGTCTTTGAGAGGTAAACAGGGATCTGAAAAGTTAATACCAAAGCACGTGATTCACTACATTTTTCTCTGGCAAGGTTATGAACCTGGAAATAAAATATAAATTGAAAAAATTTGTAATGGATAATAGCAAACCTACCTCGCTGACCACCGAATCGGAGTCCCCATCTTCCATTTCGTCAGCCCGTGGTTTTCTCGACTACGATGCGTTGTTTTATGACATCAAAGCACTGATTAACATCACATCATCGTGGCTATATCAAAATCCGAGCATGTGAGCAATCATTCGAAAACTTGATCTATAATCACAACAAAACCTTACATCTCAACTCGATTCTAACCTACTCATGCCGTTCTTTGAACAAGGCGCGGAACGAGCCCGAACGAAACGACTGATTTGAACCACGGAACCAACACGCAAGTTGGCGAGATCATAGCTCTGAATTTGGCTCTGAATTCGTTAACGACGCAGCGACGCAAGTATCGTACATACAGAAATAGAAATTATTTAAGATTTATTATTTGCATTGATGTGACATTTAAAAGCAATTACGAAACTACAGTGACCAATTTAAAGAAATTTTCATTCTCAATATTTATTTCCCTGTCACTAGTACATACATCCCACAATTTTTCTCATGGCTCTTAAGAAGTCCTGCATTTTGCTTGTGAAATTATCAATATCTGTCCGTAAATATTAGTTTTTGTTGAAGCATACTATTTCTGATTAATCATAATGATGAATTTCATCAAACAAAATGGTTCAGATACTGGCTTATAGCTACGATATACTCTCATCATCTCCAAAATCATCTTCATAAAAACATAAAATTTTTCAATATACTTTTATATATATACAACAAACGTTTGCTGAAGTTATGTAAATGGAATAATAAATTAATTTCGTCATGAATCTAATTCTACTCTGGTTGTTAAAATAAACTCTGTATTCTGGAATCAGGCGACTTCCGAAGCACGTTTCATGGCAGTTTTTCCACAACCAAGTCAAAGTCATCAATTTCTTGAAAAGTTTTGTTAACGTTCTTCACCCACTCGTTGATCTTCTTCTCTTCCATTTTGTTGAGTTTTGTAGCTTTCTTTTTCTTAATTATAGGTGCTGCAAGATCATCGTCATCATCCTCTTCCTCTTCAAAAGAATAATTATGGTTTCGCGTTCGCTTCTTGGCGTATGACCGTCTTGGTGGCTGTAATTGAACAAGAAATCAACATACTAGATCCAAGATTATCCATAGCTTAGTATCAACTAGCTGAATACCTGAGTAAAATGAATGGGCTCTAGATCTGTAAACAATGCACATTCCGGTGCCAAAGATGATTCATCCCCGAACTGCCTACTTTCAGAAAGTATATCAAAAGTGTCGGAGAACTGAAGAGCATTGGGAACGTCCACTGATTCCATGGCTGGCTTCAAACCCATTGTTGTTTCCACCTTTTTTGTTATTAACAACTTCTTCTCCTGAACATCTCTGAATTTTATATCCTTCCTTGGATGGAGAATGTTTTTAATTTCTTCAAGAGACATTCGCCCAGTTTTGGGGGACTCGATGACTTTGGCTTTCAATTCCTGAGGAACTCTTTTGACAGGTATTTTTTGTTTTTCATCAAACCTCAATGACGAATTTTCATTTTCAGAATAATCTTCATCGAATCCAAAGTATTTTTCAACATTAGGAGTTGTTGAGATTTGGTGAGCCTGGGATTTTTTTATTGGCGTTGAATGAGCATCTCCAAATATCCCGTGGCTAGTACTTATTCTAGTACTCTCTGGCATTGCATCAAGATTCAAAAAATTGTGAAGATTTGACTGACGCAGCTGCCTGTTCTCTTCGGGTGCTAAATTCTCATCCACAGATTCTTTTCTTTGCACTGCTAAAGATATAGATGGGGAAAAGTTGTTCTTATTATCTTCCTTAGTTCCGTTCCTCTCGTTCATCATCGGTGATTTATATAGTCGGTCTCTAAAGCTAGAGTTGTCCCTGTTCTCTCCATAACTCAAAGAACGATTTATGGAGAAATTTTTAGTTTCTTGCAGAAAAGGGGCCATTTCCTTGAAACTTAAGCTTCCAGCTAATATATTCTCCATATTGGTTCTTCTGACACCTAGAGGGTTTCTTTTAGCATGATTTATGAGAGAAGATTTATTCTCTATATTCACCGAAGTGCTCGAAACTACATTTTCAATATTTTCATGAATTTTTTTGTTAATTTTTTTTGGTTCCCCGAGACCAGAATAAGAACGGACCAGTTCGGGTCTAACAATAGGACGGGCGTCTCGTTTCAACCAGGGAGTACTTTGGACGACATGCTTGACAGTTGAGAAAGTATCAGGTACCGATGGTCGCCATGGGCTGGCAGCGTCAAAATGAGGGACATCTGTTTTAATTGGAGACATGGATTGGTTTTGAAATAAGTCTCCTGTCTTGTCGTTTTGGTCTATTGTGGGCCTAGATTTGAAAATAGACTGGGTTGCTCTGAAGGGATTGAATTTGGTCAACCGTTGATATGAAATTGTGCCATTAGGCTTCAAATTCATTTTCTTAGCGCCTGTTAATACTTTAACTTGAGATATTTTTGGCCTTGAACTTTTGTTCTCTAAACCTGTCATTGGAAGTGTATCAACTTGCAGAGAAACTGTGCCTGATGCTGTGCTTTCTTTATCCACTACTGCCATCACATGATCAACATTTTCAACTTCTGTACAAAGCGGGTCAACGTTCAGTTCGTTTTGATTATCTAGAACTCTTGAACCTTTCATTGGGTCAGGGGGCATAGGATCGGTTTCCTTGGTAGGGACAGCCTTAGCCACGGTAATCGTGGCCTTCTTGTTAGTCTTAGGTTTCTTGGATACTTTTTTCTTCTTATTTTTCAGAACCCGTTTTTCACAAGGATCATCCTCTTGAAACTCAAATTCATAGATACTGGACTTCGTATCTTTGGAATACCTATCCGAAAGTCGAATACCCTGGTACACAGGCACTTTTCCAGCAGTTTGTTGAGGCAACCTCTCTATTAGCACTATGCTATTTCTCTTATCGGGTGAAATACTTCGTTCAAGTATTGAAGGGTCATCATATTTCTTAGCCTTGTTACGTGGTCTCAGCCTCGTGCGTACTGAACCCGTGACAAAAGATTCTGACAGCTTGGTCTGCCTCAAAACCGGAGAATAATTAGGCGACAGAGATTCTTTCTCTTTGATCCTCTTAGACCTCCTAGCGACTTTTGTGTTAGCAACGGTTTTCTTCGCCACAGTATTCTTCAGGCAATCACCAGCGGCCGGTGTTTTGCTTTTGAAAAACTTATTTCCAGTCATCTCGATGTCAATCAAAAAACTTGTCACAGAAACTTGAACAACTAGCCCAGCTAACAAAGTTTCAACGATGCTACAGCTTGTTATGTTGCTTCCACCGGACTACCACGGACGAGTTCGAATTTTCGACGCAGTTGATGCGTGCGTCGCTTGGTTCAATTCCAGTCATCCAGAAATCCAGGGGATAATAACGGAATCGTGGAATGGTGGAACAAAATACGATTTGAAATCTTCGAAATATGGTGGAAAATTTCGCATCAAAAATCATTTTTTTGATTTACCTCGAACCCTTTTGATAACGTCAACGATAGTTAATGTATTAATAACGTATCCACAATTTTTACATGAAATATATTACAGTATTGTTAATAAATAACAAATTCGATAATAATAATTTATAATTCAGCGATGATGAAGCTGTTTGTTTCGTTATTATATTTTCTATGTTGTCACTTCTTTTTTTGAATTAATAAATTTTATTAAGTACGCGTACTTCATGCTTTCGTATAAAATCAAGCTCCGGTACAACTGGCTAAATTATTTAATTTCCAACTATTCATTCAGCCAACATATTCACCGTACGTCTACTCACTATATGAATACCTGTGTATACTTTATCTGTATAAGATTCTCATTCTCATTTGCTCGCGATATAACTCGTGATTATATCCTTGTCTTTTTTAATGATTGAACAATAACAGCGCAACGATATCCGTATATCTTGCAGTAAAAATTATACTGCACCAGCAATACATAAAAAATTACCATAGAAAGCATTTGAGTAGAGAAATGAATGGTGACCATGTATGATGTGTACCTCATTCCATACAGAGTTCAGCTAGGACTAAAAATGACACAAATAATGTATCGTGTACATACCTATAAACTAAAGAGGAAGTAACTCGATCTTCAACAGATACCGCATAATCTTTAAACTCCAATAGTCGATGTATGGTATGTCTAGTGTACTTGGATGTAGTAGGAGGATCGAAATATCTAAAAAAAATTAGAAGGTAATACAAAGTGTACCCATTGAGATCAAAAAAATCAATAGATAAATGTTCTGAATGTAATAAATTGCACATCATTGCAATGTGCGGTGATCAAGATTTAGATGTGGATATTAACATCCTACATGAAGGTGACTATAAATTTAAAAACGGTTTATATATTTATAGTAATACAGAAGAGCAAAGAGCCAGTTATGGGCAGGTGTTGGTCTGAACGCAAGTTTGAAAGGTAGCATTAGAATTTCGTTTGTTGATACTATAGATTTCTCCTAAAATAAATGCATTATTGGTTCCGATTTGTTGAACATATCTTAATATTTACTTTCTTTCGTAACTTTCAAATTAGCGTTCAGACCGACGTTACTCAGCCAGGCATCTTTCTGTTTATCATCGCTCCCAAGTCTTGAACGATCTGCTTCTGTTCTGGATTATACATCAATGTTCTGGCACTTAGAAATGAGAGGTCAGGCAGCTGCTTTAACACTTTTACAGTCTCTTGCCTTACCGTCATTGGTCTACCAAGTCTATCTGTCACGATATGTTCCTGCATTGAATGATCTCTTTTAGTATTCACTAAAGATTTTCTGTTAATTTCACTGTTCGATAATTCCACTTTTCCAGGTTCTAGCTTACTTATCGCTGAGGTTACTTCACTACCGCTGCTACTGCTACCTGTGCCTGAACTTTGTTTTGAGTTCATTTGTGTAGTGCTTGCTTTACTCGGCTTCTGAAGACCTTGCTTAATTTTTACAGGGTTATCAATCTCTGTTCTCTTATGCCACTCTGTAAGACTTGGACCAGGTAAGGGCTCAATAATTTTGGCGTGTTGAAGGGACTTGAAGGGTTTCAGAGGGCTGTCGAAAGTATCGACAGATCGTTGACTTACGTTTTTTGCATGCCGCTGTTCTGATTCATCTATAAAAGATTGAGAAATTTTCCTTTATCACACTGTAAATTAGCTTGTCCGATATAAATAGCTTAAAAAAGATTCAAGCACATTCAGATCAAAATGACTTTCAAATCAAGTTCAAGAGAAATTATAAATCAGAGGTTTAAAATTTATGTTTAAAGATGAATAATCAGACTTTTGGCTTCGAATATTTCAGCATATCTTATTGAGCTGTTGTTGTACAAAAAAAAAATTATGTGCATGCCAGGAATCGTAGTCAGTAGGGTTTCTAGCTTAACACTTACAGTAGTATACGGAGCTCCTGGTACAAGCGGCGTGATGATAGGATTTGGAGGATGTTGAACATTGAGGTGTGAGGAGGGGATCAAAAGGGCATAACAAGTCCAATGAGAGCAGGGCAGACAGCCCTCCGCCTTTTACGGCATCAAAAATTAATGTGGATGTCCGTTTCAATAAACATATAATTAACCGAGAGAAATTATGTGTAGAGGAAAAAATGAACAAAACACGGTGATATTGTCAATAGTGGAAGGAACCAAGGATGGACGTAAAATCAATAACAAACTTGTGTTAATTAGATATTTACAAGCAGAATACACCACAATCGCTTACATCGCAAGTTTTGGAACTACCCAAAATAATAAAACAGTGATGTCGTAGTGACAGTAATAATAATAATAATAAGGAGAATAATGAAAATAAAAATAACAACAACGACAACGACAACAACAACAACACAACAATAATAATTATAATAATGAGCTACTGTAAGATGTTCATGTGTCATTAGTATCTCAGTAAGCGATTGATTTTCTGTCATGAAATAAATTAATTTATAAATTTTACTCACTTGCATCTAACGGATTCACTAGGCCAGAGCTGTTCCAGTCGAACTGAGCAGCTGGTACTTCCTATAGAAACGGAATAGAGAGTGAATATTGATTAATCTTAATATACCTCATAGTCAGAGAGGTATTATTACATTAGCATCACTCACAAAACTGCTTACTTCAGAGGTCTGTGAACCCTGAAGCTTAGAGTTACTCGTCCCTACGGTCTGCTGTTCACTTAAAGCTTTTATAGGCTCAAGAGGAGTGAATCCTAAATTGGCAGCGAATCTTGGAATGTTGTGATTCCACCTTGGTCCAAAAAGCTTAAAAATAATCATTATACAGTCAGTTACGGAGTGTTGATCAAATTTTCAACTTTACTTGTATTATCTACTTACAATGTTACGAGAATCAATGCCTAGAGCACCCAAAAGTGTATTATTACTAGCGCTATTTGACCAGTGATAAGTTAGAGCATTCGTTTCCTCTATACTCCTGACTCCCTCCCAAATTTTATCAGACTTTTCAACCAGTTTCTTTAGCTCCGTTTCCTCGACGTTTGGTACAATAGGAAACATATTAGTTATTATATCTTCTATTTTATTAGCCACCTGAAACGAGACGAAGATAAGATTCAATTGTCGATGGTAGTGTCTTCTAGTTAATCGGAAACACAGTCTTGAAGTTACCCGCACATTTTTATTCTCAATTCTGATCATAGATTCTCGGAACTCAATACCAGCAATACTTGGCACTTCAAGAGATGACTCAAACTCTCCAAATTCACTAAAGTCTCCCAGGTCGTCATTGCTAGAAATTTTTGGCTCTTGGAGATTCCAATTTGAATTGGTTGAGACAGGCACTGAAGCACTTGAAAAATCTGCAAAATCATCCAAATTTTCCAAATCATTGTCTCCCTGACCTCCGCCAAACTCTAAGATCGATCTAGGTTCTGTCTTTACTTCCGGAGAATAGTTATCATGGTTTTCTGGCTCTTTGAATGTTGGGACATTATCCCATCTTGATCCATGATCTTGCGATTCACTTGTAATCTTCGAAACTTGGTTGTCCAGTTCCAGATTACTGGCGATCTTACTTATGGAAATTCTATCTTCGAAATTAGAGTGCATAGCATGTGTAGACACATCATCATATATTTTATTTTTCTTCGAGCATCGTGCACCATATTGAAGTTCAGGAAAACCATCGTCAGGTTCAGTCACTTCCAAAGTGTCGCTCCTATCTTCTTTCAAAACTAAATCAGCCTCCAAACGGCTCACTTGGGAGCATTCCCTACTTTCAGCGAGACCTGCCTCGTGATTGCTGCAATCGAATTTAGTAGTTGTTTCTTGCTGTCCTACTACTAGGTTTTTTTCTGCTTGCAATGCTTCACTTTGAACAGTTTTTCTTTTACTTTCCATAATTTGATCTACAGAATACAGTACAGACTTTGTTTCCCACTGAAGTTCAGCTTCATTGTCATTGCTGACTTCTTCTTGAGAGATAACAAAATTAGAAAAATTGATATCACTCTTTGAACTCTCATGTACCGTTTCATTAAGAGATGATACTTTGATTGTTCTTTTTGAATTTTCACAGTTTTCGGTGAGCTTGGATTCTTTAGCATCTTCCTCCATGTTTTCCTGGATGTTTTCAAGCCCCAAAGCATCACTGGAGTTTCCATATACATGGAAATCATCGTCAAGGTTTATCTGAGTATCTGATAAGCACCTAGGATCGTCCAGTACAAGACTTAGGGGTTCAAAGTCATCATTGATCTCTAAGTTATTTGACAAATCATCCCTCTCACTATTTGTTCTTCCACTATCCGCCAAACTACTGTCGCAGCTACCATCTAGTTCGATTCCAATAGTGTAATCTTTATCTCTTGTATCAACGATTTCTGGACTGCCATCTTTCCTTTCTCCAGAATCACCTTCAGTTCCATCATTTCTGGTATCTTCTTCCACTATTACTTTTTTATCGCTTGTCTCAATTTTATTACTAGAATTCAAACCTCTTATTCCATTTTGTTCAGACTCTTTGATCACTAAAACCTCATCATCTGAAAGTAACTCTAGATTGTACATTGACTTCAGGTTTAAATTACCAAGCCTATCCTGGCCTATAATGCGCTCTGAGATTTCACATGACTTTGGAGAAACTGTTTGAGAAGATATAGGCGTCTTGATCGGAGTGAGGTGCTTTACAGGAGAGTCTGAGGCTATTGATAGTCCTGGAGTAAAGTGAAAAGTACCCATTGATTGATTGCCCATTGTCAATAGAAGAATATGACCATATTTACTTACCATCAATCCCTCCGGCAGTGAAATCTCCAAACTCATCATCATCGTCATCGCGAATATTATCAAGGGGTGGCGGAGTGCAGCTAACCAGTGGCGGAAACGCCATGGTTTCGTTTCAGGGTTTTTGATTATCTGTAAATCGAATGATGACATACATCTATCAAATTTTCATTTGATTTGCGAACGTTTATAGTCACGGATGAAAAATTTTTATCTGTCAAACGACCGTAGTTAATTCAGCATCGTTCATACTGCACAAAAAATGATTTATCGAGGAACTCATTACGGTTAAATAGAGATCTATAAACCACAAATAATTTCACTAGGTTAAAATCACGAAAATGATTACGTAAAATCGGTTTCGTGAAACCACGTACCGAGTACTTGACAGCTGAGTGCCTCAGTGCTGTATAAAAATGAATTCTGGGTAGTAGCACAGTAGTAGCAATACGATGCACTACGGCTGATCGCCGATACGAGTATAGTGAAAAAGAAAGAGGTGAGTGGTAGTCGTCGGCCTACCTACCACAGAATATACCTACGTAGTATGTACCTGTATTATTTCCTCCACACGTCACGCACGTCACTTACCTTGTTTATTATTCATTTCTTGAAATGCAAAGTTGAAAAGTTTTGAATAATCGTTAAAGTAGACATTGCGTAGCACGAAAATAATGACTCCGTACCACGGACGACCCAGCTCTTGTAACCGTATAATTTATATCCAGTAAATCGTGGTTACGTTTAATTAGATAAAACAATATTCGATTTGCAGACTAGCAGACTATCATTTACACGTATGGTTGCAGACACGACGTTCAGTCCCACCAGAAATGATCACCTGTCGTTTCATGCGCGATGCGCAGGCACTCTGCCTGTCTGCTCGATACATTTCAGTGCTGCTCGTATCTGATGGTATCTGTTCATTGATTGCGGTGTTCGCGGCGCCGTTCAAAATTTCCGTGTCGAGATTAAAAATTTTCAAAGGCACTTATCCTAGGTTTGCAAAAAAACGTCACTTTATATGCTGCCTTAGATACATGTATAAACTGCATGGATTAAAAGTTTTTTTACAGAATTTCTATGCTTATGATTCAACCTCAAAGCTTATCAATTAACAACTATTTTAGAAAAAATACAAAACAGAAAGACAAAATTCGTAATCCCAGCTTTAAAACAGATCCCAGACGTCGTAGACTTCATCAGTCAGGCTCCTTGGTTGAACTTTAAGATTTCACACAATTTCATGTTTAGATACATGTTGAGTGCGCCTATGCTTCCGCATGTCACCTTTTTGCCTGAAGCATCTACCACAGACATCACAAGCGTGAGGTTTTTCACCGGTATGAATCTTAATATGGTTATTCAATGCCTCAGTCCTAGTGAAAGCTTTTTCACAGTAGTGGCATTTGTACCTACGATCTCCTCTGTGGATCAGACGGTGCTGATAAAAGACAGACCCAGTCAGAAAAGCTTTGTTACATACATCGCATTTGAAAGGTCTTTCCCTTGTGTGCTTCTTTCTTGTGTGATCAGCAAGATCTGGTTTAATTGTAAATCTTTGATCGCAGTACTCACATGCATAGGGTTTAACACCCATGTGAAACCTTTTGTGCGTCCACATGTGGCTTGATTGGGTGTAACTTTTTCCGCAAATATTACAAACATAGGGCCTGAGCCCACTGTGGCGTCGTTTATGAGCATTCAGAGAATTAGCAGTGGGCAAGAGGCTGCCGCAGATATCACAGGGAAACTTTGAACATTGCTCTTTCTCATGATCCTGTATATCTTTCATTTTATCAAAGGTATTTCCGCACAATTCGCAGAGAAACTTCATTTCACCTGTATCTGATCTTTGTGGCAGATACTGATGTCTTTTCTGCTTATGTTTATATAGAAGAGATAGTTCCTTTATATCTTTGCTACACCTAGTACATGAAAACGCCACAGCAACTTTAAAAATCCTTGGGTGTTCCTTCCAATGTAAAACCGCTTCTGCAAAAGACTTGTAAAAAGTAGCACATATGTTACAAGAGTATGGTTTCTCGACAACGTGTTGAGTCTGGTGCGCTTTCAAACTGTCGAGATCGGTGAAAAAACTGTTACAGTATTCACACTGGTACATTTTGGATGTTGAGAGTTCCTCAATTAGAATTATCTTGTCATCATGTATTTTGTAGTGGTTGTCCGCCTCGTTGCAGGTACTAAAGGCCTCCCCGCATTGAACACATTTCCATACAATCTGCGATTCTTCTATGACAACTTCGTGTCCAGCTACGTGTTTGTTGAGTCTTGACTTTTGGGTAAAACTTTTAGAGCATTGACCACATTTATAGGGTTTTTCTGGTAGGTGAGTAACAATGTGTCGTTTTAAAGTGTATCCATCCGAAAAGCCCTTGTTGCAAACGTCACAGACATGGGGCCTCGTTTTACCATCGATGCAAACATGAATTCTTAAATGTTCTTGATTTTCGAATAATTTTCCACACTGAAGACATGAGACCGTAGTATCTTCGCAATGGTATCTTTTGTAGTGATAAAAAAGCTTCAATTCTTTACCAAACGTTGTTTTACAGATTTCGCAATACAAGGCCTTTGCACCGGTGTGAAATTGCATGTGAAAATTCAGTCTCTCTTCAAACGTAAATGTCACAGAACAAACAGGGCATTTATATGGCCTTGAGGTACTCGGAACGTTTGGTTTACACTTATGACCGTCTAAGGTCTCTTTCGTATGGTATAAATTCATGCAGGCCCTACATTTGAGGTACTGCTGTCGGTTTCCCAGACATTGGAGCATAATCGAATTTTCCCCAAGATCTTTGTCAGCCGATAGTTCCTGAAATGCTAATTCCTCATCGCTGCTTTGAAGCACTATGTCGCTATCGTATAATTCCGCATAGCTGGGATCACTCCGGTTTGGTTGACCAGTCGTCATTCGTCCATCCAGGCATAAAGGACACGACTTTTCGTCACACAGTATTTCGTTTGTGATGATCTCTGGTATCTCAAAACGACGCTTCTCTTTCAGCATAGTCAGCAATGTCTCTTCGGCTCTCAAACACTGTGTATCAAATTCATCACAGTACAGGATTTTCTCCACGCAATTATGACAGAGCTGTTTAGGCAACGGATCAGTTCTACAAACCTGAAATCAATGTCGCATTCTTATTCAAATTCACACTCACTTTTGCCATGTTATTTAAAGAAACATTTCATACCTTCACGCTGAGACAAACGTTCATTTTATGAGCAAGTTTCATTGATTCACCGATTTCTGAGTAGATATAAATGGGATTCACAGCTCTACCAGCGCAAAGTCTACATAATAAATTACCAGCATCACCTATCGTGGGTACATTTCCATCGATATTCATAATCTCATTTGATGAGAGCGGATCTTCCTGCGACCAGATCATTGAACCATCCAAGAGGTCCATCTCATCACCATCATTGCTCAGCGTGCTCAAAGACTCTACTTCCAACATCTACATAGAAGAAAAAATAATTCCATCAGGATGTTGGGATTTACTTGTCTGTCATTGTTGTATTCCAAAAGATAAAAAAATGCTACTCTTATAACCCATCCATGGGAAAGTATAACCAATGCTTTACTTCAATACAACTTTCAAGTTGAAAAAGTTCAGAATACTGTGAGAGCAGATTACCTTATCCTTGAAAAGAAGTCAGTGTGTCAAAGATCTTTCATGGCAAACTTAGAAAATGTATTGTATGAATCGAAATTTCTGGTGCTCCCAAGATCCAGCTTCTTTAATAGTGATGCGTTGATTTTGTTTTGTTTTAAAAACACATCACCATGGAAACAACTGTTTCTGGGGTATCTTCAACTGTTTTGAATGAACGAACCAGAAACAAGATATAGCAGGTGCCATTTTGGGTAATATTTAAACCCTTCAATATTCAAGTAAGAAAATTCGCACATTATGTATGATATAACTTTTATGAAACAGTAAAAAAATATTTTCGTAATGTACACTGTATATAATTGAATTCATTTAATAATTAGATAACGGCTAGTTATGATTATCTTGCAAGTTTAGCGATTCAAAAACTGCATATTGTATAGCTTTTGCTGCCCTCACTTCCCGCAGGCGTTTGCAATGTCTTAAGACTGTTAATAAGTTCAATTTCGTCTTATCGAGCTTTGTCTTGGTCTGCCGGTGATAGTCCTCAGCAGTAAAAAAATACACCTTTCCTGCGGAGTGTGATGAAACTTAGTAATCCTAATACCAGTATAAAATGTTAGGAGTATAGAAACAGAAGTAACCTTTTCCCTTTGCATCAGTGCTTTCTTGGCTTCTGAAGCTCATGTATAAATCGAATTCTCCTTTTTTTTTAGCCCCGTTTTTCCCTAGAGCTAAAAGGCTGTATTTTGCCTTGAGAATGGAATTAATGGTGACCAAGAAATTATTCAGAGTTTCCAAAGTCTGTCTGCCGATCATATACTTGGGCAATTGGTTGAACTCTTCCTGGGTTATTAAGCTCAGCTCTGGATAACAGGTGGTAGGTTCATTGAACAGTGTCATTTTACAGTTGTGGTGTTCTTCGTATCTATCATTCTGTTTGATTGCTGACAAGGTATGTACGGAGTGCGGGGTAAAACTTTCTTGGCTTGGTTTTTTTACCCCCATGCGTGATATATCTGTCATTCCTGACAAGGTTCCAAAATTGCGCAGATAGTCAGATGGTACATTATTCTCCATATGAATGATCTTTGCGTTCAATGACTCTAAAAGCACTGATAATTTCTGAAATATCAACAAACAAAAACTGTCATGTGTGAAAGTCTGGATACCACGGAGCCAATCAAAGAAAATTCAATACCTTTAATGAGCCATTCTGGAGATTTAATACTTGCAAATCACCTCTAGCCAATCGCAATTCAGCTTTCAGTGAAGATACTTCTTCCTGCACCCCCGCCAGTTCCTCTTGAATACTCGAATGACCTATAATAATTAAATAATCAGATTTCATGAAAGATGATTATTAATTTGTAGATCTGTCGATTCGTAGACCGGTTGGAAGGAGGGAATATCACGTTACTCACTTCTCGTGCTCAGTATAAGATTCGATGCCATCCTTAGCTCCACAAGTTTCTTGGCTTGCTCACCCAATACATCTTCCAGCGATTGAACCATGTTTACCGAAATACTGAGTCAGCGTTTCGTCCGTTTCATCAGTAAATCAAATTGATGCAATATCAAAAAATTATAACAAACGAGCGATAGGCAATTAAAAATAGTTTGCGAAAGCGGCAACCGTCAACTTGAAGAGTTCAGTGGTCGGGGGTTTCTAAATACAGCAACGTTGTTCGGAGAAATGAGGAGCGGTGCCATCTGCGACGCGTTTTTAATCATTTTAATCTAACTACAAATTTTGTCGATACCCCTCGTCATACATCCCAAATCCCATGGTGGTATGCTAACCTAAAAAATTCAAAAAATTTATTGAAAGAGATCAGAGGAGCGAATACGATTGAGACGGTGTATTGCATGGATGAACTGCAATCCGCGAGAAAAATGTACCCTATAGTATTTAAGGAAATGTTAAACCATGTAGGAGAGCGACATATATAAATTGCGACGAAAGTTTGGAGGGGTAACTTTTCTCGTTGTTGCGTTCAACAGAAGTGGACGCCGGGGTTGCACAGTCGGCTTTCGACTGTTCGAATCGTCTCATCAAGACACCTCGTGGACGATTGTGAGGTATTTCCAAACATTCGGTATTCAGGGTAGTTGAAAGCAGCTAGTCCTCCGTTCTTTTGAACTGATTTTAGTAGAAAATCATCCCTTTAATTGGAAGTTAAGACGAAGTCTACGCACCCGCAGATGTGCTGGTAGGTCGCGTTCCGCCCACCCACGCACCGTGATTCGCTCGCGATAGGGCATATTTTAGGATTGTATCGCCGTCGACTGTAGTCTCGTCGTCATAGCCGTTGTACGACAGGCAGAGTAACGACGCATAGGTACACCATATCTTGGTGTAGGTGTGCGTTCGCGAATAATACACGTAGTTAAGACTGAAAGAGATTCCGAAACCAGACGAAATAGCAGCGTTGAAAGTGTAAAGAGTTTGTAATGCCTACGTGTGGAATGCGGCGTGGGGATCCTGAGGTGAATTTACGTCAAGAAAGAAGCTGTTGTAATTTGTGATATTCTGGTTGTAACACCCGGAGTTCTTCGCGAAATCCCTTGGGCACCCCTCGAGTCCCGTTTCAATGGGCTCGACGAGAGGAATATGACAAAAGGTGGCATCACTGCTGGAATTGGGATACGTGTTGGATGTAGTACAGCGCGGACCGCGCGGACGGAGCCGCATTCATTGATATTGACGCCATTTTACTAACCTTTTCGGTACTTTGGAATTAACCAGCAACATTTATAATACTACTCAACGAACAAGGGACACCGCATCAAGGATTGGTAATTGTGGTGCATGATATCTACATGTGAATCAAGTGGTTAGAAGCGACTGGGGATCAATCGTCGTTCGTCGAGGGTCCCCATATCCGTCGACTTACGCGGTATAGGGGACAGGGAAAGTACGTGGATCTAAATTCGCACGCAAAGAAACTGAGTTGTGAAAGGAAACACCGCCAAGGTTCGACATATCCTAATTCTTATCCTAGCCAAACTTTGTTCTGTTAACAACTGGCAACGCATACGCGATCACCCTACGAAATTCCTCTTTTCCTAACAACAACTGTTTGATGGTACATCAAATTATATCATAACCATTCACTACAATGATTCGATAGAATTTAGCCATTGACTTGAGATTTGCATAGACGAAGTGTTCTTCATTCTAGGACCAAATACTTTCGAGTTCATTTCTTTGGATTTGTTCCATCTCAAGCCCGAGTCAGGACGCTCATGATTTATCCAGTCGTAGCCCATGTTTTATCACACTTCAGACTCGGTCACTTCTCAAATCGTTGAATCAAGTCAAAGGAATACGTGCAAAAAATAAGGTAAACAAATATTTTCCAAATATATAAATCTATTATCATCAAAGTTCCATGAACCTAAATGGTCATTCAAGCATAAATTTGAAACATTTTCAGGAGAATTTTTCAACATTGGAATAATTTATCAAATTAATTGTCATTCATAATTACAGGTGACGCTGCAAAAGCAGTTAGCATTATTATGGAAGATGGAGATGGTGACAATGAAATTATGGATACGAGTGTTGTGGCCAACAATCTGCACAAAGATATCAACTGCCAAGAATCAAACCGTGAAGTAAACTCGAATCTACGTTCGGATCAATCTCATGCAGATAGATTAGAGACTTGTGATTTGTCAGAAAGTGAGGATTGTGCAAACAAAAGCCTAGGTAATGATTCTAAAATAATATTCAAGGGTTTTAAAAAACGAATCCTTGCTCAGACGCAAGAAAACAAATCAACTACATCTAGAAATGATGACAATGAAACAAAATCACAGCCGACAAACGTGACTCTGAGAAGTGTCAAGAACAAAAAATCTGATACGAAAAGAGGAAAAATTACCGAGTACGCTCAATATTTGGGGCTTCAACCTGCGGCAAAATATAAGTGCCTCAAGTGTCAATCGGCGGCCACGTTCAGTACAATGTCAATGCTGAAGCAGCACCAGCGAAATTGTACTTTGGCAATGACTCCGATGCAGGGAGTTTTAGGAAGCTCTGAATCCTCTTCGACGCCACTAGCGTCAAACTTCAGAATTACGCGAAAAGTTTATTTATGTTCTGCATGCGGCACATATTTTGAGAATTGGAATCTTTTTCTCCACATGAGGGAGGTTCACAAACGTCACATATGCCTCTTTTGTCTTGGAATGTTTGGACAAGCTGAAAGGCTCTCGTACCACTTATTAAGCAAACACGGTGTACCCGAAAAGGAGTTTCAATCACTTGAAGATTTTTACGACACTTTTAAAGGATCGTGTTACTTAATCTGCTGCAGTTGTGAAAAAGTGTTTTCTGAAACTGACGACTTTTACAACCACTTTTGTTCATTGCCAGAAAAGCAAACTACTGGCACAGTGTGCTCTGTATGTAGGGAAACGGATTCTCATGCATCATCTTGCACCTTGGCCATAGAACAAAGGCTAACAACGGGTAATGTAAATTCACACCCCTCAGACAGTACCTTGCCTACCCGAACAAATGCACAATCGAGTGTTGGCAATAGTAGAGGAATTTCTAAAAGAATCAGTCGAAACAAGAGGCTCAAGTCAAGTGATTCATTGAAGACTGCTAGTCCTTCTCATCAGAAGTCAACCGAAATCCCAGTGATAGATAATCGAGTTCAACCACCTTTGAGACATCAAGACGAAGACGAAATTGATCGTTCAACAAGTGAGAGCTCCAACAGTGGGTTGAAAATCGATTCGTCCAGAGACACAGTTGCTGAAACGATTATGGAAGTTTCAAGGTATGTCGAAGGAGTAGATTCAAACCATGCAATTGGTCAAAGTGAAAACCATCACGAAAAAGTCACAAACAGTGAATTGCCGAGTGATGTCAAAGAGTGTTACGATAGTGTGACTGAAACAATCATGGAAGTGTCGCGATTTCACGAAGATCCCAACCAAGTTTCAGAAAATAGGAACTCAGAAGTTGAGAACATTTCCAATGTGAATGAAGTAGCAAAGAACATGGATTCGACAGGTGAAGAAGGAGCAGAATCATTGAGTGGCAATGTAGAGCTGGATGAGCGATTAAATTCAGAAAGCCCAGTGAAAGATGTATTGGACAGTGAAGATAGAAAAGATAGTAAGACATCACCTTCTCAAGATGCTGGTGATGATGATGCAGAATCTCAAGTTTCTGACAATTCTGTTGCTAAACCATCGGCACACTCATTATTTAGTCCTCAACACCAAGCACAAATGGCAGAAGTCAATTTAAAAGAAAGTCAACTGGATGAATCAGCAGAAACTGAGGAACATGATGAAACTGGAGAAGGAGATGAACTAGAAGAGTCGACTGAAAAAGAAGAAACGAATGACGATCCCAGTGAATCTCAAATCTCGGTATCTTTTAATTCTGTGTCAGCGACTGATAGAAGTCTGGTGATTAAGATCTGTACAAACCGAGTATCAAAGTTTTCCGTGGCAACGACAAATGCTCCAGTTAACAGCAGTGCGAATTGCGATACAAGCAGGGAATCAGAGGAGAATAATAATGGTAATGGTTCTACATCAGAAGAGAAAACGCCAAATGTATCAGAACGTGAGAAAGATAGCGCCGGTAGTTATCGTTTGAACGAAAGAGAGAGCGACAGTGACTCTGAGAAATTAGCTGTAGTCGACGTCACTCCAGAGAAAACTGAAGTAGAAGCCCAAGAAGCAGATAAAACAGTTGAAGCCTGCAGTGATATATCACAAAGCATGAACCAGGATAAGAGTGAGTTTGAAACAGATGGAATTATATTAGCAGGAGAGGAAGTCCCAAGTATAGATCTCAATGTCCAAGGCACCATGGAGAGTCTTGAAATCGAAATGCTTCTGAAATACTGCATAGATGCAGCCAGTTCAACTTGTGTCTACTGTAATCATGCCCGCCAAATAGCCGTGAATGGAAAGCAGCTAGGTCTTCACATGCTTGCGGAGCATAGGTTCCTTCCTCAACATCCAGCAATTATTATTCAGAGAGAGCAGTTTACGTCTAGGATAAAAAAGGCTCTGCATGAGGTCGAAGCATACTACTTTAACTTGGACAGCTACAACACTGTGGAAGGGACCTACAATGTTCCAAACACTCGAACTTACGAATGCTTTCATTGTCGCTTCCACTCCTCTGTACACAAGGAATTATATTTACACAATCGAAAAATGCATCAGAAGACTATATTGATATGTATTATGTGTAAATCAACATTCTACAGTTATAGCGAATTGCTGTGCCACTTATGTCCAGGGGTTTATTCCCCAAACATAAACGTCAAGTACCGCTGCTGTCTCTGCCCTATCAATAATTTACCTTCTGCGTTCAGACTAATGGTGCACCTTAGAAAACGGCATCACGCATGCGACGTCTGCTTAGAAGCCACTGGAAATCAACAGCGGCTATCCAATCATGTGTGGAAACACAAACTCCATCATTTATGTTACAGATGTGGTATAGCTTACAGGAATAAACCGGACATAACAAAGCATCTTTTTTGGAAACACGGCACAGAAAGTGTTCTTTGTAAAAAGTGTCTACAGAAAAAATGGCCCCATGTCTATCACTTTTGCATACCACCAACAGCCTTTGTCTGTGAAGAATGTGGCTCCAGTTTTTCTCGTGCAGTTGCTTTAAAAGTACACAAACGATTACATTCTGGAGATACACCTCACAGTTGCAATAATTGCGCGGCACAATTCATATCGAACAAGCTGCTGCTCAAACATCAAGAAATCCACAAGGAAATAGTTAATGTCCAAATGGAAGTCACTGATCAAGGTGATGCCCAGCTGCCTCCCGATGAAGTGAAGGAAAAATTAACCAGCGATGAACCAGCATCGGAATCGCTAGACAAGTCTAAGGATGCTAAAGAAACTGTAAAAAAAGTTGTAGATGTCTATGATTTACCACCCTTGAATCTATCTTCGGACAGTGACTCTGATAGTGATAACGAGAAAGATGAGCATACTAAGGAAATAGAAAAAATTGTGACTTCTGAGGATAAACTCGAAATGAAGAAAGTTGCTGAAGATGAAAAGTCTGTTGAACCAGCTGAGTCGCTACTTGACGAGCCCAATGTAACTAAAATGGATATTGATCCTAACGAAGATGAGAAAAAAGATGAGGTCCAAATAATTGATGGGATTTGGGATAATTTCAAGTCGTACACCGCTAGTCTTGAAATGAAAGAGTCTTCTAAGAACCCGGAAAAAGAAAGAGAGGCTGAGTTAGAATTATTACGCCAAATTATATTGGCAGACCATGATTACTGCGTAATTCCCACCGAGAAGGAAAAATTGGATACGCTGCCTGGAGGAGAAGGGCCATCAAGATCAGAGGGTAACAATACTCTTGGCGAGGAACACGACTACATTGGAAAACCTCCACAAAGTCCCGGTACACAGTTGGACACTGCTCTGACTACAGGAGGGGAAAATGAGGGTGGTAAGAAGAAGCCTAAAACGCCGCGAAAGAAAAAACAAAGTGGAAGTACATCTTCTAGTGAATCATCAAGTGATAGCGATTCTAGTTGCTCGTGTGGAACAAATTGTAGCTGCAGTAGTTCATCTTCTGGAACTTCTTCGAGTTCATCAAGTAGTTCTGACTCTGATAGCTCCGCGTCAGAAGGGTCACCACGCAAACAATCGAATCGTAAGGATCGAAGAAAGGCTAAGGAACTGGCAAAACGAACCAAATCTGATTCTGTGGAACCAGAGCCCCAGCCAAGCCAAGCTGAACCATTACAAATAGAAAATGGTACAGATGCTGCCGAAACATGCGCCCCTGTACATCCTCCTGAAAAAGAAACCCTTCTCAGAGAGTCTGATCTTGACACAGATGAGACCGAAACTGATGAAGATTTCTATGATGAGCACCCTCAACAGTTAGCCAACAAACTTTTAGCAGAAAAACGCAATCAACTAATGCTTCTTGCTGCTGTGGCACCTGCTTCTACCGATTCACAAGTATCAGCACCTCTCAATAATGGATTCGTTGACACCGACGAACACCATACCAATCGTGCACCTTCTCCGATTCCTGCTCCCCTTGAAAATATTCCGCCACCAAAGAAAAAAGTGAAAACAAAGAAACGGAAGAAAAATGAAAGGGAAAAACAACGAACTAGTACTCCCACCGTAGAATCGATAAAATTAAACATTCCCAAATCCTTTTACCAAACCAAGCCTGGATTTGCCTCGTCATCGCCAGCTTTTATAACCGTTGTACCCAGTAGATCTTCCACTCCAAACCTCACCACTCCTGCCACCGAAGTAGCTTCTGGTAAAGAATCCCAGAAAGCAAAGTCAAGTACTCTCCAAGCCGTTGGTAGCGGATCAGAAACGGACAATAAACGATCTTCGAAGAGGAAGCGGGTTCCAAAACGTTTTTATGGCGATTCGAGTGGAGAAGAATCGGAAAAGCAACCAGTATTAAAGTGGCGCAAAGTTGAACCTCCATCTTGGGTTACAACTCCAGTTGCTGCGCCATCGCCTCCGCAAATGGCATTTCCTGGAAATTCACTTTCCTATAGTGCAGAAACTAAGAATGATGAGGCTCTACCCACAGCTGCACCATCCGAAAGTGAATCTGAAGCACAAGCAGACAGTAGTAGTGATTCTAGCGAATCTGAGGTGGAATCACCACCTCAAGATCAACAGCAAGTACTACAACAACAGCAACAACAATATCATCAGCAACAGCAACAACAGTACCACCGCCAGGAGCAACAGCATCATTATCAGCAGCAGCAAACCCCTCATCACCCACCACAGCCACACACCTATAGCACTGAAAATAATGCTCCGGTATTGGAACGTACAGACAACTTGTATTGTTACTGTCAGTGTCCCTATGATGAAGTATCAGAGATGATAGCCTGCGACGGAGATGATTGCAATATTGAATGGTTCCACTTTGAGTGTGTGGGGATAATGGTACCACCGAAGGGCAAATGGTATTGCCCCGATTGTCGGAAAAAGCTCGGTATCGTTAACACTACTGATGATTATTTTGACTGAATGTGTCGTAAATATTATTTTAAATTATTGGATCCGTATTACGCTGATAAACAAGTTAAATCCTGTTATTTTGAAGCTTGCTAACTAGCTAGGTAGAGTTGATTGATATTCAGCTATAGAAGTTGGAGAGCCAAGAGATGTTCACGCCAAAGGGATCAGCGTTGTAATTTTATGAGCAGCTCAATTGTGCGAAATATTCTCTCCAAGAGCTCTATTAATTCACTGTTAAATATTTTCAAACAGACGGAGTAGGTGGATTGTTGTTCATTGCAAAGATAAGTTGGAATGCTAACAGCTATATTTACTATTTCATCATTCTCCGTCACTCGGTTAATAATGCGATGGTTCCATGTTGATATTTTTCTTAAATCAACAACTGTTTGTACATAAATGTAAATATGCCCTAGAGTTTATAACAATGAATCGAAGTTTCAGTGTAAATTTATTTGTACTCCTTTTAATGACATCGATGTAAATTACTTTAGGTAGGTCATAGAATCTTAGAGACTAGCTCGCATACGCTATAGAAGAGGTCTGGTTCAAGGCAGAGGTGAAGATGGAAGTTTGTGAATTTCGAGGATTTAGGACGGTTACTGCGAAACCCATAAGATGACTACTAATCTAGCTGCTGGCGGCACTGCTGGCAGTGTCTAGGCCGCTATTCGTATAGTATACATCTAATTCCGTTTTACACGTACAAGTTTATAATTTCCATTGATGTTATGTTTCGAGACTCTTCTTTGGGTTTAAGCAACATGGTTTGGAATTGGCCATTATGGATAAATCTTAAATTATTTGTTACTCTAATTTTTTTCACATCGTCGCGCGTACCTAGCATAATATTATTTATTTTACGTGTAATTTGCCACTTGAAAATTGTTCGCCAAGGAACAAGCGAATCAATTATCTTGAAAGTAATTGAATTAATGAATAATTAAAAATCAGTCAATGATGGTATAACTGCTGCTATCAAGAATGCAGGTAGTCAAGCAGTTGGAAAATGTGCGATAAACAACGAAAAATGAAATCAAATCAAATGACTTCACCGTGTGTATGAGTGCGTACCTGTGGAAATCTATTCGGAAATCATTATGTTAATTTGGCATAGGATAAAACTGAGCAGCGATAAACATATCTTACAGACTTTTCTATTCCACAGTTTATTCTTGTGTTTCTTCCTCTCGGTTCATTATTTACGATGGATGTTATTTCGATGGCGTTCAAAGCTTATTCATCATTACAACTGTATAGCATGAACAATTTATGTTCTATGTCAATTTAAATTGTTAACATTATATAGGTATATATTTACGTTATCAAGTTCTTGGCGTATTATTATGTATTTTATGGTATTTTTAAGTCATCCAAGCAGCCATTGTAAGATGAAGATATAATCATAGAGGTGTAATGTTTGCTTTGTTATCCTCTACTTATTCACGCGTTAATTTCAATTTGCAGTTGCTTTTCTTTTACCTATTCGTGCAAAAGTGTCGCCATACGGATCCAACAGTCTCTGCCTGTACTCAAGCCTCATCAGCAATTATTCAAAGATACATCCTCGAATTCAATCTGCAGTTAACTTAATTAGGCGTGATAAGATTGGTACGAGGGTCTTAAACCCACCGTGCAAGAACTGAAGTAAATATTAGTACAACCTTAAAAAAAAGGCGAGTCGATGTGAGAAAGATATGTTAAAAAGAATTCATCGAAAAATTGTTTAATTTTAAAATCAAAGAAACTAATAATGATGATAATCTACTTTAAAATAACGTCAAGATTTGCTAAATCTAATAGGATCGGTTGATGAATTTTCAAATAATCAACAATTGTTTTGCAACATTCCGCAAATTTTTATTGTCTAATTAAATATTAATAATATCCAAACTGTGTACTAATTAAATCGGTATTCAATAAATAATTAGCTACGACAGTTTTACTGCGATCCTATACACACATACATATACTAGGTAGTAGATGATCTCGTATTATCAAAATAGGGATTGAAATTTTATAATAAATTTAAAATCATCAAAATAAGAATCGCAGCCATTGTCAGCTCGTGGGATCCGAAAACTGAACTAAATGATGATTGAACGTTTTTTTGCAAATGATGATTTTGAACCTGCAGCAATTATGACGCTTTAGGGATGATTCAGCTATGCGTGTTGAATTAATGTGTCTGTGGAATATCCTTGCCTGGCGAGGAAGAATTCATTTCCTCTACAGGTTCGATCCCCAAGATGCCCACAGCAAAATCTTTGTAAGATATATCCTGTACCATAAAACAATACACTATTATAAGTAATCATATTTGTATCAACCTCTTGTTTTATCCTATCACTGACTTAGTTTCAGAATATTTGTGTCTAGTGCAAGCAATCAGTACAGTAAATTACCGCAGGTAAAAAGGAGAAGTTTAGATCTACAGCTTTGTTCTCTCTTTCCTCTTGCGGCATCAGAAGTCTGAGGGTATCATGTGCCTGACTGACGGTCATGCGATCTCCTAATTGAGGTTTTTCCACGTAAGAATTATCAATATTTAGTTATTTCCTATTTTTTGTTGCTGGTTAAATTTAAGTGATGATATTTACCCAGCGTGGTTAATATTTCGATAAACTTTTCTCTAGTTATAACTAGATCCTTCTCCATTTCAGTATCGCAAAATGCGGCGAATGATCTTCTCACGTGTTCCATCGAGAGACCGAACACTGGACGATAGTTTACATACAATTTAACAAACTCTTCGAAAGTAATTTCTTCAACCAACTGCCCGGTCTTAGCGTAATTCTTAAAAACTACCTCTGTCATGAGCTCCTCTACCTGAATTCGGCAATTGAAAAAAAAAAAAACAGAGTAAAAGACATTATGCATAACGCATAAACTTTGATTAACCCGCAGCGGACCTACTTCGTTAGAGTCGGGATAATAACCGACAGCCCTCATAAGGTTTGGCAGTTGTGCAATGGGCACTTTGTCTGTCACTATACGACTAGCAGTCGTCTTTTCTCCTTGGTGTAATATCTGAGCGTAATAAAACAAATCCTGCATTTCGTTCAAGAGCCAACCCTCCTGCCCTCCGTCGATCATACAATAAAAAGGGGAGAGACTCTGACCGCCTAGTTTAGCCATGACGTCCACTGCCCTAGAAAATCGAATTCCAGAAAAAAATATATCCACGTTTTATGATCATGAACAGAAATATTTTCACGCAATTGGATTACCGGGGATAAATCTTCCACATTAAAACGCAGGGGTCATTGTAACCGAGGGTGAAGAGATACCCGCCGCAAAAGCTGGTACATATTCGAGTGATCTGAAAAAATTTATTGTGATTTTGTCTCTGAGAAGTGAAAAACGTTCAAACTATGTTCCACGAATTACCATTTTGGGATGACCGACAATTCCCACGATCTCAAATGGGTTACCATCGAAAGGAAGTAGCTGTAAGCCTATTTGAGTGTTCGTGGAAAACACCAAGTAAGCTTGATTGTGCATATTTCTCATTGGTAAAAACTATTAAAAGATATTAAAAAAATTATGATCAAACAAACGAGATGTATTTCTGAGGATGACTAATTATTACCGCAATTCTATTCACTGGAGAGCCAAAAGTGGGACCGAGGTACGTTCCTTGTATCAATTTGGTACAGTCGTTCAATAGTTTGAATTTGTACTGTGAAGGAAAACTTGTTGACACATCAGCTTAACTTCCTAATCATTTGAGTATGACGAACCTCCGTATTTGAGAATACAAAAAATCTCTCCACTTCAAACTTGGGGTACCAAGACAAACTGAGAGGGACGGCCGAATGTTCGACACGAACAGTTTTCAAAATTTTCAAGCCAGGCTCCGGATATGGTCCACTGTATTCGAATACAATGAATTCTCAAAGAGTTTATGAATTAAGGTGTATTTTCATAATCGATTGTACCTAGTTTCCAGATCATATTCGATCAAATTACGGTCCTCGGAGATACTGAACAGCCTAGGAACAGAGCTACCACTGTACGCTGGTCCGAAAAGAACCTCTCTTATTGGTAAAGAGTGAGAATGTAGTTTTCCCAAAAATTTCCACCCCCCAGAAATGTCCTCAGCTTTGTGTGGCTCTATGTAACGATAAGCTCCAATTGCAGTGCCGTCATCCTGAGAGTAAATTCGGTAACTGAAATGGTCTGTCCACGTGACACCGGTGGACACGGTGGAACGTACCCTGTACGCCATGTAATCAGAATTTTCTGAAAATACAATATCAAGGAGAGACCTCGAAGAGTGCTTGAATGGAATTTCCCATTCCGCATCCAAGGTATCGGGATGCAGAATCCATAAGGCACCACTCTGCATACCACAAGCCAACTCCCGGCCTAGAAATGATGAAAAAAGGTAAGTCGAGTACAAGATTTTGTAAGCCTGCAACGTAGAAAGAATTATCCAACCATTAGGTGAAAATTTCAGAGCCGTGACTCCCGTCAGGCTCTGATGATGTTGCGGACAAGTGACGTGATCCGTTATCAAGCCAGTAACATCACGAGCAATTAATTCCTCGAAGGATGGTAACGCTGGAGTTTGTTTTGAGACCAAAAGGTGATGGTTGTTGTACTCGTAGAGGGAAATACGCCCCACCATATTTCCGGTCACAAAAAGATCCCTGCAAGAATATATTGTGGCTTGAACAAATTTCGATCAGTGACTCTTTGGATTTGAATAAACCTGTCGGGATGCGTATCGAGGGCTGTAACGGCTGCCTCAGACTGGTGGAGGATGAAATGACATTTGAGACGACGGATCTCGATTCTAGCAATTCTGGACGTAACTGTAGCTGGAAGAAGTTGTATGGATGAGAGAATGTCTCTGTGGATGGACGTAACTCGTAATGCACAATTCAAACACTTTTCAAGGCTTACAGACAATGAAATCTTCCACACAAAATGGATTTCGTTTGAGTGTATAGTCTAGAGGTACGTTATCAGGGCGCTTGCTGATCGCTTGGACCTCTGGGCGAACTTGATTACCCTCTGGTTGAATTTCCGGGCCCAGATCCGCCAATATTGTAACGTTTGAGCTAAGATTTGCAAATTTTTCACCCCTTTCTATCAGGTACTTGGATCTTCTGGGCATTGACGTAACTTCCTTCGTTTGGTTCTCATCGATGTCAACTTCTTCTTCTTCGTCTTCAGTATCATCTTCCGAATCGATAATGTAGTCCAAATCGCTGCTCGTCGAAGCCACTGAGTGAAAAATAATCTTATATCTCCACTAACAATAAGTCGAAAAATACCATCATACCAAGTGATTCACTGACGACTTTTTCAGGCGCTCTCCGATGGGAAGACAGGTGAAATGATATCGAATTAATTTCATCCAGACCAAATTTCTGGCACGAAAAAATCAACTTCAATTGTCTATCGTAGAACATGAGATGCCCCAGGGCATTGCCAACGATTACAACACTGAAAAAATCCTTCAATCAATTCTGAGATTAAAGTTGTTCGTTTCGTCTGGTTTGAACGTTTCGAGCTGAAACAACGCTGACGTGGATCGTCACTTTAAACAAGGAACTCTACTCTGAATGATTAACGATCGCTGTGATTCCAGATGACTGAAGATGCAAGGATTTGACGTGTTTCTTGTTGTTGCTCACATCCTGCTTAATCTCAGAAGATTCTCTGTAGAAAACGTCACTCCATACCAGCACGTGCCCTGAAAATTATTTCTATCTATTCATCAGGAGTTAACAATAATCTGTAAAATAGAAGATTCATCATTGCACACCATTGCTAGTTCCGGTCAAAGCCTGATGACCATCTCTGACGTACGTGGAAACATTCAGCGTTCCTAAACGCTCGATATTGTCATTAATTTTTGCCCGCGTCCAGGTCAGTGTCCCATTTGCCTGAATAAGTTAAAATTATGCTTTTAATGCCGTATTGTTTTCACAATTTAGAATAAATATTTCAGACAACGTATAAACTGACCCATACGACGAAGACGATGTTATTGTCAAAGCCGAGTAGAAAATGATTCGGACAATCGATATTGAAGATGATTTCCTTTACCCTGTCGCTACCAAAGCCGGTCAAAACGGTAGACGCTTTGAGAGAATGGACGATTTCAATCATTCAACCGGGACATGGGGACGAAAAATCAATCTCACCATCGGATTCGTCACGTCCGAATGACCACAGCCAAAGATTTACTCTTATCTCAGTTTCGTTTCCAACCGTCACAACGTACTTTGCATCTGGGCTGATTTTAGCTGTTAGGAGTTCTTCGACGCCGTGAGGATTAAATAGCGTGCATATCGGCAATCTGTAAGTACGATCATAAATATGTACGATCGTTTGTAGTTTTTTTTGCATTCGTTGGGATTAATTTTTGTACAGCATTGAACCTCGATTCCGTATCCCAGACAATGACGACACTTTCAGCCCCAGCATCGGCCGTCAACAACCACTTGCCCTCCGCATCCGTGGACATCGTCGACACGTAATTTTGCTGAAATCGAGACGGCGCGATGAAATATATTTCGCTCGTACTTATCGACTAGGGATGTAAATGATATATTCCAACGTGTCCCTGTAGAAGGTGCATGTCTCTCGACGTATAATCGTAGATAGAAGTGGCGTGAGAACAGGCGAAAGCTATCAGAGACCGATTATCCGACGTTAAATTGACGATGGGAACTCGTGGATTGACTCCGTATGACCATCGAAGTTTCTGCGGAGCGACAAACGAAAAAAGTAAGAAATTTACAATGAAAAAAACCTTTGGATTTTATAGAAAAATAATATAGTGCTAACAAACGGCGTCAGTTTTGGATTGTCGAATGATGAACTTCGTCGAGGTGAGGGAGGTTTTGACTCCTCTTCATCTTCTATCGACGTACCAGATGAATCAATCACCGATTCGCCAGTAATCGAAGCCAGATCTTTTGACTCATCGCTCATTTTTCGTAGGATATATCCGCCTGGAATAAATTATACGTTATAATTACGATGAGTAACGATGCCTGGGAAATGTAATCAAAGTGTCACACGGATTACCGCATGAATCATTTATCGATAGGATAAAAAGGAAAAACGGATTCGGGTTTTTCGTAACCAATTGTTATTAACAAATGCGCTGACTCACATCGTCATTGAATGATTTTTTTTTAAAGATATACGTCGTTTGTGTATTACCGTATAAATATGAACGAGGATTTTATCAATGTCAGGTCACAGACCTTGTGAAAGGGGCGAGCTAAGGCGAAGATGAACAGAGAACGCGCGCACACAATATAATAATCTCATCTGTATTTGTAATGAATATAAATTTTGTTTACAGTCCGTTATCCGTATTTGTGGTCTTAGAATTATTCGCTGTAATATTGAAGAAATTTTTTATTCACATCGCTTTAGTCATATAGAACGGAAGTTATTTTATTTAAGCTTCGGAATGTACTTTCATTACGGTCAGAATTGGAATACACCAGTTATCTCGATCAATCCACAAGACGTGGTTTATAATGTTTAAAATATATGCCAGCAGCATATATAAGCACATATGTGGAACTTAATTTTTTTACAAGCTGTCCATCAGTCCGTGTGATCTCAACAATGGTTGGAGTGTTTTAAAACAGTGTTTAATCGGGAGTGTGAGAAAATAAAATTCCAGTTTTTCTCGGTTTCAGTTACTGTTTACCATTTACAATATTAATTCCGAGTCCGCTTATTGAATATTTACTGAATAATTTACCGAAATAAATTTACAATCACTTAATGAAATAGATAAATATGTCACGTGCTGCTGATAAACTCCGGATGAGATTCGATTGGAGATCAAGCGTCTTTTTTCGAATCGAAATCATAGTCTTCGCCTCTGTTCTCACGATTTTCAAAATTGATGCGGCGCCTATTTCTCAAAGGCATCTATCGCTCGAGGTGCCTCCGGCTCACGCGGTGCTTTTAAATTGCATTCTCAAATTTTAACACCGAATAAGATGTTTGTACATAACTAATTCATTGTATCCAACAGTTGGAGTTTATGAAAAAATTCGGGTACATAGCGAAGGGATCGGATCGTGTGGAGGCGCAGTATAGCCAGGAATCGATGTCAGAGGCAATAAGAACTGTTCAAAAATTCGGTAATATACCTCAATCGGGAATATTCGACAACGCTACACTGAAGGTACGCTGCAGTTTCATTTGAGGTGATGTAATGTCTCGACCGAATTTTCACAAACCTTTTTCCTGTTATTCCGAAGTTGATGCAATCACCGCGATGCGGTATTCCTGATATACGACCCGATTATTCGAGCACTCGAAGGAAACGTTTTGTTATCGGTTCTAGCGGTTGGAATAAACGCCGTATCACTTACTAGTGAGTTGCATTGATATCTTTTTCGCTAAATCATCGACCGTAATAATATTTAAACTGTATTTTAATTGCAGTATAGCGAATTGGAGTGCAAAATTAGGGGAAGAGGCAGTCGCCGATGAAATTGAAAGAGCCTTCGGTGCGTGGAGTGGATATTCACGTTTGGATTTCAAGCAAATAAATGACCCGTCCGCGGATATAATCGTCGCTTTCGGTCGGGGTAACCACGGCGATGGGTAAGCTGACGCAAAATCCATGTTCACCGTACAATTAAATCGAACAGTCTATTGACCGAACAGATTTTTTCCATGTATCTCAGATACGCCTTCGATGGTCCAGGAAATATCCTCGCGCATGCATTTTTTCCCGATGAAACGGGGTCGTACGCCGGCGACCTTCACTTCGACGATGACGAAGACTGGAAAACAAGACCAAACGATTTTCAGGGACAAACCGATTTTTACAGTGTCGCTGTTCACGAAATCGGTCACAGTTTAGGACTCGCTCATTCTTGGGTACCATCGTCAGTCATGTTTCCTTACTATAAAGGATCCACACCAGACATTCAGTTGGATTACGACGATATCCTGGGACTGTACCAGCTCTATAGTAAGAGGAATTATGATACTAATTATTTGATCAGGTAAACAATAATTGTTATTAATTTATTTGATATTCCATGAACAGTCACGCGACCATTGGAGGGTGATCATCTGACGAATACACATTCAGGGATATCGGAAAATGACGATGAGATTCCTACAGAAACTATCCCTGAAGAAACAACTACGCTTGAGTCTCAGGTAGAGACTACGACAAAGCATTTTCATCAATTAACATACGAAGGGGATTACGAAACTGTTGATGATTTTCTTCGTCATCAAAGTGAAAGTGGTCGCGATGTTTCCCAAATAACATCAAGGCACATCCCTCGACCTACACTGCCGTCTATTCCCGATGTCTGCGAGGGCAATTTCGATGCCATCAGCGTCTTCAGAACAGAACTTTTCGTATTCAAAGGAGAGGTGAGTTGACGCAAATTCGTAAGCTCGATTTTTTTCAAATTGGAGACCAAAAACTGATATCCTGTTTGCAAATTGATCTATCTATTAAAATGATCAAGTTATCGTCCATTCATCGCTTTTTCAAGAGAGGATTCAACTGTCCATTATCTTTTCAGTACGTTTGGCGGTTGAGTAGCCGCGGAGTAATTATGGACGGCTACCCAGCTAAATTTCGCCAGTTATTTTGGCAGCTTCCCGAAAATATAAGAAGAATTGATGCAGCATATCAGAGGGAGTATGATGGCAGCATCATACTGTACAGCGGTGAATCATATATTTTCTTTGCAGACTGATTTCGTACAAGTTTCAAAATTTACACGTTATTTTTATTATCTAGGAAATCAATACTGGATTCACGATGGATATTCACTCATTGAAGGCAGTCCTCGGCCCCTGACGGATTATGGAATTGACGAAGCTGTTGATAGGATAGATGCGGTGCAAGTTTGGGGAAAGAACGATGAAATCTATCTGTACAGGTGAGGCATGAGCTAATTCCTGCTTCTCTGAATCGGAACCTAGTTAATATTTTCGTTAAACCACAGAGGAGAGAAGTTTTGGAGATTTAATGAAACCTCCCATACCCTGGACGCTGGTTACCCACGCAATATCAGGAGCTGGCGGGGCGTACCACCTAACATTGATGCGGCAATGACTTGGCTTGACGGTAAAAGATGACTCAAAATATCCAGCAAAAACCGAATCAAATTTTTCACATAATTAATAATTTTCTCCTGCCAGGTCAAACTTACTTCTTCAAGGGCAAGCTGTTCTGGAAGTTTGACAACCATTTGATCAAAACAGATAGTCATTATCCTCTCTCAGCTCCACAATATTGGCTAGGCTGTCCGGAACAGCAGGATACAGTTCAGCGGTAAACTATTGATTCGATAATTATATTCGAGATGGTCGAAAGAATATTCGAATTTTAGGTTTCGAGAAGTTAATGTGATAACTCAAGAGTTGAAAATGTGTGGATTTTTGAATTTAGACATCAGTGTTTATTTTTGTGTCACAATTACCTATCATATAAATACTTTCCTAGATATAAACCATATGAGGAGTAATACCTCGCCACGTGAGCAAATTGTAATAATATAATTTTAGGAATAACCGTACCATTTAAATCAGTTAGTACATCTCGCCACGTTGATGACATGAAAAAAACTATATTTAATCAAAATTCACTGTGTTACAACTTTATACAATTCTGCAAAGCATATTAGTACACATGATACATCAGTGACTTTGGTGCACAATTTAGAGTGCGACGTACAAATTATCTGAGTTCCAGAAATGTAAGAAAAAAGTGATCTATCTAAGAACTGGTCAAGGATCTTGTCCTTATGTTGCCGTTGAGTGACATAAATATCAAAAATTGGTCATCAAATTGTCTTTGTAACCTGAACTTTAACTGCAGCAGCTCTGGGGGGTTGGGTCCAGCCCCGATCGCTTAGTGATGCTTATTCTCGTAAATTCTTCAGCTGTCGTTGGGTGGATTCCAACTGTAGACTTGAGTGCTCGGAAAGTCAAATTGCATCTGTAAACACAAATATAATTGATTGGTGAAGGCGTTTTTACGTACAATTGTTATCAAATATTTTACAAGAAATAACTACTCACTTTATTGCTGCAGCGAAGCCCTGGATTACTTCACCTGCATGAGGGCCGACAAAGTGCATTCCGATAACTTTTTGGTCATCCTTTCGTAGAGCAACAACTTTCACGTAACAATGCTTAACATTCTTCTGCGGTACAAAGAATTCAGTAGGTTTGTAATAGGCATGGTAAACCTCTATATTATCATCCCCATGCAAGGCAATTGCATCTTCTTCACTAAGTCCGACACATCCATACTCTAGCGGGCTGAAAACAGTCGTCGCAACATTCGTGTAGTCCATTTTCTCGTGGGAACCACCAAATAATCTCCTAGCCAGAAGTCGTCCAGCGTGAATAGCGACTGGGGTGAGTTCTGGTTTTTTCTATTATAAGAAATCAAGATATTAATATTCCTTGTCACTGAAATCCAAAAAATGTGGTTATCAGACTTGTACGTACATGAAGTACATCGCCAACAGCATAGATATTAGGGATGTTGGTTTGCTCGTTGAGAGCATCAATTTTCCCAGTATCCGGTATCAGTTTCAGACCAACATTCTCAGGTTTGAGTTCTTGGGTGAGTGCACGACGACCAATGGCAAATAGCACGGTGTCATAAGCATCCTGGTGGAGAGCGCCATCCTGATGTACGACAGAACTTTTGTGAGAAATCTATTTTTCACTAATATGATCTTGAACTAACATTATTTGAATTTTTGTTACTTACACGGTCGACCCAGTGAACGAGCAGACGTCCATCATCTTGCTTTTCGATAGCCTTTGGTTTGGCTTGATAAACAAAATGAACACCACGCTGTTCCATTTCTTCTGCCACGATGTTTGCCATCTGCTGATCAAATCCTCTCAAGACAACGGACCGTACAAGAATAGTAGTATCATAACCAAGACCATTCAAAAATCCGGCACACTCTAAGCCAATGTCTAAGAATCTCTATTAAGGATAAAAAATTCTTCAAGTGGGTCTATCACAGTGATATCTGATAGAGATTTAACTCATTGTCAGACTTATTTGTTTTCAGATTAAGGATACATCCAGCACCAACAATCAAAGTTTTTCCAGGTGCTCTATCTAGACTGAAAATATCATCGCTGGTTATACCATATTCTAAGGCACCAGGTATATCTGGGTATCTCGGCCTGCCACCAACCGCGATAATGATATTCTTAGCGCTGAGAAGTTTTTCCTCTCCATTTTTTCCAACACCAACAACGGTATTGGCATCCTTAAAATAACCCAGAGCATTGAGGTATTCAACTTTCCTGATAAATGACAAATAAAATAATGATTATAGAAAAAATAAAATGTTTTACGCAATGTAAACTTTAATTTTCATATACACACTTGTTACGGAGTTCAACACGTGTAACCCAATTTACAGACTTGACGTGACTTTGCACAGCATTTGTCAGGGCAGACCAATCATTTTGAACTGTATTTGGATCCGGCAGTTGCCATCCATAAGCAACAGCTTCCTACAACATCGGGCAAGTTCACAATTTTTAAAGATCCTTGAAGTACGATAGCAGATGACAACTTCAGAATTTAATTACTCACATGGACAGCTTCTCCAAGCAAAGCTGCCTGGTGCATCAACTTTTTGGGAATGCACCCGACATTGACGCAGGTTCCTCCCAGACCCCATTTTGTACCTTGCGGTGACGGAGTAACAAAGTCGAGTACAGCAACTTTAGCACCAAGTTCAACAGCCTCTTTAGCAGCAGCTAAGCCACCAGAACCTCCTCCAATAACGACCAAATCGTAAGTCGAACTTTTATCAGCTGTAAAAGAAATGAAAAACATTGCAAACTCCCACCGCAACTCTGTGAAAATTAGACAAATGACGTAAATATTTGCGATTATATACGTGCATCATCTAAGGTAGTGCAATCGTAATTAAAATTAAACTCACAGCAGAAACAAGCTGTTAATTTTTTATCAATCAGAAAGTAATTCATTCGTGATTTGTGAAGAGCTAACAATTTTGACGGTCTGCTACGAAGTGATATAAATCTCAGTGGCAGAGTTAACGTTGCCATGATAACGATGACAATTAGAAACAATACGATGATGTAAAACCGGGGGCGTGAGCGGCGATGATTTAATTGTAAGTTTAACTAATAGAGAACTCGAATTGAGTGTAAGTTTGCTGACGTCACTTGGCAATATTTCGCCTGTAAATCCTTCGCGTTTAAGTTTTTTTTTTCACTGTTTCTCTTCGTTTTCATTCGGTCTCTCATTCGTACTTCGGTAATACGCGGACGATGTACATCTGTTGCGATCTACTTTCTACCGACCTTGGAAATACCGTCGGCTGCGCCGAACACCTGATTTCGTGTGATCAGCGTCACGAGAAAAGAGGGAAATACTATCTATAGATTACAAGTTTTACAACAGACCCAGATTAACGAGAAGACGATAATTGCGGTGGAATAATTCCGAGTGAAACCGACGATCATTTGATACTATGAAATCGGTACTGATTACGGGATGTAACCGGGGGCTGGGTCTTGGTTTTGTAAAACACTTCGCAGCGCTCAGGATACCGCCCGAAAATATATTCGCTACGTGTCGATCGGCTAACAACGCTCCGGTAAATCATCACTTCTTCTCATATCATTATCAAATTTACGTAATCACAATACAAAGCACGAACGCAAACACGCCCCATGCGGGCTCCACATTCGACTAACAGTATCGTTGATAGACGAAACACATTTTTGACCATCACAAGAAGCACCGAGACTAGAACACTCACCAATTGGGGCCATTTTCCGGCGATTTTGTTAAAAAATTTGAGAATTAATATCAATTCGGATAAATTCTACTGTCAAATGAGCTACTCCAGTCAAGGAAGTGAAAATAACTGACGATCAGTGACGTTAATGACGTCAAAAGGAAATAGTAGTGCTCACTAGAAGCGGCAAAGTCGAACTAACGAGGAACATTTTCTACATGTAGGATACGAGTGCCTCCATCTATTGTTATATTCATATCTGACAAATATCTCCCTCCCTTTTGAATCTTGCGCAATAAGGGAGCGTAGGATGACTGGCATTGCTACTACCTTTCACATTTTTTATACAATAGCTAATGATAATGAACATGATTACATGTGGTAAACGATGACGACGCGCATCTGACGATGATGACGACAATGTGACGATGACGTATCTTTCCTCCACTTGGTATAAGCACCGATCTGTTCCGTGATGTATGTACAATTTCCTTTCGGTTCCGAAGTCGTTCTTTCAATAACAAACTAATGATTAGCTGTATTTTCAAATACAGACGGTAACATTGCATTGCATTGCGCGAACTTAGGTATTCGCGCTTTGTCGAATGATGCAATGAGGATCGGACGATTACTTGTTCTATTCTAATAATTCAATTGCACAATAATTGCAGGAAATCAAATGAGAATGCAGAATTGAAATGCACGATCGCGAATCGAGCAATCGCAATACTTGCTTGAATTTCGAGAGCTTTTACTCGGGAGAAAAATCTAAAGGTGATTCAAAATATTACCCGGCAGGAAATTGTACGTATTCTTACCTTGCTTGTCAAATAATCGATTCAATTTTTTTGCAGGAATTACAGGCGTTAGCCGAGAAATGGAAAAATATTCACATCCTGCAGCTTGGTGAGTATAATTTGTGAACATATCCAAAAGGCACATAGCGAGCGCGATGATTTTTACATTGGAAATAAGCGGTAACGTGATTCTTTCGAGTGCATTTTTCAAATTTGGACGGACCATGATGTCCTTTTCCCTGAGATTCAATTTGAGATTGCTGGTAGTAATTCGATTTTCAATTCTTCCTATGAATTCTATTCTACTATTGTAGGTATGCGCACGATCATCGAGATAAATAACAATACGTCGTTATATCACATGTTCTGAGTTTTGCACGCGTGTACGAAATTTATTTGCTAAGTTCTTTCAGCTAAGCGTCAAAGACCGGTTTGATTAACCGGTTTGCCGGCATTTTTTTTTTTTTTTTCGTATGCGTACACTTGAATGCTACATATCGAATAATAAAAAAAAAGTCTCGATGTGATTCAGTACAATGCATTAAACAGGTGCAGTACAGGTCGTGAGAAGTTTATCGATATATTTCTAGACCTTATTTACTTAAATCGGAAACTTGATTTATTGCTGCCAAAGGAGCACGCACATATAGGAGATACTTAGAAAACACTGAGCATTCCTCAATCAGATATTTCGCGACGCTAACTTAGGAATAAATATTCGCAATCTGCATGCGCGTGTCAAGTTCCTCAAATAATATTTCAATACAATCTTTAAGTATTTATCACTCAACCTTGAGCATATTTAAATTATAACGTTACACAACATAATAAACTTATAGAGTATAAGGAATTACACCGACAAACAGCAACAATCAATTGTCAAAGCCTGCAAATTGATGCATAATAATTTGCAACGATCAACACCTGCATACCTGTCTTTGGCAATTTTGCTTTCAGTTCCAATGTCACATTTTCGTTTCCATTTCTCGGCTCATCCTCTCCAGAATCGTCGTCAAGTGTTTGAGGTTTCTTACGACAAAGTCTCCAAGATTTTTCCTTTCCCGTTCTGCGTTCGCTCATGATTTTGACCCCCACCGATTTTAACTTTACGAGAGGTATTGCAGGACCACGATAGTAGCCTAAATTCAACGTCGACGACCAAGCCGCTCTCGTTTATGGAACAGAATAGCTCGGTCTATCTTTCGATTTTTCTATTGTACAAGCTTATCTATTGACGCAGAGCTTTAGATACATACATATTGGTATAACTTATGTCTCGGCGATCATCATTTGATACACTTTTACAATCAGTGCGAACAGAGGTGTTTTTTTTTCAGTTGATAATAACTGATACCTTTCAATTGAAAAGTTATATGTATATTATCTAATGCTTTTACTCCTGCAGCGAGTAGACAAATCGATATGATAAATGGTAACATGTAATTTTGATTTGCCTTATTGTTAGAAAGAGAGAAGCCCTGACCCAGATTTCTCATGAAATCGAGCGCGTGAAACGGTAACGATTTCAAGGATAAAAGGTGAAATATTTTTTTGAGACAGCGTCGACTGTCGGTTCGGGTGTTGTTTTATTTATTTATTTATTTCTGCGTGAAATGGATCGCCCGTTTTACTACGCCAGATACTCAAATGGCGATATTTACCAAAACTCGAATTAATCTTTCAAACAATCGACTATTATATCATATCAGTCTGATAAAATATAGTAATCGCAGAATCTGACGCACGTATCCTCTGCTCTTGAAATAATTCGAGCTGCTTGCGGTGATTAATTATGACGACGGTTCGGTCTGGCTGATATCTGTAGCGTTGTCTGTAAAGTTCAAACGTTTGATAATCTTCTAATGCCCCGAATAAAGATAATTGAGTTAAGATCGTACCGTAAATATTTTTATCGAGAGCGGATGTGGGGTATTGGTATTTTCAATTTTATGCTGTTGTATGCTGCAGATCTCAAAGAGACGAAAACCTACAAGCAAGTTGTAAATTCAGTCGCCGAGAAGGTTGGGGATGCTGGTTTGAACCTTTTGGTGAACAACGCTGGAATCGCCGGAAAATTTTCTCGGCTTGGCCTCGTAAAGGAGCAGCAATTGACAGAATCCTTTTTAGTCAACACTATAGCTCCGATTCTGTTGACGAAGGTAATCTGATTGAATTCCACGTTTTTAATGAGGAATATACTGATTTTAAAGATTCCACATGAGTTTACAACGTTATTCTCTCTAATGGATCGTCACAATTTCGGTCTCTGTACAGAACGTCGTAAATACACGAGAAAAAATACATAAAAACTTATTCCATATTTAATCTCCGGGCAAAAACAGCCCTGCCTGATTGATGAAAAATTAATAACTTGAATGATAGTTGTGTGTGAGTCAATTAAGCTGAATTTGCATTTTAATATTTGCTGAAAAAGCGTCGACACCTTTCCGAATAAAATGCAGTAGCATCGAAACCTTTCTATTTCAGTAACATGAAAATATCCAGACAAGGTATAACTTAAAAAATTGTTTATCTTATCTCTCAGGAGTGTTTACCACTTCTGAAACAAGCCGCTTCGAATTATGGAAAGCAAGGGATGTGCATAGAACGTGCAGCGGTCATAAATATGACTTCTATTCTCAGCAGCATTGGTGACAATACTCAGGGTGGATACTATCCCTATCGATGTAGCAAGGTACTTGATCAAAGAATTTTCTTCATAATATCGACAATCGTACGTTTCAATTACTTGACTTCGGCTTTTTTCAGTCTGCTTTAAACGCGGCGACTAGATCCATGAGCGTAGATTTACAGAACGATGGAATTCTAGTAGCCTGTCTGCATCCTGGTTGGATAAAAACCGATATGGGTGGTAAGAATGCTCCGATGGAAGTCGACAGCAGCATAAAAACAATTATATCCACGCTGCAAACTCTAAACGAAAGCCACAACGGATCGTTTTTGCAGTATGATGGCACCACTTTGCCTTGGTGATTGATAAGATGAACGTTAATTGGGTGAGACTAACACAATGCAATAAGTATCTGATATTTACGAATTGAAACCGTACCGCACCCTGTGATGGATACGACTTTAATAAACGTCCAGCATAATAAGAGAATTTCCTCTTTGTAAAGTAGATATAATATATTAGTTGATTGACAAATGCTGTACAACTGTGATGGGCAGGTACGCTAAACTGCTTCAGCGATAGTATTCCATCCAAACAAGGATGCATATTTCATTTTCATCATTGATTAATTATCTTATTTGCCAAGTTTTTTGCAATGCAAGATTACGTTCCACCATCTTGAGAAATTACACACAACTCCACAAAACGCCACAATAATTTAATAACCTCATAAATATGATGTGGAGTGAACCTTAATCAGTCTTAAGCCTCTTGGGTGTCGGTTCGCTATTCTGTGAATTTGAATCTTCGGAGAAACCAAGATGTGCAGAAAAATCCGTCAACCCTTGAGAGTCGCTGACAGTTGAAAAACCTACGTAAGCCAATAGAAAATTTTATAATTTGATATCATAGCAAGTTTTTTATTTAAACGGCAAATGAAATAATGAAATAATAGTCGGACGAGAACTTACAGGTATTAGAGTCTTCGGCAAGGCCAAAATTTGAGTTGGAAGAATCCATGCCACCCTTTCTGGCTATACTGTTTTCTTTGTCACCAACCACTTTTCCTTTTTTTTTCTGCAACAATTCGTTCATAATTTATTTATAAACTAGAAATAAGGATAGTTAAAACATTTGGAGAAGACCGATAAAAATACCTGATCAAGAGTGGATATTGGCACCCATTTGTAAATTTTCATAGTCGTTTCACCGATAGTAACCCACTTCTTCTCCCTGGAATAATAAATGCGGGAGATAGTATGCAGGTTTGTGGATTCAAAATATAACAAAATTTCATATTTTTTCAACGAATTCACTATTTTGTTTACCAGTGTCGGACTTTATCAACAACCTGCATAACCCGTTTGATATCATCTTTCGCGCGACTTCTCGTCTCTGCTCTCACGGACCGTGACATCATTATATTTTTCCTAGCACCCGGTCAAATACGCTCCTCCGGTGTATATATCACTAATTTCAGGTACGTGTTCACTCGATCATTTTTAATATTGGTTAATTAGAAAAAGGCGTCGTTCAGAGGTTAGAAATTGGTCGGGTAAACGTCAAAAATGGTTGCGCGTCACTACTAACGAGGATCACCATCGGGCATCCGGACTGCTTAAAGGTCTCGGTAAACTCTTGTGCCGGGAACACGAATAGTTTTTAAGCAAAGAGATCAAAGTTAAGGTTTTGCGAGAAGTTCGCAACACTGGCTTGCGAATTCAAAATATTATTCGATCGAAACACACCATCGGCAGGTTTCTTGATTAAGTGAGGTTACGCATGGAATGATGCATTTTTTCAACACCTCCCCGCCATCAACGGATCTTCAACAAACCTGAACCTCGCTTTGGTCGAATCCGATTTCGATTGTCGCACCGCTCGTTTCGTGTGGATTCCTAACCCAAACCTAACCCGATCTGACTCTACCTGGAATTGATTGCACATAGTAATTGTGGTTTAGATCTTTTCAATTATTAATTTATCACGATGGCAGAACAGGCTCAAGTCAAGAATCCCTTGGAATACGAATGGATGGTACGGTGTAGAATAGAACTAACGCTTTTCTTTCAGTATATCTGCCATTATGGTTGTGCTTTCTATGTTCTTTGTGAATTCACATGGATTTTCGATTGGATCCAACGTTGACCCCTTTGAATCAAAATTGTCACGATTATTTCCTATGCGTAATAATAATCCATTCATAGGTGAGACCCTGTTTCCAATACAAAGATGAATACAGCGACTGTACGAGTATAAAGAGTCGGTTCAATCAGTATTTTGTCCATGGAGAGAACACAAATTGTGAGTCATGGCAAACTGATTACAATAATTGTAAATTATGGAAACAATTGCAGGACGAAACGGCGTTTGTAAGTTTCAAATGGAATGCTAAATTTGATTGTCTTTCGAAAAATGCCGACTGATAGCTACGGTGTGAAATGATTTCATCTATAGAATGCTCTGGTGCAAAGTGAGGAAAAGCGTCGCATGGATAGATTGAGACCACACTACGCTAACTCCGTGTGGAAAAAGCGTCAAGAACCACCTAAGAATTGGAATACACCATTGCCCGATTGGTTGCAGGAAGAGAACGCTGTTTCTTTTCTTGGTGTTAAGGTAGAGGAGATGCAAGCAAACAAAATTATCGAGAAGAGAACTATGTGCACAATTTCATAGCACAAAACTTTGTTATTCTGAAATTATGTAATTATTTATTGTAAATAAATCAAGTACTCTTATGCGATAATTTAACAATTGCAATAATAACGATGTTTTTAATGTTTGTAACGTTGTTCTAGACCAAATAATCGACCCACGGTGGAAGAGGTCATTTGAATTTCCCTCCCACCTCTACGAGTGCCATCTATGCCAATGCATTTGAGTTCAGCCAGCCATGCGCGTTGGGTGATCGTCAACTAGCGACGAACTTCATTCCGTAGACATTGTGAGGATTCGAGTCTCAACAGTGAGAAAAAAAAAGTGAGGAGTACACGACGCGTGACGAGAGAGAGAGTGTTTTTAATTTTCGATCCTCCCTAGAAAAGTTGGTCGTATAACAGAATAGTGAGTGTATCCCTGTTCGGTTCTTTTAGTGTAAAATTGAGCGTGTGTTGAGTGAGTGACGTAATCAAAGTACAAATACCGCATATCAACGAATATTTTTCTTAAACGATACATTAATCAAAATTTGTATAGGGGTGAGAAAAATCACCGAAGTTAGTTCTTGTGGAGGACAAGAATTTAATAATCATTCCCGTAAAGAATTTGGTTACGATCAGCTCGGTTCGATCGTGACTGTCACTTATTTCGGGCCGAATATTATCCTTCGAAAAACAGAAGAGCGTCTAAAAATGGCTACAGACTGTGGGGACGGTGATTACCTCCGTGCATACCGCCGGTTTTTCGTGAATTTCGTCGCCGATGTTGACCCCGATGATCAGCTGCCTGTCAAAGTGAGCACTTACGATCTCACGGAAGCTGAGATTAGCGGCGAGATTATTGACTGGACGTTACAATACCTCAATCAACAGTAAGTTCAACTTGCAACAAATTTAACGACTGTCTGAGCTATTGGTTTGTTTACACTGAATTTTATCAACGTTGTTTCCAACAATGAACAAACAAATTCAACCAGTATACACGAGATAAAGAGAAGGAAAAATCGCGCGAGTTTCTTTCAGTCCGAATCAGATAACACCAACCTGTTATCGTTGTTTGATTACACACAGTCCTCTTCCACAAAGAGTAAACTGTTTCGGACGACGAGGAAGTTGAGCCGATGCGCATTCGGCGGTCTTTGGTATTCGGTGTGAGGTTGCCCACTTAAATTATCATCGGTGTTTTCTACCCCCAACACAACCGAACAGATGCACGATGCGTTCTAATCTTTTCAAGTTTTATTCCCCCTACTCACTAACAAAATCGTTCAGCGATCTTGCTACGATTTCACGTTACTCTACTACGAAGTGGGTGTGCCCCGGATTCGATAATATCCCGAACACCGACTCTTTCAACGCACATGCCCTCCCGCTATCGTTACTCATACATTTTCCTCTATTTCATTTTTTATCTTCGTTGTTCGCACGCGTCGTCGACCGCGCCCCATAGACCATTTTCTGAACGCAGTTAGAAAAACCCGCCAAGTTCGATGTCTCGTCAATAATTTTCCACAGTTAATGTCGCCCCCTTTGCCAGTACGTAGTGTAATGGTCAGTTTCCTTAGCAACACCCCCTGACCGCGTATACGTCACCTGTTCGAGTATATAGATTGCGTCATACTATACGCCCAATTTTACTTTTTTGATTCATTCATTGTCTGGTTTCCTGATGAATGATTCAACGAAACTGTGCGGTCATTCTGCGAGTTCGGCAGGTGATCAATGGGGTTGATGGCTGTACCTTTTTTTTATTCCTATTGAAATTGTGTTCGTTAATCGAAACAAACATCGAAACCCGCGGTAGTAATTCTTCTTCGTTTTGTTTTCAATAATTTTTTACGTATATAACATGCAACTCCTCGAATGCATGTTATTATCACGACTGCATATAACGACAGGTGGTATTTCCATCGTGATTCATCACGCCAAATTATAGAGACAGCTGCATTTAATACTGGGATCGATCCGTTACGGTTTGAAAATTATTTATTCAGTATTCGTAGGTTGCGAGAGCGAAGGATTTGATTGAGCTTCCTTTATCATTTGATGCTCTGTTTTTGTAGGATGTACGACAGATGGAATATCTGAGGGATGTTATTCCACATCCTGAGCTGATATAGCGTTTCTCTCTAAACGGTTACAACACGCTTGTAGTATCTCTTGGCAATTTTCCCGCTATTCTGGTGTGTCATCGTCTGAAATAATTAATATTATGATTTTGAAGTATTTCTGACGCGCATGACACGCTATCTTACTTTGTATACCACATTTATACATGCTCTGTTCCATTTTGGCATAGTATACAATTTTTCATCGACAAATCAAACATATCATACACTCTCAGAGATATGTCCGATTCATTTTTTTTTTTTTTTTTTTTCCATGCGTAAGATCTTTCGGAAAATTTTCAAAGAAATTTTAGAAAATGCCGCGCGAATTGAAATTTAATTCCCGAGACTGACGAGGCAAAGAATTTGCCAGCGACTGAAGGGCGTGTAAGAAATCAAGAAGTTCGGCCACGTTTGTTTCGTGAAAGTCGACAATTTCCTTCGTCTATTGATCTGGGGGTCTGTAGGACCACCCCACAGAATTACCCTGAGCCCTTCGCTTTCTGGGCGGGCGGGTGTCAACTCCGAAACTCGAACAGAATTATAATAAAAATCACTACGAGTTGGCCCCCACATCACGTATCACAGATACATCTCTACAGGGAATTTGAAGGTCGATTTCTGCCCTCCAGATCTCTGGCAAATGAAAACAGAAAAACATGCTACACTCACCAATACAGCTGTTTCTGGGGTGAAATCGTATCTTCGTGTTATCAGCGAACCGTTCGGAGCAACCGAGTTTGTTACCAAACTATCCCCTTCTATGGTCGTAACGTTCTGCATCAGAAAATGGAGATGTAATCTTTTTTTTTTTACCTCTATCGATCCCGCACGAGTTTCTAACGTTCTAAAGCAGGCGGCAGATGTAATATGACCTTGAGCTTGTCACCGGATGGCATCGATTCCTCGTATTCAACGCCAAGAGCAAACGTCATCTCCAACGTGCGCCCCACCGAAATACTTCGAATCGTCCATTTGTCTTCGTTTTTCGATATTTCCAACCGTGGACTACTGAAAGACATCATTTTCCTTCCGACGTATGGAACCCCTGGAATGTTAATTTGATCGATTTAAATTCTCTTCACCTGCATAGAAGAGTATTTAATAGGGTGGGTTGAAAAAAAAATGTTTTTCTTTTATTCTCTTAGCATGGGGGCAGAATTTGTACCTTATGAAAAGAGAAAAATTTGTCCACCTAATGATTACTCGATCGATTGCATGAGTAGATGATTTTGGCTTTTAGATTTGGATTCCTGAGCTGATTATATGTGAGATTACTCTTGAAAAACCAAAATAAAATTGAATTTTTGAGCAAAAAATAAGTCATTATTTTAATTGGGTTTAATATGCTTTTCTTACGTATTTTGACCTCAGGAATCCGAATCTGGAAGAAAAATCGCTCTATCTCTAAAATTGATCGAGTTATCGCCAATTTTCATCTTTTTGGGGTCAAAAATAAAAAATTGATTTTAAAGTCTATCTTAATGTAATTTGAGCTCAGAAATTCGAATCCGAAAGAAAAATTGATCTATTTGCAAAAATGACCGAGTTATCCCCATTTTTTCGCCTTTTTTGGCCTAAATTTGAGGATATCTCAAAGGGAAAAAATCGTAGCTCAATTTGGACAACGGATTCGTGTTCCTGAGGTCAAAATACGTAAGAAAAGTGCCATACGATCAATTTAAAAAAATAAAAAATTTTGGCCAAAATTTGAGATTTTTCCAAGGGGTACCCCTTACGATTTTTTCAAATTTTGGGCAAAAATTTTTATTTTTTAAAATTGATCGTATGGCACTTTTCTTACGTATTTTGACCTCAGGAACACGAATCCGTTGTCCAAATTGAGCTACGATTTTTTCCCTTCGAGATATCCTCAAATTTATGCCAAAAAATGCGAAAAAATGAGGATAACTCGGTCATTTTTGCAGATAGATCAATTTTTCTTCCGGATTCGGATTCCTGAGCTCAAATTACATTGAGATAGATTAAAAAATCAATTTTTTATTTTTGACCCCAAAAAGCTGAAAATTGGCGATAACTCGGTCAATTTTAGAGATAGATCAATTTTTCTTTCAGATTCGAATTCCTGAGGTCGAAATACGTCAGAAAAGCATATTAAGCCTTATGAAAAAAATGATTTATTTTTTGCTCAAAAATCGAATTTTATTTTGGTTTTTCAAGAGTAATCTCACATATAATCAGCTCAGGAATCCAAATCTAAAAGCCAAAATCATCTACTCATGCAATCGATCAAGTAATCATCACTTGTTCGCTGTTAGGAGCAGAAAAATTATAAGACATATCGATCGTTTTTAGTCGTACACCCAGTTTGATTCGTCGCAATCCATGCATGGGTCAAAATATTCGAATTTCTCAATTCACCAGCAAACCCGAGCTTATCTAGAGTCAGGTAGCCACGGGCGCCGCGGTTTGTTGTGGGGCGTCACCTCTGCTCAGCCCCGAAGGTGACTTCTCATAACAAAGCGCTACGCTGCTGGCTACCTGACTCCAGCTAAGCTCGGGCTTCGAAAATCGAAAAATTTCTTGCTGGAAGTACCCCACTTGAATAATTATTCATTGAGAAAACGAGCGGGCTACCTCAAAATATCAAGTAAAAAATTTTTTCCACATTTGAAAAATTTTCTTTTTTTATAAGGTACAAATTCTGCCCCCATGCTAAGAGAATAAAAAAAAAAAAAAATTTCTCCAACCCACCCTAGTATTGAAAACAAAAAAATAGATACTCCGGTATTTTCTAAAACTTACCGATGGCCTTGAGATATTCATCGAGATTCTCATTGCGCTCGTGGGCATAAGCTCCGGTGATGTTCGACATCGGAAGTAATCGCGAAATGCGACGGTAATTACGAAATGATTTCGATTCTTCGGGCTACCGTGGAGCGATTCGTCCCTTATCTTGCCTCTGCTGTTTATACGCGACCGGCGAGTGAATATTATCTCGTCTCGATGGAGATTTGTACATAATTTGTACCGAAGTAGGAGGTACAGTCGACTGCAGTTCACAGTTGAAACGCTCTTGCTTCCTTCTTCACCTCACCTCTAGTTCATATCTCGAAACGAAGATACACGCGCGATATCTCTTATAATCGCTCTTTGATCTAATCACGAAAACTGCGTGAGTCGGCCGATTCGCCACGTTATACAACAATGCGGGGAAAATTGCACCACCTTCGTTCTATTTATTTGATGTTATTTTTTTGTTTTTTTTCCAGGTGCTGTCCACCTAGCCTACAATCGTACCTGGTCCACCTCGTTATGGAGGAGGTGAAACTGTTGTGCAGTAAACAACCGGAAACATGCGGCTGGCGAGTCCAGGAGAACAGTAAATATGACTATTTTTTATTTCCAGTCATTCTTTGGCACGTGGGTCGATCCGATCGTACGGTTGTTCAACAATTACCAACGATTAACGATCCTCCAATTTTTTTTTCCAGCATTCGCTCCCCTGGGGCTCATGCACGCGGTCACTAACAAGGTCAACGAGATCTGCATGCGGTATCTCGACAACAGCAGACTGGCATTACTGCCACCACCTCCTTCGACCCCAATTCCGCTTGTCTCGAGATGCGCGATTAAAAACAGCAGACGGAAAATGGAAGATAGACACGTCGTCATACACGACTTGCACACATTATTCAGTATTCAGGTATGCGTACGGAGATTGATTTAGAAAAAGAAAAAATACTCATGCAAAAATCAGTGAGATGGAATCGGGATGTTTTTTCGAATTTTCAGGATGACTCCGTGGGTAATTACTACGCGGTGTTCGACGGCCACGCCGGACAAGATGCTGCGGTTTATTGCGCGGCGCATCTTCATCAGTATTTAGCAGAGAGTATTCATTATCCTACAGATCCCGAACGTGCCTTGCGGGACGCTTTTCTCACCACCGATGCACATTTCATCGAAAAATCAAACAAACAGGTGCGAATGATAACGAGGAGGGATTCCGTTTCGATGGAAATTTTGGAAAAAAAATCAGTCGACCGTTCGACTCGAGATGAATGATTAACCTTGCGGTTTTATCTGATTTGCAGAATCTCAACAGCGGTACGACCGCAGTATGCACTTTAGTGTTAAATAGAAAGCTCTACGTAGCCTGGGTCGGCGATTCCCAAGCAGTACTTGCGAGGCGGGGCCAAATTACTCAGCTCGTGAATCCGCACAAACCAAACAGAGATGTGAGTTGATTGGCAAAGGATTAAGGAAAGATATTCGTCGTTGAATAGGCGTGAAACGAAAGTAAAAAAGGAAGCTACGAGAGAGAGAGAGAGAAAAAGAAATTGTGACGCAAGTAGAACTGACGTAACAAATTTAGAACGATTCGTTCTAAAGTCTTCTACGTACGACGTGATCGTAGAGTACAACTTGTTCGTAATTATCGGATGAGACATCAACTCGTGTCGTACTCGTGCCAGGTGAACGTTGGAAGTTATCGATGGATATCGTGGTTCTATCGTGCAGGTTTTTGAAAACAAGCCCCTCGCCGGGATCAATGAAGGGGTGAAAATTCGGCGTATCGTTGCAGACCGTCTTACCCATTCTCCAATGATAGTAAGCCAGGTCAGTCGGCGAAGGCCAGAGCCTTTTCCTCCCTTGAAAATACGACGTCCAATCCTCGGCGTTCAATCTTTGCCTGTAGTCGATGTAGCCCGACACCTCGAATCCGTACCTTGTCAAGTGTCGTAGAAACACTATCGTCGTCAACGTCCCGAGCCTATTCCCTCGTTCGCGCAGCGCCAATTCGCGGTGGAGGTCGCTCACCGGTTTTATCAATTCCGAGCAGATTTCGTAAGGGCCACGAATCGGATGCAACAAATTCTGGACGGCCGTCAGACGCCTGTTGAATTCTTGCTTCGTAAGTGTTTCCCCTATACACCTGTAACCCAATTCTGCGACAGATCTGGCTATCGTTGTACTGCGAAGATAACATAGATCCACCACAGTCACTAGGGAATCCAAGTACTCCTCGTACGTTCGGAATTCGAGCAATCTACGATCCCCGTCAATTTGTGTACCTCGTTCCGTCATTGTCTCGGTTGAAAGTAGTAAGTTGTTTGTGGTTGTTTTTTTTTTTTTTCTTCCTAATTTTATAACCCCCTACGTAACACCTATTCGGATTCTGTCGGGTCAAAATTTATTCGCGAACTGTCAAACAGGGGCATCGGTAATTGTATTTTTTTACACCTAAAAATAAGAGAATATCGTTGTTCCCAGTATTATTTGAGATATCCTTAACCTGTTACGTACTGTTTGAAATATTCGTTTATAAGAATTCCGTATTTTCTCGTTGTTTGATTTTTGTTTTCTTTTTTTCTTTCAACTTTATCTAAAATAATATTTTATTTTCAGGACGAAAGGGAGCGTATCATCGATATGGGAGGAACGGTTATGTACTGGGGAACATGGCGAGTCAACGGACAGCTCGCAGTATCGAGGGCGATAGGTCTGTATCATATACGTTTGGCAACTTCCATCAATATTTGAACGGAAAAAAAATAATTATTCTTCCCAATGATCTCATTGGCGTAAATATCAATCTCAAGGCTCATCGTGAGAAACAACTTTCTCACTCGAAACGGATTTAATAAATTCTCCGAAAAATAATCAACTTTTAATCACTATTCACCGTACAATAGACGTGCGATTGTTGTTACACGTGATGTTATAAAACTGACGGAGAACGGAAACGAAGTTCAGTCTCGTGACTGGAACTGATACTCCATTAAAACCGTGCATATTTTTCAGGATTCTATCTACCTAGGAAATTCTTCGGTAACGGAGATGAAAGAATAAAAATTCTCATACGTCTACCGCTCCTAACAATTAATGTACCATATTTTATATCTTCATGCGTACTGTGTGGCCAGTTTTTTTTTTCTTTCTTTCTTTCTTTCTTTTTTCTTTTTTTTTATGTTTTTGTTTTTTGGGTTACGATGTACGAGGCAAAGTCATTCCGTACCGCAAGATGGTCAGGGTTCGTGATCACGAGCATATCCGCTTCGCAACGAACTTGCGATGAAACGTGCAAAATGGTTTTTTTTTTTTTTTTTCTCTTCGCTCCCGTGGAAACGCGATAATCCAAACGCGGATCGGTACATTTCATTTCGTTGATTATTTTTTTGTTTTTATCCCTAAGCTTTAAAATTCGTACGAATCAAATTTGATCGACTATCGACTCCAACTTGTATTTGTATAGCGAGGCCATTTAAGGCGTCTTTGGGGCAAATAATTGGCGCCGCGTAAAGGGGTCGTGAAAATTCCGTACGCGTGTATTGCATCCGCCAGAAGTTCGCCTTGCGGTTGACACAATCGTACGTGCAGCGACGCAGCTTTACGATTTTCACAGCGGAGCTCAACCGTCCTCGGTAGGCGCGTTTACACGTTCGGAATAATTAACGGACTATCAAACGGTCATTCGAACGAACCGGTGACGCTACTCCTTCCCATAAGAGAGAGAATTCAATATTCGACGTACACCTCTACCCACGTCTTCGCGTTAATCGCTCGATTCTCTAGTCCTTAGGTTTTCTTGCGTTCGCGCGCGCTGCCGTTCCGAGGTGGTGTAACGGGCTCGGCGACCGAAAGTCATTTCCTGTCGTCACTCAAGAGCGTGCAGTATATTTACTTATAGACACGGTGTGGAATCCTCGGAAACTTGGGGTTTTCGTTAGCGATAATCGCGACGCGCGTGGGACTTTGAGAGAAAAATCCGATGCCCCTCCGCGGTTTCGTAGATATAAAAAATGGCAGGCAGGCCGACCATCCCCGAGTTTAATATCCATAGGGACGCCAAGGCAGGAAGTGACCGCGGCAGCACCTAGCTTCGTCATTATTTAAATTAGTTTATACGCGTTCATTAATTAGATAATTAAATTTAATTACAACTAAGTGGAGAATACTGATGCGATATCGCGTGTTCGGTTCTTCCACAGTTCTTCATCTTCCCAGATACACGTGCGAAATTCGAGTTGTCGTTTTTCTTTTTCATTTTTCCTCCCTCCCTTTCTAGCGATAAATTCCAAAACTCGTCACGATTGCGACCTTTACCGACTCGCGCGTGCTAAAATAGCACCGGATAGGGGGCTGCGTAAGAAAGAAAAAAGAAAGAGATCCACTCGAAAATTTTTCAAGAGCATCCGATACGGCGGCGGTGCTGTTGAGCCGGGGGGGGGGGGGCTACCTGTGGTCGAGTTAAATTTAGGCAGCGCATGCCGAGAGATAATAAAACTCGGGGGTCGTCCAGAGGTCATCCCCAATTAAAATAGTTCGAGGTTTAATTGTTTTTTTCATTCAATACAAATACAATAACCCCGGTTGTGAAAATTCCTTCAATCTTCTCAACGGTTATTCTTATCCCCTTAATTTTGTTTTTCTTGTTTCATCTCTCACAGGTGACGTACAGCACAAACCCTACGTAACCGGGGATCCGGATATAAGGTGCATCCCCTTCGACGGAACGGAAGACTTTTTAATCGTCGCATCGGACGGTCTCTGGGACTTCGTAAACGAGGCTCAGGCGACGACGCTGGTCTACGAACAACTGCGAGAAGATCCACGTGAGTTTTTGCCGAATTTTTCATTCGCGCTTGCGTTGCTGATCTTTTCTTCCATCGGGTTTGGCGTCGATTGCGACCGCGTCATTCTCTACGGAGGTGGATTGAATCGTCGAACGTTCTCAAAACCTCGGAGAGAGATTTTACGATGTGTATTGAGATTCTGCCGGTGTGAATGGCCGCGCGGAGTACTATAAGTACCACCACCACCTTATACTTGTGCGAATGAAGCATGAACGGTAACAGTAATTGCCTGGAAGCGGGTAAAATGCGGTTGCAACGAGCTCGGAAATTCATCGATGCCCCTTTTATTCGGAATCGGTTGTTCCAGCTCCAACTTTTTCCATTCCCACTTAAGTTTCGCCCATCTTTCATTCCGCCTCGGAATTATTCAACGTACAAAGAATCTTCCTCTCACGTGACTCGCCGTTTGTACCTATCTCACCTTCCTCCACTTCTTCTTACTATTCTTTTGAGCCTGTGTAACAACTTCGCCGGCTTTTTCCCCAGCGGGACGAGAAGCAGAGCGTGACTCACGTCGCCACGCCACCGCGCTGACAATGAGGTATACGTACATTTATTAACGTGTGTGCGTTAGGCGTGTGGATTTTACGTACGTACGTACGTGTCTACTACCGTCGCGTCGAAATACCGAGGGTTCGATACGTGGAGTCATAGTTCGAGATCGTTTCGAACGAACAGCCTTCCACTCCCTTCGAAAATACATGCGGCCGAGAAAATGGAATATCGGAGAGTGAAGTTTTTAGTACTTTTAGGCGGCGGATGGGCGATGGAAAATCATTTCGTGCCACCAGTTTCGTGCAACGATGAAAAAATATCCGACGAATCGAACGGCTGTACACACCGCCGCGTGGCACGCCGTTGAAATTAAGACATAGCAGTCGATCCTGTAGAGTTTAAATAGACCGTACAATCGTCGATAGAAATTATCGTGACCGCAACTCGTAACTAATCTCATAACTTATACGTATAGAAACTATAATCATTACCGCGGTTGGTAAACCGTGATTGTTATTAATGTAACGGGCGCGTTATCATAGATCTATGATCTACGATCGTACATAATATCGTCAACCGCTACCGAACAACAGCAGACGCGTATGAGATACCAACTCTTTACGATTAAGCAATTTTTTTTCTATATCTCGTTTCTTCTCCGTCTTACTATCGATCGACCGTGGACACGCGTTTCATCTGGAACAAGAAAGTCGTTCAAACCATTTGGGAAAATATAGAAATGTACGTATGTCACGACCGTCGTCTGTGACGTGCAATACCGATTCCAATTTCATTCCGTGCATCTGTGCCGTTGCACTCGTGTTCGTATTGATTTTCAAACATCCGTCGCGGACGATACGAACGAGACGCGTTTCCATCGGTATACGGCTGCGTGTGGGTATACAAAACTGTGGAGAATAGGGTATATATGTGATCCGGGAAACAATGAAAGAGTTTAGCCGTTTATTTTATCAGATAAATTCTCATTCGTGATTCGTGTACAGTTTCGTTCCGTTCGAACTTTCGCAGTGGTCTGTAGGTAAAGAGGTACCTGTGGGAAATGCGTGGATACAGTGAGATCGTTAGTACGTTTGACAGCTGAAATTGCGCAAGATTAATTATCGGAACAACGCGAAAATTGATGGAGCAGAGTGCGTTAAATAGTCGAGGCTTACGAAATCGACTATGTAATAATTTAACGAGCAACTATAATCACGAAACAAGTTAATTCGCGAACGGTGGAAACCGACGACTTTTCTTCAATAAGCCGGATTCGAAAAAGCTTACTATACAATACGAGTATCGAAATTAAAAATGTACAAAGTATCGCAGAAAGTTTGCGGATTGGAACGTCGTATAGGAGACGTGTCAATTAAGCGATTCGTCGTCGACCCTCTTTTTCGTTCCCGGGCAAATAAATATGCCAATGTTACAACGAACGTTACATAGTATACATCAATTTTGCATGTACGTCGTACATACATACGTATGTATGTATGTAACGACGAACAGCACGCGCGGCTAACTATTTTCAAAGAGGGGAATCTGGGATACGCGCACGCTCCGTGACAAAACGTCATACAATGAGCTCATCGACGTGTGAACGGTATACCCCACGTTCTCGGCGTTCTTCGCCCTACGATACAGCCACAGCTGATACGCGGGACTCTATCTAGGCACATGTGTATATCTCTATTTTTTTTTTTAATATATTCGCCCGATGACGCGTCAAACGAAAATTGGGAGGATTCGGAGAGATGTCGGGAGATCGGCGACAGGGTATATAATCGAGGATAAATATTTGAAATGGGCGATGAACGTCGATCGGACGTAGTTTCGTAGAAATTTCGAACGATCGGTATACGGAGGATCTTTGGATCGTGAAACTCTGCAACTATTTCAGCTGAAATAACAATTGTAATTATACCGTTACACGAGAGTAATGTACAAGATGTGTAGTTCTCCCCGCATTCTATAGCCTAGATGTTTAGTCTAGATTAATAATTTAGAAATTATTAACTCACGGCTCGCGCGCCTCATTTTCGAGAGGATATACATATATTCACAACTGTATCGGTCGAGTCGGTGTACGCATTCGCGATTTAGATATAGAAAAAGAAAAAAAAGAAATAATAAGAACAATACTCGTTTAAAAATCACATTCTTTCTCTCTTTGTTACACTCCACAGTTCTCGCGTTTCTAATCATATAACGAACGAACTGAGAAGAGTTGCAAAGGAAAACAACAATTAAATGAGACATTGGCGTAAAGCGAAGGGAAAAGCTTGGCGAGGAGAGATACGACGGGTACGTAGAACGTCCCTCGGATACGTTTGCCTCTGTGTAGATGGTGGTGGGGTATGTATCTCAACGTAGCCAGGATACGGCGGTGTATATACGTACGTATACCCATACCCCGAGTACTTTTGCTCCCTGTGGCTGTAGCGGCGAAGTCGGAGCTTCGAATAGGATAGGGATAAACCACTCCGTGGCGGTTCCCCGGTTGCATTCACTTCGCATCTGTTGGCCGGGCAGGCCGCTGGAATATTATCCCTCCGCAGCACTCGGTCGTTACCCGCAACATCCTCCTACTACACTCACGAATACCGTACGTCCGTGTACACCTATACATACGAACGGAGAACGCGTACAAATATTCACCAAAAAGTATATAGCTGTGTATGTATATATATTTGTATATAGATATATATACACGCAAAGTATATCTACGAGTTGAAATTTCACCGTATTCCGACCATCTCACCTGCCCTCTTCGGGGCTCTGGAATTGGCCGAAATACAAACCGGATAAAAACAGCTGACCAACGACCACACGGCTCCGACTCGGCAGAAGATCGGCGTTGTTGTGTCTCGAACGGGGAACCTGCAACTTGTGCGTTGTAAAATTAAATTTCGTTATTCTTCTGTGCCTCGTTTAAATTATCATCGTTTCGTCGCTTTTCTCCTCAGCGGGATTCCGGTGATTGTCAAAGTGTCAAGTTTTGAACTATTTTCAACAAGTGATTCCTGTGATCCTCGTCGTCGTGTTCATCATAATTTTTCACTCGACGATTTCATTACCCCTTTTGGCTGTCGGCGCGCCGTACCGGTTTGCACGGTAAACACGTATTCGGTAAGTGCCCGCTTACCGCGGAGAACAGCAGGTTATTTTCATTCGGATGTTGTGAGTTATATTGTGACTGTAAACAGCGACCTGCCGAGGGTTCTCCCTCTACCCTCTAGTTTCTCTCGAATCTCGTTTCGTCCGAATTCCATCGAAGTCGATATTTCGAAGGACCGGAAGTTGAAAATCCTTCGTCGCGTGTTATTCGCAAAGGAATTTTCGGGTGGAACGGCGTACGACCGCGATGCGAATGTGTGGGGAAAAAAAATTCTCCCAAGAAATTATCCCGCCGTAAAAATATCGTCCAATTTTCCATTGCGGTTGCAATCGGTTTCACGCGTCAAAGATTTTATCCAATTACACGGCGGGGTTCTGTTAGCTGAATATTTCTACTTTTCACAATAATTATATCGCCGTTCATTCGCAGCGGTTTCTCATCGATCGTAAAATAGATACGCGGCGTATCTCGCGCTTCGTCGTCCCGAGCCTTTCTCGTTGTACGGCAAAACGATTTTCTTTTTTTTCGCATTTGATTCGCTCGCGTTTCGCCAGACGAAATTATCGACCGTGTCTTCTCCCTTCCCTTTTTCTTCGGGATGCACCTTGCGCCGTACTCGGGGAGAATCTTCGTTATATTATTTTCTTTCTCTCTTCTCGTACCGCTCGCGGTGCAAACTAACGACATTATCGAACATCGACGTTATTACTTTATGCGACGTCTTATTGGAATTATTCTACGACGAGGTGGCCGCAGTTTTTCAGGGTATCCGCGGCGGAGACGAAGGTATCGCTTCAGTAACCACGTCTCGTGGTTCAGTTCCGCGAAATCCTTTGTTTAATGCTCCATTGCGATATTTAGTTGCGACGAGGCCGCCTGTTGCCAAGGGTATAAAACACGGAGAATCTACTCAGAAATACTTTTATGCCATTTTAAAATCAACATCCGCGAAGCGTGTCAATTTATTTCCTCCGTCTCGCCCGATGTATACGCAACACTCTCGCGATACACGGATTTCCTAATTATTTTGCCCACGATACGCATTCGCGATGCACACCGTTGTCTTTTCTTTTTCCCCCGTTGGATATTGTTGTACAATACTCGCGTTGCACACGTGTACACGTAGCGATAAACCGGATCCCGTTGCACCGGTAACGTGCTCGCGAGTAGCCCGATCCGTCACTAGAATGATAACGACGACAACGATCCCGATAATGCCCCCGTACAATCGCATTCGCCGTTTCGCTATTTTCGGAATGGGACACAGTTCATCGGCTCTCTCGACTCCGCGTCGAGAATAAATGGCGAAGGATAAGCAGCGGGGCGGCGAGCGTATCGAATCGTAGCCCGTTTGAGAGTCGCTGTTACAATTAGCGATTGTCTCTCTGTTTACTCGGAAGACTCGTCGAACGACCGAGGGAGTGGAACGCTTCTCAAATAATGATTCACAGCGTTGCGTCAACCTTACATTTCGCCAAACTTCGCTACGCGGATTCATCTCCGAAGAAGTAATTTCGTTCGCTTGTTGGGTGTACGAGCGTACGTACGTACCCGCCACCGTCCGCGTTATCTTTTTCGCCGCGGAGATCGTCGTCGTTGCGAACGCCGTTCGATCTAGGGCTGCATCCGAGTCGGCGGCGGCGGAGCGGAGTCAACGTCGAGTCACGCCGGAGTGCGAATTATATTATTTTTACGATCTCCGCGCGCGTGTGTCGCGTGTCCACCGCGGAATAGGTTTCGAAGATATCGGGAAAAACAGATTTATTTCAAGATAAGATTACGCAACTGTAAAATAACTCGAGCGGCAATTACTCCACGCGAACGTAGATGATATTTGGCTTGCAGCGTTCGTTTTCCTCTAGCTTTTTTATCCCTACTCACTCTATTTCTCTCTCTCTCTCTCTCTCTCTCTCTGCGTACTTTTCAAACTTTTTCATATATATATATTGAGCGTATGACGACGTACGGGGCTAATTATAGACCCCTCGGGCTCTAGAGAGTCTCACGTTCTGAGTCATACGCTTCGGCATTATACACCGCATTCCTACTTCTGCTAGTTATCCTCGCTGAATTTCGTACGATCTTTTTTTTATTTTTTTTTTTCGTCCTTTTATACTTTTTACGAAACCTTTATTTGTTTATTTATTTTTTTTTTTTTATCCTCTTTCGCCAACAACACGCCCGATTCTTCGCACGCCAGCGTTCCCCTGCACCCCTCGAATTTTTATCTCGTATCCGTAGCGGGTCGTAGATGCGGAAAATGGGGTCCAAAAAATTCCCGATAACGCAACAGTGAGATCGATTATTTATTGTTATTATTATTATTATTTTTTTCTTATTATTCTTTCTCTCATATCCCGCGCGTCGTTTCGCACATTAAATTCCATCGGTGCACAAGCTAGCGCCCGATAGGCTCTGTACCACCCGTACGAATCGAATAATTTATCCACGCATCCATAACTTCGCCTCGCGAACGAACGTTAACCCGTTGAATTGCGTTATTGTTGTTATCCTAATTTTTATTCTAATCGTTATCCGTGGCCATCTCGTACTCTTAGCACGTTATTCCATTCTTCGTCGCGCATGCGTTCGCCGGTAGGAAAAATTCCGAATCCGTTGTCGCATTTTTCTTAAAAATCCTTTCTGGTTTTTTTGTTTTTTTTTGTTGTTGTTCACAACGCTCTACGGTTATCCTCGTTGTACATATTTCATGTATAGTCGCACAATTATATTAAACTATACGAGAAGCGTACAAGTTTAGCTGCGGACGTGACAGCTACTCGTGTCATGCGATGTATTTCGATGTAATTTAACCCAGTTGACGAGAGAGAACATGACGCGCGTTAACATTACGTTATATCCTTCTACTTGTTAGTCTCACGTGCATCGTGCGACACGTACGCGTCGTCTACCTGTCCCGCAGGTTTTAGCTTAAAACAATTTACGTTCAATTAGCTAATTGGCCGCCTTAAAAATTCGGGGTAAAAATGACGGTGGCAAAAAGAGAAATTAAAAAGTCCGAACCAGAACTAACGTCGGATGGAATTTTAGGCGACACGATGAGAAGACACGCGAAATGATCCGAACGAATAAAACGACTTTGGGTGGCTGGTAGAATTATGTTTTTTTTTTTCTTCTAAAATTACGTACGTACACGTAGACGAGGCACGTTTATGCATCGAACATGCGCGATTACGTCATGGTAAACGGATTTTACAGACACTTCGGTACTGCGAAATTTATTATCATAACTGAAAAGAAAGAGAAAAAAAAAAGAGAGGAAAAGATAAAAAAAACTTGAGCGGTTATTATATTATGCGGAGACGGAGTTTACATTTTTCTCGTGTCTCGTAACGTCATCCTCCCCATCTGGTTCGCTTCCTTTTGCCGCCTGGTTCACTCTCGGAGTCTGACGATCCGACGATCCGACGATCATGTTGCTAGGCGCGCACGCTCCGCTGCCACACCTCTAGCTCTGCACTCGTAGACTTGAATGAAAAGAAGAAGAGAGAAAATAAAAAAAAAAAATGAAAATGAAAATGAACAAACGATAACAGTCGATACGTGCGATGTAAAATTTAAATGTCCGCGCGACACGCGCGATAGATTTCAAAAATCCTGAACCTCGTTCATTGTTTTTTTTCTCTCTCTCCGTTTATCCCAAACCTTATTCGTCGTTTGATGACAAATTGAGGGATTTTGGATCGACGATTGCGTCTGCGAAATCCGAAATTCAGGGGATGACGACCGTACAGTGGGATACGAGAGTCGCACGCGACGGTAATTCGTCATAAATCCCGCCGCGGACAAAAAAGGGCATCGTATTCGCGGCTCATTTCTCATACCGTACGTACGACGATTACGAATCAACCGCGACTCATTAATTGAACGCGCTATGAAATTCAATCGCACCACGCTACGTATTATCATATTCTACGGATGTATGATATTTCTATATCGCATCGTACGGTGTGTCAATGAAATAGCATTTTTATACGTATAAACGCCGTGAAACCGTCGCGACGTCTGCGCTATGAAATGTTCACTTTTTTATTTTTTTCTTTTTTGCCCCCCGACGACCGAATCGACCCGTTTTTTTTCACAATTCCAAAGAATTTTCATCCGTACTACGGCGGATACAGACGGGGGTTCGTACGTACGTACAGACGTAGCGCTAATTAAGGACGTCGCGATAATTAATCAGGCGTATCCTCGTTAGGGATAGATCAATTTTAATACACGTCGTATTCGTTTGTCATCGTACCGTTCGTCACATCGCGTAATTACGACGCACCGCGTAACGTCAAAACGACAAAATTTGCAGCGATATATAATCCACGTTATTACGACGCCTGGAATCTACATATTATCCTCCCGTTATCGATTACACGTATCACCTGCGGGGCACGCGTCAGATTATAGAAAGATAAGCGGTTGAAATTTATTCAACGCGTCCGCTTTGGGCCATACCTCGTCGTCAGATCCGCCGCTACGCGCGTGGCTACTTTATATTTACGGAGTAAAATGTATACGCGATATTATACACGATATACCTGCTCCGTTTTCATACATTGTACGTCGGTCGTACCGCGCGCGTTCGATTCTCGATTCTGTATATCGCTCACGGTCAACGCTAACGCATTTTAGTTCAATTAGCCGTTCGACGTTGGCGAATTTTTCGAAGTACCGTGTCGGGGCGGGGCAGCCGCTGTTCTACAGATCTGCGAGCACCTCGGTTCCGTCGCTCGTACGCCGCACCCCTGAAAATTCCGAGCCCTGTGTACGAAATCTCTGCCTCGTTCCGCGGACGGCCTCCCACACCTCCGATCTTTGTCGTCGTTAAATATTTTTTTGCGCAGGTCGCCGCAACGCCCGCCAACCCCCTCCGATCGCGCGTATCTATTTTACCGTCTCGACGATACGATTCGAAACGCGATTGTCAAAGCGTTCGAAATTCGTTGGAAAGGACGTGTGACGATACTCGAAGGTGACGGGGATTGATTGCGATAATACCTGACGACGCGTCGTCGTCTGTGTACGGTAACACCGCGGAGCAGCGAGCTCGCCTCTCCAGGGTTTTTCTTCCTTCCCTTCCCTTTTTTTTTTTTTTTTTTTTTTTCGTTACCTTCGCGAAACCCGAGGGAGTAAAGTTGCACGGCAACTTATCCACGCCCACGTATCAACGTACTCACGTGACCGCGGTTCTTCCCCCGCACTTATTTTTTCACGATTATCCGCTTCGACGATACGGGATAAACGCGTGCGCTCGTAACGAGCTGCGAACATCGCGATGCAACGATGATTTTATCTTCGAAAAAAAATTCATCAAATTTTAACTCGAATAATCCAATGGGCGTATTTTTTCTCTACGCACACCTGGTCGGACACGTAGGTACAAGTCTACACCTACGTGTACGCGGGGGTGCAGGTTGAGGTGCGTCGGGAATACGTGAAAAAAAAAAAAATAAATAAAAAAAAAAATCGTCAGGGATACGGGGAGTGGAAGACGAGCGAAGGGGAAGGGGAATGGGAATAGCCAGACGGGGTTGAGTCGTGAGTCACGTAGTACATGGGGATACTAGTGGGGGTGGGGGGAGGGGGGAGGGAGGGAGGGGGTTTTTGGGGGGTGCCGCAGGGAGGGGGGCAATACCGTGTCGCCGGTGGAACCTTCGACAGTTCGTCGCGAAACGCCACGCCCGTTGCATTGCACGTTGTGACCGAGGAGCTTTATTTTTTTTTTCATTCCGTATCACACACACCTATTTGACAAAAAAATAAAGAAAAAGTACGTACGTACGTAGGTATATATAATATATATATATACTTAGATATATGTACATGTGGTAAACGCACCCTGGTTTGTTGTACCGCTGTCGGTTCGCACCGTACAGAAAGAAGGGGAGACGAGATAATTTGAAATTTACTAAAAAAAAAAAAAAAAACCACTCGTCGTACATCGCATCTTGAACGACACCCGGCGATTTTTATTCTCGAATCGTACGTACGTCGGAATTTTATCGCAACAATCGATTTGCCGTTGAAGGAATTGGATATTACACACTACCCTTGTTTTCTCGCGATATTTTTCACGCGTCCGGTGTGCTGCATTTCGTACGATGGAAATACAGCGAATACCTAAATCCGAAACGAAAAAAAAAGTGCGGTACAGTGTTCCGCGTGAAGATGATGACCGGGATAACGGTCGACCCCCGAATCGTTTGTTGTTTTCTTCTACCTCATCTATAAATTTCTCGTGCTGTTCGATACCATGGATGGATTTATTGTTAGTCCAACACGTGCAGACCGAATGAGATATGTACGCGTCTGCAGATCACGTTGTTATCCGGTGTAATGAATTTGAAAAAAAAAAAAAAATACATAAGGGGAACGATTCGTTCGGTTACCCCGAGACTCGACGTTCAATACAAAATACACCCGGTCGTCGTATTTTTCGCACCTATTTGGAAAAAAAAACGCCGTTCACCGATCGTCGTCCATCCCGCGGGAGAGCGATACCTAAAGATAGACGACAGAAGAGCGGAACGAACGTTAGCGGCGAACGCGAAACGGTCGGATGATTCGGTCGAGGCTTCGGTCGAGGCTTCGGATACCGATCGCCTCGCTCGATGCGTTTACCTGTACACGGAGATCGTTACACAGCCCCGTGTACACTCGTTACATACCGAAATACCTGTGTGTACCGGGTTGTACGCGTCGTACGGCGTGTTGTCTGGTACGAATCTTGAGAAACTAGTCGGGAATTCGATCGTCCTGGAATTAAGACCTGGACCGCGAACGTGCGACCGCGCTCCGACGTCTCATTATTTATAGCCTAGCGTTATTATGTTCGTATCATTGAGCAGCGGACGTACGGACGGACGGACGGTAGGACGAAACGAAATACCGAGGTGAGAGGCGCGCGATCGGCTACCGATCACTTTTTAACGTTCGCGGAGTCGACGAAAACCGAGTCGTCGACGGCCTCCGTTCCAACGAATCGATCCGTCCGACGAAACCGAACTCCGCACGGTGTACGGGATATATTCGTTCGCTCGATTGCCGGAGGTTTTCCCCCTTTTTTGAATTTTTCGATTCGCTCGACGGAATCGACGGTTGGATTATTTCGTCGTGTACCAGAAGGGAGGTTTAACTCGAGACCTTAGTTTTTATTTATTTTCTTCGTCCACTTTGAGTAACAGACGCCTGGAACACGATACTTCCTCGTAATCCAACGCTTCTTCTTCTTCCTCCACCTCCTCCTCCTCCTCTCCTTCCACTTCTCTCGTCTTCCCTTATAGCAGACTCTTTTGTGAGAGGTATACGCGCGTAACGTGAATCGCGTCGTTGCCGGTGACCATGCGAAATCGACGATCGCTAACCAGCTGCGGACTTACCACTGCAGCTTACGTTCATATATTTTTTTTCACCACCGCGTTTACCGCCGCTCTTAGTTTTATCCGAAAATCAGCGGGGATCGTCGTGACGTGCAACCGCGGGGTGGAGAAACATTCGGATCGTCGTATTTCCCCGGGGTCGTTGAAATTACGTTACAGAGCGTACACCGCTGCCGTCAGAAAATAATGGCAATACCGGGGAAACTAAGGGCGGCAGAGGGTGCGTCATCGTTCGAGGATAGATTCGCCATTTGGCGTAGGCGTGGCTCCTTCGGGTTCGGGACGGTCGTGTCCGACTTCGTGTATCGTACGCGCTTCTTCCATTATCCTCCGTCTTGTTCGTTCCTCGCGAACGAAACTCCGTCTGCTTTCTCTTTTTTTTTTTTTCTTTTTTTTTTTTTTTTTTTTTTTCTCTACATCGGTTTCGTTTCGTCTTCTCCCCTCACGCGCCGCTAGAAGCAAAATGTACGCATCCGACGCGTGTCGTGTGCGGGGTGATTCATTTTATTACCGTAGCCCTCGTACCTTTTAATCGGTTTGAAGTAGAGAGAGACATAGAGAGAGGGAGAGAGGAAAGTCGACTCCGCATATGGTGAAATTCACGCGTTCTATGGCTTATCGATCGATCGATCGCTGAATTTTAATACATCTGCGCGGAATGAGGATAATTGTATCCCTATTAAGGTGAAATGAAAAGCGACTCGGCCTTCGAGGGGGGACGTCGTCAACGGGTCGGTGGTGCGTCGCGACGTTTATTATTCACCACTCCCTTCTCCTCGGTCCCTCGTTCGATCTTGAGCGCGTGCCAAGACCCTGAAGTGCATCTCCCCTCGCGCACCCTCGTCGAGATCCTCCAAGACATCTCGACGTTTTATTACCGATTGTTTACCACCCGCACCCCTCCCCCCGATTAATTTCCCCGCGCGACTCGGTTTCGAGTCACAGGCGCGAGGCGAACGGTCGTCGGTGTAGAAACGCGATTCACTCGGAGGTGAATCGTGTGGATTGGAAAATGGGAAAATGGGTAAATGGGGAAATGGGAAAATTTCAGGTGCAGCCACGCGGGCGTCCGCGAGTCGAAAGAGGCCGTCACCGACGGACGGCGGATCCCCCGGAAAGGGGCGAACGGGTGTTGTCGACGTCGAGAGATCGGGGTCGTTGCTCCGTCTGCTCTCCCCCCACTCATCCCCCCGTCCGATTCCGACTCCCACTCCGCACGCGACTCCCACCTCCCGATTTTCACCTCCGCATCGTCTTCCCAGTCTCTTTCCGCTGCACCCTCTCCGCATGCAAATGCACGCCTACCTACGGGTTTTCGATTGTCCGATGACGCGCCGCAGGCGCCGCGGAAACCTTCGTCCGACCGTTGTTGAAAATATCCACGACCTCACCAACGTGTCCCCTAAAACTACTGTTACGGCGATAGACGAACGCGCCGCGCCTCGTTATCGCCCCGTCTGAGTAGTCGCATTTCTTCTATTTTTCATCTTTGCCCCCCCTACCTGCATTGCGCTCTCTTCGTCGGGGATTTATTCGTCCGAAATTCGAAGATATCCTCGCGGTTCATCCCCGACGTTCCCGTTTCGAGGGAAATATCATCCCCGGGGTATAGGATGGAATTGGAAAAATCAATATCCGAAGAGAAGGTGAAACGTACAGCGTGTCCCAGACGCCGGAAACTCTTTTCATTTGGCTACCTCCTCCTCTTTTTTTTTAGAGCTTTTCGCAGTCTGTCTTTCCGCAAAAACTGTACAGATAATGTACATGTTGCAGAGGCGTATCGCTAGCTAATAGAACTCCGTAGGCAATAGCTATTTCTGAATTCGTGAAATGGCATCGCGCATTTATTGGTTTCGATTTGTTTTGATCGCCAGGTGACATCGAAGCGGTCAGTCAGCGTTTGGCGTCGTTCGCGAGGAGCCAAGGGTCCATCGACAACATATCAACGATAGTCGTATTTCTGACGAACCCCCGTCAGATAGCTTCCCGTCATCCCTCATCTCACCCGCTGCTCGCGGATGTTCAACTGAACAACATGGAGTCGACGAATCCGTTTCTCAGCAACGCCAACGGCCTCCAATACGACGTGAATCCGTTCGGCAAACAGCAGCAGCAGCAGCAGACGAACGGCAGCTGCGCCGAAAATGACGAGAATTTCCACAATCGCGGCAATCCGATGGATTCGCCGAGCAACGGCGGTAAGCACGGAAACGGTACCGACGATTACGAGAACAACGCGGGTATGAGTCCCGACGACGACGACGACGACGACGACGAAGACGACGACCTTGGCCCCGAAACCGACGTGGACGCCGTCGACGAGGGTATCGAAACCCACGCACCTCCTCCTCCCCTCGTCGACGAGAATTCCTCCCGGGAGCTTTTCCAGGAAAAGCACGACGACGGAGAGAATTTGGACACGGCTCGGGATCACTTCGACGACCCCGAGGAAAAGAAACTACCGGATACCCGGAACGCTCCAGGTGTGTAAACGTTTGTAACGATGAGAAAAAACATTTATCCCCTTTCTAGATATGATTCTACCATACGGTCAAAAGAACGCGATAATTCTGCCGCTGGATAATTGAACTCGGTAGAATTGGATCAAGATGTAGGAATTCCCGGAGTAGATCGAATTGGGTTGATTGAACTGATTCGAGAGGGAGATGTACACGGATCGAAAAATAGACTATAGAGAGCTAGGGAAGCGAAACTACGAAGTCGTCGTACTTTTACGCATTTATTATACCAGAATCTCCCACGCCTGTGGTGTACCGTATCGTCGGCCTTTCCTTCTATTTTTCTTTCTTTCTTTGCTCTGAATTCCGTTCATCCGTCTGCGCGTTGTCGATAATTTTCCGAAGCATCTTCCGAACACCGCCGGGGTTACAACGCACCCCGTCCATACGGATCGTACTCTCGATAGAGTTTTAGTAACGGCATCCCGACTCGGAATAGCATTTCTTCCCCTGTGTCCGCGTCGCGTCGTCGTCGTCTCCTCGTCGTCGTCGTATTCGGATACTACGAGCGGAGGGCACTTGACTTATTTCAATTTTGACATTCTTTAGCCCCACGGAGCGCGCACCGGAATAACTCGATCTCCTACGTTTACGAGGCGAGAGCGGCGGGCAGCGGTCGTCTTCTTTCCTCGCGGTACACCGACCTCGGCCTCTCTCGGTTGCCGGGAGACTCGAAGCTTCTATATTTTACACCTACGTGTCTCGTATCGAGTGCGGTATACGTACTCTCGTTGAGCTATCCGTGATACCGTGTAGAGGCGAACGGAGGTACCGAAACTTTTACCCCGACCGACCGATTCTTCGATCGATCGGCCGATCGACCGGCCACCGAGGACTCCTCCTCGAGCGGCTCGTGCTCTCGTTCTGCAAAAAGAAAATAAAAATAAATAAATAAGTAAATAAATAAAGAGCGAGAGAAAAAAGAGAGAGAGAGACAAAAATGGCCGACTTTCCGAAGGCTTAGCTTTCACCGGCGAACTTGTCTCGGTGGCGGTGTGCCGGTCCCGGTCCCTGCACGTCCTGCACTGATTATCCTCTTACTCGCCCAAGTCCTCGCGGTTATGGCGTAGTGTAGTCCCAACTTGTGCCAGAGTCGTGCGATCGTAACAGCGAGTTGTGAATCAGTCTAGATTTTTTTCTTCTTTTCTTTACATTTGAGAACATGAGGTATAATAACAGGAGGTTAGTTAATGATATATGATGTACATCCGACGGTAACGGGCTCACTTTTTTCTCCATTCCTAGGCTTACTTTATAGAGCGGTCTTTCTTTTTTCTAATTGGCTGATTAATTATGCTATTAACTCGCACCGATCGTTTTGGATTAATCTTTATCGCGTGCCGGAAGTTACTTTCAAAAATTATTTCAAACTAGCGGAATTTCATTCGGTTTTTATCGAGAAACTATTTGTTTTTTTTTTTGTATCGTTTATTCGTTCTTCGAATTTTCACATGTCGTTTATCGTACTTCGTTGAACAGAAAAAACTATCGAAACAATTAATTAGAGAAATTAATCGCAGCGGCTTCTGCGTTATTGAATTTCGAGATAGACGTGGCGAGAAAGAAAAAATACGATAAAAAATCGTTTGCAGAACACGTGCGCGCTATTTAAATCAATTTATCGCTGCGATTGATTCGAACAATTCAGGGTACAAAATATTCTGGTTTTTCGATTTTTCGGTCGTCGTAGGTCGTTTGAAACGGTTCGAATCTGCCGCCTAAAGACAAACGCGGACCGGTTGGCGCGCCTCGTACTCCTATTGGCTCAGACAATCTACCGGGAAATGGCGACGCCTCCTGGTGGGGTAGCCCGGGTGCGCCCGGCGTCAGAAGGGGAATGGGGGGGTTGCTGGCAGTTGGATGCTCAAGGCTCCCGTCGCCGCCAGGAGTGCGTCTTTCTTTTCCTTATAGAACGAACTCTCTCCATGATATTTTTCGACAATTTAAACCGCAGTTGAGAGTTACCGGGTCGAAATTGTTCTCCTCGTTTATGTCGCGTGTGAAAAAAAGTCGTTGCTTCGTCTGTGCAGTTTGTTTCGTTTGATCTGTCACGCGTAGTTCTCGTAACAATTTATATAAGGTGAGTGAACATTCGCAGGATGTACGTTCGAATGCGACACATAGAATATTCGTCATTTTTCTCCTCTGGTCCTGTTTTTCTTTTTTTCGACGACGCGGGTCTCGACGATTTTCGACAAGACGCGTTCGCTCGACGAGCCGGACTGCCGGCTATTTTACGAATGTGCGATCGTTCGTCGAACGAAGATTCTTATTTATTTGTGTGTTTGTGGTCGCGCGGCCGTGTCCACTCTACCTATGAGGTTATAACGTTCATTTTTAAATTTACCATTCACCGTGACGGGGTGGTACATATATATATATATATATTTTTTTTTTTTTATTTTTTTCTTTCCAAAGTCTCCGCGTGATATTCCATTTTTCCAGTCAGTAGCGGAGAGACGGTCGTTATTGCGTTTCTCGTGTCGGCTCGTAAATATTGGCCGAGCTACAGGTGAGGTTAGATCGAATCGAAACTTCTCTGCGCCGGATGGTCACATTGTTTCTCACCATCCCCGTTATGCGAGAAAACGTGGATTTTTTCTCACCGGCCAACAAAAGAATTGCAGTGTCTCTACCTGCGAATCTCCGTAGCTACCTTCGCTTCGGACGTGGGCGACTTTATTGGGAAACAAGAAAAAAAAAAAAACAACTCGGATATATCTTATCTTTTGAATTTTCAACCGTCATTTGATTCGCGATAAAAAAGACAAAATATGGAGATTTGAAAAAGGCGTTTTTCGGGTTCCGACACGACTTATGGTTAGGTCGATCGCTAGGCGAGGAATAGAGAAAACTTTTCGATTTTGGCGAAACGTGATGCCAGGGGTTCTCAACTAGGACACGTCGCATCCCGATAGAAAGAATATTTCCATTTTTTCTGCCGAGGATACGCCCGAAATCCACCGAACTCTCGCGGTCCGACGACGAGTTGAGAGGTTGAAAAAAAATTTCCTCTCCCTCAACCCGCCATGTGCTTCTACCTGGCCCTTCGAGTACCCTTCGAACTTTGAAATGTTTCATTACTTTCGTAATCACCGTTTCGAATCGTTCGCCTTTGACGTAAACGTGTACTTCTTCTCCTCGAATATTTCGTCCGAATGAAATCGTACGCGATAAGGGTAAATGGTGGAAAGCAGCGGCCACTTCCGGCGATTGATATAAAATTAATGGGAAATCGCGTGTCCGGTAACTCAACTCGGCACTCACTCCGTTGCGGTGGGTGGGTGGGGGCAATAATAGATAAGATAAAGGCGGTTTAGCGGTTCGGGGTAAAATGCAATTGCCCCACACGCAGAATTATCCAACTGAAGAGTATCATCTCCTCGGTGGCTCAAACGGGCCTTAAGAATAGTGGGAGCCAAAGTGAGAATCGTGTGTAAAATTAGCTCTCGTTGGCTCCCGGTATGCCGTATTCGTGACACGAACGCGTGCATGTCACCGGGGAAATGGAGAGAGCGCAGGCAAAACTTTGTACCGGCGTACAAGTTGTGGCATAGACGTTGAATCCGTTGACGATTTTTCTATAGATTCAGATACGGATTATTCGTTAGGTTCGATCGACTCCGTGTTCTTCATTTTCATCGACGCGTAATCCCGACCGTTTAACGGCGAACGGATATCGCGTAATATTTATTCTCGAGAAGCGAAAATTTTTCAAGAAATACTATCCTGGACGCGGATACTATTTTTGAATGTTATTTGTTTATCCAATATCTCGTCTGTGGCGATTCTTCTCTATTTTAGTTTCTCGAACTACTCGGTTCCTGGAGGAGACTTCCGCGATTTTTAGGATGCCTAAGGGAACCGTTCGTTCGATTTACGACAAAGATTCAAAATCCAAAGTATCCCGCTTCTTACTTTTGTTTCTACGTATTGATCACGGTAAAAGTAGCACGTGTTACAGGTACACCGCGCTGAAAAAAAAAATAAATAAAAAAAATAAAACGGACGTTCTACTTTTCGCCGTAATCTTTCACGTAATAAAGTGAATCATTCGTCGCTTTTATACCTATGCCTGAACATGCACTATGTACACGTATACGTACGTATACGCATGAGATATAAGTAGGTGCATAGTGTGTACATTTATAAATATAGACCGTGACAGTAGCGTGTAAAAGCTCGAATAGCCGTGTTCGTCGGAAACGGCGACTGCCGTCCACAGTCATAGTTGCAACGTCAACTCAATAATTATAAAACGCTTATGTATAGAGAAAAAAAGAAAAAAAAAACAAAAAGAAATCTATTCCAAGGACGTGTTTTGATTTTTTCACCGGCTGGGTGAGTCACGGATTCCTTCCGACCCGCACGTATAACAAACTTCGCTTCGTCGTTAAAATTAATCGAGCAAACGTGAGGTATCAACGCGCGGTCATTGAATCGTTCTCGATTTGTCGATTCGTTATCTTCTCGGGTAAAATATACACATCGTCGGTAATTTGTCAGCTGGACTTAACGAGACGTGAGGAGATTCGTCTCCCCGTCATCTCGTTCGAGTCCATAGCGGCGCAACATTCGTACGGAACGGGCGTATTTCTCTCGGCAGGTAAAACGGGGGATGAAGCGCCGTCTCCGGGCTAGACAGATAGTGCATCTCTCGATGTCGACGCTCTTCCCTCTCGTCTAACGCGATCGATTTTCGTACGCCCCGGACGCGAAGCGGGAGAGGTCGGTCCCTCTTGTCGGTTGAAAAATGGAATACGTGATTTTTCAGCTTCGATAATTGCCACTAATTTGGTGCGATGTGATTGTTGAGGAGGGGGAGGTCCGTTCGACAATTTCGATGTGATTTGAAGTCATTTTATGGAAGATCATGACGAGAGAAAATCTTCGTTTCATTTTACAGAGGGTGATCAGCATGCACTGATTCCCGAGGCAGATAATGTAGCGGACAGCGAGGACTCTGAGGACGAGTGGAATTATTATCCCATAAGTAAGCAGAAGGAACGATCCGCTCCTGCGGAGGTTGCCGACCGCAAAGACGACAAGGTTATCACGGGGGAAGAAGCTGCGAACGAAGAAATCAACGATCAAATTGAAAATCAATTGTCCGATACCGCTGGCCTTGGTGCGGGCGATTTTTCAAAGGAAGAAAAAATCGAACAACCCGAGCTAATTGAAACCGATGTACGCGTAATAAAATAATTTCGACTTTGCTCTTTGTAAATTTCTATTTTTAACCGCTGTTCGTATTTCATCTATCGCAGATTTGTGCCAAACCGAAACCGCACGAAGAGATCGGCGGAGTGGAACAAGACGACATGGACTTCCAGTTGAATCCTAACGCGGCGGAATTCGTGCCGGTTTCGCCGCCGAAGTCGCTCACGTCCAGGGTGAATTTGAATCAAGATTTTCTGCTCTCCGGATCGCCGCAAAAACAAACTCCGGAAGTAAACGACATTCCCGTACCTACCCAGGGTGACTTCCAGACTGAAATATCGCTACGACCCCACGAAACCGAATGCCCCAACGGCGAATCAACCAAAGAGTTGCCTCAGACCGACTTTTCCGAGTATCTGATGGATCGTTTGAAGAGCAGCAACGGCATACCTCCCGAATTGGACGAGTCCGAAATATCATCCACGAGGGCTGAGTTCGGCGATGAATCCACCATGAGTTTCATGACCGCGCCGGATCTGCAGAGAACTGGTATTTCCGTCGCCGACGACTCCTTCACCGGATCGGACCGCGAAGAATACGACATAGCCAAGGATCCTATGGCCATGTCGTTCACCCCGGGTGATTTCCAAGCGGCTTTCGAGGCCGAGTGCGACCTCAACGTCGTTCATCAGTTGAACGACTCCGACCTAGTCGTCGAAGATGACCTCGCCGGTTTGCGCGACGAAGAAGGTCGCACACCGCAGTCCCCCGATCTTCATCCGGAGCTCACGACTCTCGTCACACCGGACACCGACCATCCTCCTCCGACAACTGCGTTCCCAGTAAGTACGGGTGACAAGATGCCGGACATTGTAGATGATAACCGCGAGACGGTCGAACGCGAACCTTCCACCGTATCGAAATCCGATTCGCCCGAGCCGTTCATCGAAAACGAAGCAGGCGTAGCTTCCGGTTTGGTGGAGATAATTCCATCCGTCGATACAGGGGCCAGCTGTGTCTTGGCTCCGTCGCCTTCCGCCGACAAAGATTCCAATACTTTGGACGCACGAGCTTCAGATACGTCCTCCGCGTTGGACGCTGGTGTCGAGCCAGAGCCGGCGTTGCAACCGTTCTGTACCATTACCAACAAAACCGAGCCATTGATTCCTTCGCCAACGGAGGAAGCTGAAGTTATGGCTTCGCACGAGGGCGCGCCGAACGTTGCTTCGGAAGTAGCTTCGTTGTTAGGGGAGGAGATTTCATCACCGTTGCAGGTCGCTTCGCCCCCCTCCGATACCGCAATCCAGGATTTCGAAAGGACGCTAACTCCTACGGCCGAGGCGATTCAGTCTGGCCCCGAAAACGTTTCCGCTGTTTCCGACTTCGATCCGTTTTCAGTGGTGGAATCTTTCGCGAAAGATTCCACGCCGATGTTCGGTGCAGAAACGGGGAGTAACGGCGTAACCGACACATCACCCCTGCCGCAAATCCGATCGTCCTTCAACGAGGAACTTCAAAGTTCACCCGACGAGAATTTCAAACTTGTTTTGGATCAGACGGAAATCAACGAATCAAGCTCGGTATCTAGGCACGAAGAAAATCTATTCGACGTCGAAACTCAGCCAGCCGAAAAACTCGGCGCTTTCGAATCGTTGTCCACTGAGAACTCGGTCAAGGAAACTCTCTCGAGTCAAAATGTTTTCGACGTTGCTCAACCGCCATTCAGCACTACGACGTTCTCGCGGAATTATTTGGCAGATGAGGTGAATCTGGAGAAAGAAGAATCTTGCCAATTGTCGTTGCAGCAGCAATCGACCGAGGAGGTTTCGCTACCGCGAGAAGAAAAACAGCTCGAAGCTGTCTCTGGGACAGAAATCGACGCTCATGAGGATATTTCGGTACCTGCGGATGCGCCCCTTCCTCAGGAAACGGAGGCGCCCCTTCCTCAGGAAGACTCGAAGACTCCGGATACCCTTGCGCACGAAGAACCGACGATTGTCGCGCCCATCATGAACTTGTCCGCGTCCATGCAAGAGTTTACCGGTCTCGAGCAACAGTTGAATCCGGAACCAAGTGCCCCCTTGTTGAACGGAGATGCTTCGGATGTGGATACAAAGTTAGAATCTCAAAGCCCAGCCGTTGAAGCCACGGAAAATCTCAGTGAACAGGAAATACCGTCAGAGGATAGTACCGCGAAAACCGAAGTGGTGGAAAAAATTGAAGAAATGGAGAAAACAGAGCGAAAGACTGCGGAATCCGTTGGCCCGCCACTGGTTGCGGTGGCTGCTGCGGCGGCAGCTATCGGCACGGCAACAGTGGCTGCCGCGGGTGCTACCAAAACTGCGAAAGCGAAACCTGGAGCGAAGGCAGCTCCTAGAACTCCCACGGCGACCAAAACAACGAATAAATCAACGCCCTCGTCACCCACGAAAGCCGCGACTTCGACTCAACGGGCAGCAGGCACCGCAGCGTCGAAAAAGCCGGCTGTAGGCTCGGTATCTCGACCGAAGCAATTGGAGACCACTGCGAAAACATCCGTGACGAGTGCAACGAGCAAATCACTGGCGCCGAAATCGGCCAGTTTGACTAAAACGACAACAGCGTCAAAAACAGCGAGTCCGCGCAGTAGCAGTTTAACGGCATCCAAAACGAGACCAATCGGTACGGCTTCCAAAACCGCTCCCTCAGCTACGGGTGACAAAAAACCAATAACAAACGGCGATGCGAAACCGCCGAGCAAACCGACTGCTCCGAAGCCAGCCACTCGATCCATACCCGGCGCAGCACCTGCCGCTCCAAAAGCATTGACCAAAACAACGACGACCGCGCGTACAACTTCGAGTGCTACCACCGGAACAACGAGATCGAGACCATCTTCCGGTGCCGCTGCAAAACCGAAACCAGCGACAACGGGGGGGGCATCGGGTGCGGGTGCGACCGCGCCCATATCTCGACCAAAAACGGCTCCGTCTTCGACAGCACCCTCGGCCGCCGGTGCAACCAAGCCGAGAGCGACTCTTCCGAAGTCACCGGCAACCGACAAACAAACCAAGGAAACGACGAACAAACAATTATCTTCTGCCCGCACGAATACTTCTGCGGGGGCGAAAACCGGTCGACTTTCAGCGACGACGACAACAACCGCCAAGCGTAGTCTGACCAATAAAAATCCCCCGTCGGCAGCGGCTGCTGCGGCTCAGCCTCAGAAGAAACCAGCCCCCATAACTAGACCGGGAGGTAAACTGTCATCCTTAGCAAAGAATACGACAAAAACAACAATCACGACTACGACTAAAACGGAGGTGATACAGAACGGAGTCTCGGAGATACACGAGAAGCAAGAAGTTATAACGAGTAATATCACCCAGGAAGACGTACCGCAGAAAGATGTTTCCCCTTTGACATCGTCGACTGATAATCAGCTCATCATGACTGCCGATTGAATATCGTTATCACGATGAGATCAATGACACAAGGACCATCGCGCGTCAGCGTAAAATTGGAGATATATAGCTTGCGCTACGGTACGCCGCGCCACTAATTTTCTTATGAGTTTAAAAGGTGAATTTAAAGAGGAAAAAAAAAAAAAACGAAAAAAAAAAACACAAAAAAAAATCCAATGCATTCACAGTAGTAGATAGGAAAGTAAAGGATAAAATTTATATATTATACAATTACGTCATACGAATATACGAATATAATATAAATACTCTACATACATACAACACACCATATATCTCTGGCACATAAAATACCACACGTAAGCGAATCGAAACACGGACATCAATGATTTATTTATGTATATTTATGTATGCACACATATGTATATTCATACACATTTTTCTCATATGCGTGTGTATGTATACATATTTACATCGATTGATGTTTATTGAAATTAAATTTGAAAAGAAAGAACAGAAACAAAACCTTACCCATTTATAATTAAGAGAATTATTTAAGTAAATACATACGATATATACCACAAAATAAATATTATCGCTTTGACTGCTTCGGTGTGCTGTGAAGTTGCATTGATTGATAATTTGAGAATCGCGGTGAAGATGAATTGAAGGATGAAAAGAAGGCTTGAAAGTTTCGTTGTGTAAATAATTTTTGAGAGAAGAGTAAGAAAAAGAAAAAAAATTAAATAACATTAAAAAAAAATTTAAAAAAAAGAAACAAAACAAAACAATATTATGCGGTGCTCTTTAACGGTACGAGCGCGGTATTATTATTATTATTACTATTACTATTATTATTAATATTAATATGATTAAAGTATAGTAAAGAAAAAAAGATATCGAAAGAGAGAGAAAATGATCGAAAAAAACTAATAAAAAAAAAAAAAGAAAAGGAAATCATAATACTTGACTGTAAGAGCTACCCCCGTTATTATTATTATTACGATTATTATTGTTGCGCGAATTTTAATCTCCGTAAGTAACACCTGACTACGTTTTACCCACGGATTTATTTCGAAAGAAAGAAAGAAAGTAATAATTATCAGAAAAAAAGAAAAAAAAAACAAATGTAAAGAAATGAATAAAAACAGCGCAATGAATATCGAGATGGTGAAAATTTATTATCAATAATGCGACAGAAAACCGAAAGGTTTTCTCGTTATTATTATTTTTCTTTTTTAAAAAACATTTTTTAATTTTATATGTGCATGTTATATTTGATAATTAATCATCGTATATCGTATATTATTATATATGTAATTCTAAATAATTAATATGAAACTCCTATTTATTTTGTTTGTTCCTACTGAAGTTGAGTACATACAGATTATTATTTTCGTCACCATACATATAATATACGTACTACCATCTGTGTACAGCACCTTTATGATTTAATGTGATACCTTATTGATAAATAAATAAATGATTAAATTCGAACAGTATGAAAAAAAAAAAAAAAGGAAGAGAGAAATAAATTACAACGGCAAAACAAAGTGTGTAATGAAGTTTATATTAAAATAACAACAAAAAAAAAGAAAAAAAAACACGTTGAGAAAAATATACATACGTATGTAGATACACGATGTGTACGAATTTAATTTTTAAACTTATTTTATTCGATAAGTCGCTTTTTTTTTTTTAAACCGAATAGCAATTAGTTTTTGGTTTGTGCTACTTATAGTGATACCGCGAAACAATTAGAACATGATTAATTTTTTTGATAACTCATCAGTCAGTTATCAGTTCTTTGATGTGATTCGTAGTTAACTCCGGTTATACCAGATATTTTTGTGACATTGGACAGTGTGTTACAGGTACAATGAATTTTGCAATTGAAAAAAAAATAACTGAGAGAGAAAAAAACAAGGCGCCGCTTCTAAAAATAATCATTTCATACAGGTATGTGAATTCTGAACATATCGTTGAATCTACTTTCTTATTTCTTATTCTATGAAGTCACTTTTCTTTCCTAATTTATTCGTACATTTTTTTCCTATTTTAGTGATTAAGGGATATTTATGAAGTGAATAAATTCATTTCGGTCCAAACACATAGACGAGGTAAATGAGAGGATTTCAATTTATCTCTGAGGGCAGGAGAGGGTGGAGGGGGGGGGGGGGGAAACAGGTACGAAGTAAGTCTTAACGAAAATGGAAGAAATTCGATTTATTCAGATTGTTCTGACAAGAAAAACGTATATCTTTGTTTTTTGATTGATTTAGATGAAAGTTAAACTGACGGAGTCAGCCAGTATAAGCCAGAAATTCAAGGAGATCGCTGAGGAATCTTTATCATATCTACATCTAAACTCTCTTGTAAGTGCGGGTGGCCGATACTCCGGAACTCTCGTCCTTCAGGTGCTGGAAGAATGAGGAAAAAAAAAGATAAGCATCCTTTCTTGCTAGGATCAATAATAGTTACGTATGTCTTCATTTGAGATGTGAACTCTCCGATTACGTTATCAATTACACAAATTCGTGCCGTACATATATCGGATACTAATCGAAATTTATCATCGATTTTATACTAGACGTCTAGACGAAAAGTTCGCTCACTCATGCTTCATCTGCACCTTACGTAATGAATGCCCGTCACTCATTTGCCGATTGATGGCACAATTATTTTTTCTTTCCCAATTTCCTCTACATTCGTCATTTGACGATAAAATTCGAAGCCTGACAAATTTTTCATTGAATTTTCAATATAAATAATACTTACCACGACGTAGCCGGTGGCATTGAATTCGTAAACTCTGACCCTCTTCTTGCCTTCGAATGAGGATTCAATGATGAATTTGTCGCCCTCGCGTTTTGTGATGCTCTGAAAATGACGAAGGTACCTTTAGATATTAACAATTTCAATAATCTTGACTAATATCATCTCAAATATTTTTGTTCTTCCATATCTCCCGTTTCTGAGTAAACGGACCTTGAAGACGACTCCCGATGTGGTTGGTTCGTCGTATAGTTCTCCAAGTTTGAACGTCGAGTTGGATTCTTTTCCGTCGTTTTTGGTGTTGATGGTCCAAACGCCACCGGCTTCTGAGATGGTCACGGTTGGTTTGCTCTTGAGCAGTCCGGTTGCGATCGGCTCAGGTGCACCGAGCTGCTTAACGTATTCGGCGAATTCAGGTGAGTCGCTGACGTGCTCGTACTTTCCGGTAATTTGAGCCATTGTTATGTTATTCGAAAGAGGGTCGTGTGCTTTAATTTATACTGAACGTACTCTGACCACGTCGAGCTAAGAGTTACTGACTGACTGACGTACAGTCGGATTTGTCTCCCTTTTATAAGGTAGAAAAGAACCACCACCTGCGGAGGTTACGCAACTAAATTAGAAAAAGAAAAAGAGAGGCAAAAAAAAACGCACTCGCTATCTTGAATGTCACGTATATGTATAGACCGTTTGATCCGGAGATTAAGCTATCGAAACAAGGATTGGACCCTGTACCACGGGTACTTTGTCGTGCGCTGCAACATTTCTTTCTTCCTTTGATTTTTCCTTTTTTTCTCTCTATCTTCTCTCTTCTCTCTTGTCCTTTGTTTTTTTTTTTTTTTTTTTTTTTATCCCTCGACCTCCGCCTGCCTTAATAATAATCACCTCGTGTGTGTGTAAATGTTGTGTTACATATGGGATGTGATGCGTCGCACGCTTCAATCGCCGGACGTTGTCGGGACATGAGATCAAGATCATGATCTTCTCTTCACATGGAGTCTGATGATGGTTTCGAATATACATTCGTGTACGGTTGTAACACGAGCAGAGTATGGCAGGTCAAATGGTAGGTACTGTATCGCACCGCCACACTATACACGACTGATGAAATTTATTTTATAAAGATGTCACGCGATAGATGAATAGCCACAATGTTTTATTATTATACAATTGATTTTATTCATATATATTTTCTTTGTGCCCTTCTATATTTTATTATTTATTTTATTCTTATTTGTTTTATTTTTTTTTTCTTTTTCTCAATTCACAACTGTATGAACTCAGCTCTATTATGTGGACAATATGCGTGCATACGTGGGTACTGTGTGCACGGTAATTTTACACTTCTTCCATTATAATTCTGACCTAACAATTGAGTCTCTTTGGTCATTCTCTGATTCGACTCACACAATTTTAAAGCACCTATCGTACTTATATTACGGTCTGTCTACGTACGTACGTGTAAAGCTTGGTCTCGAGGGCTCTTTAAAATCAAATATTAGTCTCGTGTCGGTTCTCTCTGAAGACGTATCAGACTATTATATTTACATTGAACCCGGAGTGTCCACGACGAATAATTTATAAAATTTTCATAGAATTATAAGTATCAATTCGAATCATAGATCGTGGACGAATAATTTTTACTTTCACCTATTTCTTTTACCTAAATCCCCGCACTCGATTCAATCAAATTTCGATGTGCTTGATTATCACCCCTCCCCTTTTACCGATAGAAGTCATTCCGCGCGAAATGACATTGGACGATGGAAGAGAAAAAAAAAAAACGAAGAAAAGGTTCATCCTTCACTTAGGGGTGAATTTACATCTGATATGTAATAATACGTATGTATGTATAATACGTTCGGTACATATAATCTCTGTCGTTCGATAATCTTTTCATTATAAATTATAATAAGTGGACGTACAGAAAGATGGGATGTGGGATAATATTACGGGCTTATCATCCATGAGTTGTGGACTTATTCTATGAAATATATAGATATATAACGCGGACGAAAATAATTATATAGGTGAATATAAAAATGAAATTTTTTTTTTTTTCTTTCTCTCTCTTATTATTTCATACAATTTGAATACTCGATTTCGATTTGCAAATGATGGATCGCTCGGACGGCAATTTCACAACGACGTGACAAGTAGTTTTAAAATTGAAAAAAAAAATCTAATTAATTATCAATCGTACTTGGGGTTTTACTCGAGTTACAGATAAACTTTCGACGTATTATCACGAACGATAACACGTATGTACGTATCGGTTATAATGTGGTAACAGATATCATCGCGATAAATATATCCGAGGATTAAAATCTAATGACAAGCTCTCGAAACGGGCTTGTCAATAACGTGCTGAATATTATCGAAATGCACTTGTACAGTTTTATGAAAATTTATACAATTATTCGGTTAGCAACCAAATTCGAAATGAACATTGAATAACGTCAATAAAATTATTCGCAATCGACGCATCGTACGACATCAGACCCTATTTCGAAAATTCTGGTCACATGCATTTGATAAGGCATGCAGCCAGGCACGTGATATCTCGGTACATCTCGCCTATCTTGTTCTTCTGATACGAAAATCAATTTTTGGCCTGAATTCGCATTTTTAGAGACGGTATTATAGAGCTCTACATTACAATCGAAGGGTCGAATAACGTACATGTTGGGACATTGCAATACCTGTTACGGATTCGTTTATAGAGGTACAACCATTTTCGTACGATTACATATTTTTTTTTCGTTTATCATCAGATCGATAATACGATGATTGGCTTCGTAGATGCTCGGAGGATAGTTTTGTGGTCCCGATGAGGGGTCAAACTGCTTCACAGACTGCTCGGTTGATTCCTGACAAAAAAATTCGAATAGAGGTGAGTAGTAAATGGCAGTTGCAAAAAAATTCAATCATGCAGGAAAATATTACTTCTAGTCTGATTCACTCGATAAAATTCGTTTGAGAATCAAGATGTGACGAATTTGAAAAATACGTCACTTTTCGTCCCAAATAAAACGCCAAGCCTGTAGCCTCAGATTTTTGTCATAATTTTATTGAAAAGTGAACTATTTTTTCCGTGGGGTTTCGTGAGATTTTCCTATATATTTTGAGCTCAGGATCCCAAATACGCAAATTGAAATAATCTATCATCAAATTGAACGAGTTACCATCGTTTTATCTCTCTATAATATAAAAAAGTTGGGATATCTTGATGAATTATGATAATTTTCTCCTGCTGTCAAATCATGAAAATGATTGAGCTGTGTATAAATATAGCGGGGTGAATAACGAGAGAGTGTTTGTCGGGTATTGATAAATAATCGAATGAACACTGAACAAAGATGAATATCAATATATATTTACTGATTTACTTCAATCCGTTACATACAGTCACTAGCATCTTAATCACATTTTCTCATTAAGTTTAATTAATAATATATTTACATATGAGTTTTTTTTTAAATTATTACTTTTCATCGAGTTTATGTTTACTATTTTTACTATTCATGCATTCGTTGCTCGCGTCACGTAATCACTATTTTCACAATATATACATGTTTTCAGTAAGTTATTCCTTTAACGGGTATTTCGCACACGTAGGTGTATAGAAATTTAATAATCTTTGATTTTTATTCTTAACTATTAGGGTTTCTCGATTCTGATAATACCTAAGTGCTTGAAGGCCACTTGGTTTCTTTGTTAAAAAACTTGGACAAAAACTTTCACGCGTATATCAACACGCACACCTCCGTTTCTCGCATAATGAAACTAATTACCAAACAGTCGTATTTTAGTCTCGTTTCTTTTTTTGTTCGTTCTCCATGATGTTCACATCCATTAGTTATAATTCTCGAATGATCGTGTGAAATTCTGGTATATGTATTTGTATAATCGTAAAACTGACCGCGGATACTTATAAGGATAATAAAATGCCGGAACGAAAGTAATGGCGAAGAAAGCAGACGAATGAAGGACGTAAAAAGGGACGAGACGCGACTCCCAGATTACGACGAAGATTCGCATGGTAAATTTTTCCTCGCTTTCTTCTTCACGCAAGTTATATTGCACACACTTTTTCCAATACAACATAAATTGCGGCGTGAAAACTGTTCACGTTAACCAAGTTATCCAGTGATTAAGTTATCATAACCAACGAACAAATCAAACCGCCACTATTTTACTGGGATCAACTTTCACTCTGATGAACATCGTGTCGTCCTTGACAAAGTGACGTTTTTTCACCATCTCGTGCGAAACGAACCTAGGAAAACCAAAACCCAACGAATCCGGCTCACGACTGGGTCGCTGAAAATTTTTCCAAGTCGGATCCGGTATAAAGCTTTCTACTATGTTGCACGCCTTTTCCGCGACAACGGTCTGATCGAACATCGTGAATGACACGCTGTGAGAGAAGGGCCAACGTAACAAGGCGTCGTATTCTCCGGGGAGAATCTTTATGTATATCGAGATGTGACTTCCCTCGCCGGTTCCGTTTCCATTCAAGAAAATGGAGGCCTGAAAAATTGAAACGCACGTCGTTAACGCTGCCCAAAGACCTGGATCCGAAAGGGAAAGGGTTTTTTTTCTTTTTCAATCACCTGCAACTTATACCCGTATTGACTAGTGTAGAAGGGCGGGCTGACCAGCTCCATGCCTTCTTTGACTTTTGCCTCGGACATCTTAGCGGTGTAGTCCGAAATCTTCCATATCAATGTGCCGGTATAATTGAGGGAAAGTTTGCCGATGGCCGACTTGAGACTAGTTATCTGATGCTGTTGTTTCGTGACGACGCTGCACATCAAGCTCAAATGCATCTTGGCAGATTCCTCGAGGTGTTTGTCCAAAGAGAAACGATTACCCTGTTACGGAAAACAATCGTCAGACAACCGCCGTTGATTGGAGAGGAATGAAAATCGTTGTCCCGAGTCGGGAAGCGCATCGTCACCCACCTTGAAACGGCACCCGGCGTCCTTGAAGGTGCACGACAGTAAATGAGTGGTGCAATGGTCCTTGAGGTGAACCTCGAGGTCCTCCCTGGGGAGTACGGCGGTCTCGCAGCGATGAGGACACGCCACGGGAAACCTTCCGCATTTGGCGTGATGCGCCCCGAGAGTATCGAAGACGAACTCCTTGTTGCAGTAACGGCAAGCGACCAGCCTTTTCGCGCACTCTCCCAATTTGTGCTGACTTAGATGTCTTCTTTGCACTTTCATGCCGCACTTGTTCTCGCAGTAGAGCGGTTCGTAGCCGCAGGTACCGCTGTGTTTCTGCGAACAATTCAATCGTCGTATAATCGTCGTTCGAGCGCAATGAGAAAAACGGCGTAAAATAAAATGGAAAAAATAGAGAAAAAAAAAAAGAAAATAATCGGTCGATACGGACGAGCCGACGACCGCTCGCGTAATTATCGTTACCTCCAAGGTGTGGCCTGTAAATTCCTTGGCGCAGAAGTCGCATCGAGCCCTCCGTTGGGCGCAAGTGTATTTCAGATGGTCCTCCATTAGAACTCTCGGGATCATAGCCCCGCATTTATTGCTGCAGGGTACCGCGTCGTGTTTGCAGGTGTTCAGATGGGCCTGGCGAACGAAAACTTTGTTCAAGAATTTTGGAAACGTGAATACGGAATGCGAGGGGAAATGAAAAACCGTGTACGGTAATCTGTAACAAACCAAATGTTACTCACCTTTAACTTCCTGAGTTCGTCGGACCATTTGCAGCCGTCTTTGTGATGGATGCAGTAAACTATCGATCCCATTATTGCCTTCTCAGCTTCCAAGTCGTGGAAACTCTGAAACGTTCGAAAATGAGAAATGAAAATTTCATAGGAAACTAGCTACGTAGATTTTAAATAAGAATCCGACAAAAATACTGCATAACGAAATAATATGAAAATACGTTTCCCAGGTACGACGACGGATCGCTCGATCTCAACTCCATTTCCGCAGTCTATATGTATACCAATGTTTTTTTTTCAAATGTCTCGCGCGTGTAACGAACTGGTATCGAAATCAAACGTGGGCAGTAATTAGAGATTATTATAGCCGAGAGAAACGCGGTAGACGAATAACTTGTTTTTAATTCATTTGTTCGGTCGTTTTTTGAGGGACCTCTTTTTTTTTATTTTTCAAATACTCGAAAAAAGGGGGATTCAGCTCCAGAGAGAATGAGAAAAATAATGAGAACCGCACGACGCAACTTCCGGGGATTCGGTCCAGTGTAAACAAACGTAAGGCTACGTGGCGAGCGAACGTGAACGTATAACGGAAAGCCAACGAAAGTTTTCGTTCAAAGCTTTCGGATGATCTTAAAAATAGCATTGCGTATAGTAATGCGTAATTCGATGCAGGAGGTGGTGTTGCCGGAGTGATCTCAACGCTGGAGGAGGCCGAGTGCGGTCGGCTAGACCGATTATAGAAACAACGAACGTAAAACGCGCATCAAACGTCGTGGGGGGGGGGGGAGGAAGAAACCTCCAAAGTTTCGTCGAATAGAACGAATGGAACAGATGCACCCATATCTCGAGGGTCCTCGTACGTCAAAGCTCTTTTTGATTTTCGCCGGCGGTGTTCCAACGCCCACGACAGGTAGACCTCGCGTGCCGCGTTCGCCTTTGGTATAGTTTTTTTTTTTGCTCTCATTTTTCGTAAATTCAATTTTCTAACGCCCACCTGCCGCACACCTCTCGAAAATAACATCTGGGACATCTGCGATCGATTGATGCGAAATCGAACGATCGACGTGGACACGGAGCGCGAATGTCGTCGCGAGAGGATGACGGTTATTTACAAATAACGAGACGAGGCGAGGCGAGGGGCGGTGGGGGTGGCGTCCCATCGTCGGTAATATCATTATTTTCTATGAATAAATGGAGATAATTAATTCAAAATGTATACGGGGGTCGTTACTCGGTTATTTAATGACATCACCATTGCTCGAGGCAGTTAGTTACAGCGGTTACAAGGTGCTCTGACGTCACGGCAGAATAACGGACACGATCTTTGCGTTCCACTTAAAGGAACGAACGTCGTCTATCCCATTCCCGTCGGCATATTTACGTTAGTGTTAGGCCAGGGTTAGCTCGGGTTAGTCGTCTCCGACGTACCTTCTTACATACGCCCGTGTGGAGGTCTGTATATACCGAAAACACCTATGCAAACAGCGAAATAAATAAATAAACAAACAAACAAACAATCGAACGAATGAATGAAGAATCTCTGATCGTAGGATCGCGGATTCGATGAATATCGTTGATACATCTGAGTAAGATTGAACCTTGCGGGAGTCGAAAAAAAAAAAAAGAGAAAGAAAAAAAAAAAATGAATAAGTTTGGGGTGACATAAATAATTCATCGAATAATTCAACCGGCCAAGAAGTAGAAACCGGACAGTCGTAATAGTTTAGTCACCTTCAGCTGCCGGACAAAGGACTAGAAAAATTGTTGGAATATTTTTGTATCTCATACGAAGAGAGGGAGCTCTGCACCTCAGCTCTTCGCTTAAATTCCAAAGTGATTCATTCACGCGGTTGAATGCGATAGCGCGCATTTCTTTAACCCGTAGAATTTATAGACCAGCCACGGTCGGGTCTAGATAAAAAATACAATTTATTTTTTTTTTGCTGCCTCATTCTATTCGTCTTTTTGTCGGTAAACCCCGGACTTTTTTCATCCCCCTCAATTCTGTTCGATTCGATAAAGCGACTCGGCTGTATTTATTCTTTAATTTTCTGCGACGATCGATCGACGATCTATCGTTAATTTCCGATAATATTTAGCGATCGAATCCGACAATCGCTCCTTGATATTTTCCTCTAGTTTTTCGTCGTTCAACGCGGATTAAAAAAAAAAAACCGTGGGGCACAATCGGGTGGTACCGCCCGGTTTAGCGCGTACGCGTCTCCTCCACACGTACAAAAGAAGCCCGTGTACCATTCGTTCTCGGTATTTTCACCTGGTCCGCGCGCCATTTAATTCGCCAATGTTTTTTTGGAAAGTAGGCAGTGCGAGAAGGAAGAAGAAGACCTCTTCGCGTTCAACGACGGCGGAGGTAACGACACACGGCAACGTCCTCTCGCGTCTCCCTCCTCCTTTTCTCTCTCTCTCTTTCTCTCTCACTCTCTCTCTCTCTTTCCCTCTTTCGCCGAGCGAGTTCCCTAACCGCGCGCGTAAAAGTTTCGCGATCCCTCCGAGGCGGAGGGAGCCGAGCCCTCGCGGAAGGAGCCGAGGCCATCCGTTGCGCTCGGTTCCCACGCTTCCGCCGACCAAGGAGAACCAGCAACCACCGGCAGCCGGGCCGAGACGGGCGAGCTCGGGTCCGAGCCGAGGCAGGGCGAGACCGCGACCCACCGGCTGGCCGTTCCGACCCCGTCCTCGTCGCCGCTTCGCTCGTTCCTCGCTTATTCTTCGCTCCTCGCCGCAGCCCCGGCCCTTACCTCGTAACGTTACGCTCTTCGTTTCTCCCCATTTTTTTTTTCTTTTTATCGCCCATCCTCGCAACGCGTCGCGACAAGTCGTCGGAAAATTCCCTCGCCCCCCCCGCCCCCGTAAGACGCACAGGGGGTGCGGAAGGTGAGAATCCCGATAACGCGGAACGCGCGAGTAGGTTCGATTCCCGTTGTCGTCGTCGTACGGCGAAGAAGCTGCCGGACACGACGATAAAAAATGAAAATGAAAATCTCGTCACCGTTGAACACGATATTGAATTTCACATATTGTTTTTTTCTGCAGTCGGACCTGCGGTTTCCGGCGAGCGTACAAAAACAACTACGTCGGGGGAATTGTCGCCGAATACTCGTCATCCGCCCTCTGAGCCGATACACGTTTCCAGATAATAAAGGCGATCGTAAGGGTAATTGCGCCTACGAGAGTACGAAGTGAATTTGTACATGTGCGAATAATCACGTAATACGTGGAATATCGTGCCCACGTCCTTCCTTGGCTGGAACAGCGAGAGAGAAGGAGAGGAAACGGAAAGAAGAAAAATGGGAGAAACCATCTGATAAGGTCTGGAGCGAAAAATGTAACAACGTGCGGTATACGTTATTATTGCGTGTGATCTTTGAAAGATGAGGAGAGAGAGAGAGAGAGAGAGATAGAGAGAGAGAGAGAGGGGGGAAAAGGAAGGAGGCAGCTAACGGAATACACGTGTGTTGTGTATCAGATTCGAAACGGACTTCGGTACGATATACATAAATCCGCGGATTTGGATTCAAGGTAAAATTCCATTTAATCCTATATGCTAAACTAGTTCGCGGTGATTTAAGGAGGCTAATCCGTTGTTAATTGGCACTATTGTCAGACCTGTATCTTTCTGGCGAATCGATAGCTCGTTGCATTCGAAGTTTACCGCAGCTTGGGGGGAACGCGCGACGAAAAAAGAAATGTCAACGAAAGTGAAATCGAAGGTGACGTCGTCTAACGAAGTAAAAAAAAAAAAAAACTTCCGAATCACGCACCCCCGCGTGGTTTTCTCGTCAACACCGACAGCCGACGACTGTCACCCTCGAATACCCGAGTTCGTGATCGGAAGAAAAAAAAAAAAAACCCTCCCTATTCATTGACTCAAGTTTCTCAATCAATCGAATTCCCATATTCCGTACAAACAACGGTCGTCACTTTAGGATTACGAGATAATATTTTCGTCGTCCTTTATTTAAAACAACCCCTCATTTTGACGTGCGAACGGGACGTCCCAACGACGTTCCACCGATGGTTCGTATTGTTTGTTTGTGTTTGTGTTTGTTTTTTTTTGTTGCCCTCACCTCCTCGTTTATGACAGCTGGCTTGTCGATGTTGTCGCCTATGGGGCTCGGCGGCGACGTTGGACTGGAGCTAGGGCTGACTTGAAAAACTTTGGCCTCCTTCGAGGGTCTTTGGGGTGAGACCCTCGCGGGAAAGCTGAGCGTTTTCGTCCACTGCGTGAGCCCGCGAACCATTTTGGCGATAATCGAGGCTCGACAGGAGGCGACGTTCCCTCTTCCTCCGTAGGGACGGGAGGATTCGCACCGCTTACCGATCCTGTTATTCTCACCGTTTATCGCATTCATATACCGGGGACGCGAGCGACGAACCGTCCCTGTTTATTTATCAATCGCGCGGTGATATCGCCTCACGCACTTGTCAACGGTGTCACACACATTTCGGTCTCCCTTTTCGCCTGAGGCTCTCGAGGTCGGAGAAACCGCGGGCTCCTCGAAACGATCCGGAGTCGTTGATTCCCGTTTCCCGTTTTCGTTGTTCACTCGGACGGATCGTTTCGCACGAATTCGAAGGACCTTCGAAAGTTTGGAACGCGGAGACGAGGAGCGCCGTACGTCCTTACCCTCGAAGACTCGGCGGCAGACTGAAACGTCGGTGGGTCGGTGTACGAAGAGCGGAGGAAACAGCACAGGATCGGGAGAGACAGCTGCACGTCGTCCGCCCCGGAGGTACGGGGGGCTGTGATTGGCTACGGTCGCGCGTGTGCGACGAAGACGGACGGGGTATTACCTCCGCGCGGTTTTCTCGCGAGAAAGAAGGAGGGTGATAGAAGGGAAAAAGAGATTGATGTTATTCGAAACGCGAGAGAGAGAAGGGAAACGAAGGATCGTCGGGCGATCCGGCACATGCACAGGGCAGCCTTGAGGCTCGACTCCCCCCCCCCGTGTCTCTTCCTGCGATTTGCTCGATTAACCTGTTCGGAAAATTCAGCGCCTACGCGAATCGTTCGATCCGGATACTCGACTCGACGGCGTTATCCGCGATAAAGAGAAAAAAAAGACGCGCGTTAATTCCGTCGAGGGATCTCGCGGACGCCATTTTGTTTTCCATCTTCCGGGACACTTCCTCGAAAGAAAAAACGTCTCTCGATTGACGTGGGAAAAGATCCATCGACGATCTCAACGAATTGGAAGAGCCGCTCTGAAATGTGAGTATTTCGAGTAATCGAGTACAAGGAGGAATGCAAATCGAATGAATAATGACGATTCGCGGTTGAATCGTCGCGTCGTAGGTACGAAAGACGTACGGACGGTGGTACGTGAACCTGCGCTCGTTGAACTTTACGCGCTGACGAGACGAGGTGAGTGCGGCCGATCGCATTATAGTTGTAAAAGGTACACGCCGATGGGTTGGAAGTTGGAAGACCCGGGCAGGGCAGCTGCGGCCTTCTTCGACCTTCCCCCTTCCACCGCGGTACAGTCACCGTTGGGAATGGGAATGGGAATGAAAATGGAATGGTTGTGTACCTCCGCCTCGTGGTCTCCTCGAAGTCGCTCTTAGCCGCTACGCGTATGCCTCTTCTGCTGAACTCCAAGAGAGAGCCGAGCGACTCCGCTCCTCCACTCGATCTCGCTGCCTATAGCCACATCACATGCTAGGTATAACTATCCTCCTGTATCCACGTTATTATTCCCTTGCACGTCGCTCGTACGCGCACACCGATCCGATGCATATATACGTATGCATTTTGTCGCGTGTAACAAGGTGCAGCGGGTAAATAGCGTTTGTCACAAAACGAAAAGGTCGCTCACTTGGGCAATGAAGAGATAAACGATCCCCCGATTACATTATACAGCGATATCATTCTCTCTCTCTCTCCGTGTAATAAGAGACAAGGAGAAAAACGACGACGAAGAAAAAAAAAAGAAATAGAGAGAATCACCTTTCTTCGTTCGCTCGCAGGGTAACGGGGATGGTGTATCGCAAGTTTTATACGTATACGCTGTATAAAATGGAGCAGCTGCATCGCCTTGCGAAAATAATTAATGACCATATACACACGCGTGCTGCTTGCGCAATCGGGTCAGTCGAAAATCACGGCAGCGCCGTTCGTCCGAAGATTGCGGTCTGAGTCGGATTCGGGACGTTTTTTCTTTTTTTTTTTTCATCATCATCTTCGATTCCGTAAAAGAGAAGAGGAGAGAAAAAAATTAGAAAAAAAAACTTCGTCACCGCGTACGGATTCGACTTTCGCCGGTAAAATTTTCTAGCCTTTTTTTTTGGAACGTTGTATACATTTTGGCGAGGCGTAAGAGATTATCCGGAAATCGTCAAAAGTTACGACGATAGTATTACGAGAAATTTAGCATATTTATATCATCGGCGGTTGGTCAACGTCATTTTATCGCTCCGTTGATCTGCGGTTATCCCAGAAGAATTTCGAACGAAAGACGTAACGAGTCGAATTTCGATCTATCGGAAATTCTGCTCGGTATAATTCCGAGGTATTCGAAGGTGGCTGAGGAGGCTAAAAAAAAGACGCATCGAATTCACAGGATTACAGGCGCAAGGTGGTGATACCGTAGGGATCTCCGGGGAGAACGAGGGAGGCATCATCTGCCGTCGGATCCTCGTCCTCGTCCTCGTCCTCCACTCGTGGACAAAGAAAATCGAAATTCTCAACTCCGCGCCGCATGTGCGGCGGCACACGGACGTGGAAACACCTGGTTTCGGGCCATTTACACGGCGTACGGCAACAACGACACACGTGGATATAGGTATACGTACGTATAGGTATACATAGAAGCAAACCTCTTCGAAAGAGAGGCTGCTGACGAGCGTCAAAAAATATAATATAAGGGCCGAAAGCAGCTGCTATTGCCGCCAGCAGCTGCAACATATTCTGCCCTCACAATCTGGTCAACAGACAGACGTTTCACGTATACAAAATACCCGCACACCGTACCGCCGCATCCCTCGCGCGTCCCCGCCCTCCACGAAATTTCGTCCAGACGTTGATCCATTTTTTTTTCCCCGACTTTTTCACAGTGGCTAGGGAGAATTCGGCATCGATTCAAACTCGATCGGAGAAGATCGAGGAAAACTGGAGCAACGTGTCGTGGACGGAAAAATAAATGTGGGGCTCCGCGAGTAACGACGTCTTCGAAGTCGATGGACTAAAATTTTAAGGACACCCGTGCAATCGGGACGGCGGAAAGGGCGTTACATAGGTACGTACGTACGAGAGTCGCGGGGTAGTCCGGCGGGTTTACCCGTAGCAGCTGCCCCCCGTGTAAAACCAAACTTCCTGAGAGCTCCGCTCCGCTCGCACATCTGCCGCGCGTCACAAAACCCACACACATTACAATTAGGCGAAGAACGAACGTTGTACGAATTCGTGGTGCGCGTATCGGTGGAAAAAAATGTGAGGATATTCGGTAAATTGTGTATACTTGTATACGCGGTGTACGCCCTCGCCATGGAAGCCCGCGGGTACGGGGAAGGAGGAAAAAAAGAGGAGCGAGCGGTTAATTAATGCGGCGTCGTTCGACCGGTCGCCCACCGGATGTCGAGAAGAAGATGGAAAGGGACCGGAGAAGTGAGGTAAATACCTCGGAATCGTCAGCGATCGGACATGGACCGCTCGCGAATCGATTCGACGACGCGAGGGGAGAGAGGAGTGATTTCTTCGTGCGACAATCGGCCTGATAACGCCGAGTATTTCTGGCGTAAATGTTGAACGGGTATACGTATATTAGAGAGACCGCCGTATATCCCCGCGGAGTGAAAGGTGACTAACCCGTAAACCGCGTGTGTGTGTGTGTGTTTTGCCGCCACCGCATGGGCACATTATCATAATCTATATCCGTCTTCAATGCAACGCGCAACTACTGCCGAACATTGAAATCGTAACGTGTACGTAACTGGGACACCTATGTTTCGATAGTGTACACTGTTTTGCCCATTACCGAGCGACTCTGTACGTCAAAGTATGGGGGAATAACGCGCTCGATTTATTCGCAAATTTATGAGTCAATGAAAAATAATTTGCCCCCAAGCAAGCTGCCTCGTTGTCTTTTCTTTTTGTTTCCGTTTGAAAATTTCCTTCGCTTTCTGTAAAATTCACAGAGGCGAGGGGGGAGAGGGGGGGGGGGGGGGGGGGTCTCTGTAACAATTAGCATTTCCCGGTAGACCGTTACCGTTTTACCTACATATTATTACATACCTGTTCAGCCGCAGCGGCACGCAGCACGGTATACGAGTGTGAGCTCGTAACGCGATCAGGCAGGAAAATTTCTCGGCTAAAATTTCCCGGATGTTAATTCAGCCGACGCGCGTCAGAATATGGGGACAAAAGAACAGAAGTCCACTCGAGAGCTACCCCGCATCGTTTGAGGGAGAATATCGCACGCGCCCGAGATGCTGGATAATTATCACATACGTATACATATGATAACACGTATGAGAAATTCTTGAATAACGGATGACGCATTATAATTATATAGGTACGTAACTATATATCAAGGCCACATTATTTCGACGGCGATTGTATACGGATATTATTGGTCACTTTCGAGTCGCGTCCGTTAGAAGTTTGTTCGGTGTATAATAACGTACTGTACGTATAACACCGACCGAAAAGAAGTATATATGTATATATATATCGCTTATAATAATGGACCACGTTTGCATCGAGCGCGTGGCACACGAACAGGTTTTTAAAGAGCCGTTTGGCTCGTCGGGTGTAAATATAAAAAACAAAGAAAAAAAAGAAATCAAAGTAAAGTAGAATAAAACGAATAAAAAAAAAAAGGAACGTAAAAAAACGTTGCAGAATTCAAGCGGACGAGTGTATGGGTCAAAAAAGGAAACTGAAAAGTGAAGTAAAAACAAAAATTCACTCGGCGGTATAGCGGTGGTTGAAATTACGGACTCTCATTCTCCTCGAACTTTGCGTTTATACGGCCGACCGCTCGCCGTGTGTATATGACCTCTGCAGTTATACGTGCCCTCGCGTAAGCCGAACCTGCGTTCGGATCCTTTGTAAGTTTTGTACCGATCAAAGGGGGCAACCACCTTCTCGTCGCGCTACGCCTATGAAGAGGTACTTCCTGCATTTCCTGTCCAACACCGAGAACCCGACCGTACGCGTACACCAGGGGTGTACCCGCGTGTATCGGTAGGACGTTAGAACGCGCAAGGAGAATAGAAATAAAATAGTTCGATGAAGTGCGGCACGACGCGATGTAAAACGAAAAGCGGCTACCCTAATTCGTAGGAAAAGAAATTAGACAAAGGATGTGTTTCTCCGCCCCCTCCCTCCACCGTATACAGCTACAATAAATGGTTTCCACATCTCAAAGTAAGAGCAGCTCTTCTAGACGTTTGCGCAGGTTGAAAATATTTCTAAAAGAACACCAACTGCGGTAGGTATATACACGGGTGAAGTGAAGTATGTAAAACCGATTGAACGAAAAAAAAAAAAAAGAAAAAGAAAAGAAAGGAAAAGTATAGAATTGCTTCGGTTGCGAGCGGAGGAATCCTCGAGAAGATCGAGTTGTAGAAATACCTGGTATATGCGCACGTGTGCATGCTATACGCCAAAGATTTAACCGATATTATATCACGGAGTAAGAAAATAATCACCCGTGCGCTTCTAAATTCAATGTAGGTATACGTGCAAACGGCAAAGTGAAAGGATATATCGAAGAGACACGCGTTCATCTCACGTCCGAAGTCTCGTGTTTCGGATTCTCCGAGCGCGGCGGTGTAAAATAACACCCGTCGTTGTACCGCGCGCCGTGAAATCGTAGGAAATTTTCATCTCTCCAAAAGAATTCGCCAAAAAACATTTCCAATTCGAGGGGTGAGAATTGTCGGGTATCTTCGCAAGTGGAAATGAAAATCGAACGTCGCGTAAAGATCTATATTGAAAATCTGGATCGTTCGCACATCGAGTCCACGTTTACCCCGTTCGCTCGACCGGTCGAACAATCGCCAATTATTAGGATTGTGCGCATTCGCAACGGTAGCGACAAACGATAATTGGGATTATTTCGGAGAGCCGGCGGCGCGGAGAACAAAAACATCGATATCATGATTATAATCGAAGTGCATCGCGTCGAGATGAATTCTGCATACCCCTCGTACGTTATATGACTTTTAATGAAACGAGGTACCCGCTGTTGTTGTGTACCGTACCCGGTACAAAAATATAACTCTGTATCATAAATAAAAATATATGTCGATTAAACCGAGATGCATGTAGGTGTACCAGCTGTCCCGGGCAGCTGCACCGTTCCCCAAATATATGCATATACATGTGTGCGACCACGTATACGTATAGACGAAGCCTAATTGCCGGCTATAGTTTAGCGTTACAATGAAACGACAATATTATATTAGAGATACTATTGCGCCACCGTTCGCATGCACGTGCCGTCTAAAGTTGTATACTTGGAACATTCTACGTTATTATTTTACCTAGTTAATTTACGAAATGTACGTATGTATGTATATAAAAATCTGAACGATTCTTCTGATGTTACATTAAATTGCATTTACGTAACCGTACGATAAAAAATTTGCAACACCGGAAAAGAGCGTAACACACACGTACACGAATATGAAGCAACCCGATCCATCGCGTTTATTGACATTAAATAAAATAAGAAACTTGGAAAAAAATCAATTTTCAATCCTTTGAATTCTCATGCGAAATAATATACTTATACGTACACCCAATAGAATTGCCATTAATTATCTCGTATACGGTCGTTGCGGTTGAAATTTTTAAAAGAAAAAATTAAACATTCGGTGAAACGTTAGGCACGCGATCATGCTACTTAAATTATTATAAAATATATCGATGCATAAATGTATAATACATGAGATTTACCTAGAAATTAAAAAATTTTCATCAAACTCACCGTGTGGGAGATCCGGTTGGCATTTTATAAGCAAAAAAAACCAAAAATAATAATAAAATAAATCAATAACAATAATTTCAAACAATTTTTTTATACACCAGTGAATCAAGTTTACGAGTTTTTATCAAACGGCGCCTCTATAATATGCATACGTATGTGTATACAATTACATACACACGGGACACAGATGTGATTCAAACCGTTCGTTTTCCGTTGAAAGAAAGGAAGAAAGAAAAAAAAAAAAAAAAAAAGGAAACAAATATTTGCAAAGAGAAGAAATAAATAATTGAAAAGGATAAACGAAATTTCCCAACAGTCAACTGGAACCGGTATCCGCGTTGCAACAATAATAATTAGCACAAAACTGTAACGACATATTAGTAGACCGATGGACAATTAATGTTAACTGATTATTCTAGCGAACGAAGGTAGAAGAATAAAATAAAATAAAAAAAAAAAACGGACAAAACAGCGAAGCGAATGATCGATAATGAGAAATTGTACAGGTATGTAAAAATTCACGGTGTCGCGACGTAGAGTGTGACCGAAGAACGACTGACTGCGTGACTTTGGTATCTCATATTATTATATACGAAGACAGGATAGACAGTGCAGCAGCAAAAGCAATAGCAGCAGCAGCTGTCGTGTACGACGTACGGTGAACCACCATACCATGTAAAACTGAAGCCCGGAACGTTCCTACGTATACGTATACAAGGTAGAAGGTATAAGGTATAAAATATAAGGTGTAAGGTATTGGCGTCGTCTCCTAGCTGACGCGTATATGTGGTACATTACACGTATTCCACGTATACAGAAAAAGGCTGCAGGTACTCGATATATGTGTGTACGTACGTTGTACATAGTTATAACGCAGGTGGCAAACAGGTGAACGTAGCGGAACACAGGAAGTCCCAGAGACGGAGACGGAGATAAAAAGACAAAGAGTGATCGAGCGAGAGGGAGTACAAGGAGGGAAATGGTAGCGAACCGTAGGGAACGATTCCAGAACGAGAGTTGCGAAGGGAGTCGTCGTCGTCGTCGTCGTCGTCGTCGTTTGTATTTACTCCTTGTATTCTCCTTACGCTCTAGCAGCTATCGTATACGCTTATGTTATAATTTTGAACTCGTAGGATCGTCCCGTAGGCGTGTACCGATGTTATTCGCTCGCTGCTCCTTCCTCTCCTCCAAACGAACGAACATTTTTTAATTCACGTCGCGGTCCCATGTAATTTTCCCCCGCAGTTGAAATTGTTCGAGAAATTTATTTCCCCACATCTTTCGGCGTAGGAGAATCGCTGGGGCTCCGCGTACGCGCATAAAATTTTTAATCTCTCATCTATTCGAACCCCTTACGACACGGCGGACCGAGCAGAGTTGGTTAAGTTTCTACGTGTGTATGGAGTACCTTATGCTCGCTCGGAATTGTATAATAATTGTTAGAATTTTAATCGCCGATATAAATAGAGGAGAGGAGGTATACATATATGCGGGATCATCATTTACGCGTGATACGATGCAAGGTATATTAACGTGCCCATCAAACGTCGCGATCTTTTACCTCCGGAGTCTTTGAATACTTAATAACAGAGCCCCGAGGGTTCCGCCTCCGCTTCGCGTACCCCTTCGGTATAACATAAGTAGGCAGTGCATGAAAATAAAGAAATAAAGGAAGCTACGAATCGTTTGCCCGCGGCTCAAATTAACCTAAACGTAAAAGAGGGACAGTTTCGCTTTTCGTGAGTCGGTGATATTGAACCAGTTAACAGAAGCTATAATCAGGGGTAGGTAGGCGAAGGGGGATAAATAATGCCGCAACTCGCGGGACATGAATTATCCCCTATCCTCTGTATCGGCTACCTGTGAGCCCCAAAGATCCTGCGGGACGAGAATAATCGGGGAATTGACGATAGCCGACGTCGCGGAGCTACTGGCGAATCTTAACGATAAAATACACCTCCTGCGGAAGGGAATAGCGGAGCTAAAAAAATTTCAAACAATATCAGTCGGCGAGAACTACGGAGATTGTTGTTCGGGGTAACCGTAAAATCGGAGGTTTTTGATCAAAACAAACAAAAAGATAATTAACGACGCTTCGCTTTTCAGACCGGTATCGCCGCCGTACGTCGAAGAAAGAAATTCGCGCTCGAATTTACAATCAGAGGAAAAATTATGGGAACGTGAATCCGATGACGCGAGGAGCAACAGCTCGAGATTCTGCGTTCCAGGTGCGACCGATCGTCGTCGTAATCGGGTCACGAGCTCATCCACGAGTTACAACGACGCACCTTCGTCATTTGGAACTCAAAGTGGAAACGATCATTCTTATTTTGTCGGGGTTCGAAATGCAGGAGGATCAGAGGCGAAGAATGTACTTCCGGTGAACAATTCCGGACACACGATACTTGGAAATGGCGGATCAAGTAAAAGAGGGGCGATAAATACACGCGCTGGGGATCAACGACGACGGAAATCTACCAAATCTACGATTACGGAAACGGAAAAATCCGACAAATCGTCCAGCCCCGAGTGCTACGGTAAACGTGTTAGAAAACGAATTTCTCGGGGGGTTCAAACTACGACTGGAAAAAAACAATTCTCGCACCGCGTAAAACGGAGGATTATCAAGCTGTTGAAATTCACGTGGCGTTCCAGAAGGGCTGAAACACGAAAACGGAGGACTACCGAGATCAGCGATATTCCCCCGGAAGATAAGAGCATTCGTGTGATTTACAAGTCCCGCGGGAACACCGAGGTGAAAGATGATAATCCTTCGGGCAAAGAGGGTGACGAAACCGACTCGCCGAGACTGAATACAAGAAACAGAAAATATGACTTGTCTGTGGACGGAAAGAATATTGAAATCGTTCGGAGGGAGCAGTTGAATACGGAGACAAAGGATTCGAGGGTTTCCCGCAGGAAATCCGGGACTCCTTTGAACAGTTCGAAGCGGCCTGAGAAACGTAGACAGAGGGGAAGGGTGACGACACCAGGAGGGGTAAATAAAGTTGGCAAAGATGTGGATAAATCTGGAAGGATGATTATTAAGGAGCGAAAAAAGCCAAGAACGCCGCGCAGTGGGAGGTCGATCGGCAGTGATGGAAAAGATAATAATTTAACCGCAGCATCTACTACAGGTGAAAAAATAGAGAAACAGGAGAAACCGGTCGCCGACGTTATCGGCGAACAGAGTACTGCGAAAGTGGGAACTAAAATTCCGAAGGTGACTAAAAATTTTCCCCCCTCCAAATGGTTCACAAAAAGTGGTGCCGCAAAAAAATCTACTGTAACTGATCGGCAGAAGAAGATCAAAGGAAATGCGTATCCCGATCAGAAAACGATTCGCAAACAACCCAATGTGAGAACAAACGACATTGCTGATGTGAAGAGGCGCCTCGACGCTTGCATAGAGGATCTGAATGGCATTATTTTGAATTTGTCGAAAACTTATCAAGCTGGCCTCGCGAACGGGGGACCCGCTGGCGAAGGAATTGCAACGGTGAATGAGAATCTTCAGCGGCGGGGTCGATCCCGCGATCGGCAATAGTCGATTGTTAATGCGAAGTTATATTACAGGAAAATATCTTATTTTGATTACCTTTGACGATGACATTATATCTGAAGACGTCTCGTTGGTCGTGGCACTCAAAATTAGGAAGTATCGGATCGATCATATTATTATACACACCGTTGACCTAAAAATAATAAAATTAACCACAGTTGGAAATGTGGATTATCGTTCTACCGTTGAGAGTAGAACGGTTCCGCGTACTTCTCCGCGTTTTGAACTTTAATCTACATTCTGCTCACCGATTGCAGTGCGCACTCCTTGGTGCGCGACTGTGATGTGCATTTTGATATTAAAAACAGCGACCCGTCGCGACGCCCATGGCGCTCATCCTTCCACTGGAGCAGACCAATCGAGTTTCTGACAGTTAAGCAGTGAAATCAGCTGTTGTGATTACATCCGCCACACCGGTTGCACAGTTCAGTGACCGGTTGGCATGTTGCATCTGTCTCGATGGTCTGCGACAAGAACATAAACAATTAATCAACGATGCCGCACGAAATATTGTACAGAGAAAGTTACGGTGATCATGGGGGAGAAGTTACATTCGTTAAATCTGTAGGTGAGAAGAATCATTTACGCAAAAATTATTTTTGTTATAATGCAGTTCATATGATTAACCTACCCACCACACGTATTGCCTATTTATAACAGAACACGTCACCATAACTAAAATTGAAGATTCTGAAACACCTGGAACAAAATTATATGGGAAAACTGTACTGACGTTTTTGAAAGAAGTCTTTCTACCACAGGGTTTTCCGGATAGCGTGCACTCAGATTACGTTCCCTATCAAATCTGGGACACTGTTCAGGTCTGCTTATTTGAATTCAATTATCGATAGATGATTATTACATTTTTTGTACTTCAGGCATTCGCAAGTACCATTATGGGAACTTTGACAACTCACTCAATCATGCAAGGAGTTGGCGTTGGAGATACCTCTGCCACAGCATTAGCAGCGGCCATAACTTGGATTTTAAAGGATGGCACTGGAATGATTGGGCGGATTCTATTTGCTTGGTGGAATGGGTAATGGAATATTCAACTGGAAAACAGTAGAAAATAATAACATCTTATCCTGACGATCTATATCTTTCAAGACCCAGCTTAGACGCACAATGCAAAAAATGGCGTCTCTTTGCAGACATCCTCAATGACTGTGCAATGGGTATAGAATTGACGCTTCCTTACTTTTCGAATCATTCCATGGTTATATTATGCGTTTCGACTGGAATGAAATCAATTGTCGGTGTTGCCGGCTCTGCAACTAGGGCTGCTTTAACGCAACATCAGGCATTGCAAAACAATTTGGCGGATGTTTCAGCCAAAGACGGCAGTCAGGAAACGTTTGTTAATCTGATTGCCTCGTTTGTAGGAATATTGGTATTATCCAACATTGGGGATGGTCGGTAAGTTATGAAAAGAAGCTGAACTCTTCTGTTCTGAAAATACAAATGAATTATTATGCTAGAGCATTGAGGAGTAACTGCTAAGGATGATCTGCATACAGATATGTAATGGAATTGTTTGTCTTGCTGGCAACAGTGCATCTGTACGCTAATTACCGTGCAGTTAAAGCGCTGTGCTTGAATTCGCTGAACGAAGATCGCTTGGCATTAATAATACGGAATTATCTGATTAACCAGAGTATACCTGGTCCCTCAGAAGTCAACAAAATTGAATCAGTGCTGCTCTGCGGAAATTCAAGTATGTATCAATTTTTATTTTCAGCAACTCACACTACAGGCAATCAAGTTCTGATAGCACTCATTCCTTTCATTTTTTCGCTTTCAGCTGAAAAAATGTTTGGTTTTGAGATAAAAATGGGCGTCTCGTTACAAAGTGTATTCAAAAACCGTATAATCAATCCGGATGATTTACAGCTTCTATCAAACCTCTTTCGAAATCGAAAGTACCTAATCATTATGGACGTGAAGCAGAAAACAATTTTTGTACCAATTGCAAAGGATTCGCAATCTTCAGAAGTGTTGCAGGCATACTTTCATGCATGCATATATGGGCTAATCACCTACATGACGCTCAGGTGGCCCATCGTGAGTAAAATAATGTTAGTAAAAATCTACGCATTAATCGATATTTACAACTTACTAATATTCATTCCAGGATATCTTACTCAAAGCCAGATCGTATGAACCTTCGTATCCTCTAATGCGGATATACCTTTTGAACAAGAAGTATCCATCTCGTAGCAACAGAGCACTAGCGCGAATTCCTGTGGAAATTATCCTAGCTACAGAAGACATTATATCCAAGGAATTCCGACTCTTTGAAGCAGCCCTAAAGAATAGTGGTACATCAAATGACGATGTTATTGATATTATAATTTGGAATTGGATAAGTCTATGGCTATTTTAATTACGTTTTTAATATTCTTCAGCTTGGCTGACTAATACAAATCTTTTACCTGTGGGACAATGGCGAGGATCCTGGGGCCAGCAGAGTGATGGTGGAATGAAAGGGAGAATCTCCAAACACTCTGAAGTCTTACATTATGGAGAACAGAATGTCATTGAGGACATAAGTGATTAAGCACTTGAGCAATACTAAAATATTTTTATGTTGTATTGTATCAACATGATCATTTGTTTTTTCACATTTTATACATTCTGTAACAGAATCTGACAAATTTCTAGTTTCAACCACAAGCTTATCACCTCAAATTCACGGGAATTGGTGGATGTTCACAGTAGCGGCTGTAGGTTGAAAAAAGATTATTTTCGGCAAATTCATAAAAATATCACAAGTTGGGAGAATGAGATGTGTTAGGACTCGTATTCTGGCTTTGAACCAGTCTGTGATAAGTGCTTCACGATGTCCACCCAATCCCATCCACGAGGCTTTTCTCCTTTGCCATCAGCACGATTCCATTGTCGTCGTTTCTGTGCCTTAGTCAGCTGTTCCTTTTTAACTTTTTTCGATGATTCATCCTGCAGCAAAGTGAAAGTATGTTTGAAACGATTGTGCATCGAAGTTTAAGCTATCGGATTTTCTACCTGAACATTTTCATCAGTGATTGAGAGTTTGTTGGCATCAGATTCAATCTCGTCAATTGAGTCTGGCTGATCCGCTAGTAAATCGGTGAGATTTTCCTGGACAGATTGGAACAAGGTATACGTCATTGCAGACCCCAGCCATTGCTCTGCTTCGGCATCAACGTGTGCTGCTATTTTATCCTTCACACCTTGTACACTGAATTATGCCCATTGTTTACTGCTAATTGTAGCATTTTAACATAAATTATTTCTCAATTAATCATCCCTTGATCCACTTACACGTGTTTGTTGTAGAATGTATTCATGTTGAGACATGGCTTCTGGGAGGGATATGTTGGCCCCCAACTGATTTCCAACAAAAATGATTTGAGGTCATCATTCTCTCCGTACTAGATAAAAGGAATGTAAACGTTATTGCAGTTGAAGTGAATTGCGAAAGGGTTATGTGCTTGGGCACAGAAATGTGTACACCTACTTTATATTGGTAAGTCGTAGGACTGAGTTGTTTGAATGCAGCATCGCCGTCATAGATTGATAGCAGGACCTCTCGTTCTTCCTCTTGCAATTCAGCATCACTCATTTCTTGATCTAAACTGCCCTGCAACAACTTCTATACACGACTGATCTACTAATGTCAATGAACGTATACAAATATACTGTATGGTCACAAGTGGGATGGGGTAAGGTTATGCCTAAGTCTGAATTCGTTGGTTGAAACAAGCGCGCATGAACGCCCTGGATGCCAATCAAACCATTGAGATCAAACAATTGATCAAACTGTGCCTGTTTGTTATGAAAAATTGTAAAAGGAAAATTTTTAACATTGAAATTTACATTTATTTATACTGTTTGTAGTATACATCCAAATGGTACTTATCGAAATTTGGATCGCGTTCAACAATATATTTCCAGTGAAAAAGTTCACCTGCTAGTGCAAGAAAGCTAGCTGTGTAACCAACAGAAAGAGCAACCAATGCTCCATAGAGCTTACGAAGGTCTATTAATCCCTTTGAAGAACTGCTTTCCTGGGGTCGTTCCGCATTAACCGTCCACTGCATTGAATCACTCAACCATTTTTGCACTAGACCGGTTTCAGTGACACGTCGTATCTGATGAGAAAAAAAATCAATGTAAATAATAAATTGTGGGCCTATTTCAGTAGATTCTCACCACAACATCTACGCGTTGCTTCAGCGGCGAATTTCTATCGAGCCCCAACGAAATAGGCATATGAATAGCACACTCTGACATTATATGTAGGTTTCGGTCAGCAATTATGGTCTCATGGTATCTAGTTGCATTCCACTTCTGAGCTGCTTCTACAATTTGTCGTTTTGCACGAGCATGACGGAGGAAATATTTGTTTTCATAATAAGCAAATTTACCAGCAGCAACCTGAGCAATGGCTTGGTCATCGTCTTTGATTATTTCAAATTTGTTTCCAATTTTCTGAGAGTCTCCATCTAATGAGGCCAAAAAAAAATTTTTCATTTCCTCACTCCAGCCGCCAACAGCAATTTGGCTGCTTGCCAATTGACTTAGAGTATCTATTGTCACTCTGAAACCATATTTGAAGAATTGAATTGTTATGTTATTTAATTCCGCATTTACTTCTCTGGTCGCTCGTCAGCTCAACTTTTACCTGCTCAAAGGATTAGCAAGTATAGCGGTCATGCTAGCACGATATGCTACTGCAACTAGTATACTGTAAAGCCACCACCATCCTATGAATACACGGAGTGCCCAAGCATCTGGGAGTCGTGGTAGTGAAACAGAGAGTAGAGTTCCATATGTATAGAGCATACTGTTTTGCAGTTCTGTAAATAAATACACACTTCCTACCGAGTCGTCTGCGCTGCTATTTTTTTTCAAAATTTTCACCGAATTTTCATTTTGAATAATTGCCTTTTTTTTGTATAAACTTATTGTTTTTTTATAACAGTGCGCAAATCGGTACAGAATAAATCCTCCTAAGAAGAGAGTAGACAAGACAGCAAGCCACATGTAAGCCCTGGGAATAATAGAGAAATCTTAAACTCTAATGATGTTAGATAGTATTTTAATTGCTTAGTGAAACGAACTTGAAAGGCATGATAAGGATCTTCCAAGAATTGTCGGTCAATGACTCAGGTGTGAGAAAGGTGAGACATTCGGTGTTGTATGGGGTTGATAAGTCGAACAATTCCAAGTGTTGTGCAGTGTAGTAAAGATCTCCAAGAAACAACGCTGTCTTGCCAGAGACTGCTTCCCCAAACAAACCGGTATAGCTTTCGTTCTCTCCAGCAGCCCCCCATTTCTCATTCTCCAAGTTAGGCGGAATGTAAAGTGAAGGATGAAAGTTCATTGCCTTAGCAAGGATTCTCATTAACTCAAACTCTATACCAAATGGAGCTGAATCATCTGCTAAGCGTTCTTGGAAAAGTGGCTTTACATATTCCGTAATCGCTGGAATGTGTGGAAATATAGCTACCCTAAACAAAAATAATTCCGCTGTAGTATTAAACGTTATTTCAACAATAAACAAGATGGTTGACAATCAAGATTCACAAACCTGAGCGATTGATAGAAGAGGTTTTTAGTTTTATCAGGATAAAGATCGTTTTTGTATCGCAGCCTGCCACGATACCAAGTATCTACGTACTGTGGTTCTAGATCACCTTCACTTGGATATGGGAATGGCACGGTATTGAAATCGAACCACTCAAGAGGGTCCTTCTCTCCAGGACGTTGTATTGCAGAATTGTAACGACGAATGAAAATCACGTTCACTATTCTATTCCATATGTAGTTTAATGTTGAATTAAATATTCGATCATCGTGAAGTACTATAAAGTCTCCTCGAGTATTGATCAGACGTTCCCTTGTCGAATGAAAAATCAATTTGAAACTTGAATGAAGATTCTTCAACTGCAACTGACCATTTTTACATCAAATGCTTACTTTTCTCCGTATTGAAGTAATCGAGATACCTGCAGTCCGTTTGTGTTCAATATTACATAGGCATTGCAATCAGTTGCTCTGCTAGCCCTGAGAATTTCATCGTGACGACGTTTTGGTGGAAAAAAGTCATCGTTTTCTCTAAGAGTCACCTGACGTGAGGACACACGTTTTTTTTTTTTTTTGATATAAATACATGATCAAGGCATTGCACATCCAACCATACCATGTATGTTGATACATAGCTGAACCGTTTGTTCCAATTGAGATTCAAAATTTGATGATAGTATGTGTCAACAATGAAAGTCATGCAACTATGACGAAGCAGGATTCCCTTAGCAACTGCATCAACTACAGCCATCAGAGGCTTTCCTTCTTCCACCATCTGTTCACGTGACAAATAGCTGAGAAAAAAACCAATTAACGAAATAGGTCACACCGCATGATTCGACTTTAATTTACTTGAAACTGCAATCACTCAATTTTGCTCATCTACTAATCAATTCCTATGTCTACCTCGCATTGAACACAGGAGTGCAATATGCCAAGATTAGTATGGCGAGCATGATACCATGAGCAAAAAACTTAAAGTTGGACAGCAATCTTGGAGAGGAATACGCTAAACTCTGAATGGTCATTTCGTTCACTAGAGCCAGACATCTTGTTGGCATTTCTATGTAATAAATAATCAATAGTCCTATTAGCATACAAATTGGATGCAACCTAAATTATGCAAACATAATCACAAGTTCAAAAGTGATCAGCCCTTGGCCCATTGAGGTTGAGAAACAAGCAGAAAATAACTAGGCTAGTTGAATCAAAGTTCAGCTCAGTTTCATTTGCGAATAGTATGCCCAATGAATAACAATGCAGAGTGACAGAGATTGGGTGCATGTTTATTGATGAAAGTCAAATAATCTATTTATGATTCTGAATATTTACAACTCCTTCATTTATGCTACATATGATGTACGTACAAAGATTGTTGACTTTCTTTAAACCAGACTTTTCTCTCTCCCTATTTATATATTTATATGTATATATATTTGTGAAGTCGGTCTTTTGAAGTCATTTCAATGCAATTGTTGACGTGATCCAGAATGTACCTCATCAATGTATGAATTGTTTTTTGGCTTCCAATTTTCCTTTAGAATATTGCTTGTCTATAGTATCCTGCGCTCCGGATCCCTTGGGAATCTCTTCAGAAGAAATCTTTTGGTTGAGGAATTGTGACATCCCTGTGCAGAACATTGGACCATGATTATCTGAAATCATTTTTGGTTCAACAACCTGCAGCAAACAACGATCTGCGAATCTTGGGCTATATCAACACGTGACGTGAGAATAACTATTTGACACGAAGCGGATTTAAAAAACTGACATATCAGTGATCCCAAAGCATAAACAAAGGTTAAGAGACGTGAACTGCCAATGGAATTACACGCATTATCTATTTCAAAGCTTCGATCAATAGGTACTATTTGCATAATTAATAATAATCGGTTCAATACAGGTCCAGCTTACCTAAACTATTGACAGATAAAGCTTCGCAATACTGAACGCGCCTCTGGTTATTGTTAGCAAAGGCACGTGCGCACAGCAGCCGAGTTTACAGTGATTTTAAGTCAAAAGTCAACTCAGAGTGCTGAGATCACCGGACGCGGTGAAGTGTAAATAAATTCGTGACGAAAAACTAATCCCCAATCCATAAGATTAGAACCGGATTTCGGAGTTTCACGGCAAGATGTTCAAATTCTTGGTAAATTAAGGCAAATAATAACTTGTTTAAAATTCCTGCGATGATAACCTTAAAACCCTAAATTACAGGTAACCTTGGGGATTGGAGTGTACGCAGGAATTTATATAAGTCAGAATTACGAGGTGAAGTTTTGCTCAAACACCATTCTTAGTAACTATGTCCCATTAGATTTGTTCACACTGTTTTATTCTTCAGGTACCCCGAGTGGACGAACCTGGAAAATTACTAGAAAAATTGAAGGCTTTTGCTGATGAATACAAGAAGGATAAATGATGGCTATTTATGTCTATGGTACAAGCAGTGATATATCAGCTGTGCTATCTCAAAAAATGAAATTTCGTACTTGTATCAGGCTGCAGATCTCATAGAGCTGTTATTGCCACCTCATGTTTTAATCGGAATGAATAAAGAGAAGGGTTTGGTTGAATAATAATGTAATGATTTTTTTTTCACAAAATCTTAGGCTTGTAATAACAATTAGACACATCAAATAATTATGCATATATAAGTCCTCCTCCGCAATATTCAACTCTGGTTTGTGGCTCAACGAACGCTAGCCAATCCGAGGCATGTGTTGGTAGAAGTCCCATGGACTGGCACTTGTAAAGCGCAAGAGCAACGTTTACTAGCTGTCCAAGGAAAAAAACAAATTTTTGTCCGAAGGCGTGTGTTCCTTCTATCACCTTGAAAGCTGGAAGTAATGAAAACTTAGGCTTACGACAAAAGTGAGAATGAGGAAAGGTAATCGACTGTAATTACTCACTTTGCTGGAGTGTGAAGAGTGCTTTAATCGGTCTTATGATGAGCATACCGACCATCATTATGGGGAATATCGAAATAGAGTTTCCAGCCATATACATTATGAAGAGATTCATCGGAACTTGCTTCAGAGGCCCTAATGCCAGATCCCATGATTTTTTGATTATCAAATGATTAGAGTCAGACTCTCTAAGAGACTCTGTGCTGTGCGCGAGAGCCACTGACGGATTGTACCCTGGAGGTGTTGCCACATCTAAAATTCTCTCCTGTTTGTTTCTGCGTGAACAGAAAAGGGTCTCATTGACATTCAGGTAATTTTAATTCATTCTGCACGAAGTTGTTGCTACACAGCACACATAAAATAGGATTGCTTAAAAGACTTTTTCACTCACTTGTGAGCAAAGTCTAAAGACCACTTGAGCTTCCTTGCATTTTGCTTTGACGTTGCCATCCTGATACACTATCCAATGGTACGAATCGACTAAAATGTAAATATGTGTCAAGAAAGTAACAATTTAAACTTAGCCGAGGAGTCCGTAGGTTAGAAAGTCAAAATCAGCCTCTACTATTTTATAAGTTCTTTTTACTATTATTTTGTTCTTCACTTCGCGTCAATCCGCTGATAAATTCCAATTACGATGTGGCAATAAACCTTCGGATATAAATTATACGGCCTCAGTGACAATTTTTTCCAAAACCAGCCTTTCCGGATCACAGGTGTTGTAAATGGTTGTAAGGGCGATTATTTTTCTGAATGGCTATACCAATGGGCTATACTCACGGCTGTCTAGAATGCCGATGTTAATGTCAGTCATAACGTTGAGTGTAGATAGGATCCCACGATTTTATGGTCATGAGTAACGATAATATCTTGAATCCTGAATTAGTGTGGATTGATGGAAGGTGTTACAGATTTAACGAAAGTAGTGCTTGGTCAAAGGAGCGTGGTACAGCCACTTATCAAGAAGAATCCACGTATCTAGAAAATGATTATGATAGTGGTGACGATGAACCTAGTCTTCAAAAAATTGACATAGAAGCTACGGATGGGGGAAATTTTAAACATAGCTTCTATTGTCCTAAGTTTGTTATTATTTATGTAAAATAATTTTAATGATCATGGTATTTCACACCTCCAGTAGTAGTGATTTTCTTTCAGGCAGTTCTTTGCTTTTCTCGTTGGACCCAAAGGTTTAACACGTAAGAAGCTAGAGATGGAGACATCAACGTCGATTCAAATCCCAAGGTTGGGTCAAGATGGAGACATTGGTATAGATACTTCTTTCGACGATAATTATTTCCAGTGGAATCATAATAAATTTAATTCGTTTGTAAAATAAATTCATTTGAGAATGCAATCGTTTATTCGTTACAGTTCTGATTGGACAGAGTCGAAAGAAAATTAAATCTGCACGTTATAAAATCGATGACTTCATCAGACCATTAAGGACTAAGTTACGTATTACCCACTTCTTATCCATACCTGCTAATGGAGAAGATGTGCGCAGTCGATTTGAAAAATTCAAAGAATCTGTGCTGAAATCAGACATGCCTATGCAGGGTGTTGAAGAATCGATATTCCAGAATCCACATAAACTGCATTTAACCCTTGGGGTACTATGGTTGCTTGATGACAGTGAGAAAGAGAAAGCCGTCAGAGCTCTTGAACATTGCAACGAAAATATTATCAAGTACATACATCATCTTTCTGAATAACAAGTGATGAGCAAATGAGCTTTAGTAATAAATAAACTTTACATTCTAGACCTATTATTCTCAAAAACGGGCCGATATTACTAACTATCAGAGGTGTTGATTACATGAATGACGACCCAGCAAACGTTGCTGTATTGTACGGCAAAGTACATAGTAACAATGACGTCTTGCAAAGCATAGCAAATGAAATTGTGAACTACTTTGTCGAAATCGGTAAGAACTCTATCCACTGTAAGTTAGAGTTATAGTTAAATTTTGAGTACGATTCTCAATTATGCATTTTCCTAGGTCTTGCTAAACTAGAGATTCAAAAAAAAGTAAAATTACATATGACATTGATGAATACAAAATTTAAAAACGATGAGAATCAAGCATCTTCTAAAAGACGGGATAAGTTTGACGCAAGAAATATACTAGAGGTTAGTCGCAAAAACGCAAAAGACAAAATAGGCAGATACATTCTTCTGTTGATGTTCTAATGTGTTTTATTCACAGGCTCATAAAGACACAAAATTTGGAGAATTTATTTGGGACAGCATTCATATATCCCAGTTCCGTACTGTCGCTAGCGATGGGTTTTATGATCACGTGGGCAAAATCATGATATGAAATTGTCTCGTGGAATGTAAACTCTGACGTGTTTCTCGGGGACACCGAACCTGGTTTACCATATTATAAGTTTATAAATATATTTTGATTACTTTTATTCGTAACCTTTTATGAACTACACAGCAGGCTCAAAGATTCCTGGGGCTCAAAGGGATAGGCACTGACTGAATGGTGAGAAATAAGTAACTATATAAGAAACATAAGCCAACGTTTAATAGTAGTCTGTCAAATAATAATACATATAATAACCACACGGCGATTATTTCTTAAGAAGATTGAAAAAGCGCATTAGAAACGCGTTGAACTCAAATATACGACGCAGTCTTTTATAACAATAGTTCATCTCCAAGGTACTCAAAGGCGTCTGGCGATTTAAAAAATATAGTAGCATCATATATAGCCAATAATAAGTAGTAATGTAATTGTCTTATTATTGTAATTTGTTATTAGATATATTTGTCATCTGATATTTTACGACTCCTCTCATAGACCTTTTGATAAACTTCCATGTTGAAACAAGAACTTAGTCAGTGGTGGCAAGTCTTTTAGCCGGCGGCCCTTTTCTATCCCTATTTGGACTGCTACGTCTTTTACGCCCTCCTCTATATCCGCCACGCCCTGAAAATTGAGCACAACTCACTGCTTCATATTCTGGACAGCGAAATTAGATTCATTCTCATAAAGCAATATTATCAGGGATTTGAGACATTTCCAACTCATCGAGGTCCTAAAGATCCCTCGGTATTAGCATGGCAAGTCATCATTTAAACTACTTTGTAAAGTTCAAGTAGACACTGAAAGATTTGAAAGATTTTAATGATCCCTACCTCCTTTCCTTCCCCCGCGTTTCCCTTTGTTATATTTCTGTCGTAAATTTGCCATTTCCTCTTTTGCTTTTGCCAGGTATTTGTCCTCTTCCTCTCCTTCCAAAACTCTACAGGTAACTTCTTTGCCACCAATCAATAGCTATGGAACACAGATAAATACCCGATGGGACATGTTATCCTAATGAACCTTCCCTACAAAAATTTATCTCGGCTTCTCAATGTATTAGTTGCTTACCTTTCCACCTTCTATTTTTTCAAAAACAGGAGCAGCAGCATTGTCTCCTTGAAGACGTGCCCAGCCTTCCACATCGCCTTTTTTGAAATCTACAAAGGCAACTCGGCCCTCTAAAGCTCCAAGACGCTCTTTGATATCCTCTCGTGTAGTTTCCTCAGAGAGACCTGCTAGGTGAATTACAGAGCCTTTTGGTAAGCCCTTGTCGTCCTTTTCTTTCTCCCCATCATCTGCATCTTCTTCACACTCAGCTTCCTCTACATCCTACGAACATTCGTAAAATAAATTTAACATTGAAAAATGTTGGAGTCTTTTTCAGTTATAGAAATAGAAACTTCGAAATACAAACCTTGTCTGCTTTTTTCCCTGTCTTTTCCGACTTTTTCTGTCTCCGCTCTTCTTTTTCTTTTGTCTTCAATATGAAGTAGTCTGATCTATATTGGAGCAAAATGAACTAGTTTGATCAAAGAAAGATAAAAGCTCTATGTAAGTTCAACCGACAAAAAATACAAGTCAGAACATTGGCCTACAATTCATGAAAATCTTATTTAAGTAGACTTCTCAGCATTAGCATGACAAAGTCATCATTCAATATAAATTTATCATAAACATTAGAGATTTGAAAAGAATTAGTTACTTACGACCATTTTCTGATCAATTCTGTTTCCTCATATTTGACAGACTCCTTCTCCATGAAACTTTTAGCAAGTTCAAGAGTCTTGAACTGTGCAAAAACTGAACCCTTGAATTGGAGTTTCTTTTCCTTGTCCATGTACTTACGCATCTGTAATTAACAAGTTTCAAAGTAGTTGTAACTCTTGAGATAATTTTGAAATATTTGCCAGAGCCATTTTCCTTACAACGATATTTTCAACTGGACCATAAGATTCAAAGAATTTTTTGAGTTTTTCTATGTTGGTATCGGTCAGTGGAAATCCTTTAACATATGCAGTCCTTTCTTCTTGAGCTTTTCTGTAAGCTTCATCAAATACCGGTAATGGATGACTAGGGGAGCGCCGTAGTTTTTTCTTGTCCTCTGAAACCTCCATCAAATCACTGCTGGCTAATGCTTTTAAGATAACTTTGGGATCTGTTGACATTGCTGTGAGCATCTTGAACTTCAGCAAAACTGACATAGGGATCCATCCCTCGTCAAGTTTTACCTGTTCTATCAAGAATTTGTCACGTTGCATGTTTACATCACCAAAGTAGAACTGAAATAGAATTAATCAATAGTAAAAGAGGATTGAATAGTTCCTTAATATCGAGACTCGTTGAGTCAGGGTCCATCAGTCCATATCAGATCCGCGAATTAGATACGTCAAAAGAATCGGAGGATTATAAAAAGTGTAGAATATCAATCAAAGTGTCCACTTCACCTCGATCTGGTTTTTAATCCGGACTAAAAGCTCCGGATCTGGTTCGTTAGCCGTTGGTGTTTGTGCCGGGTTTTCTTTAACCTCACTTTCCGGAGCGTCGGCCTTCTCTTCTACCTTCGCGGCGTCTTTACCGTTCTCCATTTTGTTGTCGATTGATATAGGTACGACGTATTTAATAGTGCTTTGATATTTGATACTTTTGAATGATCCAACTGCCCGATTATAAAATGGGTGTACAACTTTCGCGATCTATCGTAGAAGCACGTGTAAAAATCCGCTTCTTGACGACGTGCGACAAACGTGCAGCGGGAAAGAGGTAGAAATGAAAGAGTCGGAAATGAGCTACAAATGAGTTGTTGACGGCGCCTGTTCTCAGTCCAAGAAGGTCATTAGGTATATATGTATGTATAGAGATCAGTGGGAAAAGCACGAACTTAGCGAGACGCAAGGCAGTACGCCGCGCAGCGGTAGGAATACCAACAAGATCGAGAGCGCTTGAGGGTACCCCTTTGGAATTGTTCGATTTTTGGGCAAAAAATTTGTAAGTTGTTAGAATCGATTGTGTGACGTTTTTTCAACGTATTTCGATCTCGGAAACACGAATTATTCCCATCGAAATATCTCAATTTTTCTGTCCCCAAGAACAAAAAATTGGTAACAACAATTCGATAAGATGGATTAATTTAGTTGGCAGTTTCAAAAAATGTCTGAAAAAAAAAATCATAATTCTAATCGCCTTATATTTAGCTGGTGTTATAATAAGGCAAACATCGTACTTTGGTAACAAGAGTTTATTGGAATTCATGGTATCTTATCTAAACTCTTAAGTAAATTTAAGTGATAATAAAATTCGGTTCCGTACAAAAATATGTATACATGAAAACGTGGCTGTATCACACTTCAAAATTATATCGCAATGTTTATGGCCTTTCAGTTTATTCCATTTCACCTACTCGTTGATGAATTTGGGCGGACGCTTCTCAATGAAAGCTGACATGCCTTCCTTACGATCAGCCTGTGAAAATTAAGAAGAAACTCATACGTCTGTGCAGAATATTATCCAAAAATCATACAACAGTAAAAGTTTTCTCTTTGGTACCAACTAATGACTGTATTCTTACCGTAGCAAACGTGCCATAGAAGATCTTTTTCTCGTAGCGGAGACCTTCCTGCAGGGTTGTTTCATATGCTGGAAAATAAGTAAAAAATCATGAAAGAATGACCAGTCATTACTAAATTCAGGTACCGTTTGTGGGATTATGTTGTACCTCTATTGACCGAATCCTTTGCTAATGAAACGATAATTTGCGAATGAGTTGCGATTCTCTCTCCCAGTTTGACCGCTTCAGCCAAGAGCTGATCTGGTGGAAAAACTTTTGAGACCAAACCTGGAAAGAGTAGGTAAGCGCATTAAGGTGATGTGTACTTCAACTAGACATTGAAATCTTCTTTCATTTTTGTTAGAAAGAATCGAATTCAGAATATAATCCAAAGGACAGGTCGGGCAAAGCTCACCAGATTTTTCAGCTTCTACAGCAGAGATCTGATTTCCAGTGAGCACCATTTCCATTGCCTTGCTTTTTCCAATGACCCTAGTCAACCTCTGGGTGCCACCAGCTCCGGGAATAGTGCCAATAATGATTTCTGGCTGTCCAAATCGAGCCGTTTCACCGGCATAGATGATGTCGCACATCATAGCAAGCTCACAGCCACCACCAAGCTGAAATAAATAACGATTTACTATTGCTGTACAACAAGAAACCGTGAGAAAAGGCAATTCACAAATTTTCAGTGATTATGCAGAACAACTTCTACGTACAGCATAACCATTAACAGCAGCAATTAGAGGCTTACTGGCATCCGAAATACTGGACCAGCCTTCGAGCATTCTTCCATTGACTGTCTGTGAAAATGTCTGGTTCTGCATGGCCTTGATATCAGCACCTAAACACAAAAGTTGTAGAATATCAGAATCTCAGTTGTCCTGAATAGAAACCTGAAGCAAAGTAATCTCATACTTACCGGCAGCAAATGCTTTTTCGCTACCAGTGATGATCATTGCTCCAATACTGCTGTCCTTATCAAATTTCTCCACAGCATCTTTCACTTCAAGAATTAGGTCATCGCACAAAGCATTTAGGGCTTTTGGTCTGTTCAAAGTAATCACCCCAACATTCTGCTTTTCCCCAGCCTTCTCAGTCTTGATGTACTCATAGTTCGATGGCTGACCTGTAAGTAAAACAAATTGGAATCAAGAATAGTTATGCGAGTTATTTCACAAATCAACCGTAATAACCGGGATAAAGATATGTATTGGTCAGATATAATCAGCTTATCCTGCAGAACTGAAAAATTTACCATTTGTATCCCATCTAACATCGGTAGTTAAGCTGGGAATGTTTTGCAAAGGAACTTGAATATCCAATCCCGATAAATCGAAATCATCATTGTTCATTGATTCAACCTCACGCCTGATTTTACAAGCTACTCGAGTAACTGGATAACTTTTAGGAGCTCTCACTTGTCTCTTTATACTTGATTTTCTAGAGTACTGGTGATCAAATCCCCTGCCATTATCTATGGGAACCTGAGGGTCGACTAAATCATCCCTAGATGCCTCGTGCCTATCCCCAGTCCACAAATTAGAGGAGAGATCTCCTAAAATAATTGGGGAAACTGTCCGTGACTCATCATGGTAATTATGGTCAAGATTAACAGCATTTTGCCCATGTGCCAGCTTCTCTGGATTGCCAGATCTTCCTATGACAAGACAATCTATTTCATTCCCATCCGCAAGACTTACTTTTATCTTATTATCAGTCATTGTATCACCAACCAAAAGGTTGCTGGTAAAAGGTCTGCCAGAAGGTAATTCAGGAAAAGATTGCCACTCTTGTTGGGCAGTCTTTAATAATGTCTTATCTGAGGTATTCTCTACTAATTGAGGAACTAATCTTTTCGAATTATGGTCATTTGTGGACTGCTCACTGCATTCCGTGGCTAACTGGCTGGGCTCCTCTCTAGCATGTTTATCAGGTAGATTTTGCAGGATGAGAAAAGACTCGCTAATTGACTGAGAAGACCCTGGGCAGGATACTTCAACTTCCATCTTAGATATAGCTGTTTCGTCGCCTTGATTTTCTAAAAGAAACTCATTGAAAGTTGGACCATTAGCTTTCCAGTGTGCAGTTTTTAGGTGATGAAACATCGTAAGCAACTTTCTGCCCCCTAGAGCATAAATGCAATGTTTACATCGCCAAATTCCCCTCCAGTCCTCCTCAAAGCTGCTAAGCACTCTGTCTCGCATACGAGATCCCATATTACCAGATTGCTTCTGAATTGTTGGTATCGAAGTAATATCGTTAACCGTTATTCCTTTTTCAATTTGGTGAACTTGGCGCAAGTGACGTATCAGAGATGAAGTATTTCCTTTCTTATTTCGTATCTCATACTGACAAACCCGGCATTTTGCTGTGACTCCACGACGGTCAAAATAGTGCCACACAAATGACCTTTTGGTTTTCAAATTGTGACTTCTTGCCTTATTTGTTATTTCCTTTTGCGTCAAACCTGATTTCTTTAAAGTTGTACGCTCAGAGTGCATATTTGATGATTGGCTCATTGTACGTTCTTTCAAATCTGAATATTATTCTTGGATTATGAATATACAGATAATCTCTTTAATTATTTGAGACACTTATAAATCATTCATTAAGAAATTAGTTGGTCTCAAAGGGGTATGCAGCGATGTGCAGATGGATTATTTTGGACATAGTACGTTTACGAATGCAGTTTGTTTTGAAATTGCCAACAGCTAGTTCGGAGCGACTGTGGCAAGTGGTCGCTTAAATTCGTCGGATGAAAAGTCGGGCACGGTCTCAAGCAAGCGGTCGAATAGAAAATCCAAACGTTATGTGTTGACCGTACGCAACGTGTTCCAGTAGAAAAAAATTATGTTCCAAGTCTCAGGTGCAAGGATCATCCGCAATTGGTTGACCTAATATTTTCCTCTACTGATAGATGACGTGTTATCGAGAATAATGAAACTCTTGCAATTCGTAAGAACCTAATTTTCAGAACGAGGATCGATCGTCGCCGACAATCCAGACAAGGAGCGGTCGAACGGACGCCATTACGTGAGCCCGTTCATATAAGCACCTCTACTGACGATGGCCAATGAAAATTGGCTGTTCGTTCCGACCACAAACCGAAGCTCGCTCTCCACGTGCGCACAACAAACAATACGACTACAAATTCCACTCAACACGATCGTACGAAATATTAAATCTCTGCTCATGAGTTCACCGAAGCACGTTCTTGTTCCTAAGACGGCAGATTTCTAGAGAGAAGATACTTCAACGCCATCCACTTTTCGAATAAATTGATCTTGGAAAAAACCTCGGACGGAAGACTCGGTAGTTCACCTTATTAACAGTCACGTGGTGGACCAAAGGTTCGCCAAAATCTGCGATGTAAGGTATTGTATATGAAGTGATACAATTCGAACGCTTCACTCTTCTGATTGAGGAAAAAAAACCTGTTTTTTGGGAGTAAGGAATTTTTCATGATTTCAGAATTATATAATCGTTTACATTCACTACATGATATCTGCGCAAACAGACGTGTCACGAGGTTCCAGTAACTTCAATATGATATCACAAGTGACCTCTTCCGTAAGCAATTCATGTAATTACTATTCTATCGCCTAAATTACACTTTCTGCACATATTCAAGTAGCCACATTTTGGGCTCTAAAATCAGGTAATGACCGCATGTTGGTATCTTTAGCAGAAGAGATCATCCAGCTTCACAGAATAATTTTCTACGAACCGCATATCATTAAAATCATTATTGGTAAGTGATAACGGCAATACATCATCTACTGTGCAGAATAGATATCATTGACCTAATCTTTGATTTCATTGTAAAGACAATTCGATCGTTGACTGACGAAGGTCTACATTTATTGTTAGTTCAGATGGGATTGTAAAGCATTGATTTTAACTTATGTTGTACTCACTCGAGTAAAACTTGAGGGATGAAAATTGTGACAGATTCCTTGATACTCGTGGAACCCTGCCAAACAAGAGTCGAGCTACAGCTGTGGTGGCCATTATTACGGCGGTCCGATACTATCGAGATGCGTGGAACGAAAGATGTGAAGCCGGTCTCGGAACTTTTGATTACATATGCCACTTCCCCGCGGTTACGTAAAAGGCGGGGATTCGTATCAGATATTTATTATGTATGTATTCTACTGATATGCGTAAAATAGACTGTTTGTGGTGGATTGCCCAACAATAATGGTTGCAAAGTGCTCGATCATTGTAATATCGAAAAACCAAACAACCCACCTATTGATATAATCGTCACTGACGTCATATTATTGTTAATTATTTCGTTTGTTGAAGTTTCAAGTCTCACAAATTAAATAACTTGGTTTTAGACGCACGCAAAACCTCATATGCCATCTCTGGTGCATCAATGTAACTTGAAACCATTTTTACCGTTTGGGTTTATGCGTTTGTGCATTTGTTTCGGTCGCATGCATTTGAAATATCACTACGGGAGTGCGTTGGCTGCGCAGTCGACAGACTGCGATAGACGGGCCAAGACGGGCCACTCGGCTGTCTTGAAACGGGTGGACTGGCCTCGGAAAATAATTTATAGGTAAAACGCGGATTTATTCAGCATTCAAGTGTGATAAAGTTTTCGTATCGCTATTTCGTGAACCAGTTGCGCAATTTGTGAATGTCACCAAGAGCAAAGGCTAACAGCGCATTCGACTTGGTGCTGCTTTCGTTACTACTGTTGTTATTGCCACGATATCGGTTTCATAGGTTGATGATATTGATATGCAACTACATAACTATCTGCTTTGCTAGCTGTCAGTGATGGAATAATCGTAGCACAATGTTACGAGAAAGTGAGAAAACCTTCTGCCCCGCTAATAATTGTTACTATACGATAATAGATGCGCCGAAAATAGGTGCTGAGTAAGAACGGCGAGAGTATAAATTCCAATATAAACAAACAGCCGATGCATTTTTGGATCAACAAGCCGGCAGGCAGGTACTACGGCTTTGGGGGGCGCCGATACCCTGCCACCCCATTGCCCAAGATTCGTTCTGGTGCGAAGATTTCCTTATTTTATCTCAGTCGATTCAACGACTTTGATTATTACCTCGAATCACTTATTTGACAGTGTTCTATTTCTGTCCTAGGCCACCACCGTCGTGGCAGCGAGGTAATCAGACCGATGGTCACTCCGGTGCATCGGTTCCAGAGTTTGAACGGCGTCAACCATGCACCAGGTCCGAGCAGCACTTGTAATTACGGACCTCGACATCTAAGGCCACCTATGAGAACCCATGATGTTGGAAGCAACAACAACACAGAAAATATATCGCTGCAGCATGTTCAGTCGGCTGGCAACGGACCCAAGTATAACTATACTGAAATAATCCATATTTCACAAGCACGTACGCATGTAATGATTTTCCAGCTTCAACTTAGTTTTATGAACTCATGTATTCATCGCCTTCTCTATTCATAATCAGCAATACTAGTTGTCATGGCATCGGTGAACATGTAGGGAACAGTGAACTACGCCCTGCAGGACCTTCTGGAACTGCGGGAGATATACCACATGGAAGAGGATTACTGGATTTTTCAGACTTCACCGATGCCGAGTTAGCTGGTCACAGACTGCGTTGTGGTGTTTGGATAACAATCGTTTTGGCCGGAGGTTTCATAGTTGCTGCAAAATTTTATTTCGATCATCAGGTGAGAAAAAATATCACTATCCTTGCCTCCTCACATTTCTGAATAATAATCATTAATTTCCTAATTTTTGTTCTGCATATTCTTAGGGCACAGGTCTTGAAGTTCTGACATACTGCGGTTTGTTGGTTACACTTTTACTATCGGGTTGTTTTTACTCGATCTTGTGTCGTCGAACGGAAGACAGCACAGTTCGTGACAATGTGTTGGCAGTGGTACAAGATGACCCGATAGCTGCGCTGACAGCTGCAAATACAATTGCAAATGAGAATATCGGACTTCCGCCGTCAGTGCCTCCGGTAGGTCAGAATCCACCTCCACCCCCGTACCACATCGCAATTCTCATCCCCCCCTCTCATTCTGCGGATGAAATACCACCACCTTCTTACGATAAAATTGCAGTGCGTTAACGGAAAAAGAAAACAAGTAAGAAGTGCAATATCATAGAATTATAACAAAGTATTGATTATAATCATGGAGCTCGATAGTCGGAGAATCAGGTTTGCTGTTAACGGTCTATTTTGTAATGAAAATCTGCTTATCGTTAAGGGATTTTTGAACTTCAGATTTCACGGTTTCAGTAGCCTGTGTCGCGTGATAACACCGTTTGACAAGTATTGGATCAAAATAATAATAATACTAATAATCATACTATTATAACATAACGAAATATCGTACGTATTTACGTACTCACTCAGTGGCGATCGTTTCGACCAAAGAACTAATTTTCGTTCGCCCCAAATTGCAGATCCGTTGGTTAATAAGATAATCATTAGATTTTCGGTTCAAAGTGCCAAGCTTCGCATGCTGTTTGAATCAACGTCCTTTGAACATGATACGCGTTTACTGGATACCGATAAAAGTATTCAATACGAAACTTCCAATGATAATTGATGATATTAACAGACTGATATTACTATTGTTATCATTATCATTATTTTCGTTATCATCATCATCATCGTCGTCGTAGTCCCATGTCATAGTCATATTAATATTGTGCAAGCGTCATAGATAATTTGTTTTTCTTGCTGCGTATTCTGAATTTATTTCATATAGAAATATATATACATGTATAGATATGTTTTTTTGTTGTTGTTTTTAAATGGAACAAAGTGAAGAATCAAGCGCAAAATGTAACGATATTGATCATTAGAAATAAGGTACATTATTCGTATCTGTGATAACGACGCGATAAAATATTCGTTTGAAAATCTTACTGTGAAAAAGTAAGAATGGGGGCGTGCATTCTTAGGCAATGCAATCAAGTACCGTAGCGCGATTTTCGGACCCGTACAGCCCACGCACAAGTTCATATAGCTACGTGTTTACGTATTGATCTCTTCTCATGCGTTCGCGTAGTAGTAATCGATTGCTGACGACGAGCGTATGTGACTAGGATTACGGCAACTGCATAATCATAGGTACCAGTCTATCCACTGGGATTGTTTCATTCTTTTATTTATTTTCACCTTTTCGTGATATGTAAACCGCGTAATACGCGTAACATAAATACTGTGGATTTTGCCAATTATTTAAAAGTATATCAAGACTCGACATGATTTTACATAAATTTTTATTATATGTATAATATTATTAGGTCCTATTACGTATTCATACGTATAATGAATAACGAATTTAATTTACAATCAAAGTTTTTATATCGATTTATATTATAGTTACATACGTATTTTATATTTCTATTCTTATTTTGAATTTATGTATAATCATCACTAGCGGTAGGTGATAATGTACGCAATTATTGATAGAAATCATGTACTCCATTTTAGCACTTGAATAAAATATAATTAAATTAATTAAATTCTTTTTTAGATTATTCTCATCATTAGTCGAGCGATTTTCCTCTTCTCTTATCGTGAGTCTATCGCAAAATGTTTCCGCACTTCAGCTTCTCAGACTCTCTGAATTTCAAATAATTTGACGTCAGTATCGTACCAAATTGGAGGTTCAACATTTCTCAGGTAAATAACACCCCACATATAGGTTCTGAACCAAGCCGTGGTCCCAGCATTTGCTTGGTATCGCCTAATTAAGATGGGATGTGGTACAGGTAACAAACCCACAAGAGTACCATGCTGAAGGAACTTCAGTATTTCACTCTCATCCGTCAAGCCCCTGTGCAAAGAAAGCAGAGGTACGTAATTGTTTATCTTCGTATTTTGGAGTTCACTTTTTTATATTTACGGCAAAGTCAGCGAACTTACTTGTCGATACAAATCTTTTCGACCTGAGGCACGAGGACCTGCAATAGGCGCATTATCGTTTGTAGGGGTAGTTTACTTTTCCACTGATGCACCCAATCACCGGAGGGCACCCATTGATTGACATTTTGCGCGACATTTGTTTGTTCCGTTACTCTGATTCCACCTTTCTACGAAAATTAAAAGAACGATGTCCCATCTCCATCGAATAACAATACCGTGGAATCATTCTTAACACTTACATGGACTACGGAACTCGCTTTTGTAGAGCCCAAGGAATTTTCTTGTATTTCTTCCTCCGTCGCTGTTGGTGCTGTTGTATCTCGATGCTTGGCGTCATTCCCTGTATTCGCGGAACTTGTGCCTACGTCTACTGCCGGGCTTAAAGGGTGCGCTGATTCCTTTTCCGTCATATTTTCGATCCCTGGAACAAATATTGTGAGTATGAAATTAAACATAATCTAATTTATGAAGTTTTGATGCTATTACCCGGTGTTTCCAGCAAAGAGGCTTTGAGGGTGCCCGGTTCGGCAGGTAACGCAGGTCTGGATCCTTCCATGGCTATTTCACTAACGTTTTCAGTTGAGGTACTAACCGGTATAGGCCTTTTCTGTCTCCGATTCAATGATCTCGCAATTGTATTACAATCACTAGGTAAATTAGCTAGGGCGTGAAATACTTGACGCTTACGTATTATCGTATAAACGAGGTTACTGTTCCCGTCAAATTGATACTGAAAAATTACAACCGGTCAGAAGTAAAAACAAAAAATTAATGAAGACAGCAGAAAAAAATTTTAATTCTTTCTAGATAAAATATTGGCCATACCTGTATAATGTTATTGAAAATCTCAAGTAGAAAAAAGACCAGATGGTGATTCGTTGGTGATGAGAATAGAAACCAAGGGGTTCCAAATGCCTCGAGGAGATGCAAAAGCTTAGTACTTGCAACCATCGAAAGAGTTTTTAGATAGGGTGATACATTGACTAGTATGGTCAAAAGGCAGTCAAACAGCGGTTGAAGTCTCTGGTGTCCCGTCGTTATTATTTTGTGAAACACCGTGACCAACAAATCGGCGTGAGTACCTGCACGGAAATACCTGAGTTAATTAAAAACAGTAAATGGCGTATAATTGAAATGTACGATTATTGAGATACCTGTGAACACTGGAATATCCATTGGAATTGTAGCTGTGTAAGGTTTGTTGAGTCTGACACCAAAATTTCTCTCACCGCTCAGTAATAGAAGGATAAAAACGCCGATATGCATAAGACCAACCCTCGCTGAAACAATGGTAACGTGCGTGCATTTCATGAATATTTCAATCGCACGCGATCGTCTAGGAGTGAGGAATAACAGTCTGGCTATTGAGGTGGTAGGAGTGAGTGTATGATATGGTAGTTACATTGATCGGCCCTTGAGTCATTCAGGTGATACAAGATTGGTACAAGAACCTCTAAGACGTCGGAACTTTTCAGGACGTAATAAAGGAACTTTTTATTGTAGTCGCACATTTTCCAGAAAAAGACCAACAGTTCTTGGTGAAAGTGAACCTTCTTTGTTGAGTTAGGCAAGTAAGTCTGCAGTAAGGGATTGTTCAGAAGTCGCGTTATGCCCTTCAGAACAAAATGAAAATCTGCAATAATAAGTAAAAAAGTTATTCGTACTCGTCGTCAAAATTTACCGCAATAGGTGATTACCTTCGTCTCTGTGAACGCGGCTGAGATAATTAATGAATAAATTATCCCCTGGGACTCCCTCTTCCATCGAAAAACCCCCGCTGGTATCGTGATCGAGTGTCACGATCAAAATTTGCAATGCCACATCAACTAGAGGCTCTAACGAATCGGTAAATAAAAGATGATTGTAGGGGACGCCAAGACCGACAGGATCATACGCGCATACTGTGTTAAGTAACGAGGTAAACATCGGCAGAGCATGTCTGAAAATTGGGATTTTAATATTTATCGTATTCAGAATTTTTTTTCTCGATTTATATCCGATTCATACCTGTTCTCCGTGCTCGTGAGATGAGCGATCCATCTGTTAGGCGTTACGGAAAGATCCGTGGGCGGATTATACATGGTCTCGCTGAAGCACGTGAGTAATAATTTTAATAATTCAGTCCTGTTTGAATCCAAGTAGGGATATCTCGGCGGCGAATGAGCAAACCCGACCCCCGCTTCCCATATGTATTCACAGCTATCGATAGACTGTAACTCTTCGGCTTTGTCCTGATAGAATTGATATTACATCATTATTAAAATAATTCATACGCATTTTTAAAAACCGTAACTCACCGGTCCAGATTTTCTATTCGCCGCGACCGTAAAGTCCGGGCAGAATAGCAGATCCTGATTAAAATGGGAGAAAAGAAACATGATTAATGATTTTTTTTAAAAACAACAGCGCAACAAACGCTTTTATAATTGACACGAAATCTTATAATTGATCTAGCGCTAAGTATTCACAGAGGTTCTTTAATATTTTTTTAAAGCAAATATCTTACGCAAATCGCGTTGAGTAAAGAATGCGCTAATGGCACACTCTCTTCGTCTTCTTTTCCTGGTAAACTCGACCAAAAGAATCCCTTCCAGTCAGGATCTTCGAATATATACGGTAGGAGCCTGGTCAGAAGCCTGCAGCAGTTTAAAACGGTTTGATGTTCCCTCTGTGTCCGACAGCTGTTGTCAACAGCTTTTACAAGTTTTTCAACCGCCTTGTAACAAAGTGTTGCTAAATTCGAAGGGGCCTCTTCCCTGAGAACGCGAATTTCAGGTGCTGGTATGAGTGTGAATATATCTTGCACATTAACGACATTCTCGCACCAGAATTGGTCCCAAAATGTATCATCACCCGCGTCTATAGGCTGTGGGGGAAAAATATCATGTGTGAAAGTCGTTGATAATTCCCGCGACAAGCAATAATCTTTTTTCAAATAATTCGATGTATAAATTCTCAAATTTGAGGTAGGAGTAAAATTTGAACAACGTGATTTTCACCTGGGTTTTTGATGTTAGCTGTACCACGGCCTTTCGAAAATTCAATTTGGTGTCAGCATTCCCCATGATTTCTGCAGGAGTCCTTCCAGATCGACGACGTTTATAACAAATATACTCCTTGGTTGCCTGCGTACGTGGAAACGCGTTAATATTAGCGGTCGTCAAGCCTAATTCTTCGCCACCGAGACCCTTTTTAGGGTCGCCCTAACCGTCGACGACGACGTATGGATGTGTAAATCCTGTATCATTGAGATGATCATAGCCACTGAAGGACCGAGTTAGGGTACGACCGTAGTGGAGTCGACACCTTTATCACTGAGGTTTAGAATTTGACAGAAGCCAAGTTTACAAATTAGCTAATACGTTGTGTGCTCATAGTATTTTATATTACGTTGATTATCGATCACATTCTTCGCTAACACCTGTGTATTCTACAGTCCTCTTCCTCAGCAGACACAACCTGCACATAAATTCTGACACCTATGCAAACACCAGACTGTCACCGCACTCAACTGATACTGACGCTGACGGATGTCGACAACGGTCACTGCCCACGAAGTCTTCAGTCAGTAGAGCTTGCACGTACGTTAAAAAACTGTAGAGACCCTCGAGTTTTGTCTGACGCGCTACCTATTCCGCAGGGTTTGAAGTTTGCCGATTATTTGTCAGTCGGCTGGCGGCATTTCTTGTGATTTTGTGAGTTTAAGTCAGTTGAATCTTGTACATAACCCTTGGTTAATTATTAATTTTTACATAACCTTGATTGCCTGGAGATGGTCGATGACAATTCTTAAGAACGTATTCGGGTGATTTCTTGCCACTCCGTCACCGATGGCTTTTTCGCAGCCGAATTCAAGAGGTGAGTGTTTTGGAGCGGAGCCCTGTTGACAAAATTCTGCACATATCCTGATTGAATTTGCATTTATTATTTCTTGAATTCTGCCATTCAGAAATACAAAACCGCAAGATATTAGAAGAGATTCAACTGAAAAAGCAGCTGCTTTTGAAACAAGGGGTGGCCCCTACCTTAGGGACTCCATTGGCACCCTTGGCTGTCCCTCCAACAACCTCTGCTTCCAACTTGGTACATGAATTCTCTAATTCATTTATTGCGGATTTAACCAAAGTCATGTGACAGCAATTATTTCTGTTCAAACAGAGTCCCGCAACAACAGTGGATGGAATTGCTTTAAGTGCTTCCCAGCGAGCAGCTCTACAAAACGCTCACGCTGCATCTGCTGGATTTTTTGTCACACAAGACTCGTCTTTTGGTAATCTCATACTCCCGGTTCTACCTCGGTTTGAAGCCAAGTGACTGGAATTCAACGGAATTGGAAAATCAACACCTAGGTACCTAAATGTGATATTAACAAGAAGGTCATTTCCTTGACTTGCAAAAATATTTGTAAACCCCAATCTAGGGATGGCTTGTATGCGTCTCAGAGAACTGGAAGAGTGCCTTCAGGAGTTGGATGTTTTTGAAAATCCCAAAATACTTCTTGAGCAATATGCCACAAGTGCCCACATAGGGGCTCACATTTTGCATACTGCACAGACACACTTTGATGACATAGAAGGAAAGGCTGTGGCTGACTTAGGAGCAGGGTGTGGGGTGCTTTCGGTTGGGGCTCGACTACTGGGAGCTGACCATGTCATCGGATTTGAAATTGACCCTGACGCATTGTCTATACTACGCCGAAACTGCCTTGAATTGGAGTCTGACATTGAATCCATACAATGCGATATACTTACCTACTTGCCTGGTTTGTTGTTACTGGCTATTCCATAGCAAGATTACAATTTCTTGCAACCTAAGCTGTATTAATGAATTTCAGGTAGATTTGAGAAATACTTTGACACAGTTGTTACGAATCCACCATTTGGTACAAAACGAAACGCGGGAATGGATATGAAATTCTTGGAGATAGCAGTCAAAGTGGCTCGCAATGCAGTATACTCTCTCCATAAGACTAGTACCCGAGATCACGTTCTCAGGACAGCTAAAAAACTCGGAGCTAAACCTACCGTTGTTGCAGAATTGAGATATGATCTACCTAGAGCGTACAAATTTCATAAAAGTGCTTCTGTGGACGTTCAAGTCGATCTGGTCAGACTGCAACTTGAGCAGTCGTAGAATACTGCTTCTCTCAAATGTGATGGGATTCAGGATCGATTCAATTACCAAGTAATGCCAAGCGCTATGAATTTATATGTAGATAGAATTCTGTGTTTATTTATTTTCAATTCATTTCCATTCTGAGCCCCCCTCTTCCCCCCATCGGGATATTGTACAACACTGTAAAGTGCAAATTAATTTTTCGTTATGGTATGATTCTGCACCCCCCAGTTATTCCTGTCCGCGTCCTCTGCTTTTATTCGAATTTTATGCCTTGAGCCAGGGGAAGTTCGCTCCCATGATTAATCGTTATGGTTGATCGTCTCGCGTAGTTCTTCCATGCGTCGCTTCCACTTTCTCTTCCTCCACCCGTTGCCTTCTCTCCACCGAATGCTCCCCCAATCTCGGCACCGCTAGTACCGATATTTACGTTCACTATACCACAGTCGGAGCCAAGCGGACCAATCCACTGTTAACATATGATAACATGTGTGAATGAAGATATCCTCTAATTGAGTACTCATATAAATACCTTGAATATATCTCCGAGATTTTTGGTGAAAAGAGAACTACTCAATCCCTGCTCCACGTCATTATTCACTGCTACAGCTTCTTCCAGTGATTGGGCTTCGAAGATATAAACAATAGGAGCAAATGTTTCGTGACGGACTAACTCCGAAGTTGGCGACAAGCCAGATATTATGGTGGGTTCAACGTAAAATCCAGGTCTGTCAATGACCTTGCCACCAAATTCTACACGTCCCCCTGCCTTCACCGCTTTTTCTATAGCTAGCTATAGATTACATAATCATGAGTAAATAATCGGTGTTTGCTAGTGTATGAGACATAATGCAAAAACTTTTACCTTGTAGGCATCTACCGAGCGTGATCCATGCAATGGGCCATAAAGGGTACTTTCTTCCACTGGATCACCAATCCTTTCTAGTACAGCTGCAAACGCCTTTTTAAGTCGCTCTGAAAATAATTTTATCTTACCAATTGCTCTTTCTCTACAAATTGACAAATTCCATGATCATTTATTACCCAAAAATTCTATCTTTATTTCAGCGTGTAAAATAAGCCTTCTTGTTGTGGTGCATCTCTGGCCAGCGGTACCGACACAGGAAAATACAGCAGCTCGAATGGCCATATCCAAATCAGCGTCTTTTGCGACTAGAATTCCCATCATTTGCATTATCAGAAATTCTCGTATTAATGGTGACATGAGATATGAGTCGTTCTAATTACCGATGAGCGCGTTATTGCCACCCAGTTCTAACAAAGATTTTCCAAATCGCTCTTGCACTTTTAGAGCAACTTTTTTCCCTGCCTCCGTACTTCCCGTAAACGAAATTAATGGTACACTGCAAAAATGAATTATAAATAAGTTGCCCTGTATTTGTAATGTTTCTAGTCACAGGATAGTCACCGTCTGTCTTCAACAAGCACGGTCCCAATATCTGCATCGCCAGTTATGAGTGAAGCCACAGAACCAGGAATTCCATTACGTTCTAATACTCTAGCAACAATCTTAGTAGTTGCAATGGAAACTAATGGTGTTGTAGGAGCCCCCTTCCACACAATGGTGTTTCCACATACCATGGCTATTGCGCTGTTCCATCCATAAACCTTCGAGTCATTGTAAGTGGTACATTAAACATGTACCAACAGATAAAATCGTTTTACATGCATGTGTGTAAATATTATCGACATTACTGCTGCAGGGAAGTTGAATGCAGAGATGACTCCAATAACGCCAAGTGGGTTCCATCTTTCAATTAAAACGTGATCCTTTCTTTCAGAGGGCAAGAAACTTCCGGGAAGTGTCCTTGACAAGCCGACAGCATAATCACAGATGTCAACGTATTCCTGAACCTCACCAATGCCTTCGGCCAAAATTTTACCTGATGGAAGAAACGTAAGCTTGTACTAAGTCGTATACAATAATTGAGATTCAATGCTAAATAGCGTACGAGTCAGGGCTCACCCATTTCTAACGCGACCAGTTTTCCGAGAGGCTTTAGATTCACTCTCAATTCATTCCCAATCTGGCGCACGATTTCACCCCTGGTAGGTGCTGGTAGCGAGGCCCATTGAGGCCAGGCTTCCTTTGCCTTAGTTATAGCATTCCTGGCTTCATCTGGTGTCGAAGAATGGACCCTTGCTATCACCTTGCCACTACCCGGCGAAATGGATTCTATTACCTGTTCTTAGATGAGGTCAAACAATTAGTATCTTTCCAAAGTTTGAAACAGTCTTAAGAACAAACAACATGGATTCATTTACTCACCGGACCTGATCCTTTCCACTGACCATCGAATGTTCCCAAATTTTCGCCGGCAAGACCGAGCTCTTTTAAGAAACCAAAGTCAGAGTTTAATGACATCGTTCTGATATGCAGACGTGCATTAACGGTGAACAGCTGGAATTTTCGGAGCAGTGAGCACGTCATTTATATACGCTGGTGAAGTATCATGTAGCTGATATGAAGGAAAATTGCGTGTTTACACAGAGAGATACAATAATCGACTGATGATGTCTTGGGTTATCAGAGTTAGCTTTCTTATCTCCGTTTGCCAGTCGAATGAAGGCACGGAAAAGGCATGACTCGAAAGAGATGAAGTACTTATTTACTTCGTTGTGATTCCTACTACTTTGCGACGAATTTTTTTCTCTCTCACTTCGAAGGGCGGAGAAAATGAATTACTTATACTATCTGAAACTTACGGCCGATAGTAGATTACGCGCTAAGAATAATTATCAAGTTCTGTCGAACATTGAATTTAATTGAATGGGCGAAATTGAACAGATGAGATGATTTTTTAAAAATTTCGCAATATAATTTTATTCATAACAATGAAATCTCACTTAAATAATATTACATGATACAGTAATAAAATCTTCTCACGTTCTTAAGCTACATAGGAATATATTCATTCGTTTATGGCAGTATTCTGCGCACCGTTTGTGCGGCAATAACATTCTCTTTTTTTCTCTAAACTTTTATATACTAATTTTCAAGTCAAGATAAGTCAAATTTATGGATCGTTGCCCACAGCACAAACTTGTCCGAAATGAATTTGCAAGATCTGACTTTCACCCGTCGGAATAAATCAAATCGCACCGTCGTAGGATTGATATTCCTATACATGATATTTGCCACAGCAAGACTTCTTGAAGTTCCTTATTCCTCAACGATATCAAAGACTCTGACAAAATTGATAGCACCTAAGATCAGTCACCATACGAAGAACCGACCTGGTCAGGGTGGGCTGATCCTGAAACAAAAGTCCATTATTTTTATTCTCATATTATACAAATTTGAATCTCGTACAAATGGAGAGAAATGACAATACTAACCGTTGCTCTGTCAAAGTTATCCAGTAGCATACATCTCTGTTCGTCATCCAGCCCCTCGCAGCCAGTCAAGAATTTCGGTAAAAATTCACTAAAAAACCAGTTGGTGTCAACCAGCGCCAAACTGTAGACTGCGGAGGCAATCTCATCTGCCAATAAGTCATGAGACCTAAAACCCATAAAAAAATCGTTATTCCCTTCTCCGTCAATCTCTTTCACTCTTCAGAGAATTCAAGAAGTCTTCGAACACCTTTGGAATAAAACTGTAAACAGGGCCGCCAGGAACCTCTCCAATAGATTACTTTTAAAAATAGAACGCTGGTAGAGACGACATCTAGAATTCAGTTGCTCAAGACTCTGAAGACTCTGACGGAAAATGTTAACGTCAGGCTGGAGAAGGGCCTGTCCAAATGCCTCAAGAATAGCGACCAGTTCTTCTCTGTGCTCAACTGGCTCTTCGCGTTCCGCAGTTCCGAACGTTTGGAGCACAGAGGAATTGTAAAAATACTGCCAATGATGCATCAAAATACTGAAAAAATATGGAAAAATGTTCAACCGGATGAAATGCAAGTATACAAGGCGAAATCTATAACTTTACCTGTGTAACAAGCGCAATAAAACTATAGTTGTGTCGGGATGGTCGCTCAAATCGTTCCCGACTGCAGGCCACACTTGACCAAGGCACAAATCGGTAATCGATGGGACAAAGGCCTTGGAAGCTCTACTGGGAGCTGTCACCACCAAAATTAGGATTTCTAATAACTGATCCAATGTAGGTCCAAACGATATATTTTCCCTGGAACAAAAAAAGTTGTTCGTTATTTGAAATGGGAGATGTCTTTTGCTCATCATAAGATTTGGTCACTAAATGTGGTTTGTCTTATACCTAGTAAAAATGTGGAGCATTGTTTGGGCAGCAGTCTGAGTATATTCCGGACCCAACTGTTGCTGAAGAACTTCAAAAGTGCTGTGAAGAAAGCTAAGTAGGGCTTCAAATGCTTTAGCAAACTTGACAAGGTGTGGCAGTAGTTCCAACACTCGATTAACTACAGATTCCAGATTAGCGTGCAACAATTTTTTTATTGCTGTGGAAGATGAACGACAATCTTCCAACAACTCTTTGAGAGATAGCACCGATGACGATACTATCATTTCGGGTGGTACAGGGTGCCCTTGATCACCGAGTGGCTGAGCCAGGGCGGTAATCATTGTTCCTACGGAATAAGTGCGAATTAGATAAGTGTCTATTTATCCGTATTATGACTAGCTGATGAGGTAAAACATAGTTGGAATTATAAAAGTAGTAATAAAAAATTATGAAGCTACCCATGAGCCGTTGCCTTGCAACGTTATCTCCAGGTGGAAGAATAATGCCATTGATGAGAGCCCTCCTGAGAACCTTTGCTGTATCGAGATTCAAATGTGGATGGGATCCGGCTATGACTAAATCTCTGAATGCAGACTGGTCCCAGAGATTTGGCTTTAGAATGGCAATAGCACTCTGCATTAAATGCGCAGCTGAGTGAACGAATTTCGGTGGTATACTGTGAGTGAAAACATTTGGCATTAAAGCCCATATACACGACTGTACGCATCGGTGGCTCAAAGACTCTTTCAATTTTTCTGGTCTTTCTGAGATCCACTGACACCAAGCCTGCAGCGATGCTAGCATTTGGGAATTCCTAAAAATTACAAAAACAAGTTTCTATTATAGCGGAAAGATTTAAGACAGCGAAAAAAATCGGAATCCACTTACACTTCTACAAGATCCTGCAATATTTCAGCTGGCTGAAGATTGGCTCTATGAATTTGGTTATCCTTGGCAAATGCGCAGACTTCCAGTGTTTGGGCCACAAGTTCTTCTGCTAAAGAGCAGTTGATACCAGGCTGATCACCTGTTTTTACAAGAAGACTGTGTTGAAAACTTCCCATTCTTTTTTCAGTCGTGTTTTACTTACCAACAAAATGAACATAGAGTCGAGCAAGAGCCTGAGTACTTGAAGCCAAGTCTCGTAAGTGAATACGGACATTGGAAGCTTCTGAATCATTCAAGACTACCAGCTGACCATTGGTGATTGCAGATCCCAGTTCAGCATAAATAGAAAGACCTTCTCGCCAGGATCGATACTGAAAAAGAAAGTACCATATACCTGTAGAATAAGATATACCATAATTTTCAGACCCTCGTTCTATTAAAGGCCATAAGATCTCACCAATAATGTAAATACTGGTATAGGAGAAATGTCAGCAACTTTAGCCAAGCACTCGATGTTGCAGCGCAAATAATGCTGCCATTCTGTCTCATTCTGAAAGGATCAAGCTCAATATGATACACGAAATAATATATGAATGAATGAATCTATCAGATAAATAAGACTTACATTTTCATCGAGTGTTTCAGTGTCGAGGTCCTTTAGTGCTTGGGCATTAAATTTGAAGCTAATTTTTTGTAGTACCCGTTCCGCAAGAGCCAAAGCAACAGTGGCATAGCGAGTCTGAGTACTCTCAAGTAATATAGACCATACTTCTAGACACCTTACGTATGCATTGGGTGTTGTACAGCGTTGAAATGTGTGGTGGTACAGAACTTCGAGCAGTGCGTTAACAGGAAATTTTGGACATGATTCAACTTTCTTCAGATGATTTGTTATGAACAACTGCAGATATTCGGTGATTTTTTCCAAATAACTAGAAAAAAAAATCTCATAATTTGGACAAAGATTTTCGAAGATTATTGTTTGCCAAAATAACTACTTGAAAAAATAATATACATGTAGATATAATTACCGACGGCGGTAAAACCGTCGTTATGAGCATTCCAGAATTTCCGTTACAATTGGCCTTACGTGGGGATTCATGGACGGACGGAGAGGCGGGAACGAATGGACAGGAGCAATCATTACTCGGAAATCGTAATCACCTTTCATCCACGGATTCGAGATGTTCCATGGATTGAAAAAGCTCTATCCCTCGCTGAAATATTTGTAGCAATAGGCTCTCCGTTGCACTTGGTGAACACGGACGATAGAGCAATTCGTTTATTGTAGTCAATGCTTGCACAGCTATTTCGATCTGCCTTCCGTTCTATGATTTTTTTTCCATAACCAGAGAGTAAGTAGATAACAATCAGTCGCAATATTTTGTTGGGCATAGGTTGAAGATAATTATTATAATCATTACCATTGAGTCGTGATATTTCGCGCATGTGAAAATAGCGCTCAACAGATTACTGGGAAAGTGGTCTGTAAGAGTAATCCAGGTAAACAAATGTGCGAGAACCTCCAGAGTAAGGGTACAGATCTCGCCATTTCCAGCAGCAAGACCTTCTACATCTAAAACTGTCCGCCCCTGTAGCGGAGCACTCTGACTACTAGTTGGTGATGGTGGGGGAGTTATTGTGCCTGAACGATTTTGTTGTTTTGTTGTTTCAACAAGGAGGTCTGAATGGAAATTTGAAATATTAAATAAGATCTACTTAAAATATGACAGCAGCATATTTTTGTTGTTTATAAATTAACTTTATACCTGTAAGAACCTCTAAAGCAGTTGGTACTAGGCTATTAAACAACCTGAGTAACTCTGTCTTTCGGTGTAGTGGTAAATCCTCTCTGGGTGTGGCTAATTCCTCAGAAGCTGTTTTTAAATAAACTAAACCCAATAATCTTGTGTGCTTGTGGCCTAATAACTGCAAGTAAATAAGATGTAATGGATAGAAGCCACAAGTTGAATTAATATTTCAAAACTATTGATTTGTAGATGAAGATGAAATCATTCGCACCTGTAAAATATTAGAGAAGAAGTCTGGATAAAAATGAGGCCAGTCATGCCGGGCAATATCGACAACCAACTTGACCACTTTGTTGCGAACAAATGGAGTGACACCACGTTCTAAGGAGAGTGTATAAAGTGTTGACCTAACAAGGGCTCTATCCTCCCAACTTAGAATCAGCCAGCGACGCGCAATAGCTGTCTATTGAGTGGAGAACAAAATGCAGAATGTAAGAAAAGTAAGCAAATGAGAAATTATGATTATATGCAACTTACTTCAAGGGTTGTTAAAGCAAACATGCTGACATAGCGATTATTGGTTGATGATAAAAAATGTAAACAGGGCCGCCAGGAATTAATCTGGGAGGCAAACTCATGGAGACTGTGTTCAATTGTGCGTTTTTGCTCATTGGTAGTTTGCGGCGAGAAAAATTCCGTCATCAACTGCTCCAGTCTGCGAAGCACAGCCACATCTTCGTCCTGGCATACAATCAGAACAAATTAAAAAGCGCAGATGTGCAAGAGGCGCGGCTGAACGAGCCCACCTCAGAGGAGTCTGCCCAAATCTAGAGCACAGATATTTCGTAGCGTATTTATTTGGAAATATTGTTCATAGACGAATCGAACGCTAGCTCGTGATCGAAAAAAAGCGGATAATTTGTGAAATCGAAAAACTCGTAGTATTAGCAGCTTTCGCGTTTTATAGAAACGTCGCTCTGTTCTGTGCCCTATGTTTTACTACTGTCAAGCGTCAATCTCTGATTTTCACTTTATTCTTTTGAATAAACCTCACCATCTTCGCCGGTTACTGACTGACAGCCCTGATGACAATTGGCCGTGTAAACAAACCACTTTGGCATGTAAATCGCACCAATGCCGAATCACCTCCGACCCCACAAACCATCAATTACCCCAGTCGAGAGTTCATTTACAGAATAATATTTGCAGAGTGAAGTTTCACCCTGGTTTCACCGAAGCAACGGTGGACCAACGATCACAGATTATTTCACGTAGTGCTTGAGGGTAACTCACAACCGTAGAATTGGATGGTGAGGGAGATTTTGAAGGTCGCGAATCTAGCGCTGACTTGGACAAATGTGAAACCGCCCAATCGTTCCCGACGTCGAGTACCGACATGGGAAATTAGTTGCGGCAGATTGGTCGTTTTCTCCCCGATAAAGCTGGTTCTGAGTGCAATCATTGTAGATTCGGCATCACGATAATATCCGAGCGAGAGTTGATGTTGAGAATTCAGAACAAGTGGAGATTGAGATATTCTTCCTCAATGCACCTGTCATAGTAATTGTACAAGGGTTACGTTGCCAGCGAAATGTGTAATCACGCGGGTTCTCCATGATTTCTACGCTATGTCAAATTCAAATTCGCCTAAAACAAAGACAAACAGCCTATTGGATAATTTACGAAAATTTCGATTTCAGAAAAAACCAGTGATAAAAATGAATACGTGTAAGAAGTTTGGATTGCATTTGATAATTCACCACCTAATTTACCCTCTTTTCATTCAGCTCTCCCCCAAAATTTCCAAGTTGCCATTGTGTTACCTTTCCTCTGCTTTATTTCTCCCTCTGTCATCAACCACTCTCCTCCCTTCATCTGCTCACTTCTCGTCTTCCTTTACTTTGAGCCCCAAATTTATTTTTCTTTCATTCTACTACAGCAGATGAAGACAGCAACCTTATGGGTCCGGAGAACCAAATGCGTCGAAAATCAGTAAATAGGATCGAAGATAGTGACAGCGATGTCGGCAGTCCTACCAAGTTACAAAATCCACTGTCACATGATGACAATGGATCAGAAACCAAAGAGAGAGAGGACAAATTAAAATACCTGACAACGTTATATCCTCGCTTTGATGCTGCAGTTTGTACCACTTGATCTTTTATAATGGCATCAAGAAAATGGACATTTCACAACCGACCATTTCTTGAAATAAATCCTTTTATAAATCAGAACATATGTTGTTTTCAAAAGAGTAATTCAGTGCACGATTTACACAGCACATTCGTGAGGCGCTGAGCAACTCAAACTGGCAGACAGATGAAGCAGAGAACCAGCTTAGAAATAATAAAAAACGTGTAAACAGCAAATCACTGTCCAATAGAGTAAAGCGTCGCAGAGTTGATCATGACGAGGAAGGTGACGTTGATTCGGATGAAGCAAATTACAACAATAAAGTTTTTGATAGGTGTGATTGCGCAAACCAAGTCTAGCACTAAATTTTGACCAAGAGAGATAATATGCTCATTTTTGCCAATTGCAGTGATGAAGACTCAGACTTGGAGCTTTCCAACGAGTTAACTGGAGACAAAAAAAGGGTACTGGAGTTCATGCAAACTGCAACTTTGCAAGAATTGCTAATGATGTCCAAGTGTTCCCAAAAAAAAGCTAATGCCATTCTGCAGGCTAGACCATTTGAAGACTGGAGAGACTTGGTGCAGAAGTTCCAAAGTTATAAGCATCTAGATACAGACCTTTTGAATTCAGCTCAGTCACTCCTAGCAGCACGCAATGTGATAGAGAACCTGATGAAAAAGTGCCTTCGACTTTCATCTAACATGGAGAGGGCTGTAGCAGCTGGGGCTACAAACATTACACAGCAACCCAAGACACTGTCGGCTGACCTGACTCTAGCTCCCTATCAAATGATTGGATTGAATTGGCTGGCTGTGTTACATGTACAAAAGCTTAATGGAATTCTGGCCGACGAAATGGGACTGGGAAAAACTGTTCAAGTTATAGCATTTCTCACTTACCTCAAGGAGACTGGATTAGCGATGGAAGGGGCTGGGCCTCATTTAATCGTTGTGCCTAGTTCAACCATAGGTAAAACTTATAGAGGAATATTGTGAGTTCTTAGGCACTAGAAACTTGGATTGACTGTGAAGTATATTTTACGTTTCATTGCCCTGAACAGAAAACTGGATGAACGAATTAGAGCGATGGTCTCCAGGTTTAAATGTAGTTGGATACTATGGGTCACAAGATGAGCGAAAGGATATGCGAATGGGCTGGCGTAGTGGTGAGTTGGAAGATGTTGACATCATTTTAACAACATATGCCCTAGTAAGTAGCACGAGTGAGGACCGGCGGCTCTTCAGAGTGATGCCATTACATTATGTGGTCTTTGATGAAGCACATATGCTCAAAAATATGGGAACTATTAGATACGAGAATCTCATTCGAATCAATGTGAGTATATCTTCCTCCGGAAGCACTGTATAAGTCGTAATTTATTGTTTTCATTGTCAATTTTGTTTCAGGCAAAAAATAGAATTTTGATAACTGGTACCCCTATGCAGAACAATTTACTTGAACTGGTGTCGTTGTTAGTATTTGTAATGCCGTCGATGTTTGCGGGCAAACTAGAAGATCTGAAGAGCCTTTTTCCCAAAAATGCTGTAAGCTTATTGAAACCCTTGACCAAATGGTTTTCTTTTTATTTTATTTTATTTCCGGGAGGTATGATCCCGATAGGTCATGTCCTGAGATGGTTAAAATTGAACTAATAATATTCCAGAAGCCAGTGTCCGGCAAAGATAGCATTAATCAGTCAACATTTGAGCGCGATCAAGTATCCACCACTAAACAGATCATTAAACCGTTTATCCTGCGCCGACTAAAGTCTGAAGTGCTGCGAGATTTACCACTAAAAACGGAGAAGCTGATTAAGTGTACCTTAGAAAAATCACAGCACGAGTTGTACCAAAATTTGATCGCAGAATTTAGCGCTGAAGCTGATGAAAATAATGAAGTTAATGGTACTGGTATGATGATGCAGCTCAGAAAGCTGGCCAATCATCCCTTACTCATTAGAAACTATTATGATGAAGAGAAGTTGAAGGTATATTATACAGTGATGTTTTTACTATATTTCTCTAGTTCAGCACGTGCAAACTATGAAATGATATTTGCGATGAATTTTCAAAGGGCATATCAACAAAACTGGCCAAAGATACAACGTACAAACAAAAAAATCCAGACTATGTATTTGAGGAGTTATTATGGATGTCTGACTTCCAAATAAACCAACTAACAAGACTACACAAATGTTTGGATGGAAAAAGTTTACCTAAGGAATTGATACCAAAGTCTGGGAAATTAGAGAAATTTGATGAAATTTTACCACAACTAAAAGCGGAAGGACACAGAGTTTTAATATTTAGTCAATTCACAATGGTCCTGGATATCCTTGAAGAGTACATGATGATGCGGAAACATAAATATTCAAGGTGAATATGACTGCAGGTTGTAATATTGCATACGTACATATTATCTGGAAAAAGTTTCTCTATCTTCGTATTTTTTTTAACAGACTAGATGGACAGACACCGGTCACAGAAAGACAAATTTTGATTGACAAGTTTACTCGGGATCCAGATATATTTATATTTTTACTATCAACAAGAGCTGGTGGATTGGGAATAAACCTGACTGCAGCAGATACAGTTATTATCCATGATCTGGACTTCAACCCGTACAATGACAAGCAAGCGGAAGATCGATGTCACAGAGTCGGGCAAACTAGGTAAACTTAGAACCCTAATTATGATGATCTACAAGTTCAATCACTAGTCCTAGACATTGTAATAGTGAACATTTGCCACGATTTCAATTCGCAGGCCAGTCACTATAATAAGATTACTTAGTGAAGATACAATAGAAGAGGGTATGTGGGAGATGGCACAGGGAAAACTTAAGTTGGAAAAACAAATTACTAATAACGAAGGTACGTGTGTAATGCGCTACGCTTAACAGGCCAAATATAAATCTGCACTTCAATAGACATCGGAACCAATAAGTTAATTTTCTGTATGTTTCTAGAGGGAGAAAATACCGACAAGAAGGGTCTTGTCAAGTTACTTAAAATGGCGTTGGGATTGGACCCAAACCATAAATCCACGCTTTCGCCTACGAAGTCGCCACATGGTGCTGCGCAACGAGCGAGTACGGGCGAATAACGAATAACTGTAATATTTATTTTCTATGTAATTATTTTATGAAAAGGCAACTCCGTCACGCTGGGTATGTTAATGGATTGTGCTTTTTTCTTGAAAGATATTAATTTAAAATAATACCGCGCAATACGTCTAAACTTTTTTACACTAACTTCACATGCACATAGTCCAAAGCTTTTTTCAAGGAAATTTATTAACTTTTATTCTTTTACAAATATCGCCATTTACATGACACACGTTTTACTGTGTAAGGATTGAAATTTGAATCTTTTCTCATGATGAGCTGTGATAAGTGCATCAACTGCATAACATTATTTGATAAATTGATCAACCTTGACTATAAGTGGACAATACATACCCAGAGATATAAACTCAATGTGTAACCATAATTTATTGCATCAGTCGTGTTTAGTATTCCATGTCACTGCCTTCTTGCCATAACGTAAGATTGTATGATGCGTAGTTGGCTGGTGAACTATGCAAAAACATACCTAGCGTAATGATCATACGATCCACGTATTTTACTCAATTATCAAGAATTCCATGAACCTGTGTTATCTAGTTTGAATGTGAAATTCCGGTGAATGTTTTTAACTTTTTTAAGATGATTCCAAACATGAACAATTGTGCAGATTAATGATAATCGAACAATAAAGTCCACAGTTCTGCATGGCACAGCTATCATGGTTCGCATTATAGCATTTCTCTGTGTATCTAAAGCTCATAAACCATCTGAGATTCAACGTTAGACTTTCTCAATAATTTGATCTGCGTCAACGAGAGTAGTTGATCGATTATTAAATAATCTGTGTGGTGTTCTTACAGTTTTTTACTACAAGAGCACTATGAGTAGTGCTAGGAAGGAAGTAGTCGATAAAACAGACTCCAACCTCGTTGGCAGACCCCACTTTTCCCAACCATGTACTTGTGTGTAAGGTGTCAGTGCTATTCACGAATCCGCGAATCCTATGGAGTCGAATGTGCAGCTGCGAGCTTGAGTTACAAGTGGACCTAACTGATGTAATGATCGTTACCATAATCCGTTGTCACTAATTAGTTTATTAACGGTGCATCGAACGATCAACAGTTACATCGTAGAGATTAATGTCAACCAGTGTCAACAGCCGGTCAGTGTCATTGATCGTGGATAATTTATACATATGTATACATTCACATGTAATTGTGCGGATAAAATAATATAATATGGAGGTTTTGGATCCGACTTTATCCAGGGATGACCAACCGTTGTTTATAAACGACATACGAGTAAATGGCAAAGGTGATTCAATATTTTAATATCATATTCTATCATAAACTATCTAATAGTCTTAAAAAGTCTCGCAATTGTAGATTCATTATGCGTGCAGAAGTTTTGGTCGTTTATAGGTCACTTTTACCATTGTCAACGCTTTCACACCAAATCAAATCGAATGACATCATAGAGGGGGCGTGTGACTTCGAATCACTTTGTTCGCGGCGTGCATCGCGGGATGCATTATTATTTTTCTTTGTCTCAGCAATGCTTCCGGAAACTATTCGTCACGATTTGAGGTCACGATCACAGCTGGTGCCTTTATCAGTAGCTGGTGCTCATGATCACTTCAACGACCTTCGATCACTTATCCGAAGTCGAGGACATAGAATAATAATAACATATCAATAAAATATTAACAACACTGATAATAACAGCAGAATTATGCAAGCACAATAGTAGGCGTTATTAATTATTAGATAAGGCTGTTTACCAATTGTCCGGGTAGATTGATGAGGAACTGGTAATCATCGTAAGTGAGAAATATACACAAGACTCTATTGCTAGAAACGTTGAATGAAGTTTAGCAAACGTCATTCCATCAAAAAGTAGACGGAATTTTCTAGTTCTGTTAACAATATCTAATTATCTTATTTAGTTAATAACACACCCAGCCATGGTGTCGAGGATACAAAATCATGTATCAAGGCAAGATATACCTTTGGTTTCATGGGATTTCTGGGATTTACTCTTGTTTATGCCATGCGGGTGAATCTGTCAATTGCCATTGTCTCGATGGTTAATCATACTGAAACAGCCAATGATAGTGATGCAGATAATAATACAGACTTTTGTCCCAGACTACCACCTACCAACGGCACTTTCATACCGGTGAGAATTTTCTCTATAGACCATTATCCAGTATTTTCTATTCCATGAATGTAGTCAAGGTCACGTCATGTTTCCAGAGTGCAGGAGAATTCGACTGGGATGAAAAGACCCAAGGTATTATATTGGGTGCCTTTTTCTTTGGCTATGTATTGACCAATGTGCCTGGTGGTCGATTAGCTGAAATATATGGAGGAAAGCTTATTTATGGTTTAGGAATTTTCTTTACCGCATTGCTAACTATTATCAGTCCTTTTGCTGCTTATTGGGGGGTTGTACCTTTCGTTATAGTGCGCGTGGCGGAAGGATTTACAGAGGTTTGTAGATAGACTACATTTCATGTTATATCTATAACACTTGATTACACGTTTATGGGGTATACCAAATTCTACTGATGTATATCGTATTATTATAGGGTGTTACTTTTCCTGCAATGCACAGTATGCTGGCACGTTGGGTTCCCCCATTGGAAAGGAGTAAATTTGCTGCCTACGTGTACGCAGGTGAGACTGTTGTAACGCTAATTAGTGCAGTAAGAGAGCAATCAGCAATCTGAATCATGAATTTTATCAAATAATTCACAGGATCAAACTTTGGGACAGTCATATCATTACCTGTGAGTGGGTGGCTGTGTTCGCTTGAACTTTGGGATGGTTGGCCTCTCGCCTTCTATTTTTTTGGGGGCTTGGGCATCGTGTGGTACGTTTTCTGGTTATTGTTTGTATATGACACACCTGCACAGCACACTCGAATCGATCCCCAAGAAAGAGCATTTATCGAAGCATCCATAGAGCCAGCATATGAGGTAGATTTTCCTTTTTACATCATATCTCAACACATTTTACTCAATGACTTTGAATGATTTTTTATTTGTCAGGGTGAAGATTTAGGTGTCCCCTGGCTGGCCATCTTTGGCTCACTGCCAATGTGGGCCATCGCTGTTACACAATGTGGCCAATCCTGGGCATTCTACACTCTGCTCACAGAACTTCCAACATACATGGATCGAATTTTACATTTTGACATGCAACAGGTAATCAAAATTTTATCATAGATCACATCAGATACATTTCTTTGAAGGTACCAAAATACCTATATACTCTTTGTGTGCTACAGGACTCTTACTTGTCGCCACTCCCGTACCTCAGTGCATGGATAGTTGGCTTAGGAGTATCGTTTTTGGCTGACGCACTATTAGCTCGAGGTTTCCTAACACCTCTTAACTCGTTCAAATTTTGGAATACAATTGCTTCCTTGGGTCCCAGCTTGAGTTTCCTTGGAGCAATCTGGGCAGGCTGCGATCGTATGACTGTCCTGATGATGTTAGCTGGATTTGGGTCATTGCAGGGAGCCGTGTATGCCGGAAATCAGATGAACCACATCGCTCTTGCTCCTCGATATGCAGGGACTTTGTACGGCATAACAAATGCAGCTGCGAATACCTGTGGATTTTTGGCACCCTATGTTGTTGGAATTATTGTGGAGGGACATGTGAGTATAATGTTCCAAAGGTATCTATGAGAATATGAGTATATTTAAATATATGTTTCAGGAAACTTTGGCACGTTGGCACCTGGTATTCTGGCTAGCAGCTGGAATAAATATGGCAGCTAATGCCTTTTACTTGATTTTTGCATCTGCCAATGAGCAGCCATGGAGTAAAGGGCGCAGTTAACGATGTACTCAGCTAAAACCAATAATCATCTGAAACCTGGTGCACAAATAGCAGTTTCAGGTTGATATTTACTCATTTTTATAATGTGATAGAACCCGTATATATTTATATATACATTCATTCACATATGCATGTATATATAGGCATACATGGTTAGTTAGAAAATTTATCAGATGCTGTGAATCGTGGATCCCGAAATATGTAGTATGCCTAATCCGTACTACTAGAATAATTGATCGATTGTGCCGACACTATATTAGGTTCAATAATCGACGCTAATACTTTGAGCTGAATTTATTGTCGGACTGTCGATGAGTGATTCAAAAACTGCAGTCATACTGTCGGTTTTGAATTTGTGCTTTTTGGAACTAGAATTGTTGCGATTATCGTAGATCATCTTTCACACAACTATTCCTGGACGCATGTCACACACTTCTTAGAAACTCGAATCTTCAACAAACTATTTTAATCTTTAGGTCTCTGTTAATCTCATGCATTGTCACTGTTATTTTCGACCATGACTTCACAGGGTATAGATTGTACATCCCAGAAATATATGCAGTAGTCCTTTGACTTAAAATATTCATCAGTGTAGGTAAGTCTGAGAAAATTAATGATATAATCGAAAGTCACTACATGACAAAGTAACATTCCAGTCGCCATGAATTTTCCTGCTTATTTTTCCAAAGATCTTCAGTCGTTATTTTTAACTGATGGGGTACTAAATTTGGCAAAGGAAAGTACAAGATGAAAAATTTGTAGTAAAATAAAAAATATTTTTATTGCGCATAATGAGTGAATACAAATTATATATGAAGTCATTTTATAATTCAAATCATGGCAAATGCGAATTCGTCCACTAACTGGTATTTAGATCTTCTTTTTTTTTTGCTGTGAGCTCAAATATCATATCTCGCATTCGGCTTAAGTCAGAAAGTTCATCTCTCATTTTTTGGATGACCTCATCCCTTTGGAAAAGAGCGATTTCTTGATTGCGGCACTGTTCAGTTTGCTTCTGAATTTCCTGTTTCAGCGCCGATATTTCTTTATTTTTCTCCTCGAGTAGCTAGAATATCGTTGTAAGTCATTACTCATCTGACTAACATCGCGTTGCCATGCGTAACATACCTGATCCTTTTTAGTGGTGGCATCTTCCATTTTACGTACAACTCGGCACAACTCGTTATGCTTAGCTGTGATTTCCTTGGCCTTAGTCTCGTTGATTTGACTCTCATTCAGTAATACGGCAACTTTCTTTGCCAAAGTTTCTGTCTTTGCATTGCTCGCTTCCAGTTGTGCTGCATACTGTAGTACTGTGCAATTCAGTTGTTCAACCGTAGCTGATTTTTCAGTAACTATTTTTCTCAGTCCTTTAATCTCCTGCGAATGGACGGAATGGATGCATACAAAGAACATAAATTCAGCGACATTGTATTAATAATAAGTTTTCAAGAAAGTTGAACGTGAATTATTTACCTGAACTTGTGTAGCATGTACCCTGCCAGTTTGTGTCTCAGCATCTTTAATTTTTGCAATTAAAGCAAGTTTCTCAGCTTGACTTCCCTCCAGGCACTGTTGCGTGTAAAACAGTAGCTGATGAAGCCGACTAGATTCAGCCACTACTTGTGCCAATCTATGCTGTAGGCTAGTTCCATGACGGTTCGCAGCCTCAAGACTGGCCTGCATCGCCCTTTCCGCATGGCGCATTGCTGCTAGCTGTTTTTGGGTTAGTTGAAATTAGACACAGTGGAGAAAAAATTTCTTATTAATTTGTGAACTAAGTAATCTCATGTACTTTGTATTCATATAGCTCCATAACAGCAGATGTTGTGATATCTTGTATTTGATTGGAGTCGAATGCCTCTTGAAGTTTTGCAATGAAAATATCTAAGCGCCCTTCTTGGGCTAAAGAGAAAAGTGGAGCCTGCATTTCGCCAGAATGATTATTAGTCATCACTGAACGGTCTCTTGCCACTGGTCCATGTACCGTTGTACCCTGAACCAATACCAGTGGTTCCAATTCACTCATACACCGTGCTACCGCAGCCACGCTAATAAAAAGAGTTTGAAAAAAAAGATAGAGTAACAAAACTCCGTAATGCGTTGATAAGGTCATGCAGAAAATTTTTCACCATTCTTGGGGAAATCCAACTGACGAGGTCAATTGCAATACCCTTTGCTTCGCCTCTCCATCCCCGGTGAACAGTGCGAGTGCCATCACCATCTGAATTTGCTTCTTTCTCAGTAGTTCTGAGTACAGAGTCAGCCAATTCGAGTCCTGAACCGCCAAATCCGCGGTCAACGATAGTGCTTGTATGTATAATGTCACCATTGGATCCTAGCAATTGAGTGTGATCATTGCAGTGCTCAAACACAATTAAAATTTTTTGATATAACGGTCAAGTTTTACCTGGAAAAGATTTCCAGGCCCTGCTTCATTCATAGAAGCATCATTTTGCTCGAGCATTGGGCTTATTAGTTGGCGCATCATTTGGTCAGTGAATATCTGCATGACTTTTGGTCTGAGTGTGGCAATTCGTACCATTTCAAGTAGCAATTGTAAGAATTCTGTTAATCTGGCTTGTGATTCGACACTCCATGCAGCATTGCTTTCCTCTGCTCCACATCCAGTGTCCAAGACAAGCATGAGGACGGATAAATCAAGTTCGTTCAAAATATCAAGGGAGCCCTTCAATCGACGGGCATCCATAACAACCATTCTTATAAGACTTAATGCCTTTGAGCATACCTGAAATCACATATTTTAAAATGCAGATTTTTCCTAGATTGTAATGTTAAGCTCAAGATGAAGCCCTGTTTGCTACCGTACTCGTTCAACAGGGACCCACATCATAGCTGCTTTCACACAATGTGAATACAATTCTACTAAGGCTGGTATCTGGAGTCTGACTAAACACGCTAAAAATTCCATCATCAAAGCTACGCATTCTGGGTCAGAGTTGGATCCCAACGCCTCCAGTATATTTTGAACACCGGCAATGTAACTGAAAAAAAATTTATGTTGAACCTGCCCAGGCATAAATATTTCTGAGATGGTACATGGTTTTAACATAACTCACTTGGGATAGGTGATAAGAACAGCTTTGGAATTATCATTCTGTCGAACATCATCAAAAAAGTCAACAGTGTGCCTGAGAAGTAGAACGTTTTTGTCCTTCAAGGCTGTAACTAAACTGGTGAAGGTAACCTCAGCAAAATCAAGAATATCTTTGTCAGGAATTTGTCTATTAATGTCTTCTAGTACGATGAGCAACTTGCAGCACTGAACCCTGGTATTGATGTTATAGCTTTGTACTTTGAGTAGCGTTCTGACAAAGACTTTCGTATCAACAGCTCGCATCAATGTGTAAATTGCAGGTAGATTCTTGTAGCATAGATTGACTAACACTCCAAGCGACAGCGCAACTACATCCTCTTCTGTGGAATTTGTCACCCATTGAGTCAAAGTAGATATGAGATATGGTAGATGTGCCTCCAGCCATGATATTTTCACACCGTAGGTTAATTCTTGTAGTAGTTGTAAAACACGTATCCTTTTCTCAGCGGTCAAATTTGCCTTTAATGTACAATTTATCAAAATTTTGTCTTCAGTTAAATCTATTGAAAAGGCGTTTACAAACCTCCAGCAGTCTTGTCAATATGGGTGTGAATTTATAGGTGTGAATTAGTGCTTGTCTTGCGGCGGAATTTTTGCAGGCATGTTGAAGAACAGCTACGGCACTCCATATCAGACTTGAACGTGAAACTAAAGAATTTGTCAACTCGTGTAAGCTCACATAGAATTCAGCTGCAACACTAGAGCCTGGATCAAAAATGCTCAAGTCCAGAGATGCCCCTATTGTCTGGGTGGTTATAAAATTATCAATCAATTATCAATCAATAGAGAAATACTAATATTGGACATACCCCAAGGTTTCTCTGGAGAACAGCAGCAGTAGTTTCACTGGGATGTTTTGAATATTCCAATGCAGCGGCGATAAACGCCTTCATACAGCGGTGCTTTTCCATTAGAATTTTTTTAAAAGAATTCGAATAACACCAGCTATGTGAGAAGATACTTTTAAATTATTCACACATTAATAAAAAATATTTTTAACGTACTGGATGACAAACTTCCATTTTTAAATCACCCAGGCCGTCAGCGTTCATTTCGGTTAAAAATTTTCAAACCGAAGCCACGGCGCTCCATACGTGGCGCCATCAGTGCTAAAGAATAAAGTTTCACGGGGTAACAAACCCTTATACATCGTTGAGAGCTGTCGTCATCTGGTGGTGAAATAAAATAATCGAGTCATGTAGCACTTGACGCCTTTTTCCGCACAGTCGGCGTTTGGCCCCTAGCTTGGCAGCAACGGCACAGGAAGCAGTGATAAAAAATAAGCCTGGAGGCGACGCATTAACAAGGGGAGTCCCCGAAGAGGGATGAACATGCAGGTATATTCAACAATATAAAACTTTATTCCTTTGTAGATCGCTTTCGCGTTCATGTAAAAGCAGTCACGATAAATATTTTCTACCACCTCCTGCATTACCACGCCGCTCCTGCGATCACCCTCAACTCTTTTGGGGAAAAACTCGTAATGGGGATTCCAGGATTTCGGTTGAAATTGTACGTATTCTTTTTTTGTGAACTTGGCCACAGTTTTTTTTTTTTTACGTGTGTTTCATAGCACATGATTGTAATAAATATACAGGTTGTTCATGGAACACCGAGAATCATAGCCAAGGTGCGTATGCTTTGAGAAATTTCATGGCGAATTCGAGACCCAAAAAACAGGCAGCGTTCGCAGGAAAAGCACGCAACATTACTGGTACGACCCCACGGTATAATGCCATGAAACCTTCTTCTTGTATGACAATGGGTAGGGCAGACCTCACCCCTTTCGGAAATGTTCCTTCCGGAGCAGTCTGAAGACGAGATTTTATTACATCGGCTGGCATTCCAACCGACCAGTTAGCTATTCCTGCAGCACCCCCAGCTACGAGAGAAATCCACATCGCGTTCTGGAATTATAATTTTCGTTATTTTATCATCATTTGATGGACTGAGTCGAAACTTTGAACAAAGGCTCAACCCACTTCGGACCCGTACATGCTCTGAAGTGTCCGCGTAAGGACCTCATAGGTGTAAAAATACATTCCTGCGGCAGGAACGTCACGTAAAAGCGTCGCACAAGTGCCAACGTAAATATTCCGAATACCTCCCTCTTTCCAAAGCTTAACTCCGCAGTCTAAGAAACCTGAATATTTTTTTTCATTTCCAGTCTGCATCTGAAGTAGGCATTTTATCCGCTCTCCCGGTGCCATCACGAAAGATGTGCACATGCCGCTAAAAGCTCCAGCTAAAAATTGCTGTGAATCCGTTAATTTCTGTTGCCCAGGTCTGGCCACGAGCCTCTTGCCCAGTCCAAAACCGAAAAAGCTAACTGCAAATATCGGGGTGATCGCCACTAATGGCGCAGTGACTCCCTGAAAACAATTCGGGATATTCGACTACAAAAGGGATAATTTAATACGGGGTCGAGAGAATTAGCTGCGCCTTTCACTTTATACAATCCCATGGGACCTTCTCTGATTACAATTTTTTTCACCGCATCCAAAGTTCCCAAATATTCGCCTGGCATTGTTTGGAGTCGGACTTTCACCGTGTCCAAAGGGTGTCCGGTTATCACCGTGCATATTCCCCCGAATCCACCCGCTGGGGTGATTGATATAAATCAGAGGGGGGACGTAATGTTTAATTAAAATTGTTTTTTAATTCGGTATTGCTGAAATTACCCAACAGATATTTCAAGGGACTTTCTTCCTCGGACATAATAGCTCCTTTTCACTTCGTCGACGTAGAAACTGCAAGTCTAGTGAGCCAAAATGTTCGTCTGCGACCATCCGTAGATCACTCTTTCCGGTAACAGAGGATTATTTTTTCCCTGGCCAGTGTAATTGTGGGGTTTTTTCTCTGGCATTTGACAAACGGCGTTCCCAATTTTGCTTCAGATTTGCTTCCCTCGGATATTTTTCTCGTGATTTAATGTGGGGTTAAGATGGAACAAAGAACTGAGCGTCCCTAGAACAAATAATTGAAAGTACGCCACCTCTTGACCGAGTGTGATTAAAATCTTTGAGAAGTGACAATAGTTGCTGCAAATACAGTGCTCCCGCAAAATGTTCATTCATATTATTCATGCGTCGACAATTATGCGAAGCAGATAGCACATTAAAATACGCATCGTTATCTCTTCTACAGAAGTACTGGCATACTGATCCCTAGAGTTCGAAGCAAGAGAGCTTAAAGAATAGATAGTTGCATGGGGCATTGCCGGCGAATGGATAAAATTTATGTTATCTCCAACTACGACAGAACCCTCGAAGTCGGTGGTCATTGGAAGGCAAAGTAAAACCTTGCTGCAGAAGTTACCAGAAATATTGCCGATCTAATCGAACTTGCTCGAATTCTGCCGACCGTACACGAAGGATTTGAAGATTAAACAGGGATGAATGCTGCCACTGATGACCACACGTGTGAAGAGCCATGTGAAACCGTGGTGAAACCATTGCCCATGAGATTTCTCGGTATTTTTTCTTTTTGTTTACACATCGTGTATAACCAATTTCTTTGTTTTGACTGATCAGAGATGCGAGTCGATCAGATTTTAGACTATGATGACGAATGTTATTGCAGTGTAGCTATCAACGTGAACACTTAACTACATTTATATTTACAAATCTCGGTAACTCAGGTGACTTTTACTTTTATTACATGTATATTAGAGTGATCATGGATATCCCGAATTATCGATCATAGTTACGCTGGTAACGCAACATTTAAAATCGTCAAGAATTGACAATAGCAGATTTCCGTTGCGGTGAGGCTATTTCGGCCGTATTTAACGTCAACAAATACCCGGGGTGATATGAAGACTCGGAAGAAATCGTCGGAACGTCATAAATTCAACAACGATTCTCTCAAACGGTGGCTACTCAAGATCGGCCGAAAACGACGTAAAGGTTTACTGCAAAAGGTACGATATTCGAAACTGATTTCGAGTTTCTAATTTGTCGTTTCTGTGTACAATGGAATTCATCTTCATAGCCCCCTGAAAAGCATTTTGAATCCCCTCTGACCGCCGACCGAGGCTAACCAATCCGTGAGTTGATCTGTTTTTTTACGAGTTGGGTTATGCACTAATCTTTATGTGTTTGTAATAAGCTATAGCTAAGTGTGCAACGAGAGTTACCAAACGTTGAAGGATCTGTTAAGTTAGTTTTGGTCCAAACTGTGCCCCGTTTTAATCAGACGACCGGCTCATAATCGGCAATATTTCTTCAGGATATTGTAATGAACTACTCTAGGATTATTTATTGCATTTTTTTTTTTTTTAGTCGGAATAATGTTGTTTCAATAGTTCTCCTAAACCCATAATCCGCAGTATCTCTCACCCTAAACGTGCATATGATATTATTTCGTATGAAAAGATATTACGACCGATTCCTAACTGCGCCGAGAGTGGTCAAGTATCAAGCAAAGCGCTGACTGTGGAAATATGATGTTCTTTATTAAATACAAATATATCTATATATATAGTGATACACAATTCGTTATCGAGCGCAACATAATTCTTTGCTCGTCTTGTTGTAATATAGTAGCTATAACCATCAAAGGACTGTTCAAAGATATCTTGGTAAAGTATATTCTTATAAAATTACTGTTTTTGTGTAATCCTGTATCTAAATTATCCTGTTATAGTTTAAGGCGCAGTTGGTTGGGCTGGAAATCCCCGAAACGTCGGTGCGTGCGGGCCTCGTGCAGATTTCTACCCATTGTTCTATTCGGTTGAATAGAATACCTGCGAATAAGGTAGGACATCTTGTTGATTTCAACATTGTACTGCATGTGTCCTTACGAATATTATTCATTCACAGACACCTCCCATTCGTCATTCAAAAGTCAAAGAGTCCGGAACAGAGAGAAGTCAAAGCCATCGTCGATTAGCGTATAACAGACCTAGCAGCTCCTTGAAAAAATCTCAACATCGACCATACAGAGATGCCACGGTAGTTAGTCCGATTTTGAAAAACTCCGATTTACAAAACAACTCATCAATTTCGACACAGTTGTCGGAATTCCCTACTACCACCGACAGATCACCACATCTGAAGGACGAAACGTCCGTTGGATCGAAGATGGACATCCATCGCAAAGATTCTACTTCTGGGCAACATCGGCCGACTTTAGAATTAGAACGCATCTTTTACAAAGACGAAAATACATCCCATCATCCAGGAAAAGCTGATGACCAAATTCATATTCATGGATCCAATAAACCCGGTGGGCAGCGGAGAAGTCGATCAAAAGAGAAATGGACATCGAAGCATCGCCGACTCGATAGCGAAAATCAAAGTGACATCGCTTGGCGGTTGATTCCCATCGATGAACAGTGTGTCCGAAAACCCCCTGATACGAATATTTTGCGATGGACAAGGCTGATAAAACGAAAAGAGAAACTTTCGCAGAAATATCTCGAAATTTTCGGAGAAGGCAAGTTGTCTAGGTCCGATTCTTCTGATATGTCGATATCCTTGACGGAGTCAAGTGATCGAAACCCAGATAGCAGTGATCTCGGCAGTGACAAGTCCTGCTATATTGCCGAAATTCAAATTCATAAAATTCACGAAATCCCGGAAAATCGCAAATCTCCGATTCTTGGTTCTAGAAGCAAGAGAGTAAATTTACTAAAGAATATCAGAACTATCCAAGGTATAAAGGATAAAGAAAATTCAAAAACCGAGGTCACCGAGAAAGAATCGTTAGTAGTCCAAAATCGAATGCTGATTCAAAGTGCTGGGGATGAAATTTTTCCTACAACAGATGATCGATGTAACACTATTAGTCCAGTGTTGACATTCAGTTCGTGTTTTCCACTAAAGTCTCCCAACCCAGTCGACATCGAAGTTGCAAAAATTCACTTAGTTGAGATCTCCCAAAAGAAATTGGGGCACGTTCAAGATCAAGCCCTGCTTCAAAGTTCTCAGGACAAAATTTTCCCTATTACTGATCATCAATCTAACACTCGTGATCTAGAGTTAACGTCTCAGACTTACAACTCTGATGCAGTTAATCAGAACTCTGATAAGGGCATCAATTGTGAGCCTTTAACTACTTTGGAATTGAATACAGAAACTTTTTCTGTAGATCCTAAAAAGATCATGGAATCTTTAAGCAAGAGTAAAATAACAAATAGCGATATGGGCAGGTGTAATGACAGTGATGTGTTAACCAGTTCAATGGAATCAATCTCTGAAAAAGATATCGAACGTACCGATGAACTCAGTCCTAATTCGAAGACTTGCAAAGATGCAGAAGCTACAAACTCTCTTTTGGCAATGACAACATGCCAATTATCAAAGTTGCTCACTGGATGGGGAATATCCCATGTGAGCAGCCGACTCTTGGAGGCAACGGATGTTATCTATCTGACTTTACTTGGTCGTCGCAGACTTATTGAACGTCAACAGGCAGCCAATCAACTAGCGGTAAGAAAGAATCGGAAGAAAGAGCTTCTGACAGCAGCGCACGAGTTTGAGTCACACGTTCTAAAATTTCTAGAGGAGTTCATGTATCTTTATCAAAAATTGGGTACCCGATCTCGCGTACTACAATTCATCATGTTAGGTTTGGAGAACCGAACACCGGCAGGTTCTGAACCTTTTTCTAAATCAGAACTGGATTTCCTTATAACTGCAGCAAACATTGATGATTTTACAAATTGTGAGGAGCAGGTTTCACTCACAGGGATGAAATCTTTGCCACGGAATGAAGAACCTCGACAAAAAGTTATCTGCGAAATCGATCTAACTATCGATGAGCCTGATCAAGCGGGCACCATAGATTTGATATGTGACAGTAGTACAGACCCACAAGGGCATTGCAAGGTGAAGAGTGGCTATGATCTCAACGCTAACAAATTGCCCCTACAACTACCGAACATTGCTGAAGTTAAATCTATATCACACCAGCAGTTTGAAACCCTAAATGAAAAAGAGAAGATAAAGTTTCCATGCTGCATCTGTAGAAAGGAAAGCACTGTATCATGTGGACAGTGTGCTAAAACAAACTATTGCAATGAAGATTGTCAGAGAATGCATTGGGAAGTAGTTCACCACACAACTTGTGTGCCGCGATCAGGTGTTATCCGCTTTACGGAATAAAACCACGGAAAAGGAGCGAGCGCATGCCAGAAAATTAATCTTATTTCATGTTTGTTAGATGTACGCAACCTGTAAAAATGTATATTCGTATCAGTATTATTCGTTTAAATAACATAAGTATAAGGTACAGGCGTACGGTCCGATAGCCCGTCGTCAACATGGAGTTCATGTTTTAAGAATAATTTTGGTATCATGTGTGAGCAGTTATACATTTTGTACACAAATAATCATCGCTCGTTCCGAAAAAAGAGTTTCCTCGCTTTCGACTATTGCTGCGGCCGTGAAGAGTGGATGGATTCTGCATGGACCGCGGATATTCGTTGTTTATGTCATTTCCGGTCTGACGTCATATCCGTATAGCGTATGAATATGATCTTTCAACATCGTCGATAACATCGCAATAATATAATCAGTCAGAATTGTGGTTCTATGTGAATGTATACGTAATAATCCATCTCAAACCCACCACAGAGGCGGATGGGCAATTGTAACACCAAAAGGCAAAAATTTACACCGAAGGACAGACAGGAGAGGCAGACTCCCTATGCGAGCCACGTTAGTAAATAAACAGTTTTCTAACCTAAGTGCCACAATATGAAAACGTATCATTTGAAGCTTTTAAATCTTCAAGTATCTAACTCTTCTTGCCACAGCTAGTAAAATAACCTGCATCGTAGTAACCTGCAACTTTAACTCTTTTCGATTTAACCCCTAAAGTTGAAGCCTAATTTCATGTGGTGAAACCTAACTTATTCCTAATCTATTGATAATCGCGATTAAGTCAACTTGCCATGATAGTCCAGCCTTGACAACGCCGGTAGCAGTAGGAGCTTCAGGTATCTTATATTCGGTGGAAGCGGAGTGGCAAATTCAGCAGCATCTGCTCGTATTGAAACATCGCAGCGATCTCGTGCCTCTCGCCGAACGTAACTATGCCTTTTGAAATCATCTTATTTAATTTTATTGTAGTCAGGTAGCAGATGCTTTATTAATTTCACTTTTATTTCAGAACAAACCAGGGCACAACCTGTGATCTACATTCATTCTATAAAACAAAATGGCCAGTGCCACAGTTCGAAGCTGCCTTTCTTCCAGAATTTAAGATTAAAGAAGCTGCGTCTGAGGCAGAGTATGATTTTATCGACATAATATCCAAGGGTGCTTATGGACAAGTCTATAAAGTCCGAAATCGTAATGATGGAGAGATATTTGCCTTGAAAGTCCTCAGCAAGGCACAGATCATTGCGGAAGACGCAATAGAACGAGTCAAAGATGAAGTAGGCATTCTTCTTCACTGTGGATTTGTGTTTGCTTTTCTTGAGATGCTATTTTTTTTTCAAATTTATTACTCTAGGTTCGCATACAGCAGGTTGTTGGGCATCATCCTTTCGTTGTCAACTCATCTCGCCACTGGCAGGATAGAAGAAAACTCTACGTAGGTAAGAGATCTGTTTGTAATGATTATTTATTTATTTATTTAGATTCTCATTATTCTAATTACAGGTAGTGACTACGTTCCTGGAGGTGAATTATATACCTTGGTTCAAGATTATGGGAGTCTGCCGGAGGATGCAGTCAGAATTCTAGTTGCTGAAGTTGCTTTGGCAATAGGTGTGTAGGCATATTATATTTACTCCATCTCATTATCCGTGTACATGCAAGATACATGATCACAAGATATTTTGATCTGGTTTATAGATTTCCTCCACAATGCCGGTGTCATTCACAGAGATATAAAAGCATCTAATGTTCTCTTAGACAATGAGGGTCACGCCCAACTGATAGACTTTGGTTTTGCCAAGTGGTTACCCCATGGACATAAAACTTCAACACTTTGCGGAACACCACGATACATCGGTAGGTTCCATTTGTAATAGTGAGCAACATTATTAGTTGCGTGTTTAAGTACTACGTACTCCAAAAGTACGGTCACTTAGTCAATCCTTTCTTTTGCAGCACCAGAGATCTTACGGAGAGAGCCGTATGGCCACGCAGTTGACTGGTTCTCCCTTGGGATCCTGATGTTCTTTCTACTAACAACTGAGGTGAGTTTGGTCTGGATTATATATTAACATACATAACTACTGGTGGTGAGATCATCTTATGTGCATTAGAGGGAGGAATAAAATGAACCGACGGGCTTTTGGGGTTTGAATTTATTTTTTAAGCAAGTATATGATGGGGGGGGGGGGGGTACAGTTGGGAACCGGAAACCGCAACCCTTGTCAGGCGTGAGCGAAAAAATTGAAATTGCTGATTCTTGTTGATATAGTCAACTGAAAGATTCTTTATCGAGTAGACGATGCATGCAGTCATACAGCGTATACGTAGTACATTTTAACACTCGTATTCGTAGTACTAATACTAATAATAATAACAATAATGATAATGATAATAATAATTTTATTAATAATAATAATATTAATAGTGATAATAATAATAAAATAATAATCATAATGGGCGCTAAACGCGTGTACCGGAAAGGCGAGCAAATAATTGTAATGATAAGATCAATGCTAGTAATAGAGAAGTGGTTCAAATAATCGAAAGGCTCCTCGGTGCAGTCCTATGCCATGACTATACTACGATGTATAAATGACACCAAAGATAAATGCTGGTAATGATGGTATAATAGTAGAATAAATGATGTTATGACGTCTACACTCTAGTTGTTTAGAGTGCAGGTGAAGTGGTAAGTAACGGTCAACTGGGGCAGGTATCTAGGTGCAGCCGATATAGGTAACACCTACTTCAAGTTTAATGATGCATTAGGGAATTTAATCGAATCTTTGATTCTGGCAGCTTGTAGTGCCATAGCGGTGGCAATCGAGGAACACGCGTTTTGCGGAAGCACGGTGCCCTCCCTTCCTCTCCCTTTATCTACCTCTCACTCTCACTGTCACACTGACTCTCACTCTCTATCACTCGTTCTAGGATGATATAATAATATAATCCATTATTCTATTCTATTATTATTCTATTCTCTTCCCTGCTTTCTTTCATATACTTTTGCGTAACATATCTTCTCTGTTATGTTCCTCTCCTTTTTTCGCAACCTATCCTGTTCCTCTGGCATAATTCTATCACTCGCGAACAACTGTCCCTTTTAAGAGATCTTCTTCGAACCCTGCTCGCTCTTCTCCTGACTCTTCTCCTGACTCCAATCTTCTTCGGACTTTGTAACACCAGTTTTGTCCGCGTTGCTCTTCTCTTCCTCGCTTGTCTCTTCACTTGATTCTTCACTTGATTCTTTTGACGTTTCCGGCGCAACTATTGGCTTCTCACCCTCCAGCTTCACTGCCTCCGGCAGCGTCTCATGCACGGTCGGATCCTTAGCGACCTCGGCAACCTCTTCCTTGATCAATTTCTCTTCCTCTTTTTCAATTTCTTCTTCCTTCTCCTTCACCTCGGTCGCTTCTGCGGGGAGCGCGATTTCCTTCGCAGTTTCTTCTCCCTTTGTTGCGCTCAACTCTTCGATCGCCTCCTCCGCTTTTGCTTCCACCCCTGACTCACTTACCGTCCTTGACCTCTCTGCAGTTTCACTGGCCAAACCTGCCACGGGATTTTCTTGTCCTGCTACCTTAGATTCCTCAATTTTGGAGCTTGCAATCGGCGATGTCTCGGCTTGTTCCTTTGTTTCTGAAAACTGAATTACCTTGAGAGAGATATCCTCCGGTTTACTTTCATTATCTTTGGCAGCCGGGGCAACTGCCTCATCTGCTGTTTTTGCCTCCGTTTGCGAACTAGTGACGGCTACTTCCTCCAGCTCTTTCGGTTCTTTGTTTTCCTCGCTGAGTTTGCCATCGCGATTTATGTGCTCTGCAATCGAAACAGGCTCCTGAATATTCGCTGAGTGGTGCTCCGCTTGTTCGGGTATCACGTCGGCAATGATTGTTCGCTCCTTCAATGCCTCTTTCTCCGTCTGCTCTACTTCATGTGCAACTTCGGCTATAGCCTTCGCGTCCTTGACCTCATCTATCTTGAGCTTTTCTTCTTCAGCATTCACCGGCGCAGGTTCCTTCTGTAAAGTACATAACGACATACAGTTCTGAGTCCTATTCGTCTGATCCGTTCTATTTTTTCCATATTGAATATCGAAAACCCACCTCATTTACATTAACCGATTCCTCAGACCTCGCGACCGGGGCTGGTTCCTCCTTTATCAGAGTTATCTCTTTCACCGCGATGCTCTCCTTCGGCTCTTCCGGTTGTGAGATTTCCGCCGACGCTGGAATGACGATGTCGTCGCTCACCTTGTTCTCGTCCTTCCGTGCCTGCGGTTGATCTTCTATCTTCGGTTCAGCCTCCGCTTGTACGATGGGGTCCGAGCCGATGACGGTTCGTTCCTTAGGGATCTCCTCGGGACTGGCGACGGCGATTTCTGGTATCTTCTCAGCCGTGTAGGTGGCCTTTTGCGTGACATCCGCGACACCGTCGTCCAACTTCTTGGGGTCTTTGCTCTCGTCGGCGTTTATCAGAGTCGCCGTATCCGCCGATGTTTCAGGGCTAGCCGGTCCCTGTCCCAACGGTATAACGGGATGTGCGTCTTCGGGGGATGGCGCCGCCAGAGGAAGTCCTCGGGCGACTCCAAAAATCGTAACGGCGAGCATCAGCATCGCTGCTGTTGTCGGTACCCCTTTCATAATGGTAGACGGTTCTCGGCTGAGTAGAGAAAAGAAGAAAAAAAAAAAAAAAATGAGAAGGAATTAACGAAAAGTTGTGAAATGAAAAAACCGTAATTATTCCTAGACGAGCGTCGCGAACCTCGTGCCATTCAACCCGACGGAGTATCGGGTGATTTCAACGAGCAATGAAACTGGGCGACATCAGCTACCGAGAAGTCGTAATTACAGGATGCGCTGATAGGTGTATCTCGTACGCGTACACGGGTGCCGGGTAACATTGGTAGTTGCAAATGAAACTGGTACGCGTGTAAACTGCGGGGGTGGTGGAGTACCACGCGCTTACAAATATAGTAAGCCGAGTACATCGTACATGTACGCACACAGTCTTTTACATATCCGTTCGAAACGGCAAACGAAATAACAACAGTTAAAAGATAATTTGCTTGTAAGATCGCGTGCAAGCCCATTATACAATTTATCTATCTATCTATACGTCCGCGGTCGGTCCGGAGCCCCCAAGGCCCGTAAGCTGGGAGAATCAATCCGATTAATGATACGGTCAATTGTCCGTTTTGCTACGTGATAGGAGCTTTGATATCGAGGTGGTAACGCTCGTTCGTCCGCGAAGGAAGTCCCGACAAATTCGTATCTCTTCTAATTGATGTCGGACAATACGAGAGGAAGGAAACTGTTGCCACTGAAATACGATGCGCCTCTACGGTAGAAAGAAGTCCGTTTGGCAGAACCATTATTTCATCAAGATTGTTAAAGAAGTACAAACTACGTATGTACGTACAACGGATAAACTAGGACTTTAACTCAAACGCCGAATCGAATGAACTTTGTCGTTTTTTTTTTTTTTTTTTTTTTTTTTTTTTTTTTCAAATTTTCATCTCTACTCTGTATTCGCACAAGAGTAGTTTATTGAGAAGAGAATTAAAAATTGAAACAAAAAAAAAAAAATTCAAAATTCAAAATTCAAAAATTAAAAAACAAACAAACAGATGACGAGGAGAAAGAAGAAATTAAAATCTAACAAGATCACGGAGGATGCGACGAGTTACTCACGTTGTCTCAATTGACGTTAACAGATGATCTCTTATAATCTCCGCGTCGAATTTCTCTTTGTCCGTTAAAATCGATCCTCTCGGTTATACGAAATCCCTTTGGACGTTTCAAAATTTGTATTCACGATATGGATCTGGTTACACGGCTCCTGCGGATCGGGATGGCACGCGCTTTCTCAAAGACTCGGTGAATGAGGGCTGAGCCGGCGGGGCCCCGTTTATATACCGTGCGGGGCCCTCTGCAGATGACCCCCCACTGCCGAGATCGGCTTCCAACCGAACGTGAACATCACCAACACCATCGCCGTCGACGTCGCCGTATCATCGGCGTGTTCTTCGAGTGCCCGACCGCGTTACAACGGCAACAACGGTGGTACGACCAACAATAACAACGGCGAGGCAAGGGCGACCCTCCGCTTCTTCGGTCGTCCAAATATGCGGCCGATATGAAAAAAAAAGATAGTAAGAGGGGTAGAGATAAGTGATAAACGATCGGAGGATAACCACGTACGGTAAACTACCAGGTATATACATGTACACCTTCTATTGTAATCGTGTTTACGTTTCGAAGACGCGTTCTCCTGCATCATTCGCGTTACTTTGTTTCTCGTACTCTCTTTGTCCGACACGCGGGATGCATCGGTCCGTTCGCATTGTGCATTTTCAACGTTTTCGAACCGCGTGCCATGCCATGCCGCCGCCGCCGCCGCCGCCGCCATATACCTTGACCTGGGTCCGGAAACGCGTACCTGCGTAACGTGTCCACGTAGAAACTGGTAACGGGGTGCCGGAAGCCTCGAGCGTATACGTTCTCACGGGGTTATTTCTATTGCACGTTTATCTTCCGTCGTCGAGATCATCGGCTAATCGCGTGCCTCAATTTTCTCTCCTTACTCTCGATAAATTTCGCAGACCGGCCACCCCGCGACGAATGAATGGTGTGGTGACGCGTCGCGGTATAATCTGCGGAAAAATAACGATATCGAAGGTCTGGCCTGTCGCCGAACCTTGAAGGTGTTGCAGCGAGAATAGATAGTATAAATTATTGACCGTGCGGTGAACTCAGTCCTTTTGGTGACCTACTGCAACGAGTTGCACCTGCAGGTAGCGGCATTCCGTGGGTGTTCGTATTTATCATTATCATTGTTTGTTATTTCTCGTGAGGTATTTTTATCCTTATTTATTTATTTATTTATTTATTTATTTTGTTATTTTCGTGCGACCGTTCATTGTACGTGTGAATTTTACCACCGCGCATGTATGGAAACGTGGTAAAAGCGTGCGACGATATTAAGGGACGGCGGGTTATTATGGACGGCGGGTTGTTTTAGTCTCGCTCGAGAGCGTCAAGGGGACGGAATGGACTGAGGTAATCGTATTGATGCAATATACATCGTGCCTCCGAGATTATAATGGGTATTACGGCGCAAATCTAGTCATAATATCACCGTCATCATCATCATCATCTTGATCATCATCTCGCAAGGAGCCCAAGGTCTATGAAGCCAGCGAAGCTGGTCGTCGCCCTCCTATGGAGTGTATAGTTTTTGAAAAAAAAGTTCAACCGAGGCCTCTGCACCGCGGTTGCACTCCGGCGAACCGGTGACACTAACGTTAGTTCGCGTCTAGCTAACCGTCTAGTTCTTATGCGCGAACTATCCCCGTTAGTCAGAAGCGCGAAATACTCATTCCCATTTGCCATTGCCATTCCCATTCCCATTCCCATTCCCATTCGCATTCGCATTCGCATTCGCATTCGCGTTACTATCGGCGTGTTCTCGCTTCGACTGGATATTGTATCGCGTGGCCGTATACCTACCTTCGCGGCTTGGTCATTGGTCGTGAACCCCGCCGGCTCCGATGGTCGGACGGAGACGGTCGAGATAGCCGACTGACAAAGTAAATCGTTGCCAATTTTTTTGCCAATCGTTGACATTGTCTCGGATTTTTCGGATGCCCCGAAGCGTTTCAATATCGCAATTATTCGCCACACGGCTCTCCCAGCCGTACGGCCGGCAGTCGATGTTTGCTCTTTGCAAGTTGCGTTTCCGCGCGCTCTCCGAGATACCAAGTAGCGATTATCCGTCTCGCGAGAATAGAATACAATATACGTAGAGAGACATAGGCAGCGGTGCGCATAGGTTGTCGTCGTCGAGACGACTGGGGTATACCGTATAGGTTTCTCGCGTGCACGTACACGAGATATCGTCGTGTGCGAGATTGGTCGAGTGAGCGAGAAACGAGATACGTTACAAGGATGAGAAAAACGTCCTTTCGTCTTTGTCTCGTTGGTGGGCACCGCGCGCGGATTGCTTTATCGTCCTTTTTATATTTATTTATTTATTTTTTTTCTTTATTTTTTCTCTCTCTTTATTTATTTATTCCGCAGAGAGATGCGCTCCGCGTCTCCGCGAGGCACGCGAGATACGGAGGGTAGAGTGAAGGGTGAAGGGGAAGGGACGAAGACTTCGGACCGGCTAGGAGACGAGAAGAGGATATACGACGGTGTGTAGCTCGGCGAACCGGGCAGGACTTGGCTAAGCATTGAGAAACTGTTGATGTCGAGCGAAAACAACACAACACAACTCTTGGCTTAGCTCGGGTTATCGGCTCGATGCTGGTTTCTTTGGATTTTAAAAGCGAACCTACCGTCTCTACTGCACGCTGCGCGCTACCATGAACAAAATGAACAGCCGGCCAGCAGCCAGCAGCATCATCGGTTGATGCTCGTCGAGACGCGCCGCCTGACTTACGATTAGCCGAGGAAAACGGGGGGGTAGGTAGAGAGATATACGCGGAGGATACAGATATACGTGTACAGGGGGTACGGGGGAAAAGGGAGTTCTTTCCGATGCTATTTTCAGCATCCGTCCATCCTGCCGCTATGGTGTTCTCCACTTCTTATCCTTTTGCGAACGGACCCCTTGGGGAGAAGAGGAGGAGTAGAAGGGGGTAGGGGGTAGGGGGGGAGGGAAAGACGGCTTCCAGAGATCCTGCGGAACGGGTTGCCGGCCAGGTTTTGCGCTCCGCGAGGGATCGTTAAGATAATCACGGCTATTCCCCGCGTTGCTATCTTCGTCCTCGTCCTCGAACGACCTCATCCAGAGATGAAACCACGCTAGCTGCCGGCGTGCTACCCTAGCTACGCCCCGGGGTCCACGGATTCCCGGTTATAAACTCATTCTCTATTCGTATAAAAAGTCACACACATTATAGCGATGTTTTTCCCATTCGCGCGTTCGGATATGTTATAAAACATCGTAATTTAGATTGCGAATTGAAATTTAGAGATCTCGGAATTCGATATCGTACTGCCTCTGGTATCTCTCTCACTATACCTTTTGCGAAACTATTTCTTTCGGTATTCATTTATTTATTTATTTATTTATCTAGACGACCGATACGACTGCCCGATACCTGTACGAGGGGAGGTGGTCTATACGCGCGGCGGGAAATAACGAGCGATCGATGATATTACGATGAAGATTCACGGCGCCGTTAATCCGTGTTTTGCAATACTTAATCAAAAGCCTACGAACGTAAGATCGAGAGGTGAGAGATTTTATAAGTGGTCGCATCATCTCACTCACGTTTACCGTACTAGTAGTGTATACATTTGTATACATGTGTGTACAGGTGTGTCGACGATACGTGTACGCATATATCCATACACGTTTCGCTGAGCTACGACCGGAAAAATGTTTGTCAATGAATTCAAATCGCGTAGTATATGGAGGAGAGACACCGCGTTCGAGAGATATCGCGAGTAAAAAAAGACGAGGGCGTCCCGCTGATTTTAACGGACAATCCGTAAGCGAATCGTGGATAATATTATGTATAAAATGATATGCGCGCGAAGAAGGACGCGGACGGTACTTGTTGACCGTTTGCTTTTACATACTCGCTGCATGTACCACATACGCGAGTCGTGTGTATATACGGTAACAATAATTATGACGCACGGCCCCGCGGGCGTGGGCGAGAAGCGTGCCGTCGCGGTAACTTCTTCCGGGGCGAATTCCCCCCTCCGCCCCCCGTCTCCTGTCATTGCTAAAATAATAATCGCCCCGAGATGCTTGAACGTGCGACGCAGAGAATCGGTGTAAATCGATCGAATCGAACAAAAAAATTAAACCATCAATCAACGGCGGTGGCAATAAAACGGCAAAAAACGCGCGTTGACGCAAAAAAAAAATTTGAAGTAAAAAAAAAAGAAAAAAAAAGTATATACATACGAATAAAGAGGATAACTGCGGAATAATGTATCTATAGTATAATATGTGTACATATGTATTCCTTACCGTATACTGCGCAATAACCTGAGAATGAATTTAATGACGAAATAACCTCGCGTGTTAGCATGCCCCAATGTATAGAGAATTTAATTCGGCTATCAAAATTTTTATGCAAGGTTGTCACGAACCCGGTAAAGTCCAAGTGTATAAACGAGCGATGCCGGCCGTTCTGGACGTTGCAATTTTCGTAGGTATTAAAACATTGACCGTACAAGACCGTCGATATTATCCTCTTTTTACGCCTGGTCTTATGCCCAATCATATTATATCATACAATTTGGTAATTGTTGCGCCGGTATTCAGAGGATATTCAGCGTTAGATCGCGAAATATGCGTAAGCGAGGTGAAGAATTAATTAAATTTCCCCGCGAATGAGACATAAAAAAATATTCGAAATAACGTCGTCGTCGTCGTCGTCGTATCGTTTAGCCGATAACGCGTTCGCCGGTCGGCTATGGTGAAACGTAAGCATGCGTGTATGGATACGGTAAGTGCCGAATAATTCCACCTCCGTTGCTCCCGGTCCCCGTTAAACGTGCGTCGTGATCCCCTTCGAACGCCAAAAGAAAGTTCCCATCTGCAATTTCTCAATGGTCGGTTTCGTATATTGGATTCAATTGAATAATCGCGTATCCCACTGAGAACTCTGTCGTCTCACGCGCGCTGCCGAAAGTCTTTGCGCCTCCGTTCCCCCTCCGTCCCCTCCGCCCGCTCCCTCTTTCCTCAAATAAATCGTCGTTGCGATCCCGCGGACCCCTTTGAAATTACTCGGATCCGGGCCCAACAGACGCCCCCTCAACTTCCGCGATATCATCGTCACTCCAATGATGATAAGAAAAGAAAATAAATAAATAAATGAATAGAATAACGAACGAGAAGGAGGAAAGAAAGGAAGAGAGAAAGAAACCGAATAGGAATATGCACTCCCGTGAATATATCGTGCCAGTAGATTCGAGGAACAGAAACCTGTAGACTACGGTCCGAGTAGAGTATCCCTATGTGCAACGGATTCTTCGCGTTTCTCATCCTCTACAAAACGTTCCGTGAAGGTGAAGCTAGGTAATTGCCCCGGCCTGCAACTCTCTTGGGCTTTGCCTCTCCCGTGTGTCTCTACGGTCCCTCATATATACCTGTTGAAAGATGCTTCTAGATTTCCTTACTCGGGGTTTTCTCTCTATCCGCGGAGCTCTGCGGAGGAACTCGTAGAGGTTACGCTCTTTCGAAGACCGGGGCGATCTCAATTCGAATAATTACTCTTTGGAAAATGGCTTGAAAAATAAATGAAAAGGAACTGATTTCAAGAGCTCATCTTCCAAAGTCGGACGAGAAATTTTGAACAGCGTATCGGAGACTCGATTGGATAGATAAAATTCTATTTCGCCCCGCTGTACGACGTGGTGTGGAAATTGGAATTCCGGAATGGGAAATAATAAATTCGTGACCACAACAAGTGGCGTATTCCACGGCGTTATCGAGGTGGAGGAAATCAGTAGGAGGGCACTGCCCGATCATCCACCTGCGAAGCACGCGTCAGAGTGCCTCAGTTTGCCTACTAGATTCATCCTGCTACCGACTTCGTACCGGGGGGGGGGGGGGGGGGGGGGGGGAGGAGGAGGCTGTTGGAAACACCGCGTGTATAGAAAACCTGAAGGGATCCGGTGCGCTGCACGGATATAGCGTATCTGTTGCCATCCCCGGTTTTCTATAAATAGCGTGCCACGGCGTTTAAGGTATACGTACACTCGTACCTGTACGATATAGATTATTTTGCGCGGGTGCGTGTTGGTCTGAAAATGCAGGTGGTATTTGTGCTGCGAGCCCAACCGATGCGATGCATGCTACATAGCAGCGGCTCAAATCGCGAACGGTATAATATACCTAAGTGTAGAAATACTCGTTTAGGTCTCGGAGAGTCTTCGCCGGCTCCGAGAGCCCAAGAGGGAACCGGGGGAAAACATGCGCTCTCGAGTCCTCGGGGAGATAATTATATTCGAACACATACCGCTCGCCTACGGAACATCTTTTCATACCCTCTACCTCCTTCCACTAACTAGCCCTTCCAGAGAGACGCTAGTATTACCGCCTATGCTAGATACAGGTAAAATAATTTTACGACAAACGACGAGATACTTTCGGAATTTATCTTTAGAAACAGGAACGGTTTGATTTGAAAAAATCATTATTATATTCATAACTGTATATTAAAAATTGCCCTCGCAATGTCGTCGTCTCCCCCTTTCTTCGTTTTTAACGTTTGCGAGGAGATTCTGAAAAGATCTGTGCCAAATGTGAAGAACGATCACTCTATCGTCTGTTACAGTATCCAGAATCTTCTTCGGAGAACGGAGAACCTGCTGGGACCTCCGGCGCTTCTTCTTTATCGACTTACGCGCCTCTCTCAAATGCAGCGAGGGATCTGATCAAAAGACTTCTAGAACCGGAGCCGAGTTCGAGGCTGAAAAGCATCTTTGGACTCCAAAGAGTAGCCTTTTATCAGCACAGAGACTTTCGAGGATACAACTGCAAAACGGTGAGAGAAATAATCGTCGTCTATTCATCCTTCATGAGATCCGAATGATTCTAGAATTCACTTGCACAGGTATCGCCGTTCGAGTTCATTTCCTCAACGAAGAGGAGACGGTCGACGACGGAGGTTATCGAAGCGGAGAATGAGGCGCCAGACGTATTCTCAGGGTTTTCGGATTCAGCTGTGATGCTTCCGGATAGTGACGGCCGTCAATGACAATTTTTACAAATATACTTTTCATACTTTTTGAAAAATTTACTCGCAGACGATATTATTTTATCTTTTAGAGCCCCTGTACTATCTTTCGGCTTACCGTCTGACTACTCGCAGACACAGGTCTGACGGCTTTTTCAAACGAGGAATTTGTAGAGGAAACTTTTCAGGCCCGGCGCTCACGGTAATTCTTCTCTCCGATTCTCTATGTTCGAGAACTACAGGTAGAATTTCGAAGATTATTCGGAGTAACCGTATCTAAGAATGCAGTGACGAATCGGCCGCAGGTAAAAAGATTATAAACGTACGTAAAATACAAATAAAAATATTTATTTTTCATGGAATTTTTTAATCGCGGTACATGATTAGTACAAAATTTATAACGCATCGTAGACATACATGATTTTTTTCTACTACCCAGTAGAGACAACGACGTAAAAAATAGAAAAGAAAAAAAAACAAACAAAAATTTAACTGACAAAAAACGTACAACTAAATTACATTTAATTTATGCTCCTCAAAGTTGAGTTCGTGCCTCAATATTCCTGTTAGAATAAATTCGACGGAAAGTACGTGTACGGAAGACGGGGCTTTGGATAAAAATTTTTTCGCATTTTTTATGTCCTCTTGCCTGGAAATGATCAACGATTGTTCTGGCCAATTTGGCGGTGGACGGGCCAACGCCCTCCCTCCACACGCCTGAATCATGCCTGATAAAAATAATTCAATGCAGGTGTTTTCTGTTTTTTGTAGAAGAAAAAAAAAAAAGAAGCAATAATCGACTTTCACGATACTCACCCTTCATTTCGGCATTCGGCGGAGGCGAAGTGTTCGGCGTTAAAACCACCGTGTATCCCTCCAATAGTTTGTGGTTCGCGGCGTTTTCCAGACTCCTGCGAAGGTTGAATTTGAACTTGGCCTCCTCAACGGGGTCTTGAAGAACGTGATCCGCGGTGTCCAGGAAGTGGCCGATGCTCTCGCTCTCCGTTAGCCAACCGACCGGTACGATTGGAACGGCCATGGCCATCGCGCATAGGAATTTGTAAGTCCTGCGTACTTTGTCCGTTACCAAGACCGTGCAGTCGGTTGGTTTTTCCGTTACCGTACCACCTGAATTTTTATAATAATCTTTTTTTTTTTATGGTGTATTATTTTAAACACGTGTTATGATTTTCAAACACGAATAACTCGTTACTCGGCAACGGCTAGAACGATTTGCGTCAAAGCTTATTTATTATGCTGCATGCCTCGCGGCCCTGAGGTCAATTCCTCCGCACCCCCTCTCTTCCCAATTTTATATTATACATACCTATTCTCTATACTAGTTACCTCTGCCGTTCGACCTCATGAACATATTTTCGTTGCATTCGTCGCTCCGATAGTTCGTTACGAATGTCGTTAATATAATAATTCGATTCGTGTAATTACCTAAACTCTGAACGATGGCGATCAGTCGGGCGTCGTTTACACCAGTGAAAAGAACTTTATGCTTCGTTGTTTTAACCGATGACGCGATTTGGGTGGATATGGAACTTCTTCCTCTTCGCAGCGGCGAGGTTAGCGAAGAAGGTTGAACCTCTTCCTCTTCCTGTCGTTTTACCCGGTTCACATTTCTCTTTGCCCTCTTCGCAGGCGTAGCTTTTTCGACAATATTTTCTTTTTCCGCATTCCGAGTAGACGGACTTCTCTTGTCGCGAACTGGCGAAATATTCTTCGGCGATACTTTAACGGCTCTCTTGCCCCGCGGAGTTTTTGCCTCGGTTTTGTCATCAGATTTTTTATTATCAACAGAGGAAATTTTTTCCTCACGATCATCGTCCGCAATTACGTCGGCCCGACGTGGTCGACCGCGTTTTCTTTTCTCTGGTTTGTCGGCGGGCTTTGCAAACCCTGTGAAATTTCTCGAGGGCATTATAGGGTCATTTGTCTCCTCACCACGGTCATTTCCAGCTATGTCACTTCGGCAAATCCCCACCTCTTTCTGTATGTTAGAGGGTTTCTCTACTCTGTTAAAAATTGCCTGAATTTCTTGAGATTCCAGGCTCGATTGAACCGGCGAATCTGATTTCGCATTCGCCTCCATCGCAGCAATAAGGTTCAACCGGTCGGGGGTATTCCTTGATGACGTTTTTTTGGATCTCGTCCTTCTCCCTTTCGGCAGGAGGGGTATGGACGCGTTTGGCGGGGAAGGAACTTTGGCTGATTTTGGAGAGGTTTCGGTAGTTGGGACTGCATCGGGAACTGAAGACCTCGCTTTTTTTGCAGGCGATACAGCCAGGCCTCCGTCGCTATCAGCGGGAAGAAATTCCAAAGGTATTTTTCGCGATCTACGCGGAGTGCTTGTGGCTATAGATGTCGGTTTGGTATTGGTTTGGCTTTTGCGACGGGAAGAAGCGCGAATCGTGTCGAGTCTGGGGCTTTTCTTCGAGCGTGATTCGGATCCGTTTCCGTTACATGATAAACTCGGCGTTGGTGACTCAGGTTCTGAGCTGTCCGTTATTATCATGGCTCGCGAAGGCGATCGACGATTCGTTGGAGACGAACTGACCACCTCGTTTTGTAATTTCGATTGGGTAGATACGCGTGTCGTCGTTATACCTTGTGTCGGCAGAGCCACCGCAACTGTTGCTGCTGTTGCGACCAGTGTTAAATTTGTCGCAATCGTGGTCGGTAGAGACTTCGGTATCGTCGGAACGCCACGTTTCTTTGGTGGCAATCTTTTCTGAACTCTATTCTGATCGACGGATACCAGCTGCTCTTCGTCGGTGACTTTTGACGTCGTCTTGTTATTGCCTTTAACTGTTGCGGGCTCGCCATCGCCAGCTTTTAATGTTTTTGGTTTTTCTTTCTTCGTGACCCTTGAAGTATTTTGACTGACCTTTGTACTGCCTGGAATTTTTTCGGTCCTCGTCTTCCGTTTACCGGATGCCGTTTGCTCCTCACTAATTCCTCGTGCACTTTGCCCCGCTTTCTCAGTTACTCTCAGAGTATCTTGATTGGACTCTGTACCGTTCGGAATTTCTTCAACTCTCATTTCTGACTCACTCAATGGGATTTCTCCCTTGACGATTTTCCGCGCTTTTTTCTCCACTCTCCTTGACTTTATTTGCTCCTTAACAATCTTCGCACGTTTAACCGGCGTCAACGGTTCATCCTCTTCGGCTATTGGCTTGAGCTGATTCTGAACCAAATCCTCGGGGTTACCGGATGCAAACTTCCTCGTCCTCTTCGATTTAGGCGTAGTATTGAATTTTTTTGATACCGGGAAAGAGGGGGGAGAATTAACCCCTTCTCTTTTTTCTCTCGCGGATGAAGTTCCTAGTATATGGACCGCCGGCAGATCCGCGAACAGTTCCTGGCTACTGAGTATGCGTGGCATTACAAATTCTGGCGTGTCGCGTCCTGAATCGTCATTTTCTGATTCTTTACCTCCTTCCGCGGTCTCCTCGATTCCCGCTTCCTTCTTCTCTATTTGAGTATTATCTAGAATCCTCTCGAGGTGCTGCGTCAACATTTGCGTCGGTTCTTCATCGTAGCTTTCATTTACATCATCGAACATGTTGTTTAACTTACTCTCTATACTGTCATTAAGCGGCGCTGTTAAAACCGCACCCTGGCCCTCTATGCAGGCCCCTTTTGGCTGAGGTAAAACCGATTCCTCGACACTTTGCCCCAGAGTTTTCGTACTGACTTCTGCCTCCTGACGCTCTTCATCGTCATCAGATTCCTCAATCACTTTGCTCACCTTGCTTGCCTTCCTGGGCACCTCAAGGAGCTGCGTCGGTGCGTCAAACATATTGGCTATTCCACCCCCGCTGTCATCAAACATCCCTTCCTCGTCTGTTTCAGAGTCATCGTCATCCTGAGCGATTGTAGGTTTAAATTTTTGCGTTTCCTGGTGATGAACAGAGTTTACCGGATTGCATCCAACTGCAGTAACTTTTTCAAAGGAGGTAATCTTAGACTTGATATCGTTTGTGGTAGAGGGTTGAACCAGAGTTGCAGTGCTTTCAACGGTCAACTTCTGAGTTTCCATATCATTGATGGAGTCTGGCTGTGGTTCCAAGGTCGTGTTCCTAACTGCGCTGTTATAGATCACGTCAAACTTTTGCGTTTCGTCTTCGTTGATGTTACTTTGCTGTGTTATCATTTCGAATATATTATCTTCATCGGATTCTTCCATGGAAAAATTCGTCTGTGTTTCCAAACCTGAGATATCCTGTTGGCCACTCTCATCCAAATCCATGGGAATCTGATCCGGTTTACGAGTTGATTTCTTGGGTGAAAAAAATTGTGGAGACTTGTTGCTGCGACCTACTGCCTCCTGTGTACTTGCGATTATAGAATCGCTCGTGTCAGATGCTGATTTATACTGAAAGAAATCATTCATTTTGGTATTACAAATACAATAACTTATATGCATTACATTTTTATTCATAGACTTACGAACGAGGGATCTGGAGTGGCAGGAATAATCGTACTTTGAACGATTCTTTCTGCTGCAGGAGTTTCTGGAACAACAAAATTGTCACAGACCGAAGAGCATTCGAGTTCGTTGGTGTTTTCTTCTTTTTTTTCCTCCGATTTGAAAACCGCATGGACGGAACCAAACCTGAGTGCATCTCCATCTTGCAGTTGATACAATCTACGTGGGCGCAAAACTGCCTATTGGAGTCAGGTGTTTGAAAATGAAAGGTTATCAAATTAGAACGTAACTCCATTATCAATCATTATGAACAAACTGCTTACGTCGTTGAGTCTGGTTTTGTTCAGTGATCCCAGGTCACAGATGAAAATCGATTTCAACCCTGTACCTGCCTCAATTTCCGCATGCTCCTTTGATATAGTCTGACAAAAGAGAACAAATATTTAAAATAAAAGTAAGTGAGATATGAGTATTCATTTTATGTTTTACTTATCCAAGTGTATCCTAATACATGTACTGGCGACACGTAATGTACTGTGCAAAATTGAACGATTGGAAGATTGCCGGATCATGTTGAAATGAAAATCTTAAATCGGACTGTTCTCGGATAACGAGTTTGTTTCATGAATGACAGAATTCATAGTCATTTAAGTAACCTAGACTCTATAGTATGTCTATAATATAAGCAATTACATTATGATCAATGAGAATACTGCAGGTGTCGATTCGACCAACTTTGTTGACACCTCGATGAACAGGGTGACTGACTGAATCAATGATGAGTTCTCCAATCTGAAAGATAGGTACAATTCAGAAAAGATGATCTATTGCTCTAGAAAATAACAGATGATGTTACTGGCAGGGGTTTAACTATGAGATAGTTCACACTTAGCTTGCATCTAACTAACCTTGTTGTTTTCAGAGTGTGAAAGTGACCTCGTATCGTTCTCTTCCTCACTCTCCTCGTTCTCGTCATCGTTGACAAACATTTGAGTAGCTGGGTATTCCATCCTTGTTAGTCGAGAAGAAACGAAGTACTCAAAAAAATATCGACGGTTTTATCACTTTTGAACTTCCTTTGAACTTGAACTTTTTCTAACCAAGCAGATAGGACATGCGCCTTCTAATTCTGGGTGCGAGCAGAAGTTGAAATATTATTTGGACCGATCTTGATGGTGACAAAAATCTGAACAATCTAATCGTTGACTAGGATGATGCATTATAAGTCGTTAATCTATTCGAATTATGTCGGTACGGATACGTAAATCAAAAAATATACTTCAGGTGCAATTTAATGCTGACGCTTGACGCAGATTTTTAGCGTTAAATGTAGTCACGTGGTATTATTTTGAATTTTAAAAACGAAGCTATGTGTCGTACAGAGATGAGTAATGAATAATACATTCTGACCACAGTGGCATTTACTATTATTTATTTGCTATAAAACTCAACTTTTCAGGCCGCGACGCTGCACTTTGACGCTACAATTAATCTCGATGAGAGATTATAAATGAATTCTCTCAATTTTCCCTGATCTGGGGGGTATCCTGCAAACGTCAGTTGCGCGTAGAGCCACACACGTCAAGGTAAACGAGAAGAATCATCGGAGTGCCAAGAAATGTAACCCAGCTGCATTATACCAGTATCGTTCCCTAATTTTTCCTTGTTTTTTCGTTTTTTTCATTTGATTTTTCAATTGACGCATCTTCCTCTGTTCCTGAAAGCGTTTTACGATATGCAACTGAAGTTACACCGTCCCAGAATTATTCCTAATTTTTTTCTGATTGTTTTTGATTTTTTCTAATTTTTTCTGATTTTTTCCGATTTTTTGATTAATTATTCAATTTTTTAATTAATTATTCAATTTTTGTGGGCGCCGCCATTTTCTCTAAGCTCCGCCCACCGCGAGTACAGCTAGCGCCATGTGGCGGAATTTTCGTGAACTAAAATCCCAGGTTTCTTGCCCCTTGACGTCAGGCAATGTGATGCGTGAAAGAGACGTATTACGTGGTCAATAGTTTTCCGGTTTCAGTTGAAGAAGGGTCAAAACTTTTGCTTTTTGCCCGCCAAGTGGTCAATACTTTTCCGGCTTCACTCAAAGGAGGGTCAAAACTTTCGCGTTTTTCTAGGGGTTAGTTCACCAAAAATCCGCCACATGGCGCTAGCTGTACTCGCGGCGGGCGGAGCCGAGAGAAATAGTGGTCAATAATTTTCCGGCTTCACTCGAAGAAGGGTCAAAACTTTCGCGTTTTTCTAGGGGTTAGTTCACCAAAAATCCGCCACATGGCGCTAGCTGTACTCGCAGTGGGCGGAGCCGAGAGAAATAGTGGTCAATACTTTTCCGGCTTCACTCGAAGAAGGGTCAAAACCTTCGCGTTTTTTGGGGGGTTAGTTCACCAAAAATCCGCCACATGGCGCTAGCTGTACTCGCGGTGGGCGGAGCTTAGAGAAAATGGCGGCGCCCACAGAAATGGGTGAAAAATTTGAATAATTAATTAAAAAATCGGAAAAATTCAGAAAAAATTAGAAAAAATCAGAAAAAATCAAAAAAAATTAGAAAGAATTAGAAAAAATTAGAGAAAATCAGAAAAAAATCAGGAATAAATCTGGGATGGCCTAACTTCAGTTGATGGTCCCTGTCGTTCACCCTGATGTCTGTGGTTCCACGCGCGAATGACGTTTGCAGGTAATCCCCTAGATCAGAGAAAGTTGAGAGAATTCATGCAATTTCTAACGCTTGACATGTGCAAAGTGCAGCGTACTCTACTCTCCTCCTTGAATCTCGAAATATTCTCCAAAAGGTCGTACAGAAAGCCACAAGTTCGAATCTGGCTTGCTTGGAGCCCCACAGGTGAGCTGGAAAAACATTCACTTGTGAGTCGAGAGATGAGAATCTTGTTTTTCCTCTCACTGATTTCATTCTTTGCACTCCGATACCATTTTCAGGTTACCTGCATCTCGGAGCCCTTAGTACAGCTCTGTGCAACTATTCATTGGCTCAGGCAAACCAAGGAATTCTTATTCTACCCTTAGAAGACGTGGATCAAACAGGACTCGTACCAAATGCTGCCGGTGAACTCCAAGAGCCTTTATTCTGGGCTCGCATCATTCCAGACAAACTAACGATGTACTCGTGATTATATTTATTTAAATACATCGGGTATTATTGCGAACAATCCAATTAATAATTTTATGTCAAGCAAAATGAAAGCATTGCTCATAACATTGTAAAGCAATAGTCATAGGAATTAATTTATACATATTTGGAGATGAACCTACCCATAATGTACGTATATTATGATGTCCCAATATATGATTTCTTCTAATTTATTTATCAATAAACATATACTATCAAAACATCGATTGTTCAATTATTATTGATTACATCTCTGCTCGCATCATTCACTAACATTCGTAGTTAGCTACATATCCATACAGACGTGATTCCGCACATGATATTACCATTAGGCATTATCACATGCTTGCTCATCATCACGCTCTGACTGAAAACACCTCCTCGCCTATCCTGTTCTCCTGATACAAAAATAAATTTTTAGCGAAAATTTTCTCCACAAGATCAGACATCTAGTTCCCAAATACCTCCTCGGTTTTTCTGTTCTCCTGATACCAAAAAAAAAAAAAAAAAAATTTTGAAAGAGATTCTATACACAGGATCGAATGCACACACAGGATGAGGCACCCGGTCTCGGAATACCTCCTCAGGATTCCTGTTCTCCTGATACAAAATTTTATTTTCGGCGAAAATTTTTATTTTCGGATTTGGAATACCTCCTCGGGTTTCCTGTTCTCCTGATACAAAAATGAAAAATTTCGAAAGAGATTCTACACACAGGATCGAATGCATACACAGGATGAGGCACCTGGTCTCGGAATACCTCCTCAGGATTTCTGTTCTCCTGATACAAATTTTTATTTTCGGCGAAAATTTTTATTTTTGGATTTGGAATACCTCCTCGGGTATCCTGTTCTCCTGATACAAAAATGAAAAATTTCAAAAGAGATTCTACACACAGGATCGAATGCATACACAGGATGAGGCACCTGGTCTCGGAATACCTCCTCAGGATTTCTGTTCTCCTGATACAAATTTTTATTTTCGGCGAAAATTTTTATTTTTGAATTTGGAATACCTCCTCAGGTATCCTGTTCTCCTGATACCAAAAAAAAAAAATTTCGAAAGAGATTGAATACACATGATTGAAGGCAAGCACATGATGAGGCACCAGGTCTAGGAATACCTCCTCAGGATTTCTGTTCTCCTGATACAAATTTTTATTTTCGGCGAAAATTTTTATTTCCGAATTTGGAATACCTCCTCAGGTATCCTGTTCTCCTGATACCAAAAAAAAAAAAAAAAAAATTCGAAAGAGATTGAATACACATGATTGAAGGCAAGCACATGATGAGGCACCAGGTCTAGGAATACCTCCTCAGGATTTCTGTTCTCCTGATACAAATTTTTATTTTCGGCGAAAATTTTTATTTCCGAATTTGGAATACCTCCTCAGGTATCCTGTTCTCCTGATACCAAAAAAAAAAAAAAAAATTTCGAAAGAGATTGAATACACATGATTGAAGGCAAGCACATGATGAGGCACCAGGTCTAGGAATACCTCCTCAGGATTTCTGTTCTCCTGATACAAATTTTTATTTTCGGCGAAAATTTTTATTTCCGAATTTGGAATACCTCCTCAGGTATCCTGTTCTCCTGATACCAAAGAAAAAAAAAAAAAATTCGAAAGAGATTGAATACACATGATTGAAGGCAAGCACATGATGAGGCACCAGGTCTAGGAATACCTCCTCAGGATTTCTGTTCTCCTGATACAAATTTTTATTTTCGGCGAAAATTTTTATTTCCGAATTTGGAATACCTCCTCAGGTATCCTGTTCTCCTGATACCAAAAAAAAAAAAAAAAAATTTCGAAAGAGATTGAATACACATGATTGAAGGCAAGCACATGATGAGGCACCCGGTCTTGGAATACCTCCTGGGGTATCCTGTTCTCCTGATACCCAGAAGATTTTTTGGCCTAATTTCTCAACTTGAGGACCGCTGTTCTAAAGCTAAAAATTATTCTTTAGTTTTTTTACGGTCGATTTATTGAATAAATGACTACACAGGCAGGCATGTAGTTAGTCCTGCAAAGAATCAGTCGCTGTCTATCAGACTGGAAATAATCATGAAGGATTGAATGCATGCACTTGATGAGGCACATGGGGTCTCGGACCACCTCCTCGGGTTTCATGTTCTCCTGATACAAATACCCACTTTTGGGCAAACTTTCAATTTTCAGGGCCGGTATTCTAGAACTCTACATTATCACTTCCGGTTCGTATCAAAGCATGATTGAGTGATTGAATACACAGGCATACATATGCTGAGTCTTGCAAGCAACTAGGTGATTTCTTGTTCATGATACGATACACTTGCAGTTCTGCAAGCGCATGATATCATGATGAGTGAAAGGATGTCATGAGTTATAGGTCTAAATCAATGTTATTGGAACAATCGATTTCGAGAGTGTTCTTTATTTATTGACAATGCAACGATAAAAACCAAAGGTAACACATTATCATGCATGCAAGAAAATTTTATTTTACGATATTTCTGTTACATTATTTTGATCATATCAAAAATTACTCAACTCCTACCAATATAATAATCTATTTTTTTTATCTATTTAGTTCTAAAGCTAAACATTCAACTTGGAGTTGTAAAATATTCAATACGGCTACGTATAAAAATATAAATCATATTAACACGCTTTCATCCTTGCGTCCTTGTCATTTTTGACTCGCCAAACGAATTTTGGATTCTCGAGAGTAGCGCTTTACGTTGCAATTTGCCGTTTCCGGTTTTTGGTAGCTCGGCAAAGAAAAATACACCCCCTCTGAGTTTGTTGTGCGGTGACAGTTGTCCTTAAAAAACAACAAGTAACATACAATATTAAACAAGTGATGTTGGAAACTGCGAATAGTGATGCATCATCTCCCATAGATATAATATACGTACTCGCTACATATTCTTCAATTTCTTGGGCCATCAATTTTGAAGTTTTCTTCGCGATGATGGCAGCAGCAGGAAGCTCGCCAAACTCTTCGCTTGGCACTGCAAATACTGCAGCTTCAAGAACATCCGGTAACTCGAGGATCGTCTCCTCGATTTCAACCGGAGATACCTTAAACAATTCAATAATTTTATGGGATTGAACAGCATATCGATAATCTCTGATGCCTACACACCTGATTTCCCTGATATTTTATCATATCCTTAATTCTATCTACGACAAAAAAGTCACCATCCTTGTCAAAGTAGCCCAAATCTCCAGATCTCAACCATCCATCCTCCGGCAATGCTTCAGCAGTCGCTTTCTCGTTGTTCAAATAACATTTCATTATGGTAGGCCCTTTGAAACTGCGCACAAATAAAATTGAAAATTGTGATCATCCAACACGGATAGGATAGTTGAAAACCATCGTGAAAATAATGCTAATAACCAGAGTTCTCCTATTTCTTTTATTCCGCAGATCTTTCCTTCGCTAATAACCTGGCATTTCATAGGCGGCACAAGTTTTCCGCTCGAATCGTTTTTTTTGTATGGTCCTAGCAAGACCATAAAGGTCGTTTCGGTCATGCCATAGCCGTGCCTGAGCACTGCGTCCGAAGGGAATAATTCTTCGACTTTTTCCTGTAGTCGATTTGACATTTTTCCAGCTGATGTGCAAACGTATCGAACACAGGATAATTTTTCTTTAGTGAATTCAGAGGAATTGACAATTGACGCCAATAATGAAGGGATTAAATACAAATTATTTATCTGAAATGAATGATAAAAAAATTCACTTGGATACTCTTCTTGTTGCGGTTTGTATTTTTGGTCAAATGCTCAAGTCGTATACCTGGTGGGATTCTATGAGGTTGATGAGGCACTTTGGACCATTGAATTTGGAAAGAATGATAAATCTGGATCCCTCGCAAAGACACATGAAATTGCAGATAATACCATAAGCGTGGAAAAAAGGCATTAGCCCTAAGGCTGTTTCCCCATTTTTGGCGAATATGTAACTCAATTTTAGAGCTTCCACAATCGATTTATGCGTCCAAACCACACCTGCACAGAGGGAGGAATATACTTTGAGTTCAGGGTCGTTGCTGTTCAATGATTAAAATGCTGTTTTATAATAAAATTTCCTACCTTTAGGAAGTCCTGTTGATCCGCTGGACGCTAAAACCAGAGCTTCCCTGGTCGGCTCGAATGTTCGATCCGCAGAAATTTTATTTTCGTATTCTACTTCGGACGGCAGTAGTGTGGCCAAAGATTTGTAAACTGAGTTTTCCGAAATCGTTGTATCGCAAACAAATATGCTCTTTATGAAAGAATAATTTGAACATACTGCACCGAATGATTTCCCGTTTTCGTAAATGTTATTAGCCACCATTTTTGAACAGATAATTACTTCGGGTCTAGTGAGTTCCACATAATGTTTCAGCTCTCCTAAAATCGAGGATGATGGATTTTCAGAATACGTACGTGATTGAAAGTAAAATCTCCGTTCTTTTTCATTTATACCTACTTTCCGTATACCTTGGACTCAGCAACGAACATCTCACCCCCGCGTGTAACGCGCCTAATAAAATCCACGTAAAA